>NC_045804.1:57721249-58321249 GCF_009873245.2 Balaenoptera musculus | reverse complement strand
ATCTAGTGAGAAAACTGACCCTCCAAGGTGACCAGGTGGCTCACTTCCTCCTGGGGGCACTGTCCCCGAGCCACTGGGCTCAGAGCAGGTGCAGCCCTGCCTGGGGTCACCCTTCACGCTGATGCCGTGTGGATGGGGCAGAAAATTCTGTTGTTTGATACCAGTGGGTAGGTGTTTTTCCTGTGGGAACTGTTCTTTTACAGGTCATGAGACTTACATGACCCTTCATGTTCCCATTTTTGCCTTAGTTACCAGGAAGATCAAACAGAAAAGGAGTCACACAGTAATTACGATGGGCTAGGTTTTCATGGCCCTGCTGCTGGTTCTCAATGATTCCTGATCGTCTGTTTCAACAATCTCATGGTGTATGTACGTTTTTTATTATAAGCTGTCTTGAGGCTTATTTTGGAAGTAGGGAGTATGTATTATAAACAATAACTTTAAAAATATTCCCATCTATTTTTTTAAGAAGGCTGAGTATTTTTTTTTCCATTTGTAGCTGTTGAAAAATGCTTGTTTCTCCCTTTTTGATTTTCATCAAATCTTTTTAAAATAACAGCTTTATTGACATATACAGTAGTCCCCCCTTATCCACAGGGGAGACCTTCCAAGACCCCCCAGTGGATGCCTGAAACCGTGCACCGATAGTACTAAACCCTATGTATGGTCTGTTTTTTCTTGTACATACATACCTACGATAAAGTTTAACTTATTAATTAAGCACAGTAAGAAATTGGCAGTAATAACTAATAATAAAATAGAACAATTATGGCAATATACCTTATTGTGCAAATTTAATGCCTTTTTCATCTTAACTAAGCACTTTCGCACACTGTGTCCACAACTTTTGCAATTTGATATGTGACAGCAAAACTAGCGTGAATTTCTGTTTCCTTCTTCACAAGTTTACGGATGGACGATTCATTCTTACCATAGATCTTAGCAATCTCAGCACCCAGTTTTCTTTCCTTGCAATCTCAGCACCCAGTTTTCTTTCCTTAAGTCGAGAACTTTTGCCTTTTCGCTTAAAGGAAGCACTTCACAGCTTCTCTTTAGTATATCTGAATTGCCAGCCTCACTACTTTTGTAAAATTAAGTAAAATAAGGATCACTTGGACACAAGCACTGTGGTCTGATACCCGAGATGGCTGCTGAGTGACTAACGGGCGGGATCTGCTGGACAAAGGGACGATTCACATCCCGGACGGAGTGAGATGGCCCAAGAGTTCATCACACTACTCAGAACAGCGCACAATTTTAAACGTATAAATTATTTATTTCTGCAATTTTCCATTTAGTATTTTCAGAGTGAGGTTGACCGTGGGTTAACTGAAACTGTGGAAAGTGAAACCTCGGATGGGGGCTGTGGGGGATGTCTGTAATTCACATGCCATATGATTCACCCATTTAAAGTGTATACTTCAGTAGTTTTTAGTATATTCACAGAATTGTGCAACCATTACCACAGTCACCTTTAGAACATTTTCATCCCCCCACAAAGAAACTCCATACCCATTATCAGTCACTCCCCATTTCTTCTCAATCCACTCAGCTTTAGGCAACCAGTAATCTGCTTTCTATCTCTGCAATAGGTTTATCTAATCTGGCCATGTTATATAAATGGAATCATATAATATGTGGCCTTTTATCTCTGGCTTCTTTCACTTAGCATAATGTTTTTTGCAAGTTCATCCATGTTGTAGCAGGTGTCAGTACTTCATTCCTTTTTATTGCCATGTAGTATTTCACTGTATGCATGTAATTTTTTTGCTTTCTGTTCATAATTTGGGTTGTTTCCACTCCGACTGTTGTGAATAATGCTGTCATGAGCACTCATGTACATGTTTGCAAATGGAGATGTTTTCGTTTCTCTTGGGTGTCTACCTAGGAGGAGAATTGCTGGGTCACACGGTAACTCTATGTTTAACCTTTTGAGGAACCTCCAGACTGTTTTCCAACGCAGCCGAACCAGTTTGCATTCCCACCAGCAGTGAATGAGGGTTCCAATTTCTCCATGTCCTTGCCAGCACTTGCTGTTATCTGTCTTTTTGCCTGTAGCTGTCATAGTGGGTGTAAGGTTTTCAAACCTTAACCTAAGATACAGGTAGCATTCACACTGACTGAAAACATTGCTGAAGGCACAGTAGACCCACAGTCCTCCTGTAAATAGGACTTCAGAGATGTGAGAATATATCAGATTTTCAGGTCAAGCCAGGAAGCTACTTGGTTTTATGATCTCTTGTTTTTCTCTTGATTTGCAGGTGGTGGTTACCAATACAATTCCACATGAAATCCAGAAGCTCCAGTGCCCCAAAATTAAAACTGTGGATATAAGCATGATCCTTTCAGAAGCCATCCGTCGGATTCACAATGGGGAGTCCATGTCCTACCTTTTCAGAAACATAGGTTTAGATGACTGAGCAGCTTTCCTTTCTTAAAACTCTCGAGGGCCAAACTGGAATAGTAAGAATAGGCACCGTGAGGCGCATGCCTGGCTGATGTGTTTCACAGGGACCGTCTGTGTCTTGTTCCTTCCTTTTGTTAATTCCTGTGAAGATAGACCAACTTCTTAAGTCCATTTGGGTGTTTGTGAGTTTATGGGGGCAGTTTTTATAAAAGAAAAACTATATTCTCCTCTCAAATAAAGTAAGTTAAGACCTGGTTGTGTTCAGTTTACCTGTTGAAAAAATAGCTTGGAAAAAAAATTTTAAGCTCACAAACAACCTTTTCCCAAAGTTGCTGGAGTCCAGGTGCTTTAAAAAGTTAATAAAGTAAAATGATATACTGTATGATACTGCAGGTGAAAAGCCAAAAAGATTATGCTGTGAAGTCCAGTAAATTACATTTTTAGAAATGCTTTTATAGACACGCATATGGAATATGTGACCGTTATTTATTTTCTGCAACAAAAGAAGGAATAAAAACTGTATTTGTGTGTGTTTTTTTTTTTTAACTTTGTGTTTTGGCAATTGTTTTATAACTAAAATAAAATGAGAGCTGAATGTACATGCTGTGGATGTTGAAATGTTCACCAGCTTGTTGAGATTTCCGCAGCTTTGGGGTGATGCAGTCATCTCTTCGGGATGTAATCTTCCCTGTTCTGTTTGTCCAGGACCCTGCACGTTCTCGACGCGTAGTCACTTGACTGCAGCAGGAGAGGAATTGGAACACCAGCTGTGAGCCACTGGGGCAGGTCAGGAGTTGGCGTGAGCTGCCATCTGCATCTTGGCGTGGCTCCTTGGCGTGGCATCTTTGTTCTGCTCCTTGTTTAAACAAAATGCAGCACTGCATGCTCTGGAGAATGAGATGCTGGCGGGGAGGGGGTTACAGAGGGCAAGCGATGTGACCCTTGTCAGTGTCAAGCATCTAATATTGTCTGTCAGAGTTCAGAACTCAAAACTCTACCTTAGAGTTTATCAGGCTGGGAGACACTGGGGTCCCATGAGTTATGCCACTAAGGTCATGTAATGGCAGTCCCCTCCAATTCATGCAAGAAAGAATTAAGACTTTCTTATAAAGAAAAAGATTACTTTTTCTTCCAAAAAACCTTAAACCTTTGCTTTCTGAGTGCATGCTCAGAAAAGACCTGAGAAAGCCTTTAAGCTCGCACCTCTGGCTGCCCTTGAGGTTCTGTGTAAGCAAGAAGTGAGGGCCAAGGCCAGGTTGTAAATTTTCTGGCAAAGTGTTGAAGGCATGCCCCAGGACACACAGCCCATCTACAGACTGGGAGAGTTGTTCTCTCTCTCTTTTTTTTTTTTTTTTTTGGTTTCAGGGTTTTACGGAAGTGTGTGGTGACTCACTAGCTGACTGTCCAGAGATTTCAGTTGCCACAGACAACAAAGAATACAGACTTTACAAAATCAGTTGAGAAAAGCCACTACGCAAACAAACCCTGTGGAGGGAGGAGAATCTGATTTCCAGACTTTCACATTATAATATTTAAAATACCAGTTTTCAACAACAAGAAAAAATTCCGAGGCATATAAAGAAACAAGAAGGTTGGGCCCATACACAGGGTCTTCCTTGAGGAAGCTCAGACTTTAGACCTACTAGACAAAGACTTGAAGTCATCTGTTTTAAACATGCTCAAGAGCTAAAGGAAATCATGGGAATTATGTCTCACCAAATGGAGAATATCAGTAAGGAGAGAGAAATAATAAAAATGAACCAGACAGAGAGGATTTGAGGAAGATGGAGTAGGAAGCACCAGGAATCTGTCTCTCCACCTGGACAGTTGCAGTGGCAAATACATCTGATGATTTTGGAATTCTGGAGTCTGTTGAAGGTTTGCAATTTCCAGGGGAAGTGTTGGACAGTAGATTATAGCTAATTTTGGTCAAAACCAGCTTTTAGTACAGTTGGAGATACCCGGCCCCCACTCCCAGCCCTGTGGCAGGCAGCTCTGCACACGTTCCTGGAGCAGTCTGTACCAGCTTGTGGGAACCAGGATAGGCAAAAAGGCCCCCTCCTCCAGATAGCAGGGATCTGTGCTCTGATAGCTGATACCGGCTTCTGATCAAAGAAGTGCAAAGAGGCTGGTAGCCATTGTTACTTCACCTCCCCCATTGTTGCAAGCTCCTCCTCCTCCAGCTGAAGAAGGAATAGTGCCTAACTCATGCTATGAGGCCAGCATTACCCTACTACAAAAAACAAAGACATTACAAGAAAAATAAAGCAAAGTCCAATATCTCAAGAACATAGGTGCAAAGATCCTCAACAAAATATTAGCAGAACAATTCCAGCAATGTATAAAAAGAATTATGCATAACCAAGTGGGTTTATCCCAGATATGCAAGGCTGTCTCAACATTTGAAAATCAACTCGTGTAATCCATCACATCAACAGACTACAAAAAGAAAAATTACGTGATTATATCAATTGATGCAGAAAAATCATCTGACGAAATCCAGCATCCATTCATGATAAAAACTGAGTGACATAGGAGTAGAGAGGGAATTTCCTCATCTTGTTAAAGAATATCTTCAAACAACCTACAGTGAACATCATACTTAATGGTGAGAAACGAGAAGCTTTCCCACTAAGATCAGAAATAAGGCAAGGATGTCTCCTCTCATCACTCTTTTTCAACATTGTACTGGAAAGCCAAGTTAATGCAATAAGACAAGGATTTAAAAGGTACACAAATTGGGAAGGAAGAAATAAAACTGCTTTGTTCTCAGATAATATCATCAATGTAGAAAATCTGAAAGAGTAACAATGCCTCCACCCCAACTCGGAACTAATAAGTGATTATAGTTAGATTGCAGGATACAAAGTCAATTGGTTTTCTATATACCAGCAATGAACAAGTGGAATTTGAAAATAAAAATACAATACCATTTACATTAGCACCACAAATATGACATACTTAGGTATAAATCTAACAAAACATGTATAAGATCTATATAAGGAAAACTGCAAAACTCTGATGAAAAATCAAAGAACTAAATAAATGGAGAGATAGTCCATATTCATGGAGAGGAAGACTAATTGTCAAGATGTCAGTTCTTTCAAACTTGATCTAAAGATTCAGTGCAATCCCAGGGACTTCCCTGGTGGTGCAGTTGTTAAGAATCCAACTACCAGTACAGGGGACACGGGTTCGAGCCCTGGTCTAGGAAGATCCCACATGCCGCAGAGCAACTAAGCCCATGCGCCACACTTACTGAGCCTGTGCTCTAGAGCCACGAGCTGCAACTACTGAAGCCCGCACACCTAGAGGCCATGCTCTGCAACAGAGAGAAGCCACCACAATGAGAAGCCCACGCACCGCAACGAAGAGTAGCCCCTGCTCGCCACAACTAGAGAAAGCCTGTACGCAGCAACAAAGACCCAGTGCAGCCAAAAGTAAATAAATAAATAAAAAGATTCAATGCAATCCCAATCAAAATCCCACCAAGTTATTATGTGGATTTTGACAAACTGATCCTAAAGTTTACATGGAGAGATAAAAGACTCAGGATCACCAATACAATATTGAAGGAGAAGAGCAAGGTTGGAGTATTCACACTACCCCACTTCAAGACAACTCTAAAACTACCATAATCACAAGTGTGGTATTGTTGAAAGAAAAGACATATAGACCAATTGAACAGAATAGAGAGCACCCAGAAATAGACCCACATATATATAGTCAACCAGTCTTTGACAAAGGAGCAAAGGCAACATAGTGGACCAAAAATAATTTTTTCAACAAGTAGTACTTGAATAGCTGGATATTCACATGGGAAAAAAAATGAATGTGGACTTAAGTGTAAAAGTCAAAAACATAAAACTCCTAGAAGAAAACCTAGATGACCTTGGTATGGCAGTGACTTTTTAGATATGACACCAAAGGGATGGTCCATGATAGAAATAATTGGTAAACTGGAATTAACTAAAATTAAAAACTTTTGCTCTGTGAAATGCACTGTTAAGAGAGTGAAAGACAAGCCACAGACTGGGAGAAAAATCTTTGGAAAACACTTATCTGATAAAGGACTGGTAAAAACAGTTAAATCTCAATAATAAGAAAACAATAACCCGATTAAAAATTGGGCTGAAGACCTTACAGACACCACCAAAGAAAATACACAGATGGCAAATAAGCATATGAAAAGATGCTCTCTATTGCATGTCTTCAAGGAACTAAAAATTAAAACAACGAGATACACTACACACTTATTAGAATGACCAAAATCTGGGACACTGACAACACCAAATGCTGACAAGGATGTGGAGCAACAGGAACTCCATCATTGCTAGCGGGAATGCAAAATAATCACTTTGGCAGAAAACTAAACACACTTTTACCATGTGATCCAGCAATCATGCTCCTTGGTACTTACCCAAAGGAGTCAAAAACTTACGTCCACATAAAAACCTGCACATGGAATTTTATAGCAGTTTTATTCATAATTGCCAAAACTTGGAAGCAATCAAAATGTCCTTCAGTAAGTGAGTGGATAAATAAGCTGTGGTACTTCCAGACAGTGGAATATTATTCAAGCAGCAAAAAGGAATGAGTTATCCATGAAATGATGTGGAGGAAACTAACATGAATCTTATTAGACAATCTGAAAAAGCTATATACTATATGACTCCAACTATATGACAGTCTTTATGGAGACTAAAAAGATCAGTGGTTGCCAGGGGTTGGTGTGGGGATGGAGGGAGGACTAGATAGAGCACAGAAGATTTTTGTGGCAGTGAAAAATACTCCGTGTGATACTATAATGATGGATATATGTCATTATACATATGTCTAAACCCATAGAATGTACAACACCAAGAGTAAACCCTAATGTAAACTGTGGACTTCGGGTGGTGATGTGTCCATGTATGTTCACCAGTTGTGACAAATGTACCGCTCTGGCGGGGTTGCTGATAATGGAGAGACTGTGCGTGTTGGGGGCTGGGGCCATGTGGGAAATCTCTGTACCTACCGCTCAGTATTGCTGTGAACTTAAAACTGCTCTAAAAAAAATAAAGTCTTTAAAAAAAAACAAAAACAAAAAACCTAGACTGGTTTGTCAAAAAACTGTGTACCAAAGCCTAGCCAAGCTGACTAGTAAAATTCACCATTGTATTAGGATATTGATTGTAATCCCCAGGGCAACCACTAAGAAAATAAGTAAAAAATACATAGGAAAAGAAAGGAGAAGGGGACCAAAATGGTAGACTAGAAAATATCTATGCAACACCAAAAAGGGAGTAGTGGAGGAATTGAGGACTAAAAAAGATATGACATATAGAAAACAAATAGCAAACTGGCAGAAGTGTTTCCTTATCAGTAATTATATTAATGTCAATGAATAGAACTTTCCAATCAAAAGGCAGACATTGGCAGGATGGATTTTAAAAAAATGATCCAACTAGGAGTTCTCTGGGGATCCAGTGGTTAGGACTCGGTCCTTTCACTGCTAGGGCCCAGGTTCAATCCCTGGTCGGGGGACTAAGATCCCACAAACCATGCAGTGTGGCCAAACAAACAAAACTTACACAATATTAAAAGAAATTAAAAATTATTTTTAAAAAGTGATCCAACTATATGCTGTGTGCAAAAGAATTGTCTCCAGAGACACAAATAAGGTTGAAAGTGAAAAGATGGAAAGATATTTGATACAAAGAGCAACCAAAAGAGGGACTTCCCTGGTGGTCCAGTGGTAAAGAATCCACCTTCCAATGCAGGGGATTCGGGTTTTTTTTTGTTTGTTTGTTTGTTTTCAGTGCCTAAATCTTTATTTTTCATAACCTACATTTTTTCAAATTAGACAGTTTTACACTGAATGACACAAAGGAAACTTAAATTACCAATAGTTTACACATAAGCTTGATTCCAGTCTTAATGAAAAGAAATAGAACAGAAACAGAAGCCCTGGCGAGGCGTCCGCGTCACTGCCCTCCTGTGAGCTGGTGCCGTGGCCGCTCCTTCAGGCCGATTGTCCGCCGCTCCCCGCGGTCAGGGAACTAAGATCCCGCATGCCACAGGGCAACTAAGTACGTGTGCCACAACTACTGAGCCTGTGCGCCTCAACTAGAGAAACTGCGTGCTCTGGAGCCCATGTGCCACAACTAGAGAAGCCCACACACTGCAAAGAAGAGCCCACGCGCCATAATGAAAGATCCCATGTGCCGCAACTAGGACCCAATGCAGCCAAAACAATAAGGAAAAATAACTATTTTTAAAAAAGAGTAACCAAAAGAATAGGGGTGGCTATACAAATATCAGAAAAAGTAGACTTTAACACAAAAATTCCTGCAAGAGACAGAGAAGGACATTATATGATTATAAAAGGGTCAGTTCATTAAGACGATATAAAAATTATAAATATATATGCACCTAACGACAGAGCCCCCAATAAATGTGAAGGAAAAACTGACAGAATTGAAGGGACAGGAGGCAATTCAATAATAATAGTTGGAGACTTAAGCACCCTCTGAAGATAATAGATAGAACTAGATAAATGATCAATAGGGAAACAGGATTTGAACAACAGTATAAACCAATTCGACTTAATGGACATGTACAGAACAAAAGCAAAATACACCCAACAAGAGCAAAATACACATTCTTCTCAAGTGCACATAGAACATTCTCCAGGATAGACCACGTGATAAACCACAAAATAAGTCTCAATAAAATGATCGAAATCATACAAAGTGTCTTCTGTGACCACAGTGTAATGAAATAGAAATCAGTAACAGAAGGAAATCAGGAAAATTCACAAATGCATGGAAATTAGAAAACATTTTTTAAAAACCAGTGGGATAAAAGAAGAAATCAGAAGGTGAATTAGAAAATACTTTGAGGGACTTCGCTGGTGGTCCAGTGATTAAGACTCCGTGCTCCCAATGCAGGGGGCCCGAGTTCCATCCCTGGTCAGGGGACTAGATCCTGCATGCCACAACTAAGAGCCCACATGCTGCAACTAAGACCCGGTGCAGCCAAATAAATAAATATTTTTTAAAAAGAAAATGTATGTTTTTTTCCATTCCATTGGATTCACCTTGGTTTGTAGCATGTAACATAACTAGTATGTTATATATATGTGTATACTAATTGAAATTTTTAACAGATTTTTACTTTTTTAAAAATAAATTTATTTATATTTTCTTTTTTGGCTGCGTTGGGTCTTTGTTGCTGCACACGGGCTTTTCTCCAGTTGCGGTGAGCAAGAGCTACTCTTCGTCGTGGTGCGCACTTCTCATTGCAGTGCCTTCTCTTGTTATGGAGCACAGGCTCTAGGCGCGCGGGCTTCAGTAGTTGTGGCTCACGGGCTGTAGAGCGCAGGCTCAGTAGTTGTGGTGCACGGGCTTAGTTGCTCCGTGGCCTGTGGGATCTTCCCGGACCAGGGAATGAACCTGTGTCCCTTGCGTTGGCAGGCGGATTCTTAACCACTGCCGCCAGGGAAGTCCTGTACTTTTTTTTAATGAAAGTTCCTGGTTCTGCTTGACCAAATAGTGCAATCATTATTTTTTTTAATATTGTAGCTGATTTCAGAGGGATATTCACTAATAAATGTATGATGTATATCAAGTAATTGCCCCCCCCAAAATATATAACATCCAAAAGAATGAAATACTTGGAGTATTGCAATTTTAACAATATTAAGTCTTCCAATCCATGAACACGGGGTGTGTTTCCATTTTATTTAGGTCTTCAATTTCTTTCAGCAATGTTTTGAAATTTTCATTTTGTGATATCTCATTGTTGTTTTGATTTGCATTTCCCTAACAACTAGTGATGTTGAGCATCTTTTCATGTACCTGTTGGCCATTCATATATCTTTTTTTGAAAAATGTCTATGCAGGCCTTTTGCCCATTTTTAAATCAGATTTTTAAATTTTATTTATTTATTTATTTACTTATTTATTTTGCTATTGAGTTGTATGAATTCTTTATTTTTTTTACATATTAACCCCTTATCAGATACAGGTTTGCAAATATTTTCTCCCATTCTGTAGGTTGTCTTTTCAGTTTGTTGATTTTTTCCTTTGATATGCAGAAATCTTTTAGTCTGATATAGTTCCACTTGTTTTTTTATTTTATTGCTTGTGCTTTAGGTGTCATATCCAAAAAATCATTGCCAAGACCCATGTCAAGGAGCTTTTTCTACTATATTTACTTCTAGGAGTTTTTCATAGTTTCAGGTCTTACATTTAAGTCTTTAATTCATTTCAAGTTAATTTTTGTAAGTGGTTTAAGATAGGGGTCTAGTTTCATTCTTTTACATGTGAATTTCCAATTTTCCCAGCACCATTTATTAAAGAGACTGTCTTTTCTCATTGAGTATTCTCGGATCCCTTGTCAAATATTAGTTGACTGTACATGCTTGGGTTTGTTTCTGGGCTCTCAATTCTGTTCCATGGGTCTATTTGTCTGTTTTTATGCCAGAACCAGACTGTTTTGATTACTACAGTTTTATAATATAGCTTAAAATCAGGAAGTGTGATGCCTCCGGCTTTGTTCTTCTTTCTCAGGATTTGGCTATTTGGGGTCTTTTGTGTTTCCATATAAGTTTTAGGATTGTTTTTTTCTACTTCTCTAAAAAACGCCATTGGAATCTTGATAGGAATTGCATTGACTCTGTAGATGGCTTTTGGCAGTATTGACATTTTAACAATATTAATTCTTCCAATCTGTGAACACAAGATACCTTTCCATTTATTTGCATCTTCTTCAATTTCATCAATGTCTTATTGTTTTCAGGGTAGCGATCTTTCATCTTCTTGGTTAAGTTTATTCCCAAGTATTTTATTGGTTTTGATGCTATTGTAAATGGGATCATTTTCTTTATTTCCTTTTCAGGTAATTTGTTGTTAGTGTATAGTAATGCTACTGACTTTTGTATGTTAATTTTGTATTCTGCAACTTTACTGAATTTGTTGACTAGATTTAACAGGGTTTTTTTGTTTGTTTTTGTTTTGTTTTGTTTTGGTGGAGTCTTTAGGATTTTTTATACATACAATATCATGTCATCTTCAGATAGAGACAGTTTTACTTCTTCCTTTCCAATTCTGAGGCCTGTTGTTTCTGTTTCTTGTCTGACTGCCCTGGCAAGGACTTCCAGTGCTGTGTTGGATAGCAGTGGGGAGAGGGAACACTCTTGTCTTATTCCTGATCTTGGAGGAAAAGTTTTCAGCCTTTCACCACTGAGTATGATGTTAGCTGTGGGCTTTTCATACATGGCCTTTATTATGTTGAGGAACTTCCTTCTGTACCTAATTTGTTAAGAGTTTTTATCATGAATGGATGTTGAATTTTGTCAAATGCTTATTCTGCCTCTATTGAGGGATCATATGATTTTTATTCTTTCTTTCTATTAATGTGATTTATCACATTGATTTCCATATGTTGAACTATCCTTGCATCCCAGGTATAAATCTCACTTAATCATGGTGAATGATCCTTTTAATGTGCTGCTGAGTTTGGTTTGCTAGTATTTTATTGAGAATTTTTGCACCTAAATTCATCAGGGATATTGGTTCTTTACTTGTAGCGTCCTTCTCTGGCTTTGGCATCAGGGTAATGCTAGCCTTGTCATGTGACCTTGAGAGTGTTCAAGCTCCTCTTTGATGTTCTTGGGAAGATTTTGAGAAGGATTGGCATTAATTCTCCAATGTTTGGCAGAATTCACCAGTGAAGCCATCTGGTCCTGGGCTTTTCTTCATTTGGAAATTTATGATTACTGACTCAATCTCATTACCAGGAATTGGTCTGTTCAGACTTTCTATCTCTTCCTGATTCAATCTTGGTAGTTCGTATGTTTCTAAGAATTTTTCCGTTTATTGTAGGTTGTTCAGTTGGTTGGCATATAGTTGTTCATAGTAGCCTCTTGTCATCCTTTGTATTCCTGTTGTATCAGTTGTAATGTCTCCTTTTTCATTTAAAATTTCGTTGATATGTGTCCTCTCTCTTTTTTCCTCTGTTAGTCTAGCTAAAGGTTTGTCAATTTTTTTATCTTTTTAAAGAACCAGCTCTTAGTTTGGTTAATCTTTGTTATTGCTTTCCTGTTCTCTATTTCATTTATTTCTACTCTAGTCTTTGTTACTCCCTTCCTTCTGCTAACTTTGGGCTCCATTTGTTTTTTTCCTAGTTCCTTGAGTCATAGTGTTAGGTTATTTTGGGGTGATCTTTCTTGCTTCTTAATTGAGGCATTTATTGCTATATAATTCCCTCTTGGAACTGCTTTTGCTGCAACCTATAAGTTTTGGCATGTTGTGTTTCCATTTTTATCCGTCTGAAGGAACTTTTTTATTTCCCCTATAATTTCTTCTTTGATCCATTGGTTTTTCAGGAGAGTGTTGCTTAATTTCCATGCATTTGTGAATTTTCCAGTTTTCTTCTTGTTATTGGTTTCTAGTTTCATACCTCTGTGGTCAGAGAAGATACTTGGTATGATTTCAGTCTTCTTGAATTTGCTATGACCTCTTTTGTGGCCCAACATATAGTCTATTCTAGAAAATGTTCCATATGCACTTGAGAATATGTATTCTGCTGTCATTAGATAGAATGTTCTGCATATGTCTGTTAGGTCTATTGGTTTGTAGTGTTGTTCAAATCCACTGTATCCTTATGCTTCTCTGTCTGGATGATCTATCCATTGTTAGAGTGAGGCATTTAAGTCCCCTACTATTATTGTATTGCTGTTTATTTGAAGAAAATCTTAATAGGTGCTGGGTTCTACCTTGGTTCAGTACATCTCTGCAGGAGGCCAAGACCTCTAACGCCTTTTAAATTCCAGAAGCCTATGTTTTTTATTCTCAAGGTAAAATGCACATAACATAAAATTCACCACTTAAACTATTTTAAAGTATACAATCCAGTGGCCCCTAGAGAGCTTCAGGATGGGGGCTGGACACCAGAAAGACCAAGGCATGATTAGAGGATTGGAAGTTTCAATCTTGAGCTAATTATTAGTGCCAGTGATTTAATCCATCATGCCTAGGTGACAACACCTCCATAAAAGCCCCACACGATGAAGGGAACACACTGTCCCAGGCTGGTGAACACACTGCTGCTAGGACTCTTCTGGACTTCACTCAATGGACCTCTTCATCGGAATCCTTTGTAAATATCGTTTATAACAATCGTAAGTAATCGAGTGTTTCCCTGAGTTCTGTGAGCCATCCTAGCAAATTATCAAACCTGAAGAAGGGGTATGGGAGCTCCCAATTTACAGACGGTCAGCAGAAGTACGGGAGGCCCAGGACTTGCACCTGGCATGTGAAGTGGGAGCAGTTTTGCCGGACTGAGCCCTTAGCCTGTGGGGTCTGCGCTAACTCGCAGATAATGTCAGAATTGAGTTGAGTCACAGGACACCCAGTTGGTGTCCAGAGGGATGGAGAATTGGCCGGAGTGGAGAAAACCCACACCCATTTGGTGTCAGAAGTGGTGTTTGTAAACAGGACATAAAGGCTCCCTTCATTTCCTCCACTGCCGCCCTCTCCCTGTCGCCATCCATCAGCTCTTCTTGGCCTCCTTTCCCCAGGCCTTTCGATCAGAAGGTGGAGGGGGTGGCAGGGTGGTCTCTAAGTGGTTTATTTCCTTCCGAGACCCAGGCTGAGGAGCGGGAACCAAATACTGTTCTTTCAGCTACTGCATCTTTAGGAGACCAGTTTAATAAATCTGGACATTATCCCGTTGTGTCCTTCTGACCAGTACAAAGTGATCTTTTGATTCACGATACATTTCTAGCAATGGCTTGGGAAGCAAAACCACCTGAGAGGCTAGTTTGTTGAAGGTGAGGGTAGTTGGGGAGGGGCGGTCTGAGCTTGCCTGACTTTACTGTAAGCAGTGACTTACTTTTTCTTCCCTGTCTAGTCCTGCATGTGAGGGGATTAATCTTTAAACCCTCTGCCTTGGTTACCGAGTAACAGGCACAGTTGGTTTTGCAGGCCAGTGTGTTCCCAGTGCCAGCCGTTCACTCATTAACACTTCTGGAGGGGCTGCGTGTCCCGGTTAAACTCCAAATGTCACACACTGAGACCCACCCGGCTGTACACACTGATTTAATGAGTGAGCAAGCATCTGAGCAGGAAGGACCCAGTGGAACCAGAGACATCATTGCCACCAACGGGGAGCATCTGGGGTCAGATGTGGAGCTGAAGCCCAGCCCTGGCCCTCAAGTGGTCATGCAGGGACAGGTGGCCAGCCTCCTGCCTTCGTTCCTTGACTGTGACCCGTACCACCTACTCTGAGCGCAAAAGGGGACAGTGTGCAGAAAAGCTAAGCATGGTGGCTCTCAGCCCCTGGCAGACGCTTGCTAGATACTGGGACCCAGTATCTGTGGTCCTGGGAGACCCTGGGGACCCAAGAGGATGGTCAGGAGGGGACGGTTTGGCCTGATCACTGGTCTAGAAAAGGGAGCAGGAAATTTGGCGAGAGGCCTTTATTGTCCAACGAAGGATGTTCTAGGACCAGGACTGCCGTGGCTGGGAGTGAACCACGTGACGCAAGTCACTATCCCAAGACCCTCTCGGTCCACTCACGGCCTGCTGGCTGCAGAAGGATGTGGCTGCCATCCTGGCAGTGTCCCCAGAAGTGGGGCATCTGTCCCCAGCCCTCCGTGCTTCTTATCCGAATTACATACAGGTTCAGCCACCCATTCAGTGACGACCCCTTTCTGGGACTATTCTGGTTACCTTTGGATCCACTAGGCTCCCTTTACTTTTCCCAAGCCTCCCCCGAGCGCGCCCCACTCCCTCGATCCCCACTGGGGGTGGAGGAGATGTAGCTGCACTTTGAAGCAGCTTCCCTGCACGCGGCCACACCGTGAGCAGGAGACGGCACCGTCGGCTCGGTTTAATCATCAATTTATTTCCTGCCGGGAAGCCCTTTCTGCCCTGGTCTGGCCTCAGTCCCTCTCGCTCGAGCTGGCCCTGCTGCAGGATGGCTGCGGACAACTCTACCAGCGGTCCCCACGCCCCCGGGCTGCAGCTGAGTGTGGTCGACATCACCATCATAACCGTGTATTTTGCCCTGAACGTGGCCGTGGGCATCTGGGTGAGAGGACGGTGGTGGTACCAGCTGGGGTGGGCGGTGGGGTGCGGGAACCGGCCGGCACGTCCCTGGGCATTGCATCCTCTCCCTGGAGGCCTGGTGCCTGCGGGGTCCTCCTCCCAGCCCCGGGAGAGATTTGTCGGAGACCTTGACCAAGCCCCTTACGCTCTTTGGCAACAGCTTCTCAGTCTCTAAAGTGAGGAATAGGAAGTCTCTTTAAGGGCAGGCCGGGTGGGAGGCTCGGGGCCTTCTATGCGGCTGACAAGCTGGGGGCCCGGGCACAGCACGCCGTCTTCCTGGCCTCGCCTCCGATGTCAGATGGACTCACAGGGCGAACATCGCCCTGAACGATAGAATCACAGGGGTTCTCAGCTGCACCCACACCAGCTAGGCCAGAATCCAGAGGCGGGGCGGGGTGCGAAGGACCCGGGAGTCTCTGTTTTGACAACTCCGTGTCCACCAGCCTAGCCTAGTTCATAAGCCAGTTTCTCCCACCTTTGATAGGAGAGAAGTGATTTAGGTCATCAGAGGCTGCAGCGGGGCCCCTTCTATGCAGGCACTATGCACATCACCCTAACCCGCCCACAGCCCCGGGCCAGAGGCCAGCCCCGTTTACAGGTGAACCCCGGGGCTTCAGGGGACAGGGACTTGCCCAGCGAACCCCAGGACCCTGCACAGAGGGGAGGGCCTCCTCCTGTCTACTCCTAACGCCAGCAGCTGATGAGCATTTGGGCTGTTTCCACCCTTTGGCTGTTGTGAATAACACCGCTGTGAACATTTGAGTACACCTGCTCGAGCACCTGTTTTCAGTTCTCTGTATCCTGGGAGTGGATTTGCTGGGTCCCGGGATAATCTGTGCGTCTAACTCTTTGGGGAGCCAGCGGACTGTTTCCGCAACAGCGGCATGAGCCACGCGAAGGCTCCAGTTTCCACCTCTGTCCTTGCAGTCCTCGTGCCGGGCCAGCAGGAACACGGTGAGCGGCTACTTCCTGGCGGGCCGGGACATGACATGGGGGCCGGTGAGTGCACCCTGACTCCTCCCGCCCCTCCTTCCGGTGGGGCCGCATCTGACCTCTAGGTCAGCCCTCATCTGCATCCCTGCGGTCACTATGTGTGTCCTCCTCACCCAAGGTCACCCCCCAGGCCAGCCCAAGCAGGCAGTGACAGGGCAAGCTGAGACTGGCAGGGGGTCCCCAAGCTGGGGTGCTGGAAAACGTGGAAAGGGTGGGGCTCGGAGTCGGGGTGGGCCTCTTGCTAGATCCTTTTCCTCTCTCTCCTCCAGATGGGAGCCTCCCTCTTTGCCAGCAGCGAGGGCTCGGGCCTCTTCATCGGACTGGCAGGTTCGGGCGCAGCTGGAGGCCTGGCGGTGGCAGGCTTCGAGTGGCACGTGAGCTCCTGGAAGGCGGGCCCAGGCTGTGGGGGGCCGTGGGAGGAAGCACAGCAACCTTGAGAGACGCTGGATGGGGCTGCATCAGAGCCTACCCCTCCGTGGCCAGAGGGGCAGCTCCCAGCGTCCAGGCAGGAGGTGTTCCTGGGGAAGTTGGGTCTTCAGAATGCTGAAGAGCAGCGGGAAGCCGTGAGCCTTTGCCTGGCCATCTGTTTATAGGGCTGCGGGGGGGCGGGGGCGGGCCACCCCAGGTTCTCATGGCAACTCAGGCCTCCAGACCCCTGGTGTCTGCTGTCCTTACTCTGCCTCTGTCCCCCCTCAGGCCACATACGTGCTGCTGGCCCTGGCGTGGGTATTCGTGCCCATCTACATCTCCTCGGAGGTGAGTCTGCTCCTGTGGCCTCAGGACAGCCTCGCCTGCGTCCGGGCCTTGGTTGGAGTGGGTGGTGGTGATGGGCAGGACCCCTGGCTTCACTCACGAGGTGAGTGAACCCACAACTCTCAGTTCTGGGTTTGTTGTTAGTCCAACTATCATTCCCATCAGCCCACAAAGACAGGTCTCCTCGGACCTCAGCCCATGGGCCTCGTCTGTTTGTTTCTCCTGTACCTGCGTGTTGCCTCTGGGGGATGATGCATCTACCCGAGCACACAGGCTGCACACCTGGGTGGCACACCCAGGAGACACTGTCCTTGACTCTGCCGCTCCTTCAGCCCCAGCTGGGCTGTCACTAAGTCCAGGGGATCCCATTTCCTGGATGTCTCAGTCTGGCACAGCCAGCTTCCCCAACCAGCCGAAGCTCATCTGGATTTGTCACCACGGCCTGCAAACTCATCCCTGTGCCCCCAGGCACAGTCCCCCGAATCCATTCCTCCTGTCTCAGCCTGCCATGCCCCGGCCTGAGCCCCTCAGGATGTGATCGGAACGCTTAGCCTGGAATTCCAGGCCTGGTGTTGGGACTGTGAGAAGCTCCCGGTCCTGAACACTGGCTGTGGTCTCGCAGCATGCTTAACCCCTGCCCCTGTGCCCCCGCCAGATTGTCACCATGCCTGAATACATCCAGAAGCGCTATGGAGGCCAACGGATACGCATGTACCTGTCTGTCCTGTCGCTGCTGCTGTCTGTCTTCACCAAGATATCGGTGAGCTGCCTCACCCCCAGCTTCTGGCTGGAACATCCCTGCTCTGGGGCCCTCGAAGGGACCTGACATCCCTTGATCTGTCTCTGCCTTGTCTAACAGCTGGGGAAACTGAGGCCCAGAGAGGCACACTGATTTGCCCAGGGTCACACAGCTGGCCCAGCAACCTGGGGCTGGGCTCAGCAGCCGGCGAATGTGGGGGCAGAACGCAGGCCCTGTGACTCCTGTTTTGCCCAGGTTCTGGATACGGGGTATCAGGGGTTCTGGTTAAGGGCCGGCACCCGGTGAGCCGGGACCGCCCACTAGGGGGCGCCCAGAGCCCGAGGTCTCTGGCCCGTGAGGCCGGGTGGTGGTCAGTCCTCCGCTAGGCTGACCCCGCGGCGCCCCCTTTCCCTTGGGGGCCTGGCCCCGCTGGAGGGCCAGCGTGGGGCGCGTCCTGTCCACACCCTGGGTTTCACAGGTAGGGAGCCGGAGGCCGGGAGGGCGGGGAGCTGGTCCCCAGCGCGCGGGGACTCCGCGGCAGCACCAGGCCTCGGGTTCTCCCTCCCGAGTCCTGGGTGCCTGCCGGTCCCCTGAGGCCGTCCAGCCGCTCCAGCTCCGGCTCCTGCGAGGGCTCAGAGGTGGACGGCGGGTCCTGGGCGGCCTGCTTCCGGCCGAGCGAGCCCGCCCAGCCCCGGGCCTGGTTCCTCCCCCGTGAGGCCTGGCCGCCCGGCCCGGCGCTTCTGCGGGCGTGGCCGGGGCTTCCTCCTCCGCGGCCGCTGCAGCCCCGGCAGCCTCGGCTGGCCGGGCCTCCACCGGAGCTGCACGTCTCGTTCTGGGTGGGTCTCGGGGTGGTTAGAGGGCAGGCGCCGCCTTCTTCCCTGGACGGGTCCTAAGAGTTCTCCCCTGGGCCTTCCCTCTGCTGACCGGACGGCGCCGCTGCCCTGCAGGCCCGGTTCCCACGCGGGCTCCTCCCCCCCCCCCCCGCCCCCCGTGCCGGCCGCCTCCCGGCAGCAGGGCCTCAGTACAGGGGGACGCAGGTGTGTCACGGTGGGCGGGGGACAGTGCGGACCCAGAAGAGGGGTTGGCGGCGCCTGCTGGGGTGGCGTTGGTTGGGGTCTAGTGGAGAAGGGGGTACGGACGGCATGGGGGGCGCAAACGCCAAGGAGAGAGGTGCGCGGCGTGGGGCGCGTCTGGGGTGGTCCTGTCCGGAGGCCCGGACTGCGGGGGCCAGGCGCCTCGGGAGCAGAGGAGGGGCTGGGAGGGAGGTGACAGGGAGCGGTGGCGGCTGAGGCAGAGAAGCCATCACACGAGCCAGACCTGAAGGCCGCAGCTGGCTCTTGGGTGGCAGTTCCCGCCCTGGCCCAGGGCCCTGGCCCAGGGGGCTCCGTCAGAGGTGAGTGAGGAGTGCCCAAGGGGCCCTGGGGGCTTTGAGCAGAGGTGACGCGGTCAGGTCTGTGCTAGTGCCAGCGGCACCCCCGGAGGATGGACTGCGCGGGGGGCGGGGGGCAGTCTGGCGAGGCCAACCCCTGGGCGTGGGGCTTCCTTCCCCGCCCACCCCCCTGCTCGTCCCGCTGGTGGCTCTGAGGCAGAGCTCACACCTCACACTCAGAGCTTGGGCAGGACGTCCAGAATGGCGGGGTTGGGGGGCAAAGTGGGGGGTCCTTAGAGGCCACCTCGTGCGCAGCCCTGTTTACAGACAAGACGATTGAGACCTAGGGAGTGGCCACCACTTGCTCAAGGTCACCACTTGCTGAATCGGGCAGAGACAACCGTTAGAGCCCAGTGGGCCCGACCACTGCCCTGTGGTGCTGAAGGAGCCAGGACGTGGCACTTCAAACTCCACTTTGTGATGGGATGACTCAGTTTGCCCACCTGTAAAATGGGGAACCTCAAGGCTGGGGCTTCAGTGCCGATGCTGGGGCTGCCTGGATGAAGCGGACAGGGAAGCAGGAGGAACGCGGATGGCCGGGCTGGGTCTGGGAGGGACTGGGGCCCCCCAGCTAATGCTTTGGGCTGAAGCTGTTTGCGGTGTGTGTGCCCAGCCGGCCCCCAGAGGCCCTGACCTCACTGGGTGGAGCCCCAAGAACGCCCCCACATGTCTGCACTCCCAGGACCCTCACCAGCTGCAGCCTGTCCAGAGACCACAGGGCCCGCCTGCCGCCAGCCCCCAGGTGGGGACAGTGGCCTGCAGAGAGAGCAAGCCGTGGGTGGCAGGGGGCCTCACACGGGCTTGGGGGAAACTGAGCTCCATCACCATGTGCTCTGGGAAATAGAGAAACCCGGCCTGACACCCCAGGCCACTCAGGGTAAAGGCCAACCGTGGCCAACAAGACCCTCACCTCTCCTGCTTCTCCCGACGCACACATCACTCCAGCTATACCGAGCACACCCGAGGCCTGACCCTGCCACAGGGCCTTTGCACCTGCTGTGTCCTCTGGCCGGAACCTCTTCCCCTGGATATCCATGTGACTCACGCCCCTGCCTCTCAGGTCTTTCACATCTCACCCTCTCAGCGAGGCCCTCGGCTGCCCCGCAGGTGCAGACCTGCGCCCCCTGTCTTTCACACACGTGCTACCTTCTTACGCCAAATGATTTCATTAGAATGGCCAGGGTCCGCCTCCCCCATTTTTTCTCTTTGTTCGTTGGTGTATCCCCAGTGGTACTAGGTGTCCGGCACACCTCATGGGACTGAATGGAATCATCCATGTCAGGCTCGGCTAGGTTTTCCGTGAGGGGCCAGATAGAAAGTATGCTCAGTTTTGAACGCCACTTACACACCACTCAAGTTTGCTGTTGGCGTTTGAAAGACACACCAGTGCGCCTGATGGGATCAGGCCTGTGGGCTGTAGTGTGCCAGCCCCTGGTCTATGCAAACGTGCCTGTTTATTGAGTACCTGCTGTGTGCCAGGCCCTGGGTGGGCACCCATGATGAACCCATTTCTCGTTCTCAAGGACCTTTCCTTCCAGGCAGATGAGATAAGTAAACAGAGCCGTGCACCCACACTAAGTGGTACAAGGGTGATCAGCGCAGCAAATGCAGGGCTGAAATCTGGACGGAAGAGAAGGAGCAGGGGACAGGCTTGCTTTGGAGAGGGTGGTCCAGCCGCTGAGGGAAGCCGGTGGGGCTGGGGAGAGGGTGCGTGCAGGGCCTCTGGGCCGGGCGGTGGGTTTCATTCTGCGTGAGTGGAGATGCAGAGACCTCGGAGCTCCCTCTGAACAAGCCGAGTGCAGGAGGGACCAGCGAGGGGATTTCAAAGGGATGGGGCCCAGGGTGGGGACAGTGGAGGCGGGCAGGAGTACTTTGGAGCATCAACAGCCGTGGCCGGTGGGTTGGGTGCAGGGAGTGTGGCAAAGGTGAGACGTGTCCAGAACACTGAAGGGACAGTGACAGCCTCTGTGGAGATGGGCGAGGTTGGGGGTCGGGGACACAGGATGATTTAGGGTAAACGCGCGGTAAATGTCGGTGCAGGGACCTGCCCAGCTTCTCTGCTACCCACAAAGGGAGGGGGCAATAGGGTCCCGTGCAGGAAGGTGGCCAGGGCAGGGCAGGGCCCAGCCAGGGGGCACGTGCCTGTGGGGAGCTGTGAGGAGCCAGCGGATCAGCCCTAGCCTTCAGGTCAGCTCAGCCCAGCTCCCTCCCGTGTCCGGGGCTCACGGCCCCTGCAAGCCCGTGGGATGGTGCAGGGAGGGGGGTCCACCCTCTCAGGGGCCCCGAGGGTCAGCCCTGCAGCCCGCGGCCCTGCTCACAACCGTGCAGCTTTGGGCCGGTCGCTTCGTGCCTCTGCGCCCGTGCCCCGCTCTGTGGAGTGGAGCGGCTCCCTCAGGGGCCCTGCCTGCGCCTCCCCGGCCGGCCCTGCGCGGGGCCTGCAGAAGCCAGTAGGGCCAGAGGGGGCCGAGCACAAGAGCCTGTGTTTCTCCACATCCGCACCCGCACTTTACCCCGAGGCTCAGGAGGCAAGGCGACGTGCTCACCAGGGACACGGGCCCAGGTCCGGGCGGGGCTCTTAGCTTCTAGCAGGCTGCAGCTCACGTGGGGCCCCAGGAGAGGGAGCTCCGTCGGCAGAAGGAGAGGTCAGATCCTGCCAGGGGCCGTCTGAGGCTCCTCGCGGTGTCTCCTTTAGAGCCGGCAGGCAACCGCGCATTTGCTGGCCTGCAGCAGCGGCTGCGTAGGGTCCCCAGGGGGGACGGCGGCTAAAGTCCCACCTCCACACCTGTGCCCGTGCTGTTCCCGCTGCCCGCGCATCACTCTTCAGATCCGCTGCCCTGGGAGGAAGTCCCTGAGCAGTAGAGCAGTCGGGGAGCAGGGCAGTCGGGCGGGCTGAGTCCTGAGCGATGAGATGCAGAGACTGGGAGGCCCCAGGGCAGAGGGACCTGGGCGAGCCAAGGCCTGGAGGCAGCAAAGTGCCTGGCGTGGAATGTCGGCCAGTCTGGTGTGACCGGACTTACCTGGGCTTAAAAGGGATGCGTGGCCAGAGCCTGAAGGCCGGGCACACAGACCAGGGCTGTCCTCTGAGGCAGATGGGGTCCGGGGAGTGGTCTTGAGCAGTGGCTGGAGGACAGCCAGGTGGGAGGAGGGGCTGCTGCTTTCTAGAGCCCCCCTGCTCCGTCGCCTGTCCCCTCCATCTCTGATACCTGCCAGAGCGTCGCCGTGGGGAGGTCGCTTGCCCTCCGTGGGCCTCAGTTTGTCCCTGGTCCGATGGGGCAGGGGGCTTGGAGAGTCCTTCCTGCTCTGATATTCAGCAGCTCTGGGCTTCTTAGCTTGGGCTGGAGGTGGACACACACACTCACAGCCGGGGGGTGGGGGGACCAGAGTGAGGGGCTGCCGCCTCCTGAGAACACCTTGTCTGAGTGCCCACGCTGGCGGGTGCCCTCTCCAGGAGAGGGGAGGGGAGGAGCCTGGGGGAAGCAGGGGTTCCACAAGCCTGACTCCGAGCGGGGCTGGTCAGCTCCCAGGTGGGCCGGCGCCCCGGGCCTCGGGCAGACTGTCCCCGACTCGGCAAGCTCCGCTAACCTGCGGGCTTGCCCAGCTCTCTGAGGAGCCTCTTGGCCCCAAAGGCTGTATTTTGGGTTATCTCCCTGCCATTAAGCAAGCCCAGAATGGCAGTTTTGGAAACTTGTGGGGGGAGGGACCCTGGCCCAGCCCCTAGGTCCCACAGGATGGGGTCCTCCCTCCTTCCCCGGGCACCCACTGCGCAGTGGTTGGGAGGGGGCCGGGCGGTTGTGGTCCCTAAGGCCCATTCCAGTGCTGAGGCTGGAAGACTCGTCCCAGGGCTTCAACTCCTGCCCCTGTGCTGCCCCAGGGCCTGGGATGGCAGGACTGTGTCCAGTTCAGCCCTAGGAAGCAGCCTCGGCCTGAGACGTGGTCCTGGCTTCAGTGTCAACCCCATGGGGGGTCAATAAGCAAGATGGTCCCTCTGTTCCCCCAGCCCACCCCTGGCACACATCTGGTTTCTTCTTGGGGTGCCCTGCCTAACAGGGAGCAGAGAACATGGACCCAGACAGACGTGGGTCTGGAGATGGAGGCTCACTCGTCTTCTTGGGCCCCCCACCTCCAGGAAGCCCTCCCGGACTCCCCCTTTTCCATCCCCAGGCAGGGGCCAGACTGAACGGCAACACTGCTCCCTGGTGGGCAGGGGCCGCTCAGGACTTAATTAACAGCAGCAACGTCCCCTGCACACTGCTTGCCCACAGCCAGGACTTCCCTTCAGGACAGTCCCTGGCAGGTTGGGGGGTGTCTCTCCTTCTTCCTCTATGGGGCACCAAGGCCACACGTTGGGTGTGGGCGCTCCGGGCCCTGCGGTTACCTCGGGCCCCTGCACACACCCCTTTCCCGTCCCCAGATGGACCTGTACGCGGGGGCCCTCTTCGTGCACATCTGCCTGGGCTGGAGCTTCTACCTGTCCACCATCCTCACGCTCACCATCACGGCCCTGTACACCATCGCAGGTACGGCGCCTGCGGGCGGCAGCTGTGGCCTGTGGACACACACGGGAACCCGAGAGGCTGGCGGGGCGCAGGGGGCCGCCCCCTCCCACAGCCTGGGACCTGGCCAGTTCGTGTCAGGCACCCGGGCTTCTGCAGCTGGCTCCGCTGGCCCGGCTGCTGCGTCCACAGCTCACCCACCCGTGCAAGGGCAGGGGACGTCGATGTAGAACAGCTGTCCCTCCCGGAGCTCTGGTCACCTCCCTGTCCCTCCCCTGTCGAGGCCAGGGCCCCTCCAGCTCTCTTGTCTCCATCCGCAGGGGGCCTGGCCGCTGTGATCTACACAGACGCCCTGCAAACGCTCATCATGATGGTGGGAGCCGTGATCCTGACGGTCAAAGGTGAGAGGCCGTGGGGGCTGTCACAGCAGCGAGCCCTTTGGGGTCTGGGTGCCGCCCTGTCGGGGCCCCGGTGTCCGCACGGGGGGTGGGTGGCCTCACGAGGTCAAGCCACAAGGCCGTCAGCCCCCCGCCGGCCTCCCCTGGGTGACGGAGGCCTGCTCCCCTCCCACCCCTGCTGCCCAGCAGCACTTCTGTCACCAGCTCCGGGCCGGCTGGCGTCTGGCCGCAGACCTGACTCAGGAGGCAGGGCCGTCTGCACCCATGCGGGCTCGGGGCTCGACGGGGGCGGGGCTGCGGGTGGGTGTGCAGACACAGTTGGGAGACCACAGACCTGCCTGGACGTCTGCCCCCCTTGTTTCAAAGCATGTCCAAGATCTCAAGAAGCCAGCGGGACAAAGGCAAGGTGGAGAGCAGGGGGGTTTGGATCTCCTGGTCTGTGAACAGGGAGGAAGCTCGGGGGGCTGCCCCAGAGGTAGTGAGATCCCCATCCCGGGTGGTATGCAAGCAGAGCCAGGAGGATCCCATAGAGGGCAAACGGTCTCTTCCAGACTTAGACTCTAGGACCCTGTGGCTGGGCAGTTTCCGACCCGTGTCTAGTGTTCGTCCATTCGCTCTGAGCACTCACCCTGGCCTGGCCTGGGCTACAGGTGGCACTGATGCCGGGAGCCCAGAG
Source organism: Balaenoptera musculus (assembly GCF_009873245.2). Classification (NCBI taxonomy): domain Eukaryota; kingdom Metazoa; phylum Chordata; class Mammalia; order Artiodactyla; family Balaenopteridae; genus Balaenoptera; species Balaenoptera musculus. Next base: position 58,296,264 of record NC_045804.1, on the reverse strand, counting down.
TCCGGGCAGCGGGCTGCCTGCTGGGGAAGGCGGGGGAGTGGGACCTGTGGCTGCCCAGCCTTCTGTGTACCAGCCTCCTCACAGACCAGGGGCCCGTGTCCCCGGAGCCCACTGCAGGAGAGGCACCCAGGCAGCCAGGCCTGGTCTGGATGGGGGCGGGGGAGTGACCACAGACAAAGCAAAAGCCACAGGTGGGCCCAGACCCCAAGGCAGACAGGAGCAGTGGGGGGGCGAACGTGGTTGGCTCGCGCCGGCCAGCTGGCAGTGTAGCCTTGGTGGCGCCCCTGCCCCTCTGGGGACTCTGTGTCCCTTCTCAGTGCCACATCCCCCAGCCATTCTCAGCTCTGCCGAAGTCATGTCCTTTGGAAGCCCCTGGGTCAGGACGTTAGCCCTTCAGATTCCTCAGGAAGGTCCTAGAATGCCAAGAAAAGACACGTTTGCTTCCTTGAGTCGACAGCCTGGCAGAGAGCTCCTCGCCTGAGGCTGGTGGGCATCCAGAGGCCGGCAGGACACTGGGGTGCCCTCGTGTGGAATGCTCGTTTAATATTATTATTTTAAATACAAATAAAATAGTCCTTTGAATTCACCTTTTTAAAAACCCTCTACCTCCATACCTTTCCAGACACTGGAAAAGGTGAAGTGGGAAAAAGTCGAGTTTGATGCATCAAGAAGTTACTTGCGAGATGAGGGCAGTGGGGCTGGGAGTCACGGCCACCAGCCACCAACCGTGCCTGTCCCGCCCGCCCCCTCCAGCTTTCGAGCAGATCGGCGGGTATGAGCAGCTGGCAGCAGCCTACGCCCGGGCCGTCCCATCCAGGATCATCTCCAACACGACCTGCCACATGCCGCGGGCAGACGCCATGCACATGTTCCGAGACCCCTACACGGGGGACCTCCCGTGGACCGGGATGACCTTCGGCCTGACCATCATGGCCACCTGGTACTGGTGCACCGACCAGGTGAGGTCGCCGCCCTCCCTACCTTCCTGCCTTCCAGGGTGGCTCTGGAAGTCAGGGCGGCCGGGGAACACCTGCACGGTGAGCCCGGGCTGGGGTGGAAGCCGTGGATGGCGTGGCTTCAGGCCCGGGCAAAAGGTGTTAGGGGTCCTTGCAGTCCCGGGGGGCCTGGGGCTGCCGTTTAGAGTTGGATGAAGCCCACTGGCCGCCACCCATCCTGGCCTTCAGGTGCTTCGACTGGGACAGTTTGGAGTACGGGATTCCGAGGGGGCTGGGATGCTCCTCGGTAGCCCTGCCGTCGGCCTGGGGGCTGGCGTTTCGGGCCAGTCTTGGGGTCCCAGGACCCGGCCGCGCACAGGGCCCCGGGCCACCCTTGGCCTGCCAGTGCTGGGGGCCTGCCACAGCCGGGCCCGCTTTCCTGCTGGAGATGTGGGCGCCATCGGTGGCGGGGCGGTACCGCGGGGGTCCCAGGGTCCTCGACGGCTGCGGGAAGCCATCTTTATCCCTTGGGACTCCGTAGTGGTGGAACCGCTGGCCCTGGGAGAGAGAGAGAGAGCAGAGCGAGTGAGACCGGGGGCTGGGGCAGCTCTGCCCCTTCCCGAGGGGCCCTTGCCAGGCAGGCTGCAGCCGGCCCACCTGGGTTTGCTTCCTGGCCTTGCCACTCACCAACTGGTGGTCCTAGACAAGTGTCTTCCACTCCTCCGTGCCTCGGTTTCCCCACGTGTCCTAGGGGAATGGTCCTGCCTGCGTGGTCGCATTAAGGCCAGCGCCCACTCTTTCCCATGCCCCTGCCCTCCTCCTCCACATCCTCCGTGAGAGGGACGGACGGGGACGTCAGAGACAGTGCCTCCACCTGGGCCCGCGTGTCTGGCGAGGGTGGCGGCCAGGTCTTCCTCCGGAGTCTGACTCTAGTCCTTCCCAAGTTGGGCACGTACCAGGGGGCACCAGGCGGCCCTGCTCCCTCTCTGGGCAGAAGCAGACGATGCCCCCGCCCTGCCTGCCTCGAGGCCCACGGGTAGCTCCAGGTGGCACTTGGGCGGGAAGGGGCCTCGTGAGCACCGGATCCTCAGCGGGCACGGGCCTGATGACCGTCCTCGCCTCTGGACCCATGGCCTCGAGGGCCCCACCCGGGGGTGAACCGGCCCGTCACGGTGGGGTGAAGGGGGCAGCACCCCTGAGAGGCAGGCCCGGCGGCCCCGTCCACAGGCCAGGACACCGAGGCCCCAGGTGGAGCGCCTGCCCGGCGAGGAGCGCTCTGCGTCTCCCGAGCGTGGGCGCCTCGTGCGCTCGCTGGGCTGGGAGACCCTGCCTGGGCTGTGACAGTGGCAAGCAATCTAGGTTGGGAGGGTCCAGAAACCCTGTGAGGCTGGGCCTCAGTTTTCCCATCTGTGCCATGGTGCCAGAGAGTCCCCTGTAGGCTGCGCCCACCACAGGTGTCCGCCTAGCACCCCTGGGAGGGCTGAGGGCCGCCGGCCTGGGTGAACGAGGGGCTGGTTGGAAGGCCGGCGGTGGAGGGCGTGCGGGGGATGTCTGGACCGCCCTGTGGGCCAGCCGGGGCCCCTCCACCCCAGGGCACCTCTCGTTCCCTCCGCACTCAGCGTGGCCTGGCGTGGCACTGGCGTCTCTGGGTGGGACAGCATTCAGGAGGTTTTCCCATGAAGGCCAAGTGAGTCAGCGCTCACATGAAGGCCGAGCGAGTGGCCTGGAGGTCAGGGCTGGACTGGGCTTGCCTCCTGGATAAGAAGGTCACACAAGGAGGCAGCTGACCCCAAGGGGGTCCAGAGTGCCACCAGCACTGGGGGCCCACGCCTGGCCTCAGCCTTCCCTCCCCATCCTCCTCCTGCTCAGGCTGGGTCTGCCTGGGCGACTGCTGGGCCTTGGACCAGAACCCCTGCCACGCAGGTACCGACCCACTGGGTCCTGGGGGCTTGGCAGGACTCTACTCAGCCCCCGGGACACCCACGGTGTGGTCAGCGGCCAGCGGCAGCTGTGTGTGCTGGGGCCACGGGCGCTTTTCGTTTTCTTTAGACTTCTCAGTATCTCCCAGCTCAGCCACGGTGCGTAGGTGACGATCAGAACCCAACAAATCCAATAAAACAGGAGGCAGAGGCCCGGTGGGCAGGGAGCTGCCACGCCCCTCCCTGACCTCAGCCGCTCAGTCTACACCCCTGGGAGGCGCACAGACCAGAGGGTCCTTGGGGCCCGCCTGCACCCGTGGTGCCGGTGCTCCTCTCGTCACCTGCCGCTGCTGCAGTTTCAGACGGGCTGTCTTTCGGGCAGCAGCCGGCTCAGTCCTCATGGCGGCCACCACTTTCCAGGCTCCTGCGCAGGCCAGGCGCAGTGTCAAGTGCATGGGCCCCGTCACCTCGTTTCTCCCGTGTTCCCGTGGGCTCTCTTGGCCCCATCTCACAGCCAAGGGGTCCAAATGCTCCTGGGTGGCACCGGGCCGTAGCTGACCCCGAGGTGGCCCTGACGGACGCCTAAACTTGGTGACTCGCGGCCAGACACCCAGGCACGGGCTTGGCCGTCCACACGCGGCCTCATCCAGGATTTGCAGCAACCCTGCGGGTCGGGGGTCGTGTCACATCTCGCGGGCGAGGACAGAGCGGTTCGGGGAGGTCCAGTGGCCGGGCGGGGAGAGGGAGCTGGCCTCCGGCGGGGCCTGTGCAGAGAGGCACCGGGAGGACGCTGCCGGGGAGGCCCCGGCCTTGCCTGCTGGGGCCCCGAGCCTCAGCTTCTCCAGCTGTAGAATGGGGCGACCACGGCTGTCCCGCCCACCTCCCGGGGCTGGCCGCCCAGAGCACGGAGTAAAATAAGGGAAGACGCGCAGGGATTTAGGGAAACTCTTCTCTCCCGTGGGGAGCGCGGTCCTGGGCTCTTGTAATCACAGGACATCACAGGGGAAGGGTCTACAGAGAAGCACGTCTGACCCCGTCACTGTCTAGACAGGGAGACTGAGGCCCAAAGTGAGGAAAGGACTTATGGCACGTCACAGGAGCCGGCGTGGATTGGAATCAGCTTGCCCTGCAGACCCCATGCCGCCAGCCCTGGCACCCTGTCATTTTTTTTTTTTTTTTTTTTTAAGAAAAGCAAAGGCAGTTTATTCTGAGCTACGGCAAACGGGAGGCAGCTTCCGTCCCTCGCATTTGGCAGAGGCCGAAAGGCAGGCAGACAAGTCGGGGAGCTCTGCAGAGGCTCTGATGGGAGGCCCTGATGGGAGGCCGCAGCCTGGGGACGCGGGAGGTGGTGACTGAGATGGGGCGACCGTGTGATTGGTGGGAGTAGGAAGCGAGTAGGGGACAAAAGTTAGAGATGCTGTCAGTTATTAATTAGGTCCTGGCCACCTGGGGCTGATTGTTACAGCAGTGCTCGTGCAGCCTCCTGAGCGGTTACTGGAGATAACCGTCAGCCTTCCCGCACGGCTCTCAGAGCTGTTTATTGTACATAACGGGCAGGTCAGAGTTCTATTTTTTTTTTTCCCCCTGGGCTGCATCACGGGGCTTGTGGAATCTTCGTTCCCTGACGAGGGATTGAACCCACGCCCTCGGCAGGGAAAGCACAGAGTCCTAACCACTGGACCACCAGGGAAGTCCCAGAGTTCTATTTTTAGACGCGGTCCAGCCAGCATCCAAGCGCTAGGGAGCCTCTGTGGGGCCGCGCTCCACAGTAAGTGCGAGTGAACACACCTCCAAGGGCGTGCCTTCGCTGTTGGATCTTGAGGTGAATGTCACAGACAAACTGCACCGAAGCCTAAATTTTGAGGGATAATCACCCCTGATCCAGAGCTCCTTTACAGGAGTACAACTTTCATCTCATTTTCTCTGAGACATTTAGATGGGCCTCTGAAGAAGCACACGACAGTTTCTCTTAAGGACCCTAAACACAAAGGAGCACTGAGGGCCTCTGAGATGGACACTCGTGATTTTTGGCCTTTACAAAAACCACTTTTGTGAAAGTGGAGGGAGTCCGAGTACAGTGGTGGAAACAGGTTTCTCCTAAAACAAAGGCTGTTCCCACTCCTACGCCTGACGTGATGAGTCTGCATTTGTTCCGCTGGATGTTAGCTGTTCCCTACGCATCAGACATTAGATCGAGCATGGCCCACTAGGTCCACAGCTATTAAGTACTGACTATCTTCAGCCAGGTAAGACCTTGGGAAAAGATGGAAAAGATCACATAGAGAAAGCATCTGAGGTCCTCTGATGAAGAACAGGCTACAAGCCACTATTTCCCAGAATGCCCTGGCAGCCCCTTTGCTCTGATGTAAACCCAGGTTATTTTCTCCCGTTGATGAAAAGGTGCTGGAGGATGAGCCGGGGAGGGTGGAGTCTCCCAATGGACACCAAGGGATATTCTAGTGGATTCAATTCAGGGCTGCACCCTGAGAGCTTTGAAAATGACTCCATCCCTGCCTGCTCTACCAGAGAAACATGTGTTTTAGAGCTTGCCCTGCCCTGGCACCCTGTAATTAATGCTTCACCAAGAGGTGTGTCTAGAGGGAAATGCTAGGAGCTCCCTGTCAAACTCGCATGTTTGGAAAATAAGTTAAAATCACAAAGAATTCCTACTTCTGAATTGCAGGAGGTGATTTAAACTGCAGAACACCGAAGGAAAAATACTTGTATTTAAAAGTTATAGATTGCACAACTCTGTGAACATACTAAAAACCATGGAGGTGCACACTTTATGTGGCTGAACTGTGTGTGAATCATGTCTCAGTAAAGCTGTTTAAAGTCCCACATTCTTTTTTAAAAGAAGTAGAATCATGGTGTCAGAACTGGGAGGGATCTCAGATGCCATCAGTTCCGACTACCCCCCTCCCATTCTGCAGATCTGGAAACTGAGACCCAGGTAGGAGCTGCCTGAGGCTACATGAGGAGTTGCCCTCATGCTGCAGCTTCTAGCTCCTTCCATTACTGAAACGCAAGCTTCCCCAAACCCAGGTCCTAAAACTCCGGACCTCTGCCAGGGACACAACACAGTTGGAACCAGTGTCTGCTCTTGGCACGTGCATGAGCCTGCCAGCCTCTCGTGAGGGTGCAGGAGGTGGGGAGGGTGTCCCTGATACCGACCCACCCAGGGTCTCCTCCCGCCCTGACAATTGCCAGGGTGATGGGCTGGTCAGGACCAACACCTTCCCTCCTCGACAGATGGGGAGACCGAGTCCCCGGAGAGAACCTTGGCCCCAGGTGCTCAGACAACTGGCGGGGATGCTGTTGGGTGTCAGGGTGGGCGCGGTTGTCTCAGGCCGGTCTCGGGCTAGTGGGACAGCGCCTATCTCACGCACTCCCTGAGGCCCACGGGGGAGAAATCCCGAGGAGGCTGGGGCTCACTCCCTCCCCCTGCCCCCAGGTCATCGTGCAGCGGTCACTGTCCGCAAGGGACCTGAACCACGCCAAGGGGGGCTCCATCCTGGCCAGCTACCTCAAGATGCTGCCCATGGGCCTGATCATCATGCCGGGCATGATCAGCCGCGTGCTGTTCCCAGGTAGGACGGGCCCTGGGGGCTGGGCTGGCTGCAGGGTGCAGAGGTCACCAGGAGGAGAGGTCGAGGACAGAGGCAAGCTGTTTCCAGGCCTGGGGGAGCGGGGAGGGGAGTGGTCCCCAGGGCCACAGTCAAAGGGATCGACACGGACGTGGCTTGACATAAGGTCTGGGCAAAGACTACCTACTGCTGTGTGATCTCGGGGTGTGAAGGAACATCTCTGTGCCGCCGCCATCGCCTCATCCACAAACTAGGGAGCAGACCACCCACGTACCACCACACCCCTGAAACCTCTGGGTGTGTTAAGTGTGTTTCCTTCCGGCTCCCGGTAGCTGGCTCGGGTTGCCTTTGTGGGATGCTGGGTAATGACCTGGGGAGGCGGCAGCCCAGCAGACCGCCCTTTGGGTGCTCAGGCGTGGGGGAGGGGCTCCCAGGACCCTGGTGCGCAGGGACCCCGACCCACCTGTGCCTCCTTGTCTGCCTGGTGTGGGGCCTGCATCCTCCTCAGAGCGCCTGCCTCTTCTCTCTCCTGACCCTGGGCCCACGAGGAGTCACCCGGGGGTCCACCAAAGGTCCCACGGGTCATGTGGGGAGCGCTCAGCTGTCGGCGGGGGTGCTGGGCTGGCCCGTTGGCCACCTGCTCTGAGCGGCACCTCCGGAGGGTGGCCGAGCGCTCCGTCACCTCAGAAAGCTCATCCAACGTGGACGAGGGGGCCGCCGAGGGCCGCCGGGGGCCAGGGCCACGGCCGGAGCTGCCCGAGAGGCTGTCCTGGTCACTGAGGGTCACGCAGTCATCGTCGTCTTCCTCCTCCTCCTCCTCCTCCTCCAGCCCATTGGGCACCACCGGCCCCCCGCTCTCGGGGTCATCCTGGGTCACAGAAAGCTGGCGCTGAAGCGGGGCGTGGCCTGGGCCTGCCGTCCTGGGGAGACCGTGGTCCGTCCGGTTATGGGGTGCCCGCCCCTCTGGGGTTTCCAGGGCCCAGCCAACACCGCCGCCCTCCTGGGCAAGCAGGTCTGCCACCGGGACTGTCCGGGGCTTGGGCACAGGAGGACGTGGCTCGGCGTCCCACTGGGGCAGGCTGTTCTCGGCTGGGACCCCGTCCTGGGGGGATCTGGGCTGGGGGGCGGGGCTGGAGTCCTGGCTCTGCCTCCACAGCTGGGTCCCGGCCTGGGACGTGTCCCGGATCTTGATGCGGTTCATCTGGCTGGGCTGGGGGTTCCAGATGTGGGGGTCGATGATGTTGATGTAGCCTAGGATGTCGCTGCCGGGCTCCGGGTCCGGCTCCACCCACGTGGGCAGGTATTCAAACATGTTGGCCCGTTCCAGGTTGAGCAGCCCCTGGTGGATAGGCAGGGACGGCTCGGGGAGGCCTCCCGGCAGCTCGGCTAGGGCCGTGTCCCGCACCCCCAGGGTCCTGGCGGCCTCCTGCTTCTCGGAGGACAACTTGGCGATCTCGTCAGCGCTCTTGGCCTTGACCAGCGCGTACTTGGGGTTGATGAGCTTCTTGGCCATGGTGCCCGATGGCACCTGCGGGACCACAGAGTGCAGCACGATGGGCTCGGACTCGGGCTCCTTCTCCATGGGGATGCCATTGAGGCTGACGCCGTGTGACGTGACGTACAGCTCCTGGAACTGCCGGTCGAACATCTCCACCACCTGGCCCGACAGCACGGAGATCACGTTCCTGTCCGTCCTTGCAGCTGACCACGTGAAGCTGCAACAAAGGGCGGCAGCCTGGTCAGGCGCAGGGCCCAGGGCCCCGGGACGAGGGAGCAGCCCCCAGCCCGCCACCCGCGTGCACACACAGGCCAGCGTCCATCAGACCGTGGCCACAGAAGGGATTAAAGAGAAGCGAGCAGGGGCAGAGGACGGGGCCCGAGCCCCAGCATCAGGCCTGGTGTGGGACCTCGGGCAGCGGCTGTGCGGCAAGCTCCTCGCGGGTGCGCAGCCTGGACATCGGGGGTCGTCAGCACAGTGACTTGTGCCCACCCCGTGTGGCCGTGGATGGCCCCCGCCTTGCTGCCCCCTCCGTGGCAGGGCTGGCAGAGCTAGACCGCACCGTCCTCATCCTGGCCCCTCCCTGAGAGCAGCTCTCCGAGTGACCGCCCTGTGGGCCTGGGAGGACACAGCCGGCCTGGCCCACACCCCGCCTCTGGCTGCTGACACCTCGAGGCAGGAACAACAGTCTCACGGATAAAAGCCTCGCTCTGCCTGCTTCCGAGACGGGTGGGCAGCGTGCGGGCATGCCCAGCCCCACTCACACCTCAGCAGTTTGGGGACCAGTGAACCGGAATAACCGGGGTGTCACAAGGCAGGATTAAGGGCAGAAACCAGCTGGGAACTGGAGCCGCCCCTCCCCCGGCCCCCAGAAAGCCAGAGTCACCTGTAGGAGCCGCAGATGGCCCGGTCTCCATCCACGAACATGAACTTCTGGGCCAGGGCACCCTTGAACTTGGTGGCCGACCGCGTGAAGAATTCGGTCCCTCCACTGCTCCGCACCCTGAGATTCTGTGTCGGGGGACAGGGGGCGGAGTTACACGACCCAGCACTGACCACCCTGCCCGGGCTCAGGGAGGGATTTGGGGGAGCGCCGAGGGACCTGGGGAAAGGGGCGGTGCACGTGGGGACGCGCCGAGGTGGGAAGGGGTGGGAGGAGGGCGGGGGCTGGAGATGAAGGGCTGCAGGATGGTCTCGGTGTGGCCTGAAGGGGGTCCACAGGGCAGCCCAGCCGGACAGGCCCCGTGTGCGGGCCAGCTTGGAGAACGCTGCTGCAGGGCCCCGAGCAGGAGGGGGATGCGGACACATTTTAGGAAGGTCCCCCTGATGGCTGGGGGCTGTGCAGCTTGGGAAGGGGAGGGGGCTGCCCTGAGGGAATCTGGGTCTTGCACTTGGGCAGATCGGTGGCCTTGCCAGGACGGGTGACCAGCCGGGCCTCTCCCCCGGTCTCCCCCGCACCGCTGTCTCTCTGTCCCCCTAAGCCCTGCGCACCGTGGGCAGGGATCCCGGCAAACTCCCCTACTTCCCCGTGGGCCAGCCCCCTGCCTGGGACCCAGGAGCAGTTCAGGAAATGGCCACATCCCTCCTCCCTGTGCTGGCACTGTTGGCTCAAGAGCAGGCTAGAAAGGCCCTGAGAAACCACGGAAGGGGAGCCGAGAGCCAGGAGGAGGAGGGGGTCTCCCAGGTGTCATACGCAGACCCAGCACGGCCCGTGTCAAGGCTGGGCCCCTCCTGCCTTTCTCTGGACATCAGGGCCCTCCCTCTCTGCACAAGCGTGTGGATGTGTGTGGGCCAGGGGCTGGCTCCCCTTTCATCAGGAGAGCTTCTCGTTCCGAGGGAGGGGCAGGTGGGAAAAGCCTGTGGCGGAGGGACCCCAGGATGGGCGGGGCAAGCCTGGCTGACCCCAAGAGTCGAGGGGACGGCTGAGGGCACCCCAGCGTAGACCCTCAGGGCAGGAAGCAGACTTGGGCTCATGGGGTGCAAGCATCTCCCAGACAGTGTGTTAGAAACGCAAGCTCGCAGCTGCCCCAGGTTCGACTCAGGGGGACTGGGGTCAGGAATTCCATTTTTAACACAAGCCCCAGTGAATCTGACGCCTGCCCAGGACAGAGACCCCTTGTAGGCCCCGGTGACGGGAGCCTCACTCCCTCCGGAGGGGTCCGTGCCGACGGGGGGTGCTGGTCTGTTACATCTTCTGCGACATCCCCTAACCCTGACCCTCACCCACTCACCGGCCCCAGCTTATTAACTTGTTCACTGACCCCTGCCGAGGTCCCCAGCGCAGACACAGACATGCCTGTGACGCGGATGCCTCGTTGGCAGAGAGGGGGAAGCAGATGAGTAAGGACCCCAGCTGTGGGGCGCCTCCCGGGAAGGCTGGCGTCTGGGCTGACGTGTGAAAGACAAGGAAGAGCGGGTCGGGTGGGAAGAGGACGCAGCACCCCAGACCCAGGACTACAGAGGCCTGATTCAGACATGGGACGGCTTCGGGGGAGGGGGGCGGGCAAAGGGGCCAGCAGAGCGGGCCCAGACAGATGCCGATGAAAGACCCTACGGCCGCTGAGGGGCCTGGTGGGGCCCGGGGGCAGCAGGGAGCCACAGAGGGCTTAGGGCAGGGAGTGAGGGCTCGGAGCCGTCCAGTTCCAGCGACCCGCGGGGAACGTGCGTGCAACGCACAGGGGGCAGAGGAAGAGGACGGGGAGGGCTTCTGCACGTGAGGGACGTGGGCCTGAGTCCGGGCAGGGGCAGAGGGGAGAAAAGAGAGGACTGGAGGCCATCTCCACTCCAGCCCACAGCCCTGGGTGCTCCTGCGCCCGTCCCGTCTGTGACGGGTCCCGGACCTTTCAGCTGGGGCAGCCTCAGGGCAGTACCCACAGAGGATGAGGGGCAGGTCCCACGGATGCCCGCCTGGCCGTGGGGCCTGGCCCAGAAGGCAGATAAAGCCTCTGCTCCCAGGCTGGCTCCCCTGCCCGCCCCTCCCCCAGCTGCCTGTCTGCACACAGCCTGCGCAGCGGGAAGCTGGCTGAGGCCCAGGACGATTAGTGTCTGTGACTGTACTGAACGCAGAGCGCGCTTGGGGGCCAGAATTCTGAGCAAAGATCCTGTGAGGCCTTCCCCTGTCACCTGTGCCCGACCGCAGCCCAGCTCTGCAGCTTCTGTTTATTCGTGGGTGGCACCGCCCCGTGGGGCCTGGCCCAGATGAGGTAACGTCTCAGGAGCCAGGGCTCGGGCCAGCGGAGGTGGAGGATCCCACAAAGCCGCATTATCTCTGAGCCTGGAACGCCCGAAGCAGAGCACGCGGCAGGCAGGGGGAGGGCGAGTGGGGTCCCCTGGGCGAGTCCCCAGACCCTCTGGAGCCTCATGTCCTCACATGTGAGGGGCGCAGTGATCGCCCCTGAGGGGACATCTGGGGAGGATGGCAGAGCTTCATCTGCTCCAAGGGTGCTTCTGCCCCAAGCGTGTACAGGGCAGGCCGTGGTGGGCACGAGGGCTGGGTTAGCCTCAGCACCACACCCCGCACCTCCACGGGGCCTCCTGTGCTCACACCGGGCTGGCGGGAGCCGGGGGGACAAGCCCAGGCCCCCACTGGAGCGGGTGGGTCGCTCTCGGGCTCTGGTCAAACACGGCTCCAGTCCTGGTGCAAATGGACGCAACCTGGCCTCCCCACGCCTCAGGGTTCTCGTCTGTGAAATGGGCCTGCCCACCCCCGGCTTCAGGGCTGCTGTGAAGACTCAGTGCATCGGGGGAGGGGCCGGGAAGGGGCCCAGCACTCAGCGGCTGCTCCCTAAACTAGAGGGGACGAGGGGGCTGTGCCGTGCAGTGGGACGGGGGTCTGATCCCTTCCTCTCGGGGGGCTGGTGGGGGGCCAATGAGGGACCGACGCTGAGGACAGGAGAACATCTGGAATGGTGTGGACTCAGGCCCGGGGAGGCCAGGACTGTCGGCCGTATGCAATGGTCAGGCGGCTCAGGGAGAGGAGTGACCTGCCCCAGGGCCTCCCAGTGGACAGGGTCCGGCCCCCTGGGACTGAGGACAGCCTGCAGCTGCACCCTGGCGGCTCTTTCACCCTCCAGGGGTCTGCTGGCACCTTCTGGGCCGGAGGAGGAGTGGGGAGGCCCAGAGACCATCCTGAGCAGGCCTGAGAGGTGACAGCAAGATCACGCCAGGTCAGGGACAGAGAGCCGTGTCCCCGTGTGCCAGCCAACCTCTGCTCTCTTCTAAAGGGCCTGTTTCACTCTCTGTAATGGGGTGGGGGGACCAATACTCACCCTGGCCTGCCCCGGGCTGTTGTGAAGCTGAGATGGGAAGCACCCTTGGGGGCAGGGGACAAGGGCAGGGCTGGGGGGCTCCTGGCTCTCCCCCTGGGCCAGGCCGCTTGGCTCTGTGGCGTTCTGGGCCAGGTGGTTCTCTGTTAGCGGCCGTCCTGTGCACTGTAGGCTGTGAACAGCATCCCTGGCCGCCACCCACCAGATGCCAGTAGTACCTTCGTAGTCACGGCCATTAAAAACCTCTCTGGACGTTGCCAGATGTTGAGAAGCAGTGCCCTGAGTCCATTACAGAGCCAGGCCAGGCTCAGAGAAGGCAGGTCGGGAGAGGAGGAGGCCCGGGCACCAGAACGGAGCCAGTGCTGGCCTGTCCAGCATGAGCCGGAATCCGCACACCCTCACTCACCCAGCGCCTTCCCGTGGCCACACTGCCTGGGGGTTCTTTGTTCATCAGCAATGGGTCCAGCCTTCGCCCAAGTGGCTGCTGGTTTTTCCAGTTCAGCTGCACAAAGCAGACTAGCTTTTCACATCAGCCAGGCAGCTCACAGCTCCGGTCCCGTGCTAAGCTGCGAGCCTCGAGGCCTGGCTCCCACCGGCCCTGGGCATCCCTCAGCACCCAGTGTCACCCCCAAGTGTGGCTTGCCCTGGGCCCTGGGATGAGGGTTGGGTCGTCTTCTCAAGGCCCGTTCCCGTGTGTAGTACGGGCACTCACTCCCACGTTCCCTGCCTGGGGGAGTCGGGGCCCAGCTGAGCTGGCAGGTGGGGACGCTCGGGACGGCTGGGGACCTCGCGCCGGGGAGGTGCTTGTGCCTGTCTTCCCGCCTCACCTGGAAACTGGGAGGGACCCAAGCGATACTGCAGCTGTTTCCAGAATGTGTTGTGTGAGCTCAGGGGTTCAGGCTGGGGGGCTGCCCGGAGGGGGAGACTGGGGGAGTCCCCAGCCAGACCACTGCTCAGAGAGGGAAGGGAGGCCCCCTGGCACTCAGACCAGAGCTGGGGGTTCACGGGAGGGGCCGCAGCTGCCCCAACCGCAGGTAGGACAGGAAGGGAGCTCGTGACCGAGTGCCCTGCCCCCACGTGGCCTCCTTGACTCTTCACAGCAGCCCTGCCAAATAAATGACGATATTCCCATTTTTCAGACAAGAAGGCTGAGGCCCAGAAACCTCAGTGTCTCTGCCTAAGGTTACAGTGCAGGGGCAGAGCTGGGGCCGAGGCCTGGCTCCTGGCGCCCGGCACCCCCTTGGTCACAAGTATGACCCCACCAGGCACAACCTACACCCTGGGCCCACACGACCTGAGGGCAGGTTGCTGCAGAGCTGGGCAGGGGCAGTGGACGCCGAGGGCGGGCCCAGGGATTACCAGCAAAGGAAGTGCTCCCGAGACAGGTCTGGGCCCAGCCTGCCTGCAGGCAGGGAGGCAGGCTCTAGACAAGGTGACACTTGGCCAGGACTGGGCCCACAGGAGCCTCTGGCCACCTGCGCAGGCTGGGAGTGGGCGGGCTCGGAGGTGAGAATGAGGTGGCCAGGGTCACACATTCCTTCCCATGAAGATGCCTGGCCATCCCACAGCGTCAGGCTCCTGGGCACTTCACCCTGCGGACCTGCCACCTTCACCAGAGCAGGGAGGTGGCGAGAAGGGCAGGCTGGGCCAGAAACCCCCTCCATGCCCCGAGCTGTAGCCTCATTTCAAGCCCTCCGCCCAGGGCCCGGGGTTTATAACTCTTGTTATTGCCGCAACTGTGTGCCTCTCCTTAGCTCAGAGCACTTTTACAGCCACTGTCTCCTCTGCTTTCATCCTCAAACAACCTGGTGAGGTGTCCTTGTGGTCACAAAGCCCTGGAGGCTCAGAGAGGTAGGCCCGGCGTCAGGGGGTTGGCAGCCAGGAAGCCTGTGCGGGCAGCACCAGGGCGGCCCCGCTGTTAGATGTGGCCTCAGCCAAGGGCACCGGGCACCAAGGGTGTGTGGCCCTGTCTGTGCCAGCTTCCCGTCACTGGCTTTTAGGTTCAGCCCCGACTTGGTGGAACCCTCCCAGGAGCCTGGCATCTGGGTTTCCCCACTAAGAAGAGGCCTCTGGAGCGGCCACGCAGGGTTGGATCCCCGCTCAGCACAGACAAGCCCCCTCCCTGCCTCTTCGTCTGCATGTGGGGGGATGCGTGTGGGCAGAGGGACGCGAGGTGTGCAGGGTCCCCACCGGGCATGGGGCAGGGGCTCGGGGGGAGTGGGCCCGTCAGCCTCTTCCTGAGCACGGCAGAGGGCTGGATGGAGAGCCCTGAGTTTCTGTGATCTGCTGCCCACACGGCTGAGGCCCCTGCAGTCACCTTTGAAAAGATGCCTCTTCCACACTCTGGGCCTCCCGGCCTGAGCTGTCTGCCCCGGGAGTTGGCTCTCGGTGCTAGTTACACGGTAGGCAGGGCAGCACAGCGGGCGAGCACGGGGCTTGGGGTCAACCCACCAGAGAGGCCACATAAAAATGTCCCAACAGCCAGAGACTCGCAGCCCAGAGAGCTCACACCCACTTGAAAGGTCTCAGCTGGGCTGGGCATCACTTGACAATGCCGACAACTTAACAGGCGCGGGAGCCCAGCCCCTCGTTAACCAGGCTGGCGTTGCCCTGAGGAACTCTGACCCGTCGGAGGCCGTGCTCAGCCAGAGCGCTCGGTGCTGGGCCCCACCCCCCTTATCCTCGCTTACTAACGTTGAGTGACACCTGGCAAGTGCCTGCATCCCCTGATCTGTAAAGCGGAACAGCTGCCCCCTCCCACTGGCTGCCGTGAGCGTACCTAAGTTAACCACGTCACGTGCCTGGGACGGGAGCTCTGTACTCTGGGGAGTGAGCTGCACAAAGTAGGCGACAGGCAATGGCTGGGCGGGAGGAAGGCTCCCTCCACCCCCAAGCAAGGCACCAAACGCCAGGGTGTCTGAGCAGAAGAGCCCAGCCACACGGGTCTTCGGCCCCTCTGTTGGACCAATGAGATCCCGGAGTCCAGAGAGGGGAGGTGACGTGCTCTAGGACACACAGCAAAGCAATGCTGAGAACCCAGGCCCAACCTGACGACTCCACCTCTGTCCCCGGTGTCCCTCCCTGGAAGCCCTTTTCTACTCTGCTCACTCCTCAAGTCCATTTCAACTCTGCAGCCACCAAAGAAACCCTCCCCGACCTCAGCCCAAGGGAGCGTCCTCCGTTGGAGCCGGATCCTAAAGCCCGTGCGTGGACATTATACAGAAACAGATTTAGGTTTAAAACCAAGAAAGGACTTCCTGGGAGTTGGAGCTGGCCAGCTGGGGCTTGCTGCCAGAGCCGGGGGTTGCGCACCCTATCACTGGAGGCGAGCAAGCCAAGACAGGTAGCCACTGCGGCACGGGCTGCTTCGAAACACCTGTGAAGGAGCACCTCACGTGGGCTTCAGCACCTGGTCACAGGTAGTGTCCTGTCCCTTGGGGCACTGAGGCAGAGGCCGCGTGACCACTTGGCGGGCGGCTCTAGGACACTGAACTCTAGGCTCCCAGATCCGGACCGACAAGGCAGGCGCTCCAGGTGTTTGTCAACCGACTGAATGAGGAACCGGCTCACCTTGAGGTGCCCCAGGTGCATGCGGGCCCGCGCACACATGTGCAGGAAGTGCTTGACGCTACTCTCGTCCACGATGACGTACACGGCCACCTTCCTCTTGAAGCTGGCATCCAGCAGGTCCTTGAAGATGTCCACATCGGTGAACATGTCCATGACCACAGCAATCACCTGTGAGCAGGAAGGGAGACCGGGGCCGTCAGGGCACGTGGCCGGGGAGACAGGTGCCTCGCCGGGACGCCTGGCCCTCCCGCGCCCGCCACCCTCTTCGGGTGCCCACCCTGGCCCTGCTCCCTGCGGCCTCGGGACTGGGACTGAAGTGCCGGCTCTCCTGGCCCTGAAGCTGCAGGCGTAGGATCGACACTCAGGGTAGAGATGCCCAGTGGGTGGCGCAGGCTGGACTCTCCGGCAGCAGGGAATGGAAAGGGGCACAGTTCGCGGGCTGCTGTTTCCGTAACACAAGACCGCAGAAAACAAAACCCAGGCGAGGAATGTGTAGGGGAAGCTGCAGGAGGCGCGCAGGAGGAGTGGGAAGGGTGCGCGTCCTGAGATCTGAGCGCCTGCCCCCGCCCCCAGCCCCCGGGCAGCCCTTGCCCCTCCCGGGGCCCAGGGCTTGGCCAGGTGCCCTGTTTCTATTCCTGGGTTGCATTCCCGAGCCGGGCAGGCCACACCATGCCCTCCGCCTGCTACCCCAGGATGCTGAGATGGGCCAGATGTGTCCACGGCAGGGAGGAAGGCAGAAGCCGGGCTGCCCACCGAGGTCACCCCTGGGTCCCTGGACAGGCTCCCTTGCTGCCACCTCTCCTTCTGGTTTGGACACACCCCAGACCGCTACATGTGCTCTTCTTGTCATCTGACCACACCTGGGCCACAACAGCTGCCCTCAGCCTGTGCACTGGCTCAGGGTGGGGCCCCAGAGGTCAGAGTACATCTACCCCAGCCCAGCCCAGCCACTGCCTAGCACGGGCAGTGATATGCCCAGGCCTGGAGGGCAAGGGCCCTGGCCTGAGCCAAGGCACGAGGAGGGAAGGGGCACACGTAGCACAGGGCCAGGGAGTGGGGTAGTCAGCGGGCGCTGGGGCCTGGCAAGGCTCAGTGGCCGGCAGGCCCTGGCCCTCAGTGTCGCTCCTCCCCTCCCCTCCCCGTCCCACTGGGCAGCAAAGGGGAACACAGCAGACCAGGGCCCAACGCTGCTGACCCGAACAGACGTCCAGCCCTCCCACCCGCCGAAGCCGGCGCCAGGGCCCCATCCTGGGTCTGAGAACCCCCTAGAGGAGCCTTACCCAGAGAGGCGGGTAGGGGTCGTGTGCTGGGCCACACAGCAAGCTGGGGACAGTCAGGCTAGAACCTACCCAGGCCCGCCAGGGAGCCAGGGTTACCCCCACCCCTGCCAGGAGTGTGACCTGGCGGGTGGTCTGGGGCTTGCCGGGAACGAGCCTGCACACTCCCGTGAGCTCACCCACCTGGCCCCTGCAGGCCCCTCTGGGCTCCTCCTGGGCCCCGGGCCCCTGCTGGCGCCGGTCACACATCTGGCACCAAAGCCGGTACTTCTGGGGGTTCCTCCCTGCCCTGCCCTCCACGGACGGGGTCTCTGTGTGACCCTCAGCAGACACCTAGCTTTTCCAGGCCCAACTTTCTCATGTGGGACCAGCCAGGGCTCCCCGGTGGTGAGGCCCAGGGTCTTCTCTGGCCCCTGGGGAAAAATAGCTCGCTGTCTGAGTCTCTGAGGGATGTTTCAGGCAGGGCAGGGGGAGCAGGTACAGTCTGTGCAGCGGCTGCGGTGGCAGAGGGGCCGCGGGGAGGTGGACGGCAGCACTAGGGCAGGGGGTACGCTCTCTGACCCCAAATCGGCCGGGTCTTGCGAGGAAGTGAGCTCCATGTCCCAGGACATGTGCAAAGGCCAGAGCTTGCTTGAGGTGGTGGACGAGAGGACAGATGAGACACAGTATCAGAGCTGGTGGGCTCACAACGCCCTTGGGCTCCACCGGTCGAGGGTGACGGGACCCCGAGGTAGGGGAGGGGTGACAGCAGGGACCCTCTTGTCTGGACCTCACAAGCCCACAGCCACTCCAGCCCTCCTGCAGGCCACAGCCTCACGTGCCAGCCTGGAGACGGCTCAGCCGACACACTTGTCGTGGGAGCAGGCCTGGTTCCAGGCTCTGCCCACCGTGGCAGACGGGACTTGCCCTGGGCCCAGGCTGGGGGATGTGCCCCAGTGAGACCCACCCCACGTGAGCCTTCCCTGCGGCGCCCAGGCAGGCAGGGTGCCCAGCCCAGGCCGCCCGTTGTTGGGCTGGGTCTGCCAGGGCCTGCCCCCCACGGTGGAGCCCCACAGGGTCCCAGGCATTGGGCTCGGTGCTGAGGGTCAAAGGAGGGCTTGTACAGGTGCCAGCTGAGCTGGGGCAGGAGGGGGCTGGGGGCTCCCAGGGGGGCCCCCGTGGCTTGTCCACGGGGGCCACAGGGTCTCTCAGAGGCCTTGAGCCCTGCGTGCCCGTCCCTGGGGCCAGAGACTCCAGGCTAGAACCCAGGGCCCTGCGCCCCACCCGCAGTGCCTTCCGCCCGACAACCGCCACCTCGTCCAGTCCTCAAAAACGCTGCGAGGCACCGGTTATTACTCCCATTTTACGGACGAGGACACTGAGGCACGGAGGGATTCACTCCCTTGCCTAATTACCTGTTTGGGTGGCCCGGCTCGCCCGTGACTCCGCAAGGTCGTCAAAGACAGCACCCCTGCCCTGGCCCAGCGCGTGGCCCGGCCTAAGGCGGCCTTGGGAGTGCTTGTCAACTCAGAGTGTGCCAAATGGCCTGGGACAAGCCACAGCCCCTCCTAGACCCTCACTTTCCCCATCTGCCAAATGGGGTGTCCGCCTGGCCCGCTCCTGTGGTCTGTCCAGCTCACACATCCGCGGCTTGAGCACAAAGACACTAGTCCCGCCCGGAGGGCAAGGCCAGGGCCAAGACTACGGGAAAGACGGCGGGGAGGCTGGCATCTGGGGATGTCCCCACCCCGTGTGGGTCAGGAGACCACACCGGGCAAGAGGCGGGCAACCTGAGGCCCTCTCCTCGTCACCGCAGGAACCAGCTCTATTCGTGTGAGCGCCCGAACCAAATGCCCGGTTCCCAGGGGCGGGGCGGCAGGCAGGTGTGTGTCCCGAACTCCAGGCCCGGCGTCACAGCACCAGCCCCCCAGCCCGGTTCCCGAGGGAAGGAGGGAGTCCAGTGGTCCCTGTGCGTGACTGATGTGAAAGCCCTCTCAAAGGTGCAGCCAGAGAACCAGGAGGGGCCACACACCCGCGACAACCCTCCTGGTTCTCACCGCAGAGAGCAGCAGGGTGGGGGGGCTATGGGAGGGCGGCCGTGCCGGGAGGGGGCCGACAGCGCGGGGCCGGGTGGCGCCGGAGCAGAGGGGCCCAGGCAGGGACTGGCGTCGGCGCTGAGCTCAACGTGCCTTGGACCCAAAGGCCTCCCCGTGTGTCTTTCGGGGGTGTGCTGGATGCGCAGGCCCCCAAAACGTGCCCCTCCAGCGGCGCCCACACCTCCCTTTCCCTCCCCACCCCCCGCCACCAACAGCTCCGCGGCCTCTGCACCCTGCCTCCTGCGTGGGTCCCGAACCCCCGCCTCGCTCTGTGCAGCCGGGGCTGCTCTGCGGCCTCCTCGCGTCCTCCCACCGATCCTCCCGCTGATGGTTCCAGAATCCCCCAAATCTCCTTGGGATGGTGAACACCCCCTCGCCAACCGTGAGAGATGCAGATGCTGGCACAGAGAGGGGAGGGGACCGGCCCCAGGTGATGGCAGTGAGGTGACGGGACTCGTGGTGATGCCCCGCCACGCGCACCTCCATCACCCAGGGGCTTCCTGGGGGGCTCCAGCGCATGGGGCAGCACCCCCCCACCTGTGGCTGCCGCCCCAGCAGACACAGCCTGAAGCCCTGTAACACCTGCTGCTGGTGCTGGTGGAGGGGTCAGGGGCGCCGGAGTGGGTGCCCCCATCCTCCCCGGGGCCCAGGCAAGGACAGAGTTGGAGCTCCGGGCTCCAGGCTGGGGTCTGGCTTTGGGTGAGCTGTATCCTCTCTGGGTCTCGGTTTTCTCATCTGTGAAATGGGGAGGAAGGTGGCCGTGATACCCAAGGCTGTCCCTGCCAAGGGAACCCTGAGTCCATGTGCCCTGCCCGGGTGCCCCGCACAGCCTGTCTGGGCCGGCTGGAGCACCTGGCTGTGTCTAGGGGTCTGGGAGAGGCAGTTCTGACCACCACGCCCCACCTCCCTCTGCACCACCAACCCGGGGCTCCCGCCTCGCCAGGCTGACGCTCAGCCTGAGGCTTCCGGCGCCCCTACAGCCGCTTTAGAGGCACCCCTCCCCCATGACCACAGAATCCGTCCTGGAGCAGAGGCATACTCACAGGACCAGTGGGTAGAGCAGGGCTGGGGGACGAGGCGCAGGCGTGAGGTGGCCAGGGGTCTGCACGCAGCTGGAAGACCGCTGGCCACGGGCCCAGCATCTGCAGCAGCATCTCGCCCCGGTGGCCCTGACCCCACAGGGGCTCTGACCCTACGGCCCCTCCCTACACCCTACACCCCGCCTCAGCCGCACACACAGTCCTCCTGGCCGGGCGCCTTCGTCTCCTCCTCCACGCCAGTAACTCCTTCCCATCCTCCAAACCCTGACTCAAATGATGCCACGAGCAAGTGCCACGTCTGTGTTTCTGGAAAAACAGCAGCAACCCACCGAGTGGCATGCCGTCTCCCCAAGGCCCGGACCCTGAGACCCAGGTCGGCGTGGGCAGTTTCCCTCTGTACCTGTCCTGCCTGCCCCACCCTCCAAGGCCACGGAGATGCCTGCAGGAGGCCCAGAGGGAGCCGGCCGGGGTCTCTCCCCTCACAGTGCTCCGCAGCGGAAGGGGAGAGAGACACACCCCACCCACCCTGGAGCCCAGAGGTCACCGCAGACACAGTGCACAGCAGGCAAGTCCCTGGCACTCACTGGGCCACTTTCACCACCTGGAAAAGCAGGAAGTGGGTCCGCATCTCTGGGTCTGTCTGACCCTAAGGCTCAGATGGACACAGGACGGTGGCAGCATGGGCTCCAGACTGTCCTCCCGGGAGCCGCGCTCAGCAGACAGCAGCGGTGGCTTTCCTGCCTCCTCACTGACCCACAGTGCCTTCGGGGTGGACAGGCCGGGGGTCATCACCTCAGCGTCTCCTGCTTCCCTCTGTGCCAGCTGGAGGGCAGTGACGCACAGGAACACATAGGGCATGCTGCACACTGTCCTAAGGTGGGGACAGTGCCTTCAAGAGCTGGGATTCCACTTCCAGCCATGACGGAATAACGGAGCCTACACTTACCCACCTGCCTTAGCAATAAACACCAGGCAGAATCTATGAAGCCACGGCCAACAGGCAGCACAGCAAGTGCAATGACCCCTGGCAGAAGGGAGACGAGCGAGGTCAGCTGTAGGACTGCCCCAGCCATCTCCAGGCCACGGCCGAGTCCAGTGGGCTCCCTGAGTTGAGGAGATGAGGTTTGCTCAGAGCCTGGCAGCCAGAATTTTCAGGACAGAGAAGAGAAAAGGGCTGCACAGAGCAAAGACCAGAGACCTACAGGGAGCTGCCTCTTGAGGCTTCAGCTGGAGACCGAGCAGCACACGAACAGGAAGAAACCACCGAGGCTGGGACAGGCCCACTGGAAAGGAGCAGCGGGAACAACGGCCGACGCTCACACAGGACCAGGAGTCGTTTACGTCCCCGCGGCCAGCACGCAGGCCCCTCGAACACTCAGGGCACACAGGAGGATCCTCAGAAGGATACGACCTACACGGTGGGCAAACAGGCCCTGGACCAGGGGCCAGTGAGCTTCTTCTATAAAGGCCAGAGAGCAAATGTCTCAGGCTTTGCAGGCCACATGTCTCTGACACACCCCTCAACTCTGAAAACAGCCACAGACAGCTAATAAACAAATGCATACATCTCCATTCCATTCTTTACAAAAGCAGGCATAGACCAGATTTGGTCCATCCTTTGCCAACTCCTACCCTGAACCAAATACGCTTTGGTCCCACCTAATAAAGCTTAACAGCAAGCCTCAAAAGTGTTACATTGTTTCCAAGAACTGCATCCCAGAACAAAGCTCCAAAATGTTTAAAGGAAAAAACAAAACTCCCACACATAAAATTTTCATCACGTCTGGTATCCAATCAAAAATTACCAGACACACAAAGAAACAGGAAATCAATGATCCACATGAGCAAAAAAGTCTACCAAAGTGGACCCAGAATGGATACAGATGTTAGAACTGTCAGACAAAGAAGGGTAAACAGTTATAACTGTATTCTATATGTTCAAAAAGTTACTTGGAGACATGGAAGATTTTTTAAAACAAACACCAAATTGAAACTCAAGAAGTGAAACAATTCAGCATTTAAGATGACAAATACATTGGATGGGATTAATAGCAGATTAGACACTGTAGAAGAAAAGATTAGTGAACCTGAAGACCTATCAGTAGAAATGATCCAAAATGACACACAGAGAAAAAAAGACTGAACAACCAAGACCAGAGCATCAGTGAACTTGGGTCAACTTCACAGGTCTAGAGTATGTGTAACTGGAGTCTCAGAAGGTCCTGAGGCAGAGGGTGGGGGAGAGGGGACAGAAAAACATTTGAAAAAAATGGCCATAACATTTCCACATTTGATAGAAACTGTTCATCCCCAAGTCCAGGACATTCGATGAATTCCAAGCAGAGGAGACATGAAGAAAACAGACCACGGCACATCATAATCACATCACTTAAAATCAGTGACAAAGAGAAAAATCTTAAAAGCAGCCAGAAGGGAAAAGATCATCAAATATTGAGCAACAAAGATAAGCAGACGTCTCAGAATCAACACAAGCCAGAGGACACCAGAGCAACTAAACAGAGAAACGATTAACCCAGAATTCCCTACCCAGTGAAAATAGCTTTCAAAACCAAAGACGAAAATAAGGACTTCCTCAGGGACACAAATGCTGAGAGAATTTACACAGGCCGACCTGCACTGGAGTTGTCACCACCCCTGCACAGACAGAGGGGCTGAGGCCCCAGGGGCTGCACCTGCCCCCAGGGTGCAGCGAGGCTCAGGCTGCCCCTCGCTCACTGGGGTGTGCAGCGGAGACAGGGAGAGCACCCCTCCTGCCCCCCGCCCCCTCCCCCAGCAGCAGGGCTGGGCAGACCTGGCTGCTGGGCAGACCTGGCTGCTGTGCCTCAGTTTCCCACACGGAGACATGGCCCCACTCCCCACCCCACCCTGGTGCTAGCAGGACCTGAAAGGCCTGGGGAGGAGGCCTCCTAGGAGCCCCAGCCCCCCGGGTAGACGGGGAGGGAGTCTGTGTTCGTGGTAACCATGCCGACCCAAGCCAGGACCAGCTTGCTGACGCTCGTACAGCTGTCCCTTTTCCGGGGGGGGGGCGGTCACCGTCCCAGAGCCACACAATCCGCTGGTGGCAGAGGCCTCCTGTTCCTGGGCTCCTCTCTCGGAGGGGGTTCTAGCTGTGACTCCACCCACCACCTCCCAGAGCCCGTCCTGGGTCCTGAAACTAAGCCCTGGCCATCAGCACTGCCCGGAGAGTCAGTGCCCGGGGCTCTGCCCCACCTTACGGGCGGCGGGGTCCGTGGCAAAGCACCTCCCTTCTCCTCAGTCACGGGGGAGTTAGATTGGAAGACCTGCAGTCCCACCCCTCTGACAGTCATCAGCTCTGGCACCTTCCCTCTGCACTAAGACAGAAGCCTCATTAAGTCCAATTAAAGGAGCCGCAGTGGGAAGGGGTCAAGAAGCGCAAGCGGGTCCCACCCAGCCCAGTGGTGTTGGCCCTGCCCAGAGTCTCTGGCCTTCCCCAGATACACGGCAGCCTCCTCACCACAGCTCAGGAATGCTGCAGAGACCAGAGGCCGCAGAGCATGGGGGTCAGCTGACCAGGGCTGTGCCCGGCGGATGAGACAAGAGAAGCCCCTCCCTCTTCCTGCCAGCCCCCAGGGGCCTCGGAGTCCTCCAAGCTCCCAGGTGCAGGATCCAGACCACCCCACAGTCTCAGAGGACGGCACAAGCCAAGGATTTTCAAACTGGAAAATCGCAGAATCACAAATTCGAAAATGTTTAAAAGCTCAGCTTCTCCAGGATCCAAGAGCAACAGACGCTGTGGGGTCATGGAGCATCGTAAACCCCCAGGGACTGGCCTGGAGAGGACTTGCCCGAGGTCACAGAGCCAGCCCGGCAGGGCAGAGGCTCCTGGGTCATTGGAGCCCCACGTGCTCTCTGCTGCGTTCCCCCGAGCCCCTGCTTGAACCCCTCCAGGATGGGGGGCTCACCACTTCTCCAGCCAGACTACTCCTAGGGAGAGGCTGTCAGGACGGGGCTATGGATGGGGGCAGAGGGAAGAGAACTGAACCCGTGCCAGACACCACGCTTTTTTTCCATGTAAACCCAGCCGCAACTTTGGGGCAGGTGTTGGCATCACGTGGCACTGAGGAGGAGAGGACGGAGGGTCAGAGAGGCGGAGTGGCTAACTTGGGCAACGTGGCTGGGGCTCAGGTCGGGGTCCTGTGATTCCAAAGACTGTCTTCCCACCACCGCCCCACGTGACATTTAATCCGGGAAGGGCGTGAGCCTGGGGATCACCGGGACCTCATGAAGAAGGCTGGTGCGGCCCACCAGCTGGGCCTGCCTGGACGTGGGGCGTGGTCCCAATAGGGCGTGGTCCTGGCCCGCGCTGAGCATTCTCATGACTGTTACTGCCTTAATTAAGACAAGTGCCCAATCCCCATTTTACAAATGAAGAACGTGAGGCCCGAGGTCATGCGGCAAGGGGCCTGGTGAACCAGGGGCCTCTGAGAGGACTGCCCGCCTCTGCTGGTCCCGGGGGAGGACCCTCGGCTGCAGGGCGAGCCTGCCGGACCAAGGAGACCAGGAGCTCAGTCTAGACCTGCCACCCAAGACTCTGGTGTGACCTTCAGCAGGCCCTGGCCCACTTTGAACCTCGGTATCATCATCGGTGACACGAGTGTGATGACAGGCCCTGCCTCCCGGGGTCGTGGGAGGGAGGGCAGTGCCGGCCGGGGTGGGGCTAGTGCCCGGGCGCCCCAGGAGCCTGGCATTCACCCAGCCCAGAGGTGCCAGCCCTCCTTGCTGGCAGAGCCGCTCCTGACTCCCCAGACTCAATTAAGACGCAAACACCGCTGGTAGGAAGCCTTGGGAGAGGACGGGAGCCGACCCCTGGGATTATGTTATCAGACGGTTCGCCACCTGGCAGGTGGGGCCCCGGGCTGGGAAGTGCTCCCCAGACCCGCTGCATGAGGCTGGGCGGGCGCTGCCCCTCTGGGCTCCAGTGTGTCCCTGGGAACAGCCCACTGGGCCGCCCCTGGGGCCTCTCACGGCGTCGAGGCTGTGCTGGTACCGCCTGCTTGGGGACAGCAAGAGCCCCCCTCCTGGTCCCAGGGGACTTGGCTCCCCATCACCCTGTGCTCACCAGGCCTTGGTGTGGTCAGACTTGTGCCCCTGCCAGAGCCCAGAGTCTAGGAACCTCGTGAAAATGCTTTTACTGCCCTGAGTCAAGCTGGGGGCCCGCAGCAAGGCTCCAGGGCTCCCAAGACGGGCAGGGCTCAGAAAGAACATCCAAGGCGCCGCTTCTCCAGAGAAACGGGGGCTCAGAGACCTCAGAGCTGGGCTCTGGGCCAGCTCCTCCAGTGATCGGCTCGGTGACAGGTTATTTGCCCTCTGTGAGCCCCTCTAAGCCTCAGTTTCCTCATCTGCACGGAAGGGACGGTACCTACACCATGGAGCTGGGAGGATCCAGGCAGATAAAGTGCCCGCTCAGCACCTGATGCACAGCTGGTATTTAATAAGTGCCTCATTAAGCTCTTTTATTCTCCTGGGGCCAAGCCGTGAGCCAGGACTGCAGTGCGGGAAGGCAGGGGCCTGACAGGAGAGACGTGGGGTCAGTCGGGCATTGTGGAACCTGCTTCCAGTCCCTTCCTACTGTGTGGCCCTGGGCAAGAATCTTAGTGCCCCTGGCCTGGCAGGCACGAGATCCGGGTTCTGGTCCAGCCTTCACCACTCACTCTCCTTCGTGCTCCCCCCGTTTCCTCACGTGCACACGATCCACCCCCACCCCTGGGGTCCCTGGTGAAGGGGTCCTGGGGGGGTTGCTTAGCATCTCCTGCATGAACAACTTGCTAGAGCATCTACCCCCTTTTCTGGCCGAGGCAGGCCCTCCCCAGTCCCAGCCCAACCCAGTCCAGCCTCACCCCTGTCTTGCAGAGGCTGCGGCAGCCTAGGCGTGATGCTACAGGCCCGGCCTCTGGTATGCAGTTGGAACCCCACGGCAGGTTTTTCCCTGGATAAATCACTGGCTCCCGGGGGCTGGGGGAGGGGCAAGCAGATGACCTTCCATCTCTGGGGCCTGCTCAGGGCCACCCAGCCGGTGGAGTTGGACCCTGGACCCACTGGTCTTTGTCCCAGAGGAGTCCAGAAGGACAGGGCAGCAGGGTGTCAGAGCTGAAGGGATCCTTAAGAGGTTTCAATGCCTATACCCATTTTACAGATGGGATGACTGGGGCTTGTGCCAGGTCACACAGCCGTGGAGGCAGAGCAGGGACCTGACCCCAGCACCCCTGGCTCCTGGCACTGTGGCCCATTAGTTCCATTCTAATCTCCTGGGAAATGAGGGGACTCAGTGTTAGCCTTGACAGGAACCCAGCCGCTCCCGGCGGGACGGGCTGAATGTGTGTTGTGTCACTTCCCTGCCCCAGGGTCGGCCCGCTGTGCTGACGACAGGTCAGGCTGAGGAGGCAGTGGGCTGGGCCGCCCTGACTCAGCACCACCAGTCCCAGCCCAGGCGCCCTGGTGGGCAGGGGGCCAGCGTCTTGTCCAGGCAGCTGGACGGCGGGATCCCCATCCCAGGGGGTGCGAGGGGCCACTGTCCCTGCATTGGTACTGGGGGTGAGAGGAGGACACGGGGGTGAGGGGGAAGGAGGTGATTCACGGGGAGAGATAAGGTAGGGAGAGCTCCCGGCAGACGGGCGGGCAGCCCAGGCAAAGCACCCTGTCAGCATCCGTCAGCGTCACAGCCCGGCCCCTGCGAGCCTGGGAAGCAGCAGAGCAGGGGAGATGGGAGGGTTGCAGGTGGCTTGGATGAGCTGCCGCTCCCTGCCCTGCCTCCTACTGCATCCTGCCAAGGCCAGGGCAGGACAGGCAGGGGAGCTGTCTTAGAGTCTGAGGACAGCACAGGTCTGGTCCCTTCCCCACCCCTCCACCCGAGAGCTAACCAGGTGACCTTGGCAAGGGTTAACTAGTGCAGCCTCAGTTACTACATCTTAAAAATGGAACAGGTGACACTACACGAGATTATCTAGTGCCTGGCACTCAATAAACAGCACCTGCGGTTACCAGGGCAGCCCGCGCACACACACACCCCACACTGGCCGTGGGCCCCAGGATGAACATGGCAGGGAAGATGCAGGCTGGAAGGCAGGGGACTGGCTCCCCTCGGTGCTGTCAGATGTGAACAAATCCCTGTCCTCCGCCCTTGGTGTCCCCGTCTGAGAGGAGGCACTTGGCCTCTGAGGCCCCTCCTGTTGGGCCTGTGGCTCCCTGCTGTCTGAGCGTGGGCAGGGGTGGCATCAGTGAGCCCCCTCTAGGAGAGATGAAAGCAGGGGGCAGTGCCCACCTGTCCCACCTGTTGGGGGCTGCAGGACAGCACCAACTGGGACCACACGGACCGGGGTTCAGGCCTGGGACAGACTTCCTCCTGGCTGTCACCTTACACAGGTGATGCCGATAATCCTGGGGGGCTCTCGTGGGGAGCATATTAAGTTACGGGGGGGCATGGGACTGCAGGGGGTGGCTGGGTCTCGGCTCCGGCCGTAGAGATGAGAGACGCAGGGAGGCGGCCCCGGTGCCCAGCCTGGCCCCAGGCTCCCCTCTCTGGCCCCATCACTGGGCCAGGCCGTCTGTCTTTCTGTCTGGGGGAGATTAGACTCTCCAGCGGTTCCCGTGCAGTCTGGGATCTGGGATCTGCCTCTGTCCTACTCCTGGTGGGGAGCAGGGCCATGGGGGGGCTGGGAGGAGCCCGAGCACAGCAGGTCAAGTCCCCACCCAGGGCCTCAATTTCCCCATTTTTAAAAAGGGAGAGGAGGCTGGGTAATGGGATCCCACCAGGCCCCCCCACCCCGGGGACTGGGTCCCATGACCTCCAGCCAGGCGCCCACGTCAGCAGCACCCTCCTACCCCACAGCAGGAGTGGTGTGGGTTATTCAGCCTGAAAACTGGGAAGGCCCCTCCCCCCCTTCCTCCACCTCTTCCTCAGTCAGTCACCGGACTCCATCCTCACAGCTTTCATCCTCGCCACCTCCATTTTACAGAACAGAAACCCGAAGCCCCAGAGCTGCCTGGGACCAGGCCAAGAGCCAGGCCCCCCAACACAGGCTATCCGACCCGGCCAGCCCCCTCGGGGGACAGGGACTCCACCTTTCTGGAAACTTAAGCCATGGTCACCTTGTCAGTTCCTACCCACTTCTGTGCTCTGTGCCCAAGAGCTCCCCTGGCCCCTGCCTGTCCGCCAGGACGGTCCCCAAAGCCACCGTTTAGGTCTTGAGCGGACCCAGAAGAGTGAAAGGGTTAGACTCCGCTAGAAATACCTCGCCCCACAAGCCAAGGCCAGGACAGAACTGCTGAGCACTCACTGCTCTCTCCTGAGCCCAGACCTGGCCTCAGAATCCTCCTCAACACAGCTCACGAGGCAGGCCTTATCAGTCATCTCAGAATGTGCTTTGAAACCATGGAAGCGTGAAGAAGCCCCGGCTCACCAGCCATGGCCTGGCTGTCTGCCAGTGGCGAGACCCCTTCTCAGAATGCGTGTCAGTGTGCCAGCCGAGTGGCTGCCCACGCCGGCACACTGCACAGCTCGGCAGGGGTCGCTCCAGGGGAGGTCCGGACGACGCCTGAGGCTCCTCCGGCCCAGGCAAACGACCCTCATCTGGACTCGCTCCGCTCCCACCCCGGGGACCACACCATTGCCATCCCTCACATCCCAGCCTGGAAAGGTTCTGCCATTGCAAAGCTCACCGAGAGGCTCAGGGAGGGTCACCCAGCGCGGCCAGGAAACAGGCACGCTTGAACTTGGATCTCCAAGCCAGCCTCAGACGGACTCAGGCTACCTTTCAGTCTCCATGCCCACCTCCCGCCCCAGCCTCTCTCCGCCACCCCACAAAAGCATCGCCAGAAAGCTCCCGGCATGCGGGCCTGTGTGCCTGGGAGCCTCCTGCTTCTCAGGTGTGAATCAGAGCCATCCCGAGGGGCAGTGAGAGAAAGCCGCGTGATCCTCCCCGCCCCACCCCATCGCAGCACCTTCTTCTGGGGAACCTGCTCGCCAGGTCTGGGGAAGTCAGCAACACCCCCCAACAATGCACAAAGGCCCTTTGAGACGGGGCAGCCACTGTCACCTGCCACAGGACCCAGGGGCCCTACCCCTCTGCAAAGAAACCACGGAGCCCCGTGAAGGCAGGAGGGGAGGCAGCCAGGAGACCAGGCTGGGCTCTGAGTGAGTGTGTTCGGCGCAGGAGAGGCCGGGGCGGGTCAGGCCCGCCGGGCCGGGCCGCTTCCTCTCCGGGGACTCACACGGGCTCACCTTCTGGGCCTGGTTGATCATCCTGCGCACCACCTCCTTGATGTGGGCCTGCCCGTCGATGGGGGGCTGCATGTAGACGCTGGCCCGGGTCACACCCCGGTAGGCGGTGGTGTCCGGCCAGCCCAGGTCCAGCTGCGGGATGGAGCGGTCAGACTTCTGGGGCCAGTACTCCAGCGAGGGCAGCGGCTCGGCCTCGGTGCGGGCCCCCCCTTCCCCGCTGCCCTCCTCGCCGTCACCGACCCCGCCGTCCTCGGGCCCCCGGGGCTGGCCGCTGGCCCGGGGGTCCTCGGAGCCGGGGTCATACACCTCGATGGTCTCCACGATGCGCCTGAGCTCCAGCTCCGAGAGGAAGTCGCGGATGTTCTCCCGCTTCAGCACCTCATAGAAGGCGTCGGGGCCGCGGGCCACCAGGGCCTCCAGCGCCAGCCGCTGCTCCTCGCTGTAGAAGAACTCGGGTTTGGCCTCGCTGGAGCGCCAGTTGACGTGGCTGTCGTCCAAGCACTGCACCTGGGAGAAGGCCATGGCGGGCGCCTCTGCCGCGGGCTGGACGCACGCTCAGCAGGTCGGGAGTCCGGTCGCCGGGCTGGCGCAGCGCGTTCTGGAGCCTCCCGCCGCCGCCGCCGCCGCCGCCGCCGCCGCCGCAGATCCTCTGCCCCCGGGAGCCTGCGGGAGGGGCGGGCCGCAGGGTCTGGTCAGAGTGCAGGCGGGGCCGGGGAGGGGCGGCCGCGCGGAGGAGGGGCCGGCGGGGGGCGGGGGGTGTGGGCGGCACGCCTCGCGCCCCGGGTGCCGGTACCTGCAGGGGACGGGGGCCAGCATCCCAGAGGATTTCTGGAGCTGCCAGAGGTCCTGGGCGACCTCTGGGGGGAACTAGGCCAGGCAGGGGACTTCCTAGAAGGTTCCTAGAGGGGCAGGCTGGAGTCCGCTCTCCGACGACCTCTGGCCCTGCTCGGCGGCGCCCCGCATCCCTAGGGCTTCCGGGATGGGATGGGGTCTCGAAAGCCCCCGGCGCCGCGATCGGCAGCCCGAGGGGCCTGCGCGGAGGAGGCTCGGGGCAGCAAGCGGGCAGGCGGGCTGGCGGGTCGCCGGGGGGGCGCCCGGGGTCGGGGGCGCGGGTCAGGTCTCGCTTACCGGGCGGCGCGGGCGGAGCGGGTGCACAGGCGGCCTGTGACTCAGTGCCGCCTCGCCCACCCCGCTGCCGCCACCTGCGGTGACGTGCGACCGGGGGCGGAGCCGGAAACCGATTCACCCCTACCCGCGACGGACACAGACGTCGGGCGGTGTGTGTCTGTCTCCTCCGCTGCCACCAGCCCCAGGTAGCCGAATTCTGAACAGCTCAGGGACGGAAGTCCAAGAGCTCCTGGAACATTGCAGCCCAGGGAGGGGCAGTGTTCTTCCTGAGGACACACAGCAAGTGAACAGCCTTAGCACACCCCGCCCCCAGCCTGTTGGTAACCCTGGTCCCACCCGAACTGTGTGGTTTCCCAGGTGGGACGGAAGTCCATGCAGATGCTCAGCTGTCCAGTTGTGGAAGTAGGGTCGGGACCCGGCTGGGAGCTGCCAAGGCAGGGGTAGGGCAGGTCTGACCCGACCTCAGGAGCCTGCACAGAGCCTGGTGTGGATAGAGCAGGTACCCAGTTCTAGGTCCCAGCCCTGCTCCCTTCTGGGAGCCCCGCCCGCTCAGGACCGGTCCTGCATGATGAGCCCGGGGGCAGGGAGGGCCTCAGAGGGCGGCTGTGGGCTGGGGTCAGGCCCAGCCCTCTGCCCTGCGTCCTGGGGCTTGGGATCCCGGTTCTGGGGGCGTGTGGGGACCACATCTGAAAGCAGGCTGCCAGGGTGGGGACAGCAAAGCCCACGAAACCTGGCCTGACAACGGCCCGCATCCCGCTGCATGCCACAGGCAGTCAGCCAGGCACCGGGCCCAGCCCTGCCACCACCATCACCTCGCCCGCCCTGCATGGAGCTGCTTTGTGCTCAGCTGGGATTGGGGCCCCGAGGACACTGCTCTTGCTGCTGAGAGCCAGCTGTTGATGTCACTGGGCCTGGGCCCATGAACCCCCCTCCCCCAGGACCCTCACCACCATCCATCTGCCTGTCAGCGTCTTCCCTGGGTCTGCTGCCCCGAGCAGTGATGCGGTGTCCCAGCCCCAGCATGCCTGTGGCCCCCATCGCTGACCGCTCTAGTCCCGCACTCCACCCTGGCCCGGGGGCTTCACACTGTGTCTGAACATGGTGCCCCTTCAAGTGCCCCCAGCCCTTCCCAGGTACATGCACACACACCTGCATCCCCCCGCCCCCGCCCCTGCACATGGTCAGAAGGGGGAGGAAGGTGGTCCCAGGGCCGAGCACTGCCCTGGGAGTCCTGAAGGCTGACTTACAGCCTCTGCCACTGGGGATCCAGACAAGACCTTCTCTGGCCTCAGCTTCTCCTTTTTTTCTTCCCCTGCACAGAGGCCCTGGGGCTCATGAAGGGAGTCCTGGCTCTCAGGGCTGAAGGGCCTCCAGCCCTCCAGCTACCTGCCCGTAATTATAGATTCACAGGAAGCTGTTAAAAAAAAACAACAGAGAGCTTGCATGCACCCTTCACCCAGTTTCCCTCAATGGTGTCATCTTGCATAACCATAGTGCCAGTAATACCACAGCCAGAAACCTCGTTCAGATTTCACCAGTTTACGTGTGCTCGTTTATGTGCATGCGTGTGTAGATGTGTGCAACCTTATCACATGTGTACGTTTGTGTAACCACTATCACAATCAAGATCCAGAGCTGTCCCTCTACAGCCAAACCCACACCTCCCTCCCTAACCCTGGCTGCCACCGATCTGTTCTCTGGTGATTCATCCAGAGAAGCACCAGAGATTGTGATCTCTGTGATTGTGTATGGCGGTGTTCCTTTCTATTGCTGCCTGGTACTCCATGGTATTCTAGTCTCTGTTTCTATGAGTTTGGCATTTTTAGCTTCCACATATAAGGGATATCATATAGTATCTTTCTCTGACTTATTTCACTTAGCATAACACCCTCGAGGTCCATCCACGTTGTTGCAAATGGCAGGATGTCTTTCCTTCTCACGGCTGAATAATATTTTCTTATATATATAAACGTCACAGTTTCTTTATCCGTTTATCATAAGTACTGAAGGACACTTAGATTGTTTCCATATCTTGGCTATAGTGAATAATGCTGCAGTGAACGGGAGTGCAGATGTCTCTTTGAGGTGGTGATTTCATTTCCTTAAAATATGTAACCTAGATGCGGGATTGCTGGATCATATGGTAGTTCTATTTATAATTTTTTAAGGAACCTCCATGCTGTTTCCATAGTAGCTGCACCCATTTACACTCCCACCAATAATGTACAAGTGTTCCCTTTTCTTCACATCCTGGCCAACTCTTGTTGTCTCTTATCTTTTTGATAAT
This sequence comes from Balaenoptera musculus, assembly GCF_009873245.2. Lineage (NCBI taxonomy): Eukaryota > Metazoa > Chordata > Mammalia > Artiodactyla > Balaenopteridae > Balaenoptera > Balaenoptera musculus. The sequence continues at coordinate 58,263,424 of NC_045804.1, read as the reverse complement.
AGCCATTCTTGCAGGTGTGATGATTTCCCTGATGATTAGCGATGTTGTACAAGTATTTTTCATGTACCTGTTGGCCATTTGTACGTCTCCTTTGGAAAAATGTCTGTTCAGTTCCTCTGCCCATCTTTAAATCAGATTTCTGGGGTCTGTTTGTGGGTTTTTGTTTTTGCTATTGAGTTGTATGAGTTCTTTACATATTCTGGATATTAACCTTTTATCAGATACACAATTCGCAAATATTTTCTCCCATTCTGTATGTTGCCCTTTCGTTTTGTTGATTGTTTCGTTTGATGTGCAGAAGCTTTTTAGTTTGATGAAGTCCCACTTGTTTTTTACTTGTTTGTTTTTGGGTTTTTTTGTTTGTTTGTTTTTGGCTTTCTTTGCATTTGCTCTTAGTGTCAAATCCAAAAGAATCATTGCCAAGACTGATGTCAAGGAGCTACCACCTATGTTTTCTTCTAGGTGTTTCACAGTTCCTGGTCTTTTTTCAAATCTTTAAGCCATTTTGAGTTGATTTCTGCATGTGGTGTGAGATAGAGGTCCAGTTTCATTCTTTTGCCTGTGGCTGTCCAGTTTTCCCAACACCCATTTATTGCAGAGACTGTCCTTTCCCCATTGTATATTCTTGGAGCCTTTGTCGTAAATCAGTTGACCATATATGCGAGGGGTTTATTTCTGTTCTGTTCTATTGATCTGCGTGTCTGTTTTTGTGCCAATACCACACTATTTTGATTACTATAGCTTTGTGATTTGGTTTGAAATCAGGGAGTGTGATGCCTCCAGCTTTGTTTTTCTTTCTTAAGGTTCCGGATCTTTTATGGCTACTCAGGATCTTTTATGGCTCCATACAAATATTTTAGGATGGTTTTTGCTATCTCTGTGAAAAATATCATTGGTATTCTGATAGCGATTGCGCGGAATCTGTAGATCACTTTGGACGTTTTAACAATATTGATTCTGCTAATCCATGAGCATGGAATATCTTTCCATTTTTTTTGTGTCTTTTTCAATTTCTTTCATTTTCTTACAGTTTTCAGTGTACAGACCTTTCACCTCCTTGGGTTAAATTTTTTCCTAGGTATTTTATTCTTTTTTGTGCTACTGTAAATGGGATTGGTTTCTTAATTCCTTTTCTGATAGTTCATTGTTAGTGTATACTGGTTTTGTGTATGGGTCTTGTTTCCTGCGACTTGACTGAATTTGTTTCTGCAGCTTTTCTTTTCATCCTTCCCACAGGTGTTTTATACAGAGCAAAAGCTTTAGTTGTTTTTTTAAAAAATATGTATTTATTTATTTATATTTTGGCTGTGCTGGGTCTTAGTTGCGGCACACGGGATCTTTTAGTTGAAGCATGCAGACTTCTCAGTTGCGGCGTGTGAACTCTTAGTTGCGGCATGCGTGGAGGATTTAGGTCCCCGACCAGGGATCGAACCCGGGCCCCCTGCATTGGGGGTGTGGAGTCTTACCCACTGGACCACCAGGGAAGTACCAAAGCTTTAGTTTTGATGAGCTCTATTTTATCAAGTTCTCATTTAAGGGATTATGCTTTTGATGTTAAGTCTAAAAACTCTTCACCTTGCCCTAGGTTCTGAAGATATTCTCCTACTTTTTTCCTAGAAGTCTGATAGTTTTACATTTAAATCTGTGATCTATTTTGAGTTAATTTTTTTGTATAAGGTATGAAATTTAGATTGAAGTTGATTTGTTGGCCTATGGATGTCCCCAGAAGGGTTTTACAGAGAAAGAAATAGCCCCAGAGAATAAATACCCAGGATCACATAGTAAGAGATTGGGAGAACTGGATTCAGAGCCAGGTCTGTGTTCTCCCTCCTGTGATATCAGCATCTGAACTGGCTCCCAGGGATAAGCCAGGCCTGCTTGGGAGTGGGGAGCACCTTGATTACCCCTCGGGGTGGTGTGTCCAATGACCAGCTTGGAAGAGGGTCATTTAGTCAGTCAACAAACACAGGCGGGCTTCCCTGGTGGCGCAGTGGTTGAGAATCTGCCTGCCAATGCAGGGGACACAGGTTCGAGCCCTGGTCTGGGAAGATCCCACATGCCACGGAGCAACTGGGCCCGTGAGCCACAACTACTGAGCCTGCGCATCTGGAGCCTGTGCTCCGCAACAAGAGGGGCCGCAACAGTGAGAGGCCCGCGCACCGCGATGAAGAGTGGCCTCCACTTGCCACAACTAGAGGAAGCCCTCGCACAGAAACGAAGACCCAACACAGCCAAAAAAAAAAAAATAAATAAATAAATAATTACAAACAAAAAAAAAAAAAAAAAAAAAACAAAACAAACAAACACAGGCAGAACCTGCCACCCATTGGCTTGTGCTGTGCGCTGTTGGAATCCGGGCTCCTCCATGGGCCTCATGGTCACAGTCTATCGAGAGGCAGGAAGGACACAAGTCACAGAGTTATTGGTGCCGTGGAGGGTGTTTCCTCAAAGCCTGTAGAGCCCAGACATCCGCAACGAGCTGGCAGGAATCAGTATGAGCTCCCTGGCTTTGAGAAGGGTGTTCCAGGGAGAGGGAACAGCAGACACAGAGGCCCGGAGTCGAGGGTGAAATTTTGGCAGTGGTCGGGGTGGCCAAGGGGGCAGAGGCTGTAGTGCACAGTTAGGGTCCCACGATCCCTCCTGCAGGGGATGGAGGCCACAGGAGGCTGTGAGCAGGGAGGATAGTGGGCAGAGTCACGGTTTTAGGGGAGGTGGATTAGAGGGGGGAGGTGGTGCAGCTCCCCTGGTCCCCAAGCCCAGTGGCTGGACTTGGCATTGGCCGCAGGGAGGGAGGACGTGGGGGGCAAGGAGAGAGGCAGCCCTCAGGGTTCTGGCGTGGGCCCCGGCTGGATAGTGGTGCTGATGTCAAGGTGGAGCCCAGCGGGGAGCTCCCAGGCCCGTAGAATCCGGTACTCAGGCAAGGCCAGGCCCCTTGCCCAGTCCCCTGGTCCCCCTGGCCTGGGGCTGCTCACTCCTGAGTTGGCACAAATGGGAGACTTTGTTTAGGTGGCAGCACCTCTGCTGCTGTCACAAAGGAGAGGTGGTTCTTGCTTGCTGCTTAGGCAGGCAAGCCCGAGGTGCCCAGAGGCGGGGCCCCATCCTGGCAGCCTGGAATGGGCTGCAACAGGCTGAATAAACTCAGCCAGAATCTCCTGACTTGGGCTTTTTGAGCCATTATGTGGCCGTGACACATCACCTGTCCCTCCCAGGAGGGCTGAGTCCTCCAGGTGCCAGAGCGAGCCAGTCCAAGCCCAGAACCTGTCACGAGGGACCTGTCACCTGCCCCCACCTGAACCCCAGTGGCCCCAGAGTCCCGCCGTGGGACCCCAGGCTCTGTCCCGGGTCTGACTATGTGTCCTAGGCAAGCTATGCCCTTTCTGCTCCTGAATTCTCTCGTATGCATAGCTGTGGGTGGGAGGTGGTAGGGTAGGGCAGCTGGATCAAACAGTGCCTGAACTCCTCCATAGCTCTTTGTGGGGTCCTTTCTCCCTTTCCTCCTCTCCTTCTGTGCCTTTCCCCTTCTTCCCAACCATTCACTTATTTACTCATTTATTCATTCACACATGTTCACAGAGCATCTCCTCTGGGCCCAGCCCTGGACAGGGTGATACCTGGGAGAGGAGATGATTCAAAGCCAGTGTCCGCCCTTGGGGAGCTCTCAGTCTGGTGGAGGACGTAAAATATGCAAACAAACTATTGTGATTCAACCCTGGGCTTTAGGAGCCCTTGGGAGGAAGCTATTCTGCCTTAGGGGGTGGGGACGAGCTGTGGAAGGCGTGGGAGAGCAAGCCCTTTGCAGCAGGCCATGAAGCGGGAGGTGAATAAGGGTAGGGACAGAGCAGCAAGAGGAGGAGACCGCGTCTGTAAAGGCACAGAGGCGTCAGCATGCTGGGCGTGTGTGAAAAAATACAAGCAGGTCAGGGTGGCCAGCGCGCGGTGCTGGGATGACGGGACCTGGGACCAGTTGTCCAGGGCCTCGAATGTCATGGAAAGGACTTTCTTCCAGGAAGCCGTGGGCTCTGAGGGTGGAGGTGGGGAGGGGGTTCCTGAGAAGTAAGTGATGTGAGCAAAGCGGTGACTTTGGAAGGATGGAGAGGATGGAAGGGAGGCCGTGAGGAGCTGGTGCCCACCTTGTGGCAGGAGGGAGGACAGTGGGACACACTGAGCCGGAGGTGCCAGGGGTGGGGGCCTGGCGCTCAGGGACGCGGGTCATGGGGGAGGGGGTGATGCCGTTCCAGGCCCTCTGGCCCCGGGGAGGGGGCCTGAGACCCTCCACGGTGGGTTGGGCATCTAAGGAGGGGCGTTAGCCCAGGAGTGCCCGGTCCGCGCAGGGGCTCCAAGTCACGGGGACATCAATGCCCAGGCGTGGAAACGTTACCCCCCAAACAGGCCCCTGTGCCCGAGCGGCTGAGCGATGGCTGCTGTTTCTGAACTTTCCCCATAATCGCGTCTCTGCGTTTGCTTGCTCTGCGCATTCCTCTGCGGGCCCTGCTGAGAATCCAGTGGGGCAGGGGTCAAAGGTGTTTAAAGAGTGTTTCCCAGAGGAACAAGAGCACGTGGGGTCGACCCTAGGTCTGCTACCTCCGCCCGCTCCGGGAGCCAGGCCCCCCCACGCTCAGGCCCTGAACAGGGTCCGGCTCCAGCGGCTGGCGGGGAGTCTGGGATTTCGGATTCAGGCCCGGTCTGGGCCACCCACTCATTCCTCGTTCACTCAGAGGGCGAGCAGTGGGTGCTGCCCCCGCCGCGGGGGAGGGTCTGCAGCAGAACCACCTCCAGGGGAGGTGAAGCGATGAAAACGAGTGATGAGGGGGGAGGGGTCGTGGGGGAGGGGGGCTACTTCAGATGGAGGCGATGACTTCTGAGCCGCCCCTGGGAAGGCCCGGGAGAGCAGCACACAGCGCAGAGGCTCGGGTGGGAGGAGGCTGGGGTGCGGGGAGAGGGGCAGGGAAGGAGACCGGCCCCAGGAGCTGGGAGTCTGGAGGGTCTTGTGCAGAGCTCTGGGCTCCCTTCTTGTTTGAGGGGCCAGCCCGGGTGGGGGGCCTCCACCTGCCTCTCTGGGGAGGAGGGCTGCGGGCAGGAGGTGGGCAGAGGGAGACCAGCGCCCAGAGGGGCTTGGACGGTGGGCGGACTGCTCACCTGGGCGGGGCCGCCCTGCAGGGGAGCCGGCTTGGTGTGGGACAGGGAGCGGGGGTCATGGGATGGGCAGCAGGCAGGAGGAGAGGGTGTCAAGGGCCAGAGTAGTCTCTGAGGCCGTCCCCCGCCTCGTCACCCAGGCTGGGAAACTGAGGCCCAGGGCCGAGCAGCAGCTGGTGGCAGATGGTGACAGAGCAGGTGCGGACAGGCTCCTGTCCTCAGCCCGGGGCTTGTCCACCCCAGGGAGGGCGGGCGGGGGACACTAGGCATCCCTCTCGCGCAGATGACGTGGGCTGTGTGGTGCCGTCCGAGTGCCTGCGGGCCTGCGGGACCGAGATTGGCTGCTCCAACATCGCCTACCCCAAGCTGGTCATGGAGCTGATGCCCACAGGTGAGGCTCCAGCTGGGTCCGGGGAGGAGCCCTGGGGGCGGTGGAGCCCACTCTGGGTCCAGCGTGACTCTGTGTGACATCCAGGTGGGATGAGCAGAACATGAGGAAAGTAATAATAATAGAAAACACACAGGGCACCCGCCGTGCGCCAGGCACCGTGCCCGGGGCGTCACGTGGGGCTAACTCACGTCCTCTTCTCAGGAACCCTGGGTGCTGTGATCATCATTCCCACTTTACTTTTTTTTTTTTTTTTTTGTCACGCTGCACGGCATGCGGTGTCTTAGCTCCCCGACCAGGGATCAGACCCGTGCCTCCTGCAGTGGAAGCGTGGAGTTTTAACCACTGGACCACCAGGGAAGTCCCTCATCATCCCCACTTTAGAGATGGGGACACTGAGACCCAGGGTGCCCTGGCCAAGGTCACGTGGCAAGTGAGCTGCAAAGCTGGGTTCTGAACTCAGGCGGTCTGCCCCCAGGGCTCATCCTCTTAGCCGGTGCTGGCCCGTCCCTCCAGAAAGGCTGCCACTGTCTCCTCCTTCAGGCCTGCTGGGTGTTAGGCCCTATCACAAACTGCTTCTTTTGTAAGGTTATGAGGCAGAGTTCTTAGCTGCGGTTTACAGATGGGGAAACTGAGGCACAGAGAGAGGAAAGTGACTTGTCCCGGGTTTGTAGCTTGTGGCTGAGACACAAACCCGAGTCTCTCTGGCCCCAAACCCACTGCTGACTCTGCTGGGGACCCAGGAGCCCCAGGCCCACCTCGAGCCTGCCGACCCCTGAGACCCTGCGGGCCAGAGAACATGGGGCAGATTTTGGCCCTTTCCACTTTCCCTGCCAGTCTGATATGGGGTGGTGAGTTCCCAGTCACAGGAGGTGTGCAAGCCGAACACATGGCAAGGGGTGTGGTCCCACCTAAGCGAAAAGAGGATCCGGCTTTCCTCTGCAGCCTGGTTTCACCTCCGGATTCTCAGTGTCCTCCCCCGCCACTGCCCCCATGGGAACTTCCTGGCCCCGCCCTGCTCCTCCCTCCCTCCCTCCAGACCAGACCTGGGCTCTGCCACTTGCTGGCTAAGATACTGGGGGCAAGTCCCTTCCCTGCTCGCAGTTTCAGTGTCCTCGTTTGTAAATTGGGGATAATGACACTTTCCCACCCCTCAGCATGGTTGCTGGGATTAAACACAGCCGCACAGGGAAACTGACCGGCACAGGGCTTGGCCGCGCTGTGGCTTCCCACCCCGGGGCCTCGCCTGCCCCTTCTGTTCTGGGGGCTGGCTGACACCCAGCCGTTGTTGGGCCATAACCCCTCTCCAGGCCTTGAGCTCCCTGTGTGAGAAATGGGAGGAGAATAAGCCCCAAGTTAATCCACCTCCCCGAGCAAGGGAAGGAGGTTGGAGAAATGTCTGGGGGAAAACCATGATTTAACTCACTTTCCTCTGGGCCCCATCTCAGTCAGCCTAAGTGAACAGAGAGGGCAATGGGATGCCTGGAAGTCACACAGCAGGTCAGACGCAGAACCAGGGCCAGGCAAGCAATGGCACCTGCAAGGCTGAGCCCTCAGGGGAGGTGGCTTATCCTGGGGTGGGGGAAGCGGGTGTGGAGGACAGACAGGGAATCTGCAGAGATGGAGGAGGTGCTTAGACACTTGAAGAAAAAGCACAGGAAGCCTTGGAGACAGACCTGAACTGAAGCCCAGAGAGGGGAGGCGACCAGCCTGAAGCCACACATCACTGAGTCCTCTGCACACACAGCCCCTCTCAAGCCCATGACCCCAGCAGGCTTTGCACAGCAGGGCCTCGCCCACCTCGATGGGGGCCCCTTATTTGTTTTCAGCCCGTGAGCAGGGCGGCTTTTCTCTCCTCTTTGGGCAACCACATCTCCTCTCTCACAGAGCCAACAAGACAGGGTGGCCACGCACAGGAAGTAGCAGGAAACCCCAGGCCCTGGGCCCCTGGGCCCCTGGGCCCTGCCCAGGGCGGGGCCTCCAGGCTGAGGGTCCCGTCCAGGCTGTCCTCACTCCCCCACCCCATCCCTAAGTTCTGCCTCTGGCCTGCTGTGCATCCCTGGGCAACTCTCTTCCCCTCTCTGAGTTTCCACCTCCTCACCGTCAAATGAAGTCTGGGTGTGAAAGCGCTCTGTCAACGGGAAGCTCTGTAGAAGTAGATCCCCGTTGCCAGCAGCCCGCAGGCTCGGGCAGCAGACGCGGGAGCCCCGCTGTTGTCCCCAGCCTCCCATGTCGGGGTCTCTCTCCCACCACCTCCAACCCCCCCCACCTCCTCCCTCCTGGGCCTCTACTTGCAGGGACTTGGAGGGGCCTCAGACGGTGGGGCCTGGGCAGGAGGGCTCCCGGGGGCGGCGGCGCGGCCCGGGCAGGGTCACAGCAGGTCCTGTCCCCCCAGGCCTGCGGGGGCTGATGATCGCTGTGATGATGGCCGCTCTCATGTCATCGCTGACCTCCATCTTCAACAGCAGCAGCACGCTGTTCACCATGGACATCTGGAAGTGGCTGCGGCCCGGCGCCGGGGAGCGGGAGCTGCTGCTGGTGGGACGGTATGGGGGAGGCGCTGGGAGGAGGGCTTCCCCAGCCCCATCACCAGCCCATGAGGCCCCAGCAGAGCTGGGCTTTGAGGGATGAGTAGAAGTTTGCCAACTGGAGAAAGGACGACACCAGGAAGGAAAGGAGAGAAGAGACCAGAACATTCTACCCCTCCCACCTTCCACTTCGCTCTCCTGGCCACCCCTTCACGGCCACAACCCCCATCTTGGATGCATCTCTTACCCCAAGCGGACTCTCTGAGGGAATCTGCCAGGGAGAGCCCCCTTCCCTAACCACGCAGAGATCTGCCTTCCCCAGGTCTGAGCCCCTAGCCCCCCTGACGGTTCCTAGCTGCCCCAGAGAAGGCCAGAGCCAGCACTCAGGTGTGGCCACACTCACACCATAGCTGTCCCTCTGGCCCCTGTGCCCCTGGCCCCACTGACCTTCTGCCCACTTCCTCCAAGCCCCACTTGTCCCCTCCTTATTACCTTGATGACTTACCTGATCTTTCTAGACTCTGCTCAAGTGCCCCTCCTCCAGGCAGCCCTCCCTGATACCGCTGACCAAGGAATGAGCCCCCTCCCCTCAAAGCCTCCCACAGGAACTATAGCCTCGCTCCCATAGCACATGTAGGCCTTGTCGGTCCCACTGGTGTCCCGATGCCCCTCCCCATGGGGGGAGGGGGGGCTGTGCCTGGCACAGCCCTCCATCCCCAAGCTTGGCCGAGTACCCAGGAGTCCTTTAGGGGTGAAACTCAGTGATGGATGAAAAGGAGTCGATGCCCTCTCAGGGGTCCCACCCTGCCTGTCTCCCTCCAAGCCATGCAGCCCCCACTGTGCCGGTCGAGGGGGACCCGGCCCTCTGGTGCTGGGCTTGGCCAGCAGTGGCCCCTCCAGCCGGGAGCCTGTGGCGCCCATCCTCAGGGTGGGGTCTCCTGGAGCTCCGGGCAGTCATCCCAGTGATGCAAAACAGCCGGACTCTGTCGGGACATGCCAGCTGGCAGGTGTGAGCTCTTGTGCAGCTCAGACCTCCTCCTCCAGAACAGGGAGCCTCTCCCTCCGCTCACAGGCGGCTTCTGTGTCGGCACCTGGACCACCTCTCCCAGTCCCTGTTTGACCGGCTCCTCCCTGAGCCCCTCCAGCTCCGGCTTCCCGGGAACTGGGACCCGGACGTCCTCCTGCCGCCCAGGGTGTGCCTCGGCGCCCCTAGCCTGGACACCGGTAGCCTCAGTCCCCCCTTGGTGGCTCCACGTCCCCTGCCTGCTGCTTCCCAGCCTCCCACTCCCACCTGAAGCCAGAGTCCTGAGCCGGTCTCCCCTCTATGCCAGCTCACCCCTCACATGGCACCCTTGACCCTCCTTCTCACCCATCCACCCAGGCAAGCCCGCCCCGGGCCCTGCCAGCCTGCCTGTGGGCACCTGGCTGTGTGATGTGGGCCGGGCTGCTCACCCTCTCTGGGCCCCAGTTATCTCAGCTGCCAGGTCGGTGGAGTGGAAAGGGCCCAGTGCTGGGTGTGCGGCCAGGGCTTAGCCCTACCACCCCTCCGTCTTGAAGCACCAGGACATCCCCCAACACCTCCAGCCTGCTTCCTGCCTAACAGCACTGTTCAAGCTGTGTTTCCAGCTGTGTGGGGTCTGGATTTTTGGAGCCTCAGTCCAAGGAGAGATGGGACTCCCAGAGCACAGGGCAGCAGAGGGCACCCTGAGCCCGGGATGAGGCCATCATGGGGATGCTGGGGACCCCCCCCACCCAGGTCTCCTCAGGTTGGGGGGGCCAGAGGAGCTATCATAAGCCTGGGGGCGTGACCACCTCATGCCTGGGGCCCCGATCTTTGCCAGCCCCCAGCCCCACTCCCCGGTCCTCCCCTGCAGCCCCTTCTGTCCACCTTTCTCTGTTATTCAGTCGACTACTGCTGGCCCTCCCTGGGACACTGCATCAAACTGGGCAACATAGGGGACCCAGAGAGGTCTCAGAGTCCCCCCCAGCCCTTGAGGGGCTCCCCTGCAACCATGGCTGCAGCCCAGAGGCAATGGAGGGGGCCAGTCATCCTGACGGCAGAGTGGTGGTTGGGGGGCAGGGTGTCAGGAAGACTTCCTGGAGGAGGAGGGTCTTGAGCTGGGCCTTGGTGGACAAAGGGGTTTTGCTGGGGGAGGAGTTGAGAGAGGCATTCCAGGCAGAAGGAACAGCCTCTGGGTTTGGGGTCCCTCTGACAGCCTGCTGGTGGCTGAGTCATCAGACCAAACCCAAGAGGGCAGTCAGAGGGCCAGGGCCCCGCTCCAGGCCGGGCTGGAGGGGACCAGCCCTGCAAGAGGTGCTGAGTCTGGGGTTGGACACGGGGCCTGTTGGAGGAGGGCGCGGGGTGGAGCCTGCCTGTGCCTTTGAAGAGGGCAGCGCCGGCCGCCTGCCAGGCGGAGGGTTAATTAGCCCTAATCAAGGGGCCGCCTCCTTCCTCCACCCTCTTCCTCAGGCCTGGAAGGGAAGGACAGGAGGCAGGCGGGCCCGCCCCAGCTGCACACATGGCCTCTGTCACTCCTATTGTGCTGTCTGGGGTTCCAGGGGCTCTCACGCATCACCCACCTCTGGGGGTGAGGGGCGCCCAGCTGACCCAGGACACAGCCGAGGGAGGAGCATACGGACACCTCGCCCCAGCTCTGTCCCCTTAGCCAGGTTCCACACCCCTTCAAAGCTGCAGGGTCCCCTCCTCCTGGAAGCCTTCCTGGATGGATGCTTCCTCTGGGCTCCTTCAGCACAGCTCTGAGCGCAGGATAACAGGCTCATGTTTTCTTTGCTCCACTCTGGGTGCTGGGCAGGGACCAGGCCTGCTCGTCACCACGTCTGGGTCCCTAACCCAGCGCCCTGCTCTCCGGTGGGCTCCTCATGCATGCCTTGTGGAGGAACGAGTGAAGGGTGTCCCTGCTGCGGGGGAGGGGGGGCACACCCAGCGGGGGGCAGGCAGGAGCTGAGAGGAGGATTCCACGCAGGGTGGGGCAGGGAAGGGGCTTCGCAGCTGAGACCGCTGGGCTCCAAACCTTGCACTCGGGCTGGAGGTCGTCCAGTAGTGGATGTGAGTCCACAGCCAAGGGCTGTAGGGGGTGGGGGGCGGGTGCCAGCCAGAGGCCACGGCTCCTTCAAAGGCCCACCAGGGTTAGAGGAACGCAGGGAGGTCAGTCTGGCCTGAATGTGAGGGCAGGGGGTCATTCATGCCGTCAAGGATGTGTATTGAGCACCTGCTGTGTGCCGGGAGACGCAGCAGTGATCTAACAGCGTGAGGCTGCCGCCGCCGCCGCCGCCGCCGCGAGTGGGAGACGGACGGCAAGCACAGAGAGGGTGGGACGGTGCCTTCAAGGTGGGCAGGCGAAGCGGGGGGCGCGGGGGCCACTGTGAGACCCCAGGGATGAGCGGGAGAACACAGGCTGAGTCAGGGGCGGTTCCTGCCAGCGGCAGGGAGCCATGGAAGGGTCCGGAGAGGGCAAGATCGGCCCCGTCCCTGGAGGAGTGGACAGGGGCCAGGGAGGAGGCCGGAGCCGGAGCCGCAGGGGACAGATGGAGAGCAAGCCTCCGGGGCCAGGGGGAGGCGAGGCCTCGAGGGACGGCCCGCCTGCTGCCGCCCGCAGGCTGGTCATCGTGGTGCTCATTGGCGTGAGTGTGGCCTGGATCCCGGTCCTGCAGGGCTCCAACGGTGGGCAGCTCTTCATCTACATGCAGTCGGTGACCAGCTCCCTGGCCCCCCCGGTGACCGCGGTCTTCGTCTTGGGCATCTTCTGGCGGCGGGCCAACGAGCAGGTGGGGATGCGGAGAGCTGGGGTGGGGCTGGGCGCACGTCTCCCCCCGCCGCCCGTGTGCCTGGGTGCGGGGGAGCCCTGGCCTTCCTCCCAAGGCCCCAGCTGCCCTGCCTTCTCCCCCCAGGGGGCCTTCTGGGGCCTGATGGCGGGGCTGGCGGTGGGTGCCACCAGGCTGGTGCTGGAGTTCCTGCACCCGGCCCCGCCCTGCGGCCGCCCCGAGCAGCGACCTGCCGTCCTCCGCGGCGTCCACTACCTGCACTTCGCCGTGGCTCTCTTCGTGCTCAGCGGGGCTGCGGTGGTGGCTGGGAGCCTGCTGACGCCACCCCCCCAGGGCGTCCAGGTGAGCCTGTCCTGACCCCTGACCCTCTCTGACTCAGGAATTTTCTAGCTCTTGACCCGTAACCCCATCTGGCCCTGGTTCCTGGCCCTTTTTGAACTTGGCTGCCCTCTTTCCATCACGGACCCCTGATCCCGTCTGGGCCCACCCCCGTCCCGCCACCCTCACCCTCACCCTTCCCTGCAGATCGAGAACCTTACCTGGTGGACCCTGGCTCAGGACCTGCCCTCGGGAGCCAAGACAGGTGTGTGTGTGACCCTAAGGCGCTCCCCCTCACTCCCACCCACGGCGGGGCTGGAGGCAAGGGCCCCGGCTGGGACCCTGTGGCCCTCATCTGTCCCCTCCTCCTGCCCCCTCCAGGTGACCACCAAGCATCCCAGAAACATGCCTTCTGGGCCCGCGTCTGTGGCTTCAACGCCATCCTCCTCATGTGCGTCAACATCTTCTTCTACGCCTACTTCGCCTGACTCTGTCCCCAGACGCCCCCCTTCCCCACCAAGGATACGGAGGCCCAGAGGAGGGTGCGCCCCTCGTGGCCACAGGGCAGGTCAGTGCCCAGGGGCTGGCTGAGCCAGCAAAGCAGGAGCTCTGAAAAATTAGGGAGAAAATGGGAGAAAAGAATGTGTGATACTTCAAAAATAGTAGTCGTAATTGGAAAGAAAATGAGATTTCTGATGAACATCCTTCTACTCTTCTACTGTTTTTATTTTGAGTTCACGGGCCCAGGTCGTGAGCAGCGAATCTGCCAGAGCTCGGGGCTCCAAGGGTCTCGGGCCAGCGCTGGGCAGAGGGAGCCCCTCACCGCCCCCTCCCTTGGCTCCACCCCCATCCCACCTGCTCCCCTCTCCCTGCTCACCGCCCCTCCACCACCGGCCTGGCATTCAAAGCCCTTTCCGAGCCCCCTCAGTCTGCCTGCTCCCCAAGGGCCCCAGGCTGCCCTGCTTAGGACCGCGCTGACGGCACCTTCCCCGTGGACACCCTGCCTTTCCTCAAGCTGGGGCTCCACCGAGGCTGCCCGCCCCGTTCTGGATGCCGCTGGCCCTCAGAGCCCAGCTCTGGCCCCAACTCCCCACCTGGCCTGTAGTCCCCCACGCTTCCCGAGGCCCTGGTCTGGGCAGAACCTGGGCCTGAACGAGTAAGGGCAGGTGCAGCTATGTCTCCCAGGTGGCCACGTCCAGGGCTGGCCCCTCAGAGCTCGTCCGTCCCGTGGGGCCAGCGGAAGAGCAGCAGCCTCCGTTCCGTGCACCCTTGCCCGCCCTCCCTCAGGGCCTCCAGCCTCCCCCGAAGTGTCTGTGGTGGGCAGGGGCGTTGGATCCCAGGTGGAGCCCAAAGTCTCCGAGTCTGTCCAGCAAGTCCAGGCACAGGTGTGCGGGGCCCTGGCCACCTCCCCAGTAGCCAGCCTTTGGGGCTTTTGGATGGAGGGGAGGGCAGGCCCAGCGGGTGGTCACCCACTCAGCCCGTGGTTCCTTGGCTTGAGCCCCCAGCGGGTGGAACCCAGGGGTCCTCAGCCCTCCCTGGGGGTGGTGCCATTGGTGTTTGGAGTGGGCGGGCCCTGCCGGCCACCCTGTGACATCACACAGCTGATAGCCGATGGGAAGAGGCCGGCGGAGGCCCCGGAGCTCCCCTAGCCTACGGGCCCTGAATGCGGCGGTCTTTCCGGGGCGCTGGGCCCGTCCCAGTTGACATGAAGCACAGGAGGCCGGCCGGACGGTCAGGAGGCCCACGTTCCAGTCCAAGGCCCTGGGCTGGGGGTGCCCGTGTCCTCTCTCTGGACCTCAGTGCCCGGTGGATGGCCGGTCCACTGGCTCTGCCCCTGGGCCCACTTGGGTCACAGGTGCACCGGCTGGACGTAGCTCCGCGGGAAGAAGCCGATGCGCCCACAGAGACGGCCTCGCCACCAGCAGGGGTCAAGGCGCTCCAGGACCTCGATGATGTCACCACGGCGGAAGCTGAGCTGGGAGGGGTCCTGGGCTGAGAAGTCAAACTGGGCCTGGGCAAAGCAGGCCCGGGGCGGCTGCGAGGAGAGGGAGCCGTCAGTGGGGCTCCTCAGGAGCCCCTGCCGGGCTGTCCCCACGGAGGCCCCAAGATAAGCGATTTCCCACAGGTGGAGAGGGGTCTTTCGGGCAGAATTGGGGTTGAACTCAGCTCTGTATCCAGGTCCAGACGATGGCCACCCCACCCGTGGGCCTCCTGCTGCCCGCCCCTGCATGTCTGCGGCACAGACCCTGTGTCTACACAGGGCACAGCCAGTGTCCTGGCGGCCCAGTCGGGACCACAGGGCCAGTGGTCAAGGGACCTGAGTCCTGGGCCTCAGCATGGGACTTTGGTTAGGTCCCTGCCCGCCTCGGGGTCTCTTTCCTGACTCTGCAGCAGCCATGGTAACTTCTGACCCCAGGCCCTAGAACCACAGGAACAGGCCTTATAAACTATAAAGTGACGCGTAGCTACGAGCAGTTCACTGCTGTTGCCCTTGGCCAGGCTTCGAGGGCAAGGATGTCACTTTACACTGCTTCCCTCTCTCAGGCCTGGTTCCAGTCTCATCTATGCCCCAGGGTGACCTTGGGTGAGCCCCTGCCCTCTGGGGGACTTGGTTCCCTGCCCACCCACCCCCCTTCGGATGGCAGCTGGACGAGGGCCCCCTGCTGGCACGTGAGCCTGGCGCCATGAGGATCACACCCAGCGCCCCGGCCCTGCCTGCCCACCAGGCTCTCTGCCCCAAGCCTGCGGAATCTTATCCGGCACGGGCCATAGGATCACGGACAGGCTAATTAGCGGTTCTCTGCCCAGGAAGGAAGAGGGGGCGTGGGTCCCAGGGGACTGAGCCAGCTCTGGAGTCGCCCTGCAGGGCCGGTGACCCCAGGGCCAGGCCAGAGCGAGGCGGTGGGTGTTGGGGAGCCCTCCGGCGGCCCCCAGCTCCATCCTGGCCCCTCACACTCTCCAAGGGCAGAGCTGGCCCAGGCAGCGACGGGAGGGGATGGAGGTCTGAGAGGCAGGCCCAGTGGGGACTGGGGCGAAGAGTCCCTGAGACTGAGCTCAGAGCCGGCCCGGCCCCCAGGGGCAGGCCGAGTGCGCTGATGGGACGGAGGGTGCGTGGCAGGGGCAGGGGCTCCTCCTGAGACACTGTTTACTCCCCGACATATCAGATCCCAGGGTTCACCCTACTGGACCGAGAGGAAACTGAGGCCCAGGTGAGGGATGACCCGGCCCTAAGGCCACACACGGCGAGGCGGCGGAGTCTAGGAACGGGCAGGACTGGAGCCGCAGCCCGGCAGCCCCTCCCCAGGCCCTGGCCACGGCCGTGCTCCCCGTCCTCTGCAGAGCTCAAGCTCACTGGGCTGTCCAGGGTCCCGACCTCCAGCCCCAGGCCTTGCCGACACCCCCTCCCAAGCAAAACAGCACGTAGGGGCCAATAAGCGCACTGGCTGGTGTCGTCATCCTAATGAGAGTGAGAGCTGGTCCCCGGGGCCCCTGGACGAAAGAGCTGGCTGGCAAATCGCTGTTACTATGAGGACCAGGGGCGGCCGGACCCCGCTCCACCCGGCCAGGACCTTGCCCACGAGCGCTCACGCTGCCCCGCGCCCCACCCCAGGCCGACTCCTCCGGAGCAGAAGCCCGCGCGGACCCCACCCGGCAGGTGGCCTCGGGTAGTCACGTCACTCCCTGAGCCTCAGTGTCCTACCTGTACGTGGGGACCAGGAGGCTCCCAGGAGGCTCAGCTGGTGTCAGTACCTTCACTCATTCAACAAACAACCACTGAGCACCTGCCGGGCGCCCGCACTGCTCCTGGCTGAGAACGGGCTGGCTCAGTTTGCCCGGGGAGTTTCCACCTGCTCCTTCCCTTCCTTCCCCGCCTCCCCTTTCCCAGCCCTGCTTGTCTCCTGCAATGCCCAGGACAGAATTTTAGAAGCGGGGCTGGACCCACCTCCTGCCATGTGGGAAGGGGGCGTCGGGCCCCTGCGGAGAGGCCCCCTCGCCCGCCCGCCCCACTCACCCACCTTGTCCAGGGGCTCCTCGTCCCGCAGGAAGACCTGCCGCTTCTTGGCGATGGTGCTGGTCCGGTAGAAGGC
This sequence comes from Balaenoptera musculus, assembly GCF_009873245.2. Classification (NCBI taxonomy): domain Eukaryota; kingdom Metazoa; phylum Chordata; class Mammalia; order Artiodactyla; family Balaenopteridae; genus Balaenoptera; species Balaenoptera musculus. The sequence goes on along the minus strand of NC_045804.1, from coordinate 58,247,186 downwards.
GACCAGCTCATTCAGAGAGTTGAACTTCTCCTCCCACAGGTAGTACTTCCCCGAGGCCTCACGCAGCACCTTGAAATGCTGCACCTGGTCCCCGTAGCTAGGGGGGAGGACACAGACCACCTCAGAGGGGCCCACGGCGGCTGGGCCCTCCCCCCATCCCTGCCCCCCGGAACCAGGCCTTTTGCTCTCCAGGTGAGGCTTGGAGTCAGGAGAGGAGGTGGGGAGGGGGGGTCCCAGGCCCCATTGACCGGCTCCGTGAAAGACGCGGTGAGTCCCCACCTGGCAGTGGAGTGTGGAGTAAAGGATGTGGGCCTTGGACCAGGCCACTTTCTTGCTGTGTGACTTTAAGCAAATCACTTAACTTCTCTGAACCTCCGTTTCCTCATAATACCTCCCTTCTGGGGAAGTGCTCGTGTACTGGCAACATTAAATGGTTCCTCTGAGAGGTGGTCAGACAGCATCTCTTCTCTCCAACGTCCCCCAGCCTCAACACTCCTCTCCCTCCCCCACCTCGTCCCCTCCCAGCCCTTACAGTCCCTTGAGGGGTGAGTCCTAAGACCATCCTGCCGGTGTGAGAGGAGCTCAGGCCTGTGGGATGCTTCCTGTCCTTCCCTGCCCCACATCCACTCCCACCTCAAGAACCTTCTATGGCTCCCCATTGCCCTCAGGGCAAAATCTTAACACCTCAGTCTCCAGTTCTGGCTCTGATGACACGTCCAACCTCACTTCCTTCAAATACTCTCTGATGCCTCCTCTCCCAGCCTTTGCCCAGCCTTGCAACCCACCACCACCAAGTGCCTTCCAGCCCAGCGGAAGGGATAGCCTGCATCTGCCAGACTGGCCAGCAGGGCAGAGGGACCTGCCTGGAACACGCGGCACGTTCCAGGCCAGGACGGGCTGTGCAGGCTTGGGGCAGCCTGAGTTCCTGCAGGCCCACAGTCCAAGTGTTTCTAGGGTGTGGACAGGAGTATGGTGTCCATCCCCCCAGTTGCCCATCCCTGCCTGTGGCTCACTTCCTCCACCTATCAGCCCTGGGGCTGGTGTGCTGCCTTGTTAAAGGTTAAGATGCAAGATTTAAGATAGAGAGAGATTTGTTCCAGGTAAATACCTTCTGTTCTGTGTGTGTGTCTGGGATGGGAGGAGGGGGGGAATCCTCCCACCCTGCCCAAGTCAAGGATCCAAACCACACAGAACCTCTCTCTCCACTTTCAAGCATGCCTCCAGGCTTCTGCATACACTATTTCTTCCAAATTCTTCTTGAATCAAACTCCTACTCATGCTTCAAGGCCCGCGTAAAATGGCCCAACCTCTGCGAGCTGCCTCAGATGCCCTCAGTCAGAGTCCGGGGACTCCTTGGGTTCCTCGGCCCCTTGTACAGCCTGCCTGTAACCCGCTGCTCACAGACACCCAAAGGCAGGGAGACGGGAGGCGGCCCAGCTCTAGCCCAGTCGGGAGAGGCTGGGCTCAGGGGCGAGGCAGCATGGCCCGAGGGGTCAGTGCTCACGGGCTGCACTTTTCCTGGACCCTCCCCTCCCGGCTCTGAGCTGTGGTCCCAGCCCCTCTAACACGCGTCCACTCTCAGGGCAGCAAGCTCCATCCACAGAACTGAGGCCAGAGAAGGCCTGAGACTCTGTGACCAGGCACAGCCATCATCCCCAGCCCGAGACAAAGCCGCTCGTGTGCCGTCAGCAGGCATTGTTCCCAGGTGACTAGGCCGCCACGCTGTCGGCTGTGGGGTGTGCGTGTCCGTGTCCCGGGATGGGAGGAGGACGGGCAGGCAGGCGCCTCCCGCCCCGTCTGGCCTGCTGCAGCCTCGGCCCTTGAGGCCGCCCCCGAGCCTGGGTCTCCCTAGTGCCCTGTTCCGGCGGGCTCAGGGTTCTTCCGGTCCCTGGACCGTATTCTGGGAGGCAGAAGGCCCTGACTCCGTGCCGGCCCCGAGAAGAAGCCCGGGGTGCGGGCGGCCCCCATCCTCTGGGTAAGAGGCGGACGAGAGTGTGGGAGGCTTGAAAAGATCTCAGCCCCAAATGAGCACAACCCTGAACACTTTGGTGTTTGAAGTTTATCTTCAAAAGCTTATCTTACCCAGAGGGTCACCCGGAACGGAGCATTCCCTGATCACACCCAGGTCAGGGGGCGAGACCTGGGAAGGGGGCAAGGGACCCAGGAGGTCTAGAACCTTGCAGCCTGACAATCGGCAGATTCTCAAACCTGGGACGCTCTCGTAGTCCAGCCCCCAAGCCAGTGCGTGGCTCGTGGTGGGAGAGCGGGGCCCAGCTGGGCTGCTGCATCTGTGAGCGGGTGTGGCCGTCCTGCTGCGCCAGCCCCTGGCCTGACCAGTGACCCGCCTCCATGTGACAGGCCTGAGGACCCAGCACTTGGGCAGTCTCTCTCTCTCTCCTAGCCAGCCTGTCTCCCGCCTCCCCAGGCCCGAGTCTGAGTCCAGATGGCCCCTGAGCGAGGAGGGACGGCCCTGTGGGGTGAGCCCTCCTGAGCTGGAGAGAAGGGCAGACCTGGGCACGGGGCGGTGGGCTGGCCCGGGTGCGGCCAGAAGAGGGGGCACCTGCAGCTGGTGCACCACAGTGGGCAGAGCCTGGGGTGTGTGCGTGTGTCCCTCCCTGCTCTGTGGGAGGGACCGGACGTGTACATCCCTCTCTGAGCCGCCATGGGTGTGTTTGTCTCTATGTGTGACCCCCATGTCCACCTACCCAGGGGGGTGAGGGCTGGGCCTGGCCCCTGGGCTGTCAGAAGACCCCAAGGATGAAAGGCCTGATGCTAGCAGCCACCGGTCCTGCCCAGCAGGTTTTTCTGGCTTGGTGGCGGCAGCAGCAGAGGTGACAGTGGCAGCCCAGGGAGGATAAACAAGGCTGGGGTAAGGTCAGGAGCCCCAGCACCCCACCCCCCATCCCCAATCAGGGCCTGTGGACCCCCGGGTGGAGGCCAGGGTGCTAACTGCCCGCTGGATGATCTCCGTTAGGCATGGCCCTTCTCTAGACTCAGTTTTCCCGTCTGTGAAAAGGGAGGGGGTGGATTCCCTGTCCAGCAACCGACATGAGATAGATTCCAACTGACCTTGGGACTGCCAGTGGAGACAGACTCCTCCTGGGTCTTTAGGCCTCAGGGAAGAAGAGTGGAAGGCTAGACCTGGTCTTTCAGGTCACAGAGGGTCAGTGGGCTCTAGCTCCACTGTTTCTGGCTGTGTGACCTTGGGCAAGTTACTGCACGTCTCTGAGCTTTAGTTTCCTTACCTGCACACTGGGCTTCCAGGGTCACTTCCTCCCTGTCTTTGAGGGCATAAAGTTGTGCCCCCCCCATTCTTTCCTGCTTCATTTTCCCAAGAGCCTTTATCATCTTCAAAGATTTTATATATTTTACTAATCGTTTAGAAAATTATATATATACACATACATACATACATACATACATGTATAAAATTGTCAGTCACCCCAGTAGAACGTGAGTGCCTAAAGGACAGGGAGCTTCGTCCGATTTGTTGGTGGTTGAATCCCCAGCACCAGGCACAGGGCCTGGCGCACAGTAGGGGCTCAGCGACCAGGGCAGCAGAGCAAACACACCATTGACTCCAGGGCACCCCTGGCCTGAAAAGAAGTAAAACATCTCACTTGGGAGCAAACCATCATTTCTGACAAAGAAGCCCACAGCAGCCTGGAGCAGAGTGTGGGGCAGAAGTAACACAGCCCAGGCGGTGCGCCCCTGCCCCGGCCCACTGGCCACCAGCTCAGACATGCTCCCAGAGGTGGAGGGGGACAGCCCCCTGTAAACTCGTAAAGGGCAGCCAGCCGTGGCCACCATCACTCCGTGAGGCAGAACAAGGCCCGTAAACCCCACCTCTGACAGCTTTATGAGGCTTGGCATGAGCGTGCAGGAGATGCCACGCATACGGGGTCAGAGTCCCCAGGAGCACAGCCAGTGAGGACAGAAATGCTCTCACACACAGATCTGCGTGACCGTCACCCAGAAGGGTGGCCATCGGGTCACTGGACTTCATGATCTCCAGGGCTACTATCTCCACGTGGCAGATGAGGATGTTACAGCCGAGCGGGACGGAATCTGCTGAGGTTACGCAGCAGGTCCAGGGCAAGGCCAGGACGAGAGCTGGGCTCCCCGCCCCCGTGTGGCCACTGGCCCTTCTCTAAGAGCCCGGGACCCTGGGGCGTGGGCCAGGAGGCACGGTGTGGCCCTGGGAGGGTCAACATGATGATGATTACATAGCTGGCATTTGGGGAGGACTCACTGTGGGCCAGCATCACGCTAAGCACCTTACGTAGATGTTCATTTTACAGACGAGGAAACAGGCTGGGGTACCTTGCCCAGGGTTATACAGGAGAAGTACCAGAGCTGAGATTCTTGCTCAGAAGCCCCCCTCCTAGCTGCCCTGAGTCTGTTTCCTGCTCTGATCCCTGCCCAGTGGTCCTCCAAGGGCCCTGAAAGGCCCCCCTAAGAGACGATGGATCAGAGTCGGGGCAGGACACGGTCCCGGCCCTGGGGGACGAAACCGAGGCTGGAGGGCGCCACCTGGTGGTCCTGTGTGCACACCACAGCCCTGGGGCCCAAGGTTCCGGTTCTGAGCTGGGGGAGGGGGCTTGGCCAGGATGCCTGGGGTGTGGGGGGGAGGGGGCATGTGCTGGGGTTTCTCAGAGGGACACTCCCAGACCCCTTCCCAAGGTAGCATTGGAGCTGGCTCCCCAGAACTGCCTGTCTCCCCTCCTGGTCAGACAAATGCCTTGCTGTCCAAGCCCACCTCTCTCCGCCCCACCTCTGGGTCTTTGCACATGCTGTTCCCTGGGCCTGGCATCCCCTCTCCCCTCTTTGTGCACCAAACTCCTACTCATGCTTCAGGGCCCAGCTCAGATGTCACTTCCTCCACCCTGTGGAGTGTCTGCTGCCACTGAACTTCCCTCAGTCAGGCATCGTGGAGACCCCGGGCCCCCACTCCCTCGGGGACTCTTCCCCTGTCCTGCACACACGCACGCGCACACACACACACACACACACACACACATATACACGGGTTGAGCTGGCTGGGCTGACCCTGTGCGGGGCGCGGCGGGGCTGCACGCTCAGGGAGACGCCAGGAGAGGGCAGGGCGCCGGGGCACCCATGGTGGACGGACGTTCAGGCCATGGGATCGGCTCGCTGGCCATGCTGGGTGACCTTGGGCTTTGGAGCTGAATCCAGGAGCCACTAGAGGCCAGAACAGCCCGCCCGGCTGGCACCATTCCCAAGAGATGCCAGGCCCTGGGATCCGGCACAGGGAAAACCGCCACTTCCTGCTTCTGTGGGCGACCCGCTGGGCTGTGGAGGGAGGGGTGAGCTAGGGGCTCCAGACGCCCACGACCATCAACCATCGGGGTGGGAGGTCAGGGCCATGAACTGGTGTCTCCCACCGCCCCCACTAGCAGCGCCCCCATTTTTAAGATGGAGGAAGAGGGGCTCAAAGAGGAGGAGAGCCATTGCCGTCGGTCGGGATGGCAGCCTGTTCCCAGGGGAAACGGAAGTGAGAAAAGCCATGGCTGATGACAAAGCTTGGAGAGGAGCGGGTGAGAGCTGTGACCCCCGGGATGCGGGATCACCCACCCCCAGCAGCCCTCCTGACCTTGGTGGTCCCCCCAACGGGGTGCCTCCTGGCCCGGAAGGGGAGACGCCCACCTCCCAGGGCTCCGGTGTGCTGACCACACACCACGAGCTCTTCACAGAAAGGACGGGCAAGGCCTCCCCTGGGATACGTTTCTGCAGCCAGGAGCCTACAGGCCCAGCCTGGTTGGAGCCAGGAGCCCTCCCCCTCCCCCCCCCACCCCCCCAGTCCGTGGCTGCCTTGTGGGGATCCCCCTGAGCCCGGCTCTGGACTTCCCCCACCTTACCCATCAAAGCCACCCTGTGTTCATTTATCCTTTAGAAAATTAGCCAGCCACTGGCTGTGAAGCATTCCAGTTCCAGGAAAGGGGACACGCGAGCGGGGCCACACAGCACCCCGAGCAGCCACTGCTTCCCAGAGGCCACGCTGCCCCGAGCGCACCCCGCCCCTTCCTGCCGGCCGGCAGCCTCGCCGCGCCAGTGCCCACAGCGACCCGACGGTGGTGCTGCCGGTGGTCCCGCTTCACAGACCCACGCCGCCTCCCCACCCCAGTCCCAGCGCCATCAGCTCCGCCCGGCTCCTCCCAGGGCCTCCCCCCGCCCCCCAGCCAGAGGCGTCAAACCCATCTCCCCTGCTCGGGACCCTCTGCAGGGCCCTGTTGCCCTGGGGTTTCCCATACGGGACCTGTCAGGCCCATCTCTCTGGCTGTGACCCCCCGTTGCTGGCTCTGCCCCACTCACCCCAGGCGCATTCCCACCCCAGGGCCTTTGCAATTTCTGTTCCCTCTGCCTGGAAGCCTCTCCTCCCGGATCCCCACTCCCGGGCCCCAGGCGGCTTCCACTGCCAGGTTTAGATCCCTGCCCACTGGCTCCTGCTATATTCATTTGTCTCCTTTTTTCATTTGTTCAGTCTGTCTCCCCCACTAAGACATAAACCCCAAAGGGCAGCGACTTTGTTTTTTTTTTCACTGTCATTTCCCAAGTCCCTAGAACAGCCTGGCACGTGGCATGTAGCTCAGTGACAATTCCTTGAATTGCTGCACCTAGATCCTACTGTTCCAGGCGCTGGGAGTAGGAAGGACAGAGACCAGCTGGGGCCCTGACCGCTTCACCCCCGACCCCGGTTCCTGCCCCTTCCTTCCAGCCTGGATTCCTCCACTGCCCGATTGTGACCTTTGGGATTGGGTTCTGAGCTGCCCAGAGGCTGCCACCCTGCTTCCGTGCCAGCCACTACTCTAATGGCTCTAAATAGAATGACTCATATGTTCTTTGCAATAACCCATTTTACATGTGAGGAAACAGGCACAGAGAGGTTAAGGGACTTGCCCAAAGTCACACAGTCAGGAAATGGCAGAGCCAGAATCTGAACCCAAGCAGCCTGGCGCCAGGGTCCATCCTGTCAACTATGTAGCACACAGGGGAACCCTGTCCGGAGCACATCCTGGACACCTGCCCTGGGTGCCCTGCTGCTCTCCCACCCCAAGTCCCACCACATCAACCTCCCCTGGTGACTTGCTGCTCATGGAACAATGGCCGACCCTTAGGCCCGGCGCTTGAGGCCTCGCAGCCAGCCCAAGCTGCGTGGAATCCTCCAGCTCCGGGCCACACCCTGGGATCTGCATCATCCCCGACCCCCAGAGGGGCGCCTGCTTCCAGGCATCTGTTGTTCCCTCCACACCCTGCAGGCCTGTCCCTGGCCACCCTCCTCCACACACCCCGGGTCAGAACTCACTTCACAGAGACAGAGAACTCCCCTGGGGAGCTCTCGCTCTCCCGGATCAGGAAGGCTCCCGGGTGGTTCCGCTTCATCAGAATTTCTTCTGCCAGCTGCCGGGAAATCCTGCCCGAGTACCACCTGCAGAGAGGGGGCAGGTGAGGGCGGGGGAGGCCAGGTTACCCTGCCCCTATGCCAGGCACCCAACGCTGCCAGGTCCTCACCGCAGTCCCGAGACACAGGAAATACGACGGCACCCACTTTACCCAGAGAGGCCAAGGTCATGCACCCAAGGTCACGCACCCAAGGTCATGCACTGTGAAAGGCAGGAGTTGGGCCCAGTCCCAGCATTCTGGCTCCTGAGCCCAAGCATTTCCCACCACACCAGGCAAACACACACCTCGGTGAACCCCAACCCAGCCAACCCCAGCTGGGCTTTTCCATTTCAGATTCTTAAAAGTAAAAAAATATTTTAAAAGATGACCCCCCCCCCCAAAAAAAATAGCAGCTTTGATCTGGTGAGGAAGGGTCTCTCCCTGTACCCGTTTCACAGATGCACAAACTGAGGCCACCTGGACTTTTTCTCACAGGTTCAAGTCCCTTTTCTCTCTGACCAAACAGAACTGGGTATACAGAAGGTGCCTTGTAAATGCTGAGAGTCTGGCAGGGCCTAGGGGTGAGAGGCTGGGATTCAGCTTCTCTTCCAGCCCTGCCCACTGTGCTCTTTGGGGCTCGCCCACCCTCGGAGGGTCCAGGTGGTCTCTGGCTGGCTTCTCGGTCCCCGGATTTGAGCCCAGTCCCTTAATGGTTCGGGTGGGGGAACTGAGGCCCAGAGCAGGTGGAGTCTCACGGTGGGACCTTGGTGCTGAGGGCCGCCGGAGCCTCCCTTCCCTGTACAATTTCCCTTCCCTCCTTCAACCGAGCTTCCTGAGTCTGAGCGTGGCCCCGGGCGGATGTGAGGCAGAACTTTTCCTGTTGTATCAGGATGTTGACAGTGAGCCCTCCAGGCCCAGCACAGAGGCTCAGGTGCACACAGACCGGGTCCTGCCGGTAACCCCACCCGCCAGCCACGTGTGAGCCCTTGCAGTTCCTCCGAGGGCTTTTTACTAACGTGCTTGGCCTGTGTGCGGGGCAGGTTGGGCCCCGGATGTTCTCAAGTGATGACTGAGGGGAGGAGGACAAACACGCAGCTCAGCTCGGGTGCCGGCTCCCGGGTTCTGGCCACAGGGAGAGCCCGTCGCCCGGGGCCGCCAGTAGTGGCAGTGCCACCGGCTCCCTCTCTGCCCGCTTTCCAGTCCGAAATAAAGTCCTGGTCCTGACATGGTGTCTCAGAGCCCCCCCCCCACCCAGAAGTGAGGTTCTAGCCCATCGCTGCCCCCCAAAATGGGGGGGACCCTGGGCCCATCTCTGGGCGGGTGGAGGGGAGGCAGTGGAGGTGGGGGCCGAAGGCGGGGCTCCAGGGAACCTCCGAGAGCTCGGCCTGGGTCTCTGGAGTCTGGGAGTCCCGGATGAGGCCTCGAAGGCGAGGCTGAGCTCAGGGGGCCCCGGAAGGGTGCTCCTCCGGGGAGCCCCCAGCAGGACCCAGGTGCAGTGCTGCCGCAGGAGCAGGGGTCCAACAGGGCCCTGCGTGGGAGTTTCCAAAGAACCCACAAAACTCCACAGGAGGCATCAGCGTGTGGGCGGCTGTCACCCTCAAAGGATTCTGCAACAGCAGCCTCGAGGACGCCCGCCCTGCCCCTACCAGGTCCTCGGTGGCTGGGGAAAGAGTGCGGGAGAACAGCACTCCCGACGTCCCAGAGCACAGCTCGCTCCACGCGTGGACGCCTCAATTAGTCCCCATTGTAATGACGTGGAAATTGAGGCCCAGGGAAGGGCAGGGATCCCCAAAAGTTGCTCCGCCAGTCTCTGGCCTCCGACTCTCCCCCAGCCCACCCCCCTCCCCCAGCTGCTCTTACGGTTCCCCCGTCCCCTCCCAGTGAGCACAGCCGGGGCCCACAGCACTGGCGGCAAAGCTCACCCTGCCTCTTGCCAGCTGCGTGACCCCGGACAAGCCACTCAACCTCTCTGTGCCGCCACCTCCTTGCCCACAAGGCCGTGATGAGAACACCCAGCTCACAGGGCCCTTGGGAGGAGGAGGGCGCTGCCGCCTGCAGGTGTTCACGGCCGCTGCTGTGAACTCCTCCCATGTGTCACCCATTAGCCTGTCTGCGGCCCTCCCAGCAAACTTCTACTCTACCTCCCAGGCCCAGCAGACCGCGCCCTCCTCCAGGAAGCCCTTCTTAACGCCCACCGGCCACGTGGTTGTGTCAGGTGCCTTGGTGACCCCTGCCCATGAGGCCCAGAGGCTCTGGGAGCAGCTGGTCTGCATCACGCCCCCACCTCCACGGGCTCCCTGGGCAGGCGGAGGTGACGGTGGAGCTCAGGGAAGGAGTGGCCTGGTGTAGACACGAGGCCCCTTGGGACCCCTGCTCTGCCCCCGACCCACACCCTGGAGCCCAACGGGCTGAGTCAGGCACAGAGCTGGACTTTCCCCACCGCTATTTCGGGGCCAGGGCAGGGGCTGAGGTTAGCCAAGGATGCATCTGGGCACGGCCTCAGGCAGGTGGGCATGGGGCCTGTCCCCCATCCCTACTCTGTCTCAGACACAAGTGGCCAGAGCCAGCCCCAGGGAGCCCAGGGCCATCGGACACTGGAACCCTCCATGGCTCCCAGCTGCCCTGGTGGAGGCTTGCCTCAACCACCAGCATTGCCCCGACAGGCGTGGCCCCAAAATCTATCAGCTTTTCTTTCCTCCTGAGCAAACAGAAGCCTCTGCGTAGGCTTCTCAGCGGCCTCCCACCTCCCAACCTCCTGGCCTTCACCGACTCACAGCCTCCACCTGGAGGCTCCCGCTCCCCCCGTGTCCTCCGCTGGCCTGGCCCTGGCCAGGTTCTCGCTGTCTCTCTCCCTTTATGACAGAAAGTCTTTAAGGCCGGAGGACAGGCCCTGCCCAAGGTCACACAGCCCAGAGGGACCCTGCGGACCTGGAGACCAGGCAGGGGACCTGGGTGGGTCGGGCCCTTGCCCAACACAGGAAGTCCGAGGTGGTGGCAGCTTTGGAAATAACTTGAAGACAGATAAAGAGGAAATGACCTCCAGGCCCTGCACCTCCCTCCCCTCCACCCCACAGCCACACACGGGCCCTGACCTGCCTTCACCTCTGCAGGAGTACCACTCCCCACCTGGCTCAAATGCCTCCGTGGCTCCCACCACCCTCCGCCGGGCGTTTGAGGCCCTCCTGCCGGTCCCACTGCCAGGAGTTCCCGTTGTTCGCGCTCCCAGGAATGCCCTTCTCTTTTTCTCCTTAGCTAACTCCTACACACATGCTTCAAAACCTCACTTGTTGCCACCTCTTCTGAGAAGCCCTCCCTGGTTAATTATCTCGATGCGGACTGCCTTCCCTTGTCATAGTTTCTTTATGTCCTGTCTCTCCCACAGGACACGACCGCTCTGACCCCAGCATCTCATCACGTGTCCCCAGCATCACCCAGGTGGGTCCCCTCAGGCAGTGGCCAGTGTCTGGCGAATGACCGAGTGAGCGACTGTGACTTGGGGCTACTTCAGCCACCACTCCATGAATATCCAGTTGGTTTTTCCCAGATTCTCGGCCACTTAGGCCTGTTCCGGGGCTGAGAACAGGGCTTTCAGCGTTGGAAGCCGGACGCGGGGGCCTCCCTGGGCCAGCTGGTCCCAAGCCCGAGGACACCTGGGCCCCTCGTGACTCCCGCTCTGCCCTGTCCCAGAGTCTGCTCGGCCCATGTCCAGCTCCCCTGCCCACAGGTCTGCCTCCTTCCCGCCCCTCCACGGCCCCTCACTCCCCACCCCGGCACAGGGCTGAGTCGGCCTCTTAGAGGAGCCTCGGCCCTCCTTGTGTTGCAGGTAGGGAAACTGAGGAACAGAGAGAGCGGGGGTCTGCCTGAGGCCACACAGCAGCCAGGGGCCCCGCCGGCTGAGCGCCCAGGGCCCTGTCCTCTCCAGGGCTCCTACCGGGATGCCCTCCGGTGTCCCAGGTCCTCAGTGTCGTGGCCTGGGCTGGCCCCGACTGCCACCACTTGGGACAAGTCCCCACATGTCTGTCCCCCACCTCTGCTCGGGGAAGGGACGGGGGTCCCCAGACAGATGGCGGGAGGCGGGGCTGAGGACTTGCAGGCAGCTCAACTCAGCCTGGGTCAGGCTGGGTGTGGACGTTTGGCTTCAGGGCCGGGGTGGGGGCCCTGCGGACATGCGGGGGTGGGGCCGGCCACTCACGGGTGGGGCTTGACGCGGATGTAGTTCTTGGGGACGAACCCCTCTGCACCCCGGAGCTCGGCCTTGTACCAGTTCTGGTCGTCTTCCATGTTCAGAATCTGCGGGCGGGAGAGACACGGTCACCTGGTCACCTAGTAGCGACGGCTGTCCCCTGCTGAAGGCCCACACCAGCCCTGGGGCCCACTTCCCAGAGGGGAGCGAGGTCGCAGGGTGATTCCACGGTCCGGGGGTCACAGAGGAGAATTTGGTTGGTGGGTTGAGCTTTGGGCGGGGAGCTGGGGCAGGACTCTCAGGTCGTGCCACCCAGACCCCCGGGAGCTAGGGGACAGATCCGGGGCCCCTCAGTCCCTGAGCTGTGGCCCTGAGCATGGGGGGCCCACAGCATTTGATACGAGGCACGGAGCCAGGGGTCGGGGGTAGGTTTGCAGAGGCCCCGCCAAGCGGTGGTCACGGGGGTCACTCGCATTTACAAGCTTCACGTCTGAGCTCAGGGGTGACGATCAGGCGGGGGCTTCAGACACCGGGGAGCAAACGAGAGGCCTCTGGGCTGTGCAAGGCCGAGGCCTGGCTGCTCGGGTTGCAGACTCCCCGTCGCCTTGCAGGTGGGCCGAGGGGAACCGAAACCTGGGCGGGGCGGGCGGGTGCCGCTACGGGCGGGCGGGTGGCGGAGGCCGCGGGGAGGGCGGCCAGCAGGACGCTTGGGCTCCCTCCCCACTCCCTGGGCAGGCTCGCCATGTGTCACCCCTTCTCACACCGGCCCCCGAGGCCGCCTTCACCAAAGGCTACTTCACAGAGGAGGACACAGGCCCAGACAGGGGAGGGGAGCAGGGCCACACGGCAGGGGTCTTAGGACCGGGGCCCCCCAACCCCAGTCTTCACCCCATGCCTCCTCCCACATTGTCTCTGGACCCCAACCCGGGGGCCATCTCTCCTCTAAGTCCCAGAACAGGTCCCCACGTCAGGTCAACCCCAGTGGGGATATTGGTTGCGACAAAAAATCAGACACATATCAGCAGCCCAAGCAGGGAGCACCATGGGAGCAAAGGCTGGGACAGCAACTCAGATGGTTTGGTTTTACCAAGAGGAGCTGAGATTTGCCCCCTGGGCCCAGGCCTGGCTCCTCCCTCGTCTGTCTGCCAGGTCCCTTGAGCCCCTCCTTCCTGCCCCTGCAGTCTGGGCCAGACCAGCGTCCCCAGGGACAGCCGGAAGCAGGTGGCTGACTCAGGATAACTTTTGCTGAAAACTAAACAAAACAAAAAACTCCCCCAACTTAATGAGAAAATTAGGGCCTGCAGGTCACAGACTCAGTGAAGATTCTTGGGAGCCTCGGGCTCTAGACCACTCTGCCTGCCTCTGACTCTCTCCACAGCCCTGGCCTCAGTTTCCACATCTGTAAAACGGGCACATCTACGGCCTACATGGCACATGGCAGTGTTTTGTGACCTGCAAAATCCTGCGTGGACATGTGGATGTGACGTATCTAATCTATCCCAGTTTTGTTTTGGTTTTGTTTTCCTGTCACCTCCACTCCAAGGAAAGACCCAGAAATGTTCTGATTGGTTGTATTAGCTGAATTCTTGCTGTTAACATTGTTCAAAGCCCCCAGACCCTCTGAGACATGGGAATCCCCGACCCTCCCTGGTGAAGCTCACACCTCGGCCTGCCCCTGCTTTGCCCCTGCAGTGCCCTTCTCCTGGGTGCTGTCTTGTGCCGCCGTCCCCTGGCCAGTGCGGCCACGGAGCACCTCCTGCGTGCCAGGCGCTGTGCCCAGCCCAGTGATATAGCAGGAAGCAGGAGGTCACATTTTAGTGGGCAGAGGCAGACAAGAAACAGGAAGGACACAAGTAAACAAGGTAATTTAATGTTCTGCTATGTAGTCTGAAAATATACATCAGGATGACATAGATGGAAGGTGCCTGGTTGGGGGCAGGGGGATTGTCAACAGGGGACAGGTGGGGGTGGGCAAGAAAGGCCTCTCTGAGGAGGTGGCACATGAACTGAGGCCCGAATTAGAGGAAGGAATGAGACATGAGAAGATGTGGGGAACAGTGTCCAAGGCAGAGGGAACAGACAGTGCAAAGGCCCTAAGGTGGGAGCAAGCTCTGTGCCTGGAGCAGAAAGGAGGCCCCTGTGTCTGCGGTTGAGCGGGGGGCAGTGCTGTGAGTTGAATGGGGAGGGTGAGAGCCTGAAGGTCTTGTACTCCGGGACTTGGGGGGGGGGGACAAGGGGGCCGTGAGGAGCAGGCCCAGGTGAGCGGTGAACGGGGCCCGGACTGGGGCTGCTGAGACGTGGTCAGGTCTGGGGCAGGTTTTGGCAGAGCGGCTGACAGGCGGGATACACGAGACAGAGAGGAAGCAGCCGAGACAACCCCAGGCTCTGGGCCTGAGCGCGGGCAGGCAGTCGTGACCGCCAGCTGCTGCGGAACAGCTGCGGGAGGAGGTGGGGAAGCTCAGGGTGGCTGGGTCGGGCCATCGCCGTGGAAATGCCAAGAGGCCGTGGGCTCCCCGAGTCTGGGTCCTGGGGGCCAGGCTGTGTGTGAGGAGGTGGAGGTGAAGCCACCACCCACACCTTTCCTCCAGTGGGGCGCAGCAGGGTCCTGTGCACCCAGAAACGCCCGCCCATCGGCGAGGGGGGGCTTTGTTCCAGGGAAGTGACATTTGGGGCCCCTTGTCCAGAGTGCGTCCACGTGCCACCGGGCTTTCGTCTAAGAGCAGAGCTCAGACTGGAAGAGCTTACCGGCTCCCAGAGGCCGGGATCTGCATGTCCGCCGGTCACTGCTGGGCCGGGCCGGGCCGGCCCACAGCCAGTGCGCAGGAAACATGCTCACGAAGGGACGAAGGGACAGGTCGTGGAGCTCAGCCACCAGCCCCACCCGCTGTCCCCGGCCCGGGAGAGGGAGAGGGGACACAGGGCGACATCGCAGCCACATTTTCATGGTTACAGAAATCAGACCCTGGGCTAGTCTGAGATGGGTGAGGAGGCACTTTGGGTACAAAATTTAAGGGAGCTCCAAAAAAGTCAGGGATCAAGATAAAGAATATTTTAAAGGAATATGTTAAAAAATCAAAATTAATCAAAATTTCTGAATATGGTCATTAGTTAATCATAATGTATCCATATTGCTCCATTAATGTAACAAATGTACCAGGTTAATAATATAAAATGTTACCAAGGGTGTGGTGTGAGTGTGTGTGGGCGGGGGGAGGGGGAGCAGGGTGTCAGATTGGAATTCCTCTGTACCATCTTCTCGATTTTTCTGTAAATTTCAAACTGTTCTGAAAAGAGTCTATTTAGGAACTTCCCTGGTGGTGCAGTGGTTAAGCGTCCACTTGCCAATGCAGGGGACACGGGTTCGAGCCCTGGTTGGGGAACTAAGATCCTGCATGCCGTGCAGCATGGCCAAAAGTTTTTAATATTTTTTTAAATTAAAAGAAAAATCTTAAATCAAGGCAGGCTTTGACCCGGCCCCTGTACAGCTGTGAGAGGAAGGACCCTAACTCCACGCCTGGCCCTGGAAGGATCACTTGCCCATCTCTGTCCTGTGAGGAAAGGCAGAGGTGCGAACAAGGAAGCGTGACTTGCTCACAGCATGCCTCCCAGGATTGACCGCTAGCTCCTCAAGACATTCTTTCTGGTGTTTTTTTCTAGGCACAAATCCAACGCATGAATGTCAGTTTCCCATCCCTAAAACTAATATCTATTGATTATCGGTCAGTTGACTCTCTGTGCATGTTCCTTTGCATTCTGCTTTTTTGCCACTTAACGTTGCTTCACGAGCATTTTTACGTCGTTAAACACCCCCCTCCCCAAAGAGCATTCTTAGGGGCTGTGTGATATTTTGTGCCACCCCTGGGCAGGTAGCTAGGGCGAGTCCACATTGCAGACCCACCCACGGCCCCCAGCCCCGCCTGCTGCATTTTCTCCATCCACTCCCCTCCCCCGGCTCTTTGCGTGGCCGGGTCCTGCTCGTCCTTCAGATCTCAGCTCAGGTGTCATCTCTTTTGAGAGACTGCCCTGGCCACCCCCCCCCATCTAACGCTGTCACCCTGCCCCTCCCTCCCACCCACCCTCTCCATTCCATCTCCCCAGGTGATTTCTTCCACCCATTTGTCACCTCCTGACGGCACTCACCCTCTGGAATGTCCGCTCCGGGAGGGCAGGGCCTGGGCTTTGTCCACTGCTGTGTCCTCAGCACTTAGGACAATGCCTGGTGCTGAGCAGGTGCTTGAGAGCTTGACAAGGGTTTGTTGAATGAAGGAAGGAAAAGGCAGCCCCTCCGGTGGCCTGTCATTCCTTGAAAGGTCCCCTCCTGGGTCTCCACGGACACAAGGAGCAAGTCCCATTGGGGTCTTAGCCGGGGTCTCGGCTAATATTTCAATCCTTCCTTCCTTCCTTCCTTCGACACCCCCGTGTCTTGCTGAGGGCCTGCCCTGTGCCGGGCACTGTTTTATGTCCCTGCCCTCAGGAGCCTCGGTTAGAAGCAAACACAGCAGGAGTCGGCCAACGCTCTATCAAAGCTTAGTGGGAAACTTGGCCAATCTTGGGTGGGCAGGGGTGAGTGCAGGCATCCAGGAGGGAAGCGGGGATGTCACCGTTTTTACAACACTTGCCTTGGGGGACCCCACGGATCTACTCCCTCCACCCTGGTTCATCCCTCTGAGCCTCAGGTAGAACCCACCGGTCACCCCATTCCAAGTTCCCCACTGTTCCACTGCCTCTCAAGCCCCAAAGTCTGGAACTAGAGACTCCAAACTGCTCTCGGATTGGCAAACGAGGCCTCTGAAACAGACCTGGATCTCAAGAGTCTCGTGCTAGATGGTGCTGGTGTCAAGCCTGCCCCATCCCCAGCTGGCCACACGTCCACAGGTCCCCCCACCAGCCACTCAGGGTGGCCCAGGGCTGGCATCCCAGCACAGAGGAAGGGGGACACCCTCAAAAAGATGCGGTTCTTCTTGGAACCGTCCACCTCCTGACCTAGCCCAGCTGTTCAGTGTCACGGGGTTCAGAACACAGGTTCCAGAGTCAAAGGACAGGGGTTCACCTCTGACTCCACACCAGGCAAGCTGTGGTGCCTGCCTGTGCCCCATTTAGTCACCTGTGAAATGGGGCCTCAGCAGCTTAAATGGACGTTGATGCGCACCGCCGAGCTCGGACCTGGGGCTCTGTACGGGGTCAGCACCTGGGGGCCCTGCCCCTTCCTGGGCCCCGGCTCAGACTGGAAGCCTCATGCCCACTGCGCCGGTGCAGAGACCGAGGCCCAGCGAAGGGCAGGGGCTTCCTGAGTGTGACTTGGTGGCAGCTCCAGCGCCCGACTTGTGGCACGGCCCCTCCCAAATCAGGGCCCTGAGCTCTGCTTCCAGATGCAGACTTGTAAGCAGGGACATTTCCCGAGAGACAGAGCCCGGGAGCCCATCTGCCTGGGTCGCCCCGGAAGGCGTGTGTTCCTCAAGAGGCCACACAAGGGACCTGAGCGGTGTTGAGGCTTATCTTCCCCTTTCTTGCCTGAAGGGAAGCTCGTCTGGACCCCTAATCATTGTTGTTTTAGCCCCGATAGCTTAGTGTGTGTACTTAATTCCCAAGACCCTCTCTCTGTCTCTCTGCATCCGTCTCTGCCTCTTCCTCTCTCTTTTTCCCCAGCTGTCTTTTCAAATTCTTTCCTGGGAAACGGTGTTGAATCAACCCCTGCCAGGCACTATGCTAATGTCTCCTTGAATCCTCACAATGGCCCCCAAAGGAGGGATCACTAACTATCTCCCCATTTCCCAAATGGGGAAACTGAGGCTCAGAGGGTGGAGGTGGATTGTCCAGAGTCACAGACTCGATAACTGGAGAAGCCGGGCCCGTCTTCCTCCAGAGACTGGACTCTGTTTAGGGGGCTGTCCGGGCCCTGGTTTTAAGCACCCCCCATCCCATGCGAGGCCAGCTGAGCCGGCTCTGGCCACCCTACCTTGAGTGTGTCCCCCTTGTTGAAGGCCAGCTCGTCGCTCTCTGTGGCCTGGAAGCTGTACAGGGCCACGGACTCCATGCCGCTGTCCCCGAGCCCCGGCAGCTGGGCTCTGAGCAGGGCCAGCAGCTTCCTGCTTCCTCTGCAGTCGAGGACCGTCTTCCTTTGTTTTGAGAGCGTGTTTGTGCTTTTGAAGCTGAGACTGAGACTTCCCCTGACAGGAGAAACAGGAAGCAGAGATGTCCCAGAACAGGGGGTGTGAGCCGCAGCCCCACCTCAGACCCCAGGGAGTCCCCGGGCAGCCCTGGGAGTGGGTCCTCCTCCTGCACCCACGTTACAGATGATAAAACTGAGGATCCAGAGCAGAAACGCTGCAAAGCCATCCCCAGCTCAGACACTGTGTCTTGCGGTCCCAGCCACCCCCCCGCATTTGCCGATGTCTCCTCCACAGTTTCTAAGCTCCGATGCCTCCTGTGACTTCCCACTGCCTGCTGCATCGACCCCAAGCTCCTTGCCTGACAACCAGGGCCCTTCCAAGCCGCTACCCCCACCCCCAGCTCTCCAGACTCATCCTTCGCTACTCCCCTACCGTCTGAACAAACACGGACTCCAGCCACAGCCGAGGGACACCCCACATGTCCATTTCGTCCTCCAGCCTTTCCACATGCAAGGCCCTCTGCCTGGTGCTCTCTTCCCCTTTCTCTTCCCAGGAGACTCCTATTCATCCATCAAAGCCCAGTTCAGAAGGTGCCTCTTCTGATTTAAACAGCGGGCACCTTCAGCGGGATGGCAATCCTAAGGTCAACAAGGACTGCAAATAATCTTGACCTTTGCTTAGGTTTGCTATGGGCAGTGGAATCAGTGTGGTAATTCTGGGACAGGTGTGTGAGTATCGTGGGAAACACCATAAACGACTAAATACAGCAAAGCTGTTTGGAACCAGGGTTCTCTCCAGGGAAGGAGGGAGACCTGGACCTGGAAGGGGAAGGCGAGGAAGAGCCCTGTGTTGTTGGACGGGTATTGGATGAATCAGCGTGAAGTCAGATTGGGTTTTTTCTGTAAAAAAAAAGAGTTTTTCAAAAAAAAAAAAAAAAAGAGTTTTTCTTCCTTCATTTATATCAATAGGGTTACATCATGCTTTCAGATTTTAGTCAATGGATTATGATCTATTACTATTATTATTTAATTTTGATGCTTACATTGTCCCGGATTTGGCCAGTGGGACCCCCCTTCGAGATGTCCCCTTGTCCTTTTGACTCATCCCCACCGTTCTCTGAGCTCTTCCCATCTCTCTGACGGCACGTTCACGCTCTTCCAGGACTTCTGCCGCAGCCCTGGCACCAGGCGTCTCTGAGGGGTGGAAGATGGTATTTTCAGTGGGGGATGGTGTTTAGAAGCCAGGACTGAGCTGGTGTTGGGTGTGCTCCTCAGTACGGGGGTGTCATTGTTTCCAGGCTCTCTCCGCAGACAGAGGCAGGAAGAAAATAATAAAATAAAATAATATATATATATATACACACACATTCATTATATATATATATACACAAATTCATTATATATATATCACAAATTCATTATATATATATATATACACACACAAATTCATTATATATGTATAAACTCATTATATATATATGTATTTGTATTTTTAGAAATATATTTCCTGTATACTCGGCCATAAACAGGAACGAAATTGGGTCATTTGTAGAGACATGGATGGACCTAGAGACTGTCATACAGAGTGAAGTCAGTTAGAAAGAGAAAAACAAATATCATATATTGACGCATATATGTGGAATCTGAAAAAATTGGTATAGACGATCTTATTTACAAAGGGGAAATAGAGACACAGACGTAGAGAACAAACGTATGGATACCAAGGGGAAAAGGGGTGGGTGGGATGAATTGGGAGTTGGGATGGATGTGTATATACTATCGATGTTATATATAAAACAGATAACTAATGGGAACCTACTGTACAGCACAGGGAACTCTACTCAGTGCTCTGTGGTGACCTAAATGAGAAGGAAATCCAAAAAAGAGGGGCTATATGTATACGTATAGCTGACTCACTTTGCTGTACAGTATAAACTAACACAATATTGTAAAGCAACTATACTCCAATTAAAAAATAATAATAATAAATATATCTCCTATCTCCTAGTGGACAGAGTGAGTCCATATTTCTGTGTTTATCTCTATGTGTATCTATATAGCTATGGATAATTTTAGATTAGATTAGTAGATTAAAAACCATGAACTCCATCAGATATGAATCGGTGAATGCAGGTGAGGGGCATGTGGATGTCGTGCCATTCTCACAGCTTTTCTTAGGGTTTGAAAGTTTTCCATGTACAAAGTTGGTAAGATAGATGTGACCCTACAGAGATCTCAAAATTAAAGGTTTAGTTAAAACAAAAAAAAACAAGTTGAGGGAAAATAAGGGGAAGACTGCAGAAGCCGTCGCCTTCCTGGAGCCCCCCGAGGGCCAGGGCCGGGGGCGGTAGCAGCCAAGGCTCAGCCCAGGGCCCATCCTCGCCTCTCCCCCAGCACCCCCTGCTCTGTCAGCCCAGACCCCAGGACGACAGGATGTTAGAAGGCGCTTCTTTCCGGCTCTGTGTCAGCTGAGGTTTCAAAGCCTCAGAATGGTGCAGTGGGGGGGTGGGGGGGGATCCACCCCGCCCCAAATCTGAGGTGCCTGGAGGCAAGAAGGGGGAGGGCTCCCCTTCTGAAGCTGAGTGTGTGTCCTCTGGGGCCTGAGGGCCTGGAGACTGGCTCATTTTCTGTTTTTCAAAGTACTTATTCTGTGCCGAGTCAGGTACAAGAAGCTGAGTAGCTCTCCCTAGGGGCTGCGGCTCGCAGGCGGCAGAGCTGAGCTGGCCTGCGCCAGAATCCCTGTGCAACGTGGCCCAGAGCCGCCGCAGGGGGTCAGGAGAGCCGCGGGGCCGGGGTGGGCGGTGAGCAGCAAATCTCGGTAGGAGGGCACGTGCGCCCAACTCCCCAAGACCACCCAGGACCCCGCAAGTGGGGCTTGACTGGGAGGACCCCTGATGGGTTTGGCACCCCAACTGAGGGTGGATGCTGGGGCCTAGAATGAGGGGGTGGCAGAGCTGGTAGCTGGGAGAGCATCGAGCCCCATCACGGGCTGCAGCTGGGTCTCCATGGGAGGCCCCTCAAAAGCCGCCCCCAGGAGGAGAAATCATTGTTAGCCACTGGCCACGCCAGTCCATGGTGGGACCGGCCACATAAGACTATCTCAGTCCTTAGGCCCTAAACCCCTGTGGCAGGCTGATTACGGCCCAAAGACCCGCAGGGCCGGACCCCTGGGCCCGTGAGCGTTCCCACAGATGACAAAGGCACTTCGCAGACGCGATTATGTTGAGAATCTCGAGATGGGGAGGTGGGCCCGGGTTACCCAGGTGGGCCCGAAATGTGATCTCAAGTGTCCCGTGAGAGGCAGGCAGAAGCAGCAGGTTCCGCAGCTGAAGCAGGATGCCCAGCTGCTGGCTGGGAGACGCAGGACGGGCCGGGAGCCGAGGGCTGCAAGGAGTGCAGCTCAGGAGGCTGAAAAGGCAGGGAAGGGTCTCTGCCCCGGGGCTCCAGGAGGAGCCAGCCCTGCCCACGCCTTCTCCTGGGCCCAGTGGTGCGGAGCCGGGGCTTCTGGCCTCCAGAAAGGTAGAGAATAATCTTGTGTTGCGAAGCCACTGAAGCTTGTGGTGACCCATCACAGCAGCCGCAGCAAACACGCCCCCCCTCCCTCGCGCTAGTCCGGGGTGAGTCAGAAATGGAAGCTTGAGACCAGGCCACGAGGACAGAGGGCAGGAACTGACCGTCCCCTCCCATTCCAGGCCCAGAGCTGGGGTGGCGGCTTGGGGGACCGCAGTCCAGTGAAGTTGGGGCTCAGTAGTTATGAGACTGGACCAGACCCTCGGATGCTCCAGGGAGGCTTGGTGGGAGCTTTTGTTATCAGACACTGACTGAAACACCCGAGCGACCTCCCTGGGCTCCATCCTGCGGGGGTGGGGGGGATGGTTTACCAGGAGAATGGAGAGAAGACCTGTTCATTCGAGAACTGCTCCTGAGTGGTCCAGTGGTTACGACTGTGAGCTTCCACTGCCTGGGGCGCGGGCTGGATCCCTGGTGGGGGAAGTTCCACATACGGTGGTGCGCCCAAAAAAAAAAAAAAACATGGATCATGACCCCAGTCTTTTTTCTTCATTTCTTTGCGAGGGCTTTCTCTAGTTGCGGCAAGCGGGGGCCACTCTTCATCGCGGTGCGCGGGCCTCTCACTATCGCGGCCTCTCTTGTTGCGGAGCACAGGCTCCAGACGCACAGGCTCAGTAGTTGTGGCTCACGGGCCTAGTTGCTCCACGGCATGTGGGATCTTCCCGGACCAGGGCCCGAACCCGTGTCCCCTGCATTAGCAGGCAGATTCTCAACCACTGCGCCACCACGGAAGCCCCATGACCCCCACTCTTAATAGTCACATTTGTCTATTCATTCATCCTGTAGAAGTGAGTGCAGCTTCTTGGGTAGGGAGAACTCTATAACATACTCATGAAATATACAGTCCCACTTGTGATGAAGTTCTACTGCTTATTTTCTTTGTACTTTCTAAATTGCTTGGATTTCTTTCTGTTGAGCGTGTATTACTTTTATAAAAACAAGTCATTATTTAAAGTAAAGAAAAAATGTTAGTGAACTAATGTGACATTTCTTGCACCCCTGAGTTTGTGGGCAAATATTCATATATTTATAATTGTGTGTGTGTGTTTGCAGTTTGAAAAATTAAAAAGACCGCAAAGCTTTATACCAATATCCTTATGCTTACTGATGAGAAATAGGATTATAGGTAGCTTTCTTTAAGTGTAGTTTCTCTTTTTCTCTTTTTCTTTCTCTCTTTTCTTTTTTCTGCATTGTTTAATCACGTCGTTCCTCTGCTCCCACGCTCTCCTGTAACACACAGCAGTTAAATAAAAATTCCTTAAATTCTTCCAGCTCATTAAACGGCCTCCCCCAGCTCTTGCGGGAGGTCCACAGTTCCGATTTGAGATGAAGTTGCGGGGAAAACGGGTTCAGAAACTATATGTTATATTCACGGTATTTAACCTTTACAGGAACCCGTCTTACCGGGGGAGGGATTAAGGAGCAGCCTGGGTAGCGGAGGAACCGGGGATCGAACCCGGGTCTCAGGGCGCCGCAGCTTTTCTGCCTGCATCCCTCGGTCGGCGGCCGCGTCTGCCCTCCCGCGGCGTCTCTCGGAACTGCAGGCCGCCTTCCTGTCTGAGAAGTGAGGCGGGGTCTGGGGTCCCACGGGGACCGAGCCACCGGGGCGGGGGGTCCAGGCTGGGGCCTGGGCCAGGCCAGGGCCGGCGGCCTTTCCCTCACGTCATTCGTGCAACTCTCGGACTTGCACCCCACCTCCCTGAATTAATACTACTTAATAAAACTGAAAACGGTTCCATGAACAGATGACTTTTTTTTGAGGACGTCTTTTAAAATGTCAGTAAATGTATTGAAAGGGGGAACTTGCACATCGATACTCTTAAGTGGAAAATTAGTGTCGCTTTACACGTAATAACAAGGAAACTACGATAAAACCAAGACAATGTTATGAAATGCTGTTGGATACTGATTCTTACAAAAACCGTGCACGGCCCGCTCTTTGCTCAAATCGGATATTAACTAAGTAACAGAAAAGCGTTTTTTCAAACACATTTTAACATTCCGACCCAGGAGATACATAAAAATGAAACAACAATTTCACAAAATAATACCCTTATTTTTCGGATATTTTCTATTCTATTTTATTCAATCTACTTTATTTTTTCCCTCTTTTTTTAAACTTGAAGTAGGGACTTCCCTGGCGGTCCAGTGGTTAAGACTTCATCTTCCAGTGCAAGGGGTGCGGGTTTGATCCCTGGTCCTGGAGCTAGGATCCCACATGCTTTGCAGCCAAAAAACCAAAACACAGAACAGAAGCAATATTGTAGCAAATTCAATAAAGACTTTAAAAATGGTCCACATCAAAAAAAATCTAAAAACAAACAAAAAATGAAATATAGTTAATTTACAATGTTGTGTTAGTTTCAGGTATACTGCAAAGTGATTCAGTTTTATATATATATATGTTCTTTTTCAGATTATTTTCCATTATAGGTTATTACAAGATACTGAGTATAGTTCCCTGTGCTATACAGAAGGTCCTTGTTGGTTATCTGTTTTATATATAGTAGTGTGTATATGTTAATCCCAAACTCCTAATTTATCTCACCCCACTTTATTTTATTTTTAAAAAGTGTTCAAAGGCAGGTAGATGCACATGTGTAAAAAATGTTGGTGGAGATTGAAGCTGAGTGATGGTACAGGGGGCTCATACTTTCTATTTTTGTGCATGTTCAGAAACTGCAAATTAAAAGAATATTTTAACACTGACAGGTTTGGATTTGGTACATTGATTTTACAACTCGCTAAGGGGTCACAACCCATAACTGGAAAAATTTGAATTGCCCTAACACTGTGCAGAGAATTCACCTGGACGTAATCGACAGACGGAAAGAAGGAAATGCTTTCCCACTGCAGTTGACTATCCCCACGATGGCCACCACCAATGTCTCTCCTCCCTGTAGACACCCGTCATTCCCACATCAAGAGGTGAAGCCTATTTCCCCACCCCTTGAATCGGGGCTGGCCCAGACCAGTAGAACGCACCAGAAGTAATGTTCTGGGACTTCTGAGTCCAGACATCCAGAGAACCAGAACCTTCTGATTCCTATTGCTTGGAATGAGCTGCCATGTTTTGAGGTCATCCGACGAGGACAAATGCCACCTTTCCCAGCCCCTGGCGGACGACTCTGGGGTGAGCTCTACCCGTCCCCCGAGCCCCCCGTGGCTCTGAGGAGCAGCTGCCTGCAGCAGGACCTGCTCCTTTGCTCTCCTCCCACCCCCATCTCACTTCCCATCTCCCTGCAGGGACTCCCGAGGGTCACCTCCAAAGAAACTCCTTGCTCCCAAATTCTTGTCTCAGGGTCTGTTTTAGGAGACCCAAACTGAGACAGTAGAGCTCAGCCAGGGTTAACTATCATAATAGCTATAATTATTCACTCACAGTTTCTCTCACAGCGGAGGGAAGCAAACTGAATGTAACAATCACAGCTAACATTTATTGAGCACTTACTGCATACATGCTCAAGATGTATTTTCTCACCTGCCTCTGAGGTGTCACTAAGTTGATTTTACAGATGGAGAAACTGAGGCTTGCAGAACCTCAGTCCCCTGCGGCTTTTCACTGCTGTTCCTTATTCCTTGAACACCTCGTCCTCGTAATCACCACTTCCCAGTCTCAGGGCCCAGTGCGGCTCCTGCCCCAGGCTCGGTGGCCTCCCAGGAGGCCCTCATTTGATCACCTGCACTGCTTCCATCTCAGAGGGCAGGGTCGTGGGGAGGTGAGTAGGAGAGGGGAAGGGTATCACCTTAGATAAGGTGGTGAGGGAAGGCCTCACTGAAGAGGTGATACTTGAGCAGAAACCTGAAGGAGGCGAGGGAGCCACAGGAAGACCTGGGGGAGGAGCATTCCAGGCAAAGGGAAGAGCAGGTGCAAAGGCCCTGAGGTGGGAGCGTGCCGGGGGTTTGAGGAGCAGCGAGGAGGCCAGTGTGGCAGGAGCTGGGTGAGGGGTGGGGGATGAAGCCAGGAGGCGACAGGCAGGGGGACGGGGGCAAATTCACCGAGAAGCTAACAGGGCTTAAGCTGCAGTCCCCTCAGCTGCCCAGGTGTCCAAGGCACTGGCAGGGACCTTGCAATGAGCTCACATGGTCACAGCTTTTGTAAAATGTGCAAGTGCCTTTCCTGGAGCTCCGTGTAGTTCATAGCAAACCATTAAAAAAGGCAATTTAAACATTTTGCAAGAAACCCAGGTTGGAGATGTAATATGTTTCCTTTGATAATATTTCATTAATTTCCTGTATTTAATTCATTTTGTCCTCTTAGGAAACGTTTCTACAGAAGTAGCATATGCCTACGGGAAGGGGCCCACGTCAGAAACGAGGGGCTCGAGGGGTGTCCACAGAGGCCCAGCTCCCTGCCCGCCTCCTGCTTCTGCCAGCATGTCCCCTGGGTGACCACCCTCCTCACTCCTCACAATGCAGATTCTGCTTTCCGAAGAGCCTGTACCAGACAAGCAAGCTATCTTCATCACAACTGGTTAAGACCACTCTCTGCCACTCTGACTCCCCCTTCCTCCCAGGTTCCCTCGTTTTGTATTCGTGAGGTTGTGTTCTTTTTCTTAGAGAGGGCCTCCTATATTACAGAACCTTCAGGCCGCACAAAACCTGGCCCTGCCCTGAGGGTGGTTCACAGACCACAGTAAGACTCCAAGCGAGCTGGGAGCCCAGACAGGGTCCTGAGAGGCGGAGGGATGAGGTCCGACTTAGGGGTGGGGATCAGACTGGGGTCACGGGTGGAGGACAGGAGGCAGGTGAGGAGGGCACTGTGTAGTCCAGGTGACCAGCGTTGGGGGCGGGGAGGGGGCCAGGGTCAGATTCCAGGTACCCTCTACTGGTAGCCAATGGGATTCGCTGGTGGACCCGACGCAGGGAATGAGAGAGAGAGAGTTCTTGCCCTGAGCCACGGGCAGGACAGAGGTCTTAGAGACGGAGCAGCTGGTGGGTGGAAAGACGGGAGCTTGTTTCCAGATGCGGGGGTGTTGGATGCGTGAGCCTGGAGTCCAGGGTAGAGGCCAGGTCCGAGGATGATATTTTAGGAACTGTCAGGGCATAGCTGGTGCTTAGAGCCTCTGGACTCCCCGGGGAGTTAGGGTAGACAGAGAAAAGGCCCCGGGTGCGCCAGGGGCGCCCCGACATGAACAGACCAGCAAGAGGAGGAGGAACCAGCCGAGGAGCCCGGAGAACTGGGAGGAGAGAGGCTGCAGGCGGGGAGGGACGCGTGTGGTACACACTGCCGTCCACGACAGCCCGAGGCGGGGACACCGCTGTCCTCCCCTCCCTCTGAGGCCGCCCCCAGCCCCTCCTCGGCCACGCTCGGTCCCCCTCCTTTCTTTAGAGCGCACCCTGTGCGGCTTGACTGTCCTTAGGCCCTGTCTGCGTCCTGGGGCGGTGACTTTGCTCATCCCCGGATCTGCCGAATCCCAGGGCCCAGCTCAGCACCCGCACCCCGAGGCGCCGAGGCTGCGTCCCCGGCGGGCGGCGGGCGCTGCGATCTGAGAGTCGCCGCCAGAGGGCGCCCGGGGCTGGAGGGCTGACCCCGCGGGAAAGGGCCAGAGGGTCCGCACCGGGTGGGGCGGGGAGATCCGGCCGAGCGGGCTTCCCGGAGCCGGAAGACCTTTACCAGCCTGAGGAGGGAAGCAGGATGAGGGCAGGCTTCCCAGGAGGTAACTTTTTAACTGTCCTGCAAAATGAGTGGGCGGCGGGCTGGAGCAGGGCCGGGGGTGCCGGTGGAGCCGGTGGAGGGGCGGGAAGGCCCGGGAGGCCCCCCGAGACTGGGGAAGCGCGCAGCTGGCGCAGCGCGGCGATCTGGGCGGACGGCAGGAGTGGCCCCCGGAGCTGATGCGCGCTCAGGCCCCAAGGGGTGGAGGCACGGGGGGAGGCGCAGCGCTTAGCCTGTCCGGTGCTCGTGGACACGGGGACATGGGTGCTCCCACGGGGGGGCCCCCCTGCTGGCACCCCCCAGGCCCCAGCTCCCCCACCGGGGAAGGTCTGGACAATGGGGTCCACCTCCTGCCAGGGAGCGTCCCCAGGGCCCACACAGCGCCCCCTCCCCTGCTCCGCATGGAGGGGGGATGAGGGCAGAACTGTTGCTCGGTCACAGCCTGAGGTCAGAGCCTGGAGTCCCTGCAGGTCAGAGGTCAAGGGGCTGCCTGCACGTCTGGAAGGTCTGTGGTCACTGGTGGAGAAGCTGAGGTGACCTCATCCTGAGAGCCTGGAGAGATGGGGGAGGGGTGGCAGGGGGCCAGGCAGGAGGGGGCCTGGGGGCCCGGCAGGGGTGCGCCTACAGTACCGGTACCGGTACCGGGCCTGCCTCACCGAGGCTGCCTCTCCCTAGGCCTGAGTCTGATCCCCTTAGAACGGGGTGTCGGGGGGTGGCCTGAAGCCCCTTCCAGGTCCTGGGTCCAAGGCCAGCAGAAAGGATTGGCTCCTTGGGTGACCCTCCCACTTTCTGCTGCAAGAGCTTCCAGGGACAGTGTTGTCAATGATAATAATAATAATAACTTTTTTTTGGATGTTTCTATATTCCAGGAACTTTCCTAAGTGATGTATATATTTATTAGTTAAGTTATCCCCCAACAATACCATGACTGAAGAGCAATTTTTGGTCCCCTTTTACAGATGAAAAAACTGAGACTCTGAGAGGGAGGTGACTTGTCCAAAGCCACGCAGCTGGGATGGAGCAGTCTGGCTCCAGAGCCTCTGGGTCCCTAAGGTCACTTGAGTGACCCAGCCCCATACCACGGATAAAGAGACCCTGAATCTCGCCTGCTCTGAGCACAGAGACAAATGTGGCTCCAGACGTCTCCCCCCAGGCAGAGTGACCTGGAGGGCCGCCTTCAGCCTGGGGCCTGCTCATCTGGATGTGGGTGGCCAGCCCTGGGTCAGGGGATGGTGCCCAGCTGCCTGGTGCTGGCACTGGAAGGGCAGCTGTGGGTTAAAATCCTAACTGTACCACTCTCTGCTGTGTGATTCCAGGCAAGTCACCTAGCTGCTCTGTGCCTCAGTTTCCCCTTCTGTAGAATGGAGATGATCATAGCACCTCCTTTAGAAGACTGCTGTGAGGATTAGATAAAACAATACACATAAAGCACTTGACTGCTGGTTTTCCATGGGCTCCCCTTGGGTGCCTCTGACTCTCCTGGTTCTGGAAACTCTCACCTCACATTCAGCAGGGTGGGCAATAAACCTGGTCTCCCAGACTCAGAGACATCGTAAACCAATGTTTCTGGATTCTCCCACTGGTCCTCTGGGGTTGGTATTATTTATCAGACCCCCTCTAGGAAGGAAGAAACAGAGGCTCAAAGAAGGGGGAGGGGGACTTGCTCTGCAGCCAGAAAAAGGAATGAAGAGGGTGTCTGTGTGTGGATAGGAAGCGATCTCTCTTTTTTCTTTTTTTTTTGGCCCTGCTGCTTGGCATGTAGGATCTTAGTTCCCCGACCAGGGATCAAACCTGTGCCCTCTGCAGTGGAAGCACAGGGTCTTAACCACTGGACCACCAGGGAAGTCCCAGGAAGTGATGTGTAAGTGATATTGTTAGATATTGTAAACTGGGGGGAAACCAAGTGCAGAACAATGTGTAGTATATGCTCACATTTGAGCGAAAAAGGGGTTGGGGGATGGGAAATATAGGTAGATTTGCCTGTATGTGTATAAAATATCTCTAAAGTTTTAAACAAGGTATTGATTATTTACCCCTAAGGAGAGGAACTGGGTGCCTGGGGTCTGTGGTGGAAAGGAAACTTTTTGCTACACACCCATGAAATACCTAAAAGGATGTTTTTGTGTGTTATTTCCCTGAAACAAGGTCAGGGAGGGGAAAATGAATACATTAATTCAGGGGTGCAAATTCCAACACCAACTAGAGCTAGACAAGAAATATGAATACGTGTGAGACATTAGGGAGTGGTAGAGACTGAGGTGAACAGTCATGTCCTACCTAACGGGGCAGCCCTGCTCAGCATCAGCAGATTGCTGCCCTGCAGAAGTGCAGGCAGACCCAGAGTTGTCAGAGCTTCCGATTTCCAAAGAGAAATGGAAATGGGGTGGCCGCTGGATGAGGAAGACGGTCAGGGTGACTAGGAGAGCACGGCCTAGGGAGTGGTCGAGCTAGAGGGAGATGGAGGGAAAGTGTGGCAGCCACATCGGCTGACTGACCTATCTATCTGCCATCCCCAGCCCCCCCTCCCCTGCTGCCTTCCACTTAAGAGACTGGAGAGGAGAAATGACTCACTTTCCCAGTCTCCCTTGCAGTTAGGAGTGGTCATGTGACACAGTTCTGGCTGATTAGATCTAAGGAGTGGGTGGGGTTGGGGGGTAGGGGTAGGTTCTGGGAAATTATTTCTCTTCATGATAAAAGGGACAAATGCTTTCAATTCACCCTAAACTTAACCATTCCTCTTCCTTCCTGTCTTAAATGTGAATGCAGATGCAACACCAGGTGCAGTAGCAGCCATCTTGCAAACAAGAGGGAAAAGCCAAGAAATTGCAGAGTTATGAACCCTGACATCACTGGCCTGGTAAAGCAATGCCAGCCATAGCTGATCTCCAAGCTCACTGGGATGGGGGAAAATGCACTCCTATTTGTCTGAGCCACTCTGATCTGTTTTCTATTTTTTGTAGTCAAACACATGCTTAACTTTATAGAAGATGTGTATTTGATAGAGCTCAGAAGACGTGGGAAAAGGAGAGGCTAGGCAGGAGTCTGTGGAGGGTAAAGGTCAAGGGGAGAGGCTTTCTGTTTGGAGGTGGGGGAGGCCTGATCATGTTTCTATGATAATAACCAGCATTTATTGAAAACACACTATGTGCTCTACACAGTGATTTACACAGATCAACTTATTTCTCACTGCAGTCCTCTGAGCCAGGCCCGGCTACATCCCCACCATAGGGGAGGGAACTGCTGCTCAGAGAAGCAAAGCAGCGTGTCCGGCCCTACGGCTACAGGAGGTGCGGCAGGATTTGAACTCAGGTAGAAGCTGTCCAGCCCAGGATGGGCTCTGACTCCTCCACCTGTCCCTCTTGGGGCCTCAGTCTCCGTGTGAAATGGGGCGCGCCGGGAGCCTGCCGTTCTGTGGTCCCGGCGGGGGCGGAGATGTACCAGCGCCAGGAGCTGGCCTCTGCTGGCCCAGCAGGCCCGGGGTCAGCCAGGCAACCACCGCCCCTTCCACCTCCATGTCTGGTCCCTCCCCGCTGGTGGGATGAAGGGGCTGGGGCTGACGCAGCCCTGACGGGGCGTGGGGGGGGGGTGGTGGTGCCTGGAGGGCGCAGCCTGGGCCTCTGGGCTTCAGTTTTCTCGTCTGTGACGGGCACCGAACAACACGCCCGCGGCTGCTCGGAAGGCTTGCAAGGCTCGCAGTGACCTAAGCCCGGCGGGGCGTGGAGGGAGGGTGTGGACCTCCCCGGCCGCCCCCTCTTGGGGCCCCAGGTCGGCCCCAGGCATTTCCGGGCGGCCTCAGGAAATACCAGCACCCCCCCCCCCCCACCGCTGTCCGCGGGCCTGACGCCACCACCGACCTCCCCGCCCCTCCCCCACCTCCTTCCGGCCGCGGGCCTTGCTCACTTCTCCACCCTGGGCAGTGCCTGGCTACGCGCGCCACCTCCTACACAGTCTGCGCCTCCTCCTTCCTCTCCCTCGAGCTCTGTCTTCCTCGCTTGGAGAAGAGGGGGTGGGGGGCGGTCTGGGGTCCTGGTAACTGGGCGGCGACGCCTGACAGGCTAGGCGACTATGATTTGGGAAAAGGTTCGGGGGATTCTGAAAACCTAGAATAGGAATCAGGGAAGCAATCAGGGAAGGCTGCCTGGAGAAGGTGACATTTAAGTCTGGTCCTGGAAGACCAAGCCATTGACCAAGGATAAGTGTTTCAGACAGTAAATCACTTACTCGACAAGCATTTATTGAGCACTTGCTGTATGCCAGTCCCTGTGCTAGGCCCTGAGGTCTGGCAGGAGGCAAGATAAGTTTGTGCTCTCATGGGCTTTGCAGTGGGGGAGTCAGAGGAGGCTGCGAAGGGATAAGCACTACCTCACAACCTGGGCTCAGAGCTACTGAGGGAGGGTAGGTGATGGGAGGCGAAAGGTGCCGTGATAGTCTGAGGAGGGTGGCCAGTGGGGGCTTACCCCCCCGCCCCTCAAGGGCATTGCACGACTGACGAGGAAACAGCAAGTGCAAAGGCTGAAAGTCGAGAGGATGCAGGAGGCTCGGCTGCCGGACAGTGGACTAGATCAGGAGGGCGCTGAGGATGAGGGCAGGGAAGTGACTGGCCCGAGGTCACAAGTGCTGGAACGCAGGGACGTGAGCTCAACCGCAGGAGTGTCCGTAACTTTTTAAAGCGGGCCTGCAGCTGCACAGCCTCCGGAACAGTGGCCAGCCTCCCTTGGTAAGGCTGCCGGGCCACCTGGGGCAGGTGCTGATGGAGGGGACAGCTAACTGCCGGGAGGGGACAGCTGACTGCCGGGAGGAGACGCTCCCTGAGAGAGGCAGCAGCGGAAGTCGCTGTGGGATGGTGGAGGCTGTGGCGGCTGTGATGTGGTTTCTCTGCAGCCCCTGTGGTAACAGCCCGGGCACTGTGCCTGCCCTCCTGTGGCTTCTGCGCCCACACAGAGCCCTCGCTGGGGCAGCCTCTGTTTCCTGGAGCTCGGACTGCGGCTGGGAGCCCAGCCGGGACCCTTCTCAGTCCCGGGAGACCTCCCACTCTTTATCTCCTGGGTAGCTGAGGCCTCCTTTATAGAAGAGGAAACGGGTTCAGAGAGGGATGGTGGCTGGTCCAGGACCACACAGCAAAGGGCTGTGTCAGGCACCCACAGCTGTGGGCTCCTCCCCATCCCTGTCTCATTTCCCCACACCCCTAAAGGTGATTCCTGGGGTCACATCCAAACAAACAACTTCCATTTGAATCCTTGTTCTAGCTGGGCTTCTGGGGCGCCAAATGCAGACATTTGGTAGTGAGTCTTCAAATGTGACTGAGCTTCTGCCCTGAGCACAGTTCCCATGCACACAGGACAGACTCTAAGTGCTGTTTACAGCCCCCATTTGTGGAGGGAGTGGGTAAGGGCACAGACTCTGGGTTCCAAGCCCGAGGCTGCCACCTCTTACCTGTGTCACTTCGCCTTCCTGTGCCTCAGTTTCCTCATTGGCGAAATGTGATCATGAGGGTGACTTCCAATTGGATTGGTGTGAAGGTTGAAGGAGATCATAGGGAAGTGCTTAGGAGAGGGGCCCGCCGTGGTGATGTCCGTGTGGGTGTCACACCTACTGTGTGCAGTGATCCTGCCCAGAGAAGGTGACCTCCCAGACCTGCTCCATCCTTGCAGTCACCCTGCCAGGCAGGTGCTTCACACCTCACTTCACAGATGGGAGACGCGCAGGGTGGGTTTGGAGGTCGCCCAGAGTCTCACAGCTGGTGAGGGGTGGTGTTGGGACTGGAATCCAGGCCAGGCTGATTCAGACAGCCCTGGAGTCCCCCCGTGGACAGGGCAGGCTGTGACTCAAGTCTGCAGGAGCGTGGGCAGGCGTGTAGGGTAAGCGGGCTTCGGGGTTGGGGGGAGGAGGGGGCCCCATTTTAGTGGTCGGGGAAGCCCGCTGGGGAGACGGACTGGAGGGGATGGGGCACGGGGCGTCCGGATGTGTGGGGGAGGGCATTCCTGGCACAGTGAGGGGAAAACAGGGCAGGGGCAGGGTGGGCAGGCCTTCTAGCCGCGGTGGGGCGGGGCTGTGGATTTGATTCTAAGTGTGGTGCAAAGTCCTTGGAGGGCTTGGGACGGGTGACGCTATTCGGTCTCCCCGGCAGCCCGCCAGCAAGGCACGGCGGCCCCGCCCCCGAATTGCGTTGAGGAAGCTGAGGCTCTGAGGGTCCCTGTGTGCTGCCGTGGTCCGGGGTCACCAGCACAGAGC
Organism: Balaenoptera musculus; assembly: GCF_009873245.2. Lineage (NCBI taxonomy): Eukaryota > Metazoa > Chordata > Mammalia > Artiodactyla > Balaenopteridae > Balaenoptera > Balaenoptera musculus. Next base: position 58,214,036 of record NC_045804.1, on the reverse strand, counting down.
AGCGACTGGACCCTGGCTCCCAAAACCGCTCTTTGTGTGGGGTGCCGGGTGCGGCTACAAGCGCCCCCCACCCCCTGACCACAGTCGGATACCCCTGGGCTTGCGGAGCGCCTTCCCCCAGAGACGGCCTGTCTTCCATCGTTTACTCTCAGCAAACATACTCAGACATTATGCTCCGTGTGAGCATAATTATGCCAGAACCGTGCAGGGGGAGGAGACACAGGTAAGGAAGGCCAGTCCCAGCTCCCCCTCTCCAAGAAGCTGCTGGACCACGGGGTGCAGAACCTACCCTGTCACCATCCAGGAGGCAGGTGCCAGGATGCCCGTGGCATCCAGGAAGGCTCCCAGGGCAGGATGACCACTGGATCCTAAAAGCCTGTGGGCACTCAGCCAGGCTGACTTCTAGAAGGATCCCGAAAGGTAGAGAGGGGGCTCCAGGCAGAGGGAACAGCACACACGGATGCTCAGAGGCCAGCATATGCAGGCCATCTGGGGAACCCCAGGTGATGGGTGGGGCTGCAGTGCAGGATCGGGGGAGGCGTGCCCACAGAGGAGCCTGGAGAGGGCAGCCCCTCATCCACCCAGCGGGGAGCACAAGGAAGCAGAGAGACCAGCGATGGGGAGAGGCCTGGGAGGGCCCAGGCTGGTGTCCCTCCTGCCCTTGTCTGGGTGTGTGGGCGGTCACAACCGGCTGCTCAGTTGAGGAGAATGAAGATGTAATTCTATTCTCATCTTTCCGCTCAGTACCTCTTAGACACGCACATTTACAAAAATTGATAACAAAGTTGCTTTATGTACCCGCCTTTTTTTTTTCTTATAAGAAATTAAAGAAAAAAGTGGAAGGAAGGAAAGAAGGAAGGGAGGGAGGGAGGGAGGAAAGGAGGGGAGGAAGAAAATAAGGAAGGAGAGAAAGAAGCAGAAGAAAGAAAAGGATTGGGAGAATTTTTTTTTTTTTTTGGCCTTTTTCTGGTCTAGATGGCCCCTACATTTGCATTGTCTCACCCTTTGGAGTCACTGGCCTCCTGCCCTCTTTTTTGGGACCCCTCTGTCCTGGCCTCTTAACTGCTGTGTCTGTGTCAGCCTCTCCACAGCCTGGCAGCCCTGGCACAAGCCTACTTCAGCTCCAGTCCCAGCTTCACTAGGAGAAGCTCAGAAAAGGACAGTTGCATGAATGAGCAGAGGTGAGTCGGAGGAGAGGGTGAAGGGAGAACCAGTCTGGAGATGTGTTCCCAGGTCTCTGGACAGACTGGTAGATCCTGACACTCCACTCCATCAGCCCTGGCCCAGGGCCCCTTCAGCCAGAGCCAAGGCCAGCCCTCTTGACATTCTTCCAGCAATGCTGAGTCCTGAGCCTGAGCCTATGAGGACCCACTCTGCATGTGGCCCTGGACTAAATGCTTTCTGTCCATCATCTCAGTACTGTGAAGCAGGTATGAGTGGGCACCACATTGCATTGAGTTGTCCTGTGTTCTTAGTCTCCTCAAGTCTGTCTTCTTAGTCTTTCTTGTGTTTCACAACCTTGGCAGTTTTGAAAAGTACTGGCCAGGTATTTGTAGAATGTGTGCATGCATTTTTAAAGGATTATTTTAAAAGATGTTTATTAAGTAAAAAATAATAATAATGAAGGAAGAGAGAGGAACAAAGAGAAAAAGAGATGTGAAAAGAAAGAGAAAGGAAGGAAGGAGAGAAGGAAGAGAGGGTGAGAATAAGTGAAAGAAGAGAAAAAGGAATGAAAGACTTTGAGGTTTCTGTCAAAAGAAAACTTTGCTTGAGGCAACAGTGGAGATGTCCTTTAAGAAAGCTAGGATGACGCCAGCCTGACTCAACAGCTCTGACTTTTTTCTGGGCTGGTCTGAACTGGTCTGAACAATTAAGAATTGTGTCTGTGAGGTGACAAAGAGGGCTCCTTGCATCTCCAGCTTTTATGGTTCCTGGTGCCCACAATCTCAGAAGCAGAGAGGGCCACTTTTCTGATGGTTTTAGCTAAAATCCTGGGGATGGCTCTTATTGGCTGGGCTTGGGTCACATGCCCAGCCCTGAACCAATGACTATGGCCATGGAGATGTGAATTCTCATTGGCCAGCCAGGGATATGCCTGCCCCTGACTGCTAATGGAGAAGGCTGCTCTCAGCAGCTGCAGAGTTAGCAGAAATACATGAGACCAGGCTCGTTCCAGCCATTCTCTCCTGACTCACCCCCTGCTTCTTTCTTCTATGCATCCTGTGGTCCAGCTAAATGGCACCACTGGTCCATGATTTCCTGCCTCCTGGTCTTTTGCTCAGACTGCCCCCTGCCAGGGTTGCTCTCCTCGCTCTCTGCATAACCAATAATTAGCCACCCTTAAAGTCCCAGCTCAAATGCTGCTGGCTGGGCAGATGTCTTTGAGTTATAGCTTTGGGTGATTATGTTTCAAATCTTGACCCAAGCTGAAAGCTTTATGAAGGTGGAGGGCACCCAACTCATCCAGAAATTTTCTGAGGAAGGAAAAACAGCACGTTTCTGAGGCCAGAGAAGTGCTATGGCCTCTTCAGGGCACTCTGCCAGTCACTGGCAGAAAGATATCGTGCACATTTCCAAGGAAGGGGTGCTCTGTAGGAGATGCCAGTCCCTGACTCCCTTGGACTTGGGTGAAAATCTCAGCCCTGCCGCTCCTCAGCTGGGCCAGCAGCTATTTTTCCCCTCTCTGTGCCTCACTTTTTTCTTCTGTAAAAGGGTGATAACAGGAGTGCCTACCTATCTCACAGGGCAGTGGTGACTGTTTACTGAAATAATGCGTGTAAGACGTTTCAGTCTGTGTAGATTCAAGAAAACACTTTAAAATGGTCTGTTGGGACTTCCCTGGTGGCGCAGTGGTTAAGAATCCACCTGCCAACGCAGGGGACACGGGTTCGAGCCCCAGTCCGGGAAGATCCCACATGCCGCGGAACAGCTAAGCCCGTGTGCCACAACTACTGAGCCTGTGCTCTAGAGCCCGCGCGCCACAACTGCTGAGCCCGCGTGCCCCAACTACTGAAGCCCACGTACCTAGACCTCGTGCTCCGCAACAAGAGAAGCCACTGCAATGAGAAGCCCGCGCACCGCAACCAAGAGTAGCCTCCGCTCGCCGCAACTAGAGAAAGCCCAAGGGCAGCAATGAAGACCCAGGGCAGCAATGAAGTCCCAAGGCAGCACGCCCCCTGCCACCAAAAAAAATGGCCTGTCTTGGACATTCCTGGCCGTCCAGTGGTTAAGACTCTTTGCTTCCAATGCAGGGGGTGCAGGTTCGATCCCTGGTTGGGGAGCTAGGATCCCACATACTGCGGAGCGTGGCCAAAAAAAAAAAAAAAAGCCTGTCTTGTTTGCAGTGTTCACCACTATAGGGGAAAAAGCCTGAAGAGTAATGGCCAATAAAAACTACAAATGTTGGGTCATAGATTGAAAACTATATATTAAGCTGATGCTGTTTTTTACTGTTACACTTCATGCCCTTGGGAGGAAATCTGAGGAAGGTCATAGAAACTTGTTTTTGAGGCATGATGAGAGGTTTGGAAGAAAGGTGTTATGCAAATCTCAACAGAATTATCAGTAAATGCTGCAAATATAAAAGCCTGGAGGGACTTCCTTGGTGGTCCAGTGGTTAAGACTCCGTGCTTCCAATGCAGGGGGCGCAGGTTCGATTCCTGGTCGGGGAACTAAGATCCCACATGCCACGTGTGGCATAGCCAAAAAAAAAAAAAAAAGCCTGGAGCCGTCAAAAAATTAAATGAAAACTCTTTGGAAATGGGGTTGATGACTGTTATTGTCAGGAATCTGGGTACCAAGTCAACTGGCTGAGGGAGAAAAGAGAATTCAGCCGAGTGGTGGTCGTGCTGTCCACCTCCCCAGTGTGTGTTCCCCTCCCGTAACTGCCCCCCCACCTCCAGGGGGGAGCCCTGATGGGCCTAAGCCAATCACCCTGATTCCTCATCGAACTCCCCACAGCTGGCTCAGGGATGGGCAGGTGATCCAAGTTCTTCCAATCAGAGCAAGGCTCAGGTATCAGTTTCCTGGTTTGGAGAGACACTGTCTTACCCTGGCTATGGATGTGAGGCATGGATCTGCTACAGCCAATTTACAGCCAGTCAAGACACCAGCCCAGGAAAATTATGACATGCCTAGGAGGTATATGTCAAAGAAATGGAGCCAGAACCTTGATCACCTGAAGCTGGAGATTTTAGTTAAGTGAGCCAATTAAATCCAATTATCATTTAAGCCAGCTTGAGCTGGGTTTTCTTTTGAAATAGTTGTAACTGATGTATTGGCTTATGTGCTAAAAAGTCCAGGGTTAAAACTTCAGGCATGGCTGGTTCAAGGTGTTCAAACAATGTCAGCAGAAATCTGTCTTTTCTCTCCTCCCTCACCCCCTCTGTGTTGGCTTCATTCTCAGCCTGGCTCTCCCAGTGGGAAGCTGCTCCAGGCTTACATCACACTAGTTCAGCAACCTGACGGGGGTGGGGGCGATGGGGGTGGGGTGGGGAGAACAGCCTCCTCTTTTTCAGTGGTTTCTGTGGAAGTCCCGGGCTTGAGTCTCACTGGCCCATCTTAAGTCATGTGCCCATTGCTGAATCAATCACTACGACCAGGAGAGATGCTCTGATTGGCTTGGCCTTGATAATGTACCTGGAGCTGGAGGGGAGAGGGGATCTCTCCCTTCAGTCTACTCAAATTCCTCTCAAGAGTTTGGCTTTCCAATCAGGCCTGACTTTTCTAGCATTGCCACTTTTTAGCGGTGTGATTATGGGCAAATCGCTGAATGTCTCTGAGCCTCAACTGTAAATTAAGGATAACGATGGTCTAAAACTCAGGGTTGTTATGAACAGGAAATGAGATAATCCATGCAAAGCATTTGCACAGTGCTTGCTGCTTTGGTGTTATTGTTATTATTATTACTATCTCCTAACTCCAGTACCTCTACTTCAGAAAGTCTGCCTTGATCACTCCTTCTCTGCAAGAGAGAAGGAAATTTCCTTTTCAGCTCTCACAGCCCTTTCTCTTATGATTTCCTATGTGACTTTAGTGTTTTAGTTTCAGTTTGTGTTCATGACTCCTCTGCTCTTTTAGACTTCCAGCGCCTGGAGGGACCAGGATAGCTTTATCTCTGTATCCTGATAAGAACCACTGCTAACGCCCATCTACAGTTTCCAAAGCATTTCCTACTCCGCTTTTTCATTATGAACCTTAATGCAATCCCTCAAGGTGGGAGGGATTATTACTCTTTACAGATGGGGAACCTGAGGACCGGAGGGAGCAGTGACAGGTCAAGGTCAAGCAACGAACTGGCAGACAGGGAGTTAGCTGTTGAGGGGCTCCCAGCATAGGCTCTTCCTGCTGGACAAATGGTTTTGAATCTAGAGTTCAAACCTTGGTGGAAGATCCCTGAGACCCACTGCATCTTCGCTAGGAGAAGGTGCATGCTGTCTTCACAGCATGCCATCTCTCCCTGCCCGTAGTGCCTCCCCCTTGAAGCCCTCCTTCCCCAACCCCAGAGACATCCCCGTCTGCACAGCCATCTCTTTCCGCTTCTGAAACACACCACCCTGACCAGCCCCCATCACTGTGCCTCATCAGGCATCTGAAACCGACCTCCAAACCCTAGGAAGGGCAGATGAGCATGCTTCCTCCTGTGCCTGTGCCCTGGGACAGCTCTGGCCTTGGACAAAGCATATGGCTTATCCTGCATCCTCCTCTGCAAGACAGCTTACATGCTGTGGATTCGGCAGAACCTGGGTTTGAATCCCAGCACTGTTGTGTCCTGCCTCTGTTTCCTCATCTGTAAAATGGGAATAGCGCTGCTGGCCTCAAGGGCTCCTCAGGGGGATGAATCGAGAGAGGGAAGTGCAAGAGGGTGATAGGCTTCAAAGGGGGTGCAGGAAGGAGAAATGTCTTCGAGGAATGCAGGAATGTCCCCTCTGACCTTGCACGCGGGAGATGGTCTTCCGGCCTCAGGAGGCCCTCCCCTACTCCCCAGCCTGGCTCGATCCCCTGAATTGCTCTCCAACTCACTTCCTGGGCTGTGGTTGGCTCATCATCTCTTTATCTGTAACCAGTTCTTGTTCCTAAACCCACATCTTATCTCTTTGGCGGCACAGACTTGCAAGCTGGGTGGGGAAGGGATTGGGCTCTGTCCGGGTGACCCAGCCCAGCATCTCTCCAAACCTCAGTTTCTTCCTGTAAAATGCGAACAGTAAGAAGACTCACCTTGAGGGGTTATGGTGAGGTTTGGGGCCAGTGCTGTTCCATGTGGCAGCATCTAGCCACATGTGGCTATTTAAATTCATCAATTAAAGTTAAATAAGGTCATAAAGAAGCAGCTCCTCGGGTGCACTGGCCACATTTCAAGTGCTCACATGTGGGCGGTGCAGCTGGACAACACTTCCATCATCCCAGGAAGTTCTAGCGGCAGCTCTGGTTTGCACAACCTATGGAAAGCACTCAAGCCTGCACCAGGCACCCACTACACGTTGGCATAAGTTCATCTGGAGCTGCAAACTCTTTGAGGGCAGGGGCCGTGATTTCAGGGAAAGTTCTGCTCTCCTGCAGACCCAGGAAGTTCTAGCAGAGAGCTGGGGCTCACAAGGAGGGTTGGATTGGTAGAGGGGCTTCTCCGGGATGGGGGTGGACCAAGTTCAAAATGGGGAGCTCAGGTTCCTGCCTCAAGGCAGACACGTAGGGCTTAATTCACTGTCCTGGTGGAGAAGGGGCACCGAGCACTGGGATGGGGCAGCAGACTGCAGGAAGGGGTTTCTAGCCTTTAGAACGACCAGCATTGGACTTTTCAAAGGAATAATGGCCATGGGTTTGCACATGTGTTAGTGTCTCTCTCTGTCTCTCCTCTCCCCTCCCCTTTCCTCTCTCCTTCCCCCCATCTTCTCTCCCTCTTATCTTGTTGCCAGAGAAGGGAAGTCTAGATCCCAGCTTGGAGAACAGAGGATGCCTTCCTGCATCTGGCTCCCTCACAGGGAGCAGGAACACGAGGCTTAGAGAAGTGCAGTGACTTGCCTTAGGTGTCTTTGTAAGTGAGGGCAGAGTGGGACTTCTGGAAACAGCCTCCCTGAAACAGGGCCTCCTTGGAACACAGGCCACAGGGATGGTGCTGTCTGCCAACCTAGCAAGCCCTGATCTGTCCCCAGACCCTGCTGTGAGGGAGTCTCTGCTGACCCCACCCTGACTGGAGCAGGTTGGGCAGCTGTGAGGTCCTGGGCACCTCTCCAGTGTCTGCCCCTCCTCCAGCATGGTGCTCGGGACATAGTAGGTGTCTCGTGGGCACTGGTTGAACCAAAGGGAACAGGTGGATCCTGTGTGAGAGCCCAAGGCCCTGTGAAGGGGTGAGCCTGATCAGGGGGTCTATAAGCCCCTCACGGGAGGATGGTGACCCCAGAGCCCCACCTTTTTAGTGCCACAACCCCTTTAGCAGTCTAGCAAAGCCTGTGTACCATCCTCAGAATAATTTTTGAGTGTGTTTCATTGAAGTAGAACACGTACGTTGAAGTGACACATCTAAAGTGTACATCAGTGAATTTTCACAAAGGGAACACACTTACCCCAGCACCCAGCGCCCCAGCAGCCCCCGCTCGTCCAGCTCCACCTCCTGGACCTGGTGATGTTTACAAGTGCACACTGCAAGGAGAAGCGCGTTTTAGCTCAGGCTGGGTGCTCTGTGCATGTGTGGGGGGTGGAGAGGGTGTGTGGAGCTGTGGGACGTGCCTGAGGCGTGGGGAGATTTGTGGGGTCTGAGTGAAGTTTGCCGTGTGCGTGGGTTCAGGTATGAATTTGCCAGGGTTTGTGTGGTGGTTTGGGGTCGTTGGGACGCGTGTGTGGGGTTTGGGGGTTATTTATAGAGTATTGGGGCGTAGGCTGTGGGGCGCGGTGGGAGGGCTGGGTAGTCTCCGTGGGGTCGTGGGTACCCGGGTGGAGGCCCTGGGGTCGGGGAACGAGGGGTCTGAGCGGGCTGGGCCGGGGTGGGATGCCAGCGGGCGCGGGGCGGGACCTTGCGTGGCCTGGGCTGGACGGAGGGGCGGGGCCTCGGGAATATGGGGCGGGGCCTCGGCGGGGCCTGGGCTGGGCGGAGCGGAGGGGCCTCGGGCGCGCGGGGCGGGGCCTAAAGGCGTGGGGCGGGGCCTGGGCTGGCGGAGGGGCGGGGCCGGCGGGCGCGCGCACGCAGTCGGCGCGCCCCCTCCCGGCCGCCATGTTGGCTGGTGTGTGGGTGTCAAACGGAGCTAGAAGCGGCGGCGGCTCCGCTGGCTCCCGTCGCTCCCGCCTCCTCAACGCTAGTGGCGGCCGCAGCCGCGCATCCGGGTCGGCCCGGAGGAGCGCAGGTGAGCTGGGGCCACGGGGCTTGGGGGCCGGAGCGGGCCCAGGGTGCGGACCCTGCCCCTTCCCGGGCGGACGCCCCCAGAGCGCTGCCCCACCAGCCGTCCCCCAGAGCATGCACCCCCGCAGTCCCAGCCGGGTCTCCACCTCAGGCGGGACCCCTTCTTACCCGCCCCACCAGGTGGAGCACGGCCCCCTCCCCGTCTGGATCCCTCGTTCCGCTGCAGGGACCCCCCCCCCATTTCCCCTCGGGGAGCTCTTCCTTTCATATCCTCGGAGCCTGGGGCTCCCCCTCCTCCCATCCGAGATCCGGGAGCCCCTCCAGGCCTCACCGTCTACCTTTAAGCCTAGAACAACCCCGCGCCTCCTCCCCGGGGCACTTTGCTCCCCTCCCCGGGCCAGGCGGCCCTTCCCTCCGGGAGTCGGGGGAGGGATCCCCCGTCCAGGATGCCGGCCGTCCCTCTCTGGGCTGCCGCGGGTCCCCTCCCTTCCCCAGGGACCAGGTTCTCCCTCCCCGCCCCCGCCCCACAGCCCAGCGGGGACGGGGGCGGCAGAGCCAGGCTCCAGCTGCCTTTTGTTCCGCGTGGGATGGCAGAGACCCCGCCCGGCGATTCTGCCGGCCTGGTCGGGTGGGTGACTGGGTGCGCGGGGCCGCGTCTTCCAGGAGACCCTTCCTCTCTCTCCCCGTGGGGCGGCTCCCCAGGAGCCCAGCGCCTTGGGAGAGGCCGGCCCTTCCTAGAGGAGTCCGTGCCAACAGGTTTTTGTTTGCGACCGGCGTTGGTCCGGTGGCTTGGCGGGGGAGGTGCAGCTCGCTCCCCCAGAAACCCCGGCAGGGGCCTGTGGAAACCCATTCCTCCGCCCACGGGCTCCGTCTGGGGCCCTTCACTGTTTTGCTGACCTGCGGACGCATCTGAGTCTGTGCTGGAAGGAGGATGGGGCTTAACCATCGTGAGGGTTCAGATGGGGGAAACTGAGGCCCAGAGAGATTGGCCCAAGGTCGCGCACCGATACAGTGTCAGTGCCAGAGCTCGATGCTTGGGTTCCAGGGCTCTCTCCGGGATGTTTCAGAATTTTCTTTAGAGAGATGTTCAGGGTTATCCCCTTCTTCTTTTCCACGTTCACGTAAGAAAATGGACAGGAAAAGAGGAGAAGTGTGAGTTCTTCCTTTCCACCTCCAGGAAATGCCCTGTGAAAGAAGGGATTGGAACAGGAGGTTACAATGATTGAAAAGGTGAATTTTAGTTTTTAGTTGTCCATGCCCTCCCCCAGTTATGTAGGATAATGAAGATTTGGCAGAAAACGTGTGTCTCTTGTAGCTCTAGATATGGATGGTAGGTGCTGACCAATCATATACCCAATCCCACACAGCAGTGACTGAATTTGCGCTGATAATTAAGTTTTCATCTTATTTAAATGAACACCCAAAGGGCCTGCAGGTTTCTGAATGGTACTTGTTCCAGCGATTGTGTTTGGGACAGGTGATTGTGTCGGAGAGGTTGCCAGGATCTTCTCATATTTATCTGTATTTTTTTTTAATATCTGTATTTTTATTTTACATTTTTTTTTAAGAGCTCCTGACTTATTTATTTATTTATTTTATTTTTTTGGCTGTGTTGGGTCTTCGTTTCTATGCGAGGGCTTTCTCTAGTTGTGGCAAGCGGGGGCCACTCCTCATCGCGGTGCGCGGGCCTTTCACTGTCGTGGCCTCTCTTGTTGCGGAGCACAGGCTCCAGACGCGCAGGCTCAGTAATTGTGGCTCACGGGCCTAGTTGCTCCGCGGCATGTGGGATCTTCCCAGACCAGGGCTCGAACTCATATGCCCTGCATTGGCAGGCAGATTCTCAACCACTGCGCCACCATGGAAGCCCCCTTATTTTACATTTTTAAAGCTTATTTGCTTCTTGAGTTTTTTTTAAAATTTATTTTTGGCTGCATTGGGTGTTCGTTGCTGCGCGTGGGCTTTCTGTAGTTGTGGCGAGTGGGGGCTACTCTTCGTTGCGGTGCGCGGGCTTCTCATGGCGGTGGCTTCTCTTGTTGCAGAGCACGGGCTCTAGGCATGCCGGCTTCAGTAGTTGTGGCATGCGGGCTCAGTAGTTGTGGCTCGTGAGCTCTAGAGCGCAGGCTCAGTAGTTGTGGCTCATGGGCTTAGTTGCTCCGCGGCATGTGGGATCTTCCCAGACCAGGGCGCGAAGCCGTGTCCCCTGCATTGGCAGGTGGATTCTCAACCACTGCGCCCCCAGGGAAGTCCCCATTGTCATACTCTTGTGAAGAGTGTTAAAGTTTTCAAGGCTTTCTGAGAGCTGTTCTCACTGTTCCCCAGAACCTTCCTGTTGGATTGGCGGGGCGTGGATGAATGTGGTTGTTGACATTTTATGGCATGAGGACCTGTTGACCCCGAGCCTTGGAGAAATCAAAGGGCTTGGATTTGGGGGAGTGAAGTCGGGGAGGATATGAGGAATTATCTAGTCCTACTCCCCCATTTGTCTGCTGGGCTTTCCACTCAAGCATTCTGTTTAAACAGATCTTCTGTCCAGCCTTCACCAGCCAGCTCCGCCAGCGTCTGGGCCCCTCCAGCTCTACTCCCTGAGCCTCACCACCCCAGGCATTCTTTTGGAGCACTTAGCATGCTGTCTGTGTATCTGGGGCTCTTGTGACACTGTGACGTCTTTGAGGCCGGTGATCACCCTGCCTTTCCTTCCCCAGCACCAGCTCAGTCTCTGGTGCATGGCAGGCACTCGCTGAAGATGTGAGGTGTGTAAGGAGTCCTGGGGGCGGGCAGGGAACACGCTTACCCATCCCTGCTGCAGGCTCCATTGTTCTGTCTTGCTCTTGCCTAAACTGCTGCTGTTGGTCCAGCAGTCCTATGTCAGTCACGTGGGTATTATCTCCCTTCTACAGGTGAGGAAACCGAGGCCCAGGAGCGTAAGTCCTGTGCTCAAGGTCACACAGCCAATAGGTGATGGGGCTGGGATTCACACAGGTCTGTTGGATCCCCAAATATTATGATACCTGTTACCTCATCTGAGAAACTGAGTACTGGGGTGAAGAGACTCTCTCTAAGCCCAGCTGTGAGTTGGAAGAGGACGGAGTACCGTGGGGTGACCTGATTAAGATTGCTGAGGTGGGAGAGAGCAGGTTTTGCTTTTGTCAGATGCATTGTGAAATGACTGTTTATCCCCGTCTGTTGAGTTTTTGAAAATTGACAAGCCTTCTGATAAGTTTGTCAATGGAATTTTCTTTGGTCTTAGTTAGCTTGTTCAAGGTGTCTAAAAATAGAAACTTAGAAAAAGAAACACAGTGAAGTGTCCGTGAAGCTGAGAGGGTGTGTTGAGTAGCCTCTGTCCACGGGCTGTTTGACCACACCTATCTTCCAGGTTTTTGATGTCCTGAAATACAAAGCTGTTTGAGCAGACTTTGTTGTTGCTGTTGAACATAATTTCATTTTGTCTTTACATCCATGTGTAACACAGGGATTGTAACCCATCCATGAATGGAAAAACTGAGGCCCAGAGAGGTTAAGTAACCTTTGAGGAACTGACCCAGCCAGGAGTCACACTCAGGTCTGTGTGATTACCAAACCTGGGTCCCTGCTACTCCACCAGCCACTGCAGAAAGCAGTGATGATGAGTAGTCATTTAAATTGTCGGATAAACTTGTGATCTGAAAGTCATCAAGTTCATTTAGAAGGTTGGGAGTTGTGAATGAGGCGATGTCTGTCTTTTTCCTAACTTTAGGATCTGTGAAGGTACTGAGGTTCGCATATCAAGAGTTTCATGGACTGCTTGATGGAGGCAAAATTTAGGGTTTGGTTTTAAAAATTGGCCTGGCTCCTTTGAAGCAGATCTGTGGCACCGTTATAATACCCGCTGCGAGTGCATGGGATTCCTTCTGGTGACTCAGCCCCGGCCCACCCAGGTGCTGGAGCTGCTTTGTGCCTTCCTGTTGGTCCCGGTCTGGGCGGAATGCGCCAGCCCTCTAGAGACAGAGAGGGTAGCTTCTTGCTCTCTCTGGTCAAAGCAGTGGTAGGAATTGGGGCACAGAGGTCAGTGGAGGGACCCCGGTGTCCTCTCCACGGCACCCAGCTAACAAGTGGAGCAGGGAGAAGCAGGCTCGCCCTGCGGGGTGGCTCACCATCTGGGGCTGATGCGTGATGTGGATTTAAAAGCATCTATAATTCATCACTTCTGAGCGCAAGCTTCGTCCCGCCTCTCACTCCCACCCTCCCCTCTTAAGGAAGTGTCATCGTCACATCTCGGTGGCTCTGTAGCTGAGGACACCAAATGGTACAGATAGTTTGGCTACAAAGGCCATGTGACAAGTAGCTTTGGAATCAGATGTGGGCACAAACGGGCCTCCTGGCTGGGTGGCTTCGGGCACTTTAATCACTGAGCTTTGGTTTCCTTGTCTCTAAAGAGGGCCAATAATAACCGCTTTGCAGATAGACTAATGGTCTTTCTCAGACGCTGGTGCGCATCGGCACTGCTCAGAGCGCTGGCCCCTCCCCCAGAGTTTCTGATTCAGTGGGTCTGGAGTGAGGCCCGAAAATGGGCATTTTCAGCCAGTTACCGGGTGTTACTGATGCTGCTGGTTCCGGGGCCAGATTTGGGAACCGAGGCCCAGAGGACAGAGTGAGAAGGCGTGTGGGGAGCCTGCGAGGGCCGGCTGTGCCGGAGGCTCACCGACAGCGGCTCCCTTCTGCCCCCCAGGTGCTTCTGTATATCGCTCAGATGATGGCACGACCCTTGGGAAGGGAATTTGGTTTCTCAAAGCGATGTTTTCACTTGTTCTGCCCGCCAGGTGCTTCTGTATATCGCTCAGATGATGGCATGACCCTTGGGAAGGGAATTTGGTTTCTCAAAGCAATGTTTTCATTTGTTCTGCCCGCCAGGTGCTTCTGTATATCGCTCAGATGACGGCATCACCCTTGGGAAGGGAATTTGGTTCTCTCAAAGCGATGTTTTCCCTTGTTCTGCCCCCAGGTGCTTCTGTATATCGCTCAGATGATGGCATGACCCTTGCAAAGGGAATTTGGTTTCTCAAAGCGATGTTTTCACTTGTTCTTATGTGATTGTAATTGGGCTGTGGTCACAGGCGTGGTGACCCTCTGGGTTAGTTGGGATGTTTTCCTTCATGAAGGGAACTTAAGATGTCAGTGCCTTTCAAAGAGGCAGTAAATCCAGGATCCTGTTTGAAAAGCCGGTTCTTCATTCCCACACATCAAGCGAGATGTTCACTGTCAAGGCCCTTTAGAAATGCAGTTGGGAAAGGGCAGGGGGTGTGGCGTTGGGCATGGAGCAGACTCCCACAGGGCCACTGGGGCGGCCACTGGTGTTAATGGAAGTCACTCCTCCCTCCAACAATTCTGAGTGATTTCATATTCTTTGGTGTTTAGAGTTTGGAAAAAAAATTATTTTCCTCCAGTAGGTAATTATCAGCTAGTCCATCAAAACCAAACACGTGGGTGTGTGTGAGCCCTGATGGTCTTTGAGTGTCTCCTTTGTGCCAGGCCCTGTGCGACTCCTTTTATGCCCAGTAGTTAATTTAAGTTTCACTGTGACCCTCCAAGGCCTGTCACCACTGCTCTTTTTGCCTGTGCAAAAACTAAGTCTCAGGGCTTCCCTGGTGGCGCAGTGGTTGGGAATCTGCCTGCCAATGCAGGGGACACGGGTTCGGGCCCTGGTCTGGGAAGATTCCACATGCCGCGGAGCGACTGGGCCCGTGAGCCACAACTACTGAGCCTGCGCGTCTGGAGCCTGTGCTCCGCAACAAGAGAGGCCGCGACAGTGAGAGGCCCGCGCACCGCGATGGAGAGTGGCCCCCGCTCGCCGCAACTGGAGAAAGCCCTCGCACAGAAACGAAGACCCAACACAGCCATAAATAAATAAAAAATAAATAAATAAATAAAAATTTAAAAAAAAACCAAAAAACAAAAAACTAAGTCTCAGAGAGGTTCAGCAGCTTGCCTCAGGCCACACAGCCCGTCAGCGCCCCAGCTTGTGTTTGCCGCCACCAGTGTCAGATGGAAAACCACACTATTTCCGTGGCCTCGGCCCGCAGCCGTGTCAGGTGCTCCCACTACCTCAGTGTACGCTCACGGCAACCCCGCAGGCATTTCGCGGGGGAGCAGAGCTGGGGCTCGGAGGGGTCGGGCTTGTTCACATGCCCCCACCCAGTGTCCGGCAGGACCTGAATTCAGTCCCATGCCTGCCTGAGTTTGGAGCGCAGGAAGCTGTTTCTATGGCAACACCTCCCCTCCCTGCCCAGGGCTGCAGAGGTCAGTTCTAAGACCCGAAGCTGCCTGGGTGTGTAGAGCACGGCCCTGGGGGAGCCCCAGCTGGGCTTGCGGGAGGAAGTCTTTGTGGCTGGTAAGGGTTTCTGTGTTTGCAAAGCTGTGTTAAAATCATTGCCCAAACTGCTCTTTGAGAGAAGGGGCTCTTTCTTTTTACTTTGTAATCGTGAAGCTCTGCACATTTGTTCTGTAAACATGACACATGGGAATTTAGGACTAAAAAATGGTCTGGTAATGCTGTTGTTAAAGTGTGATCAAATTCATGCTGAAGAACTCGATAGTTTTAAAACGTTATGTATAAGTAAAAATATGAAGTATCTCCTTCCTCAGCAGGCAGTTAATGCATGACTTACAGCAAATGGGTCATTTTTCTGGTCGTACCATGGGTGAGGAGGCTGGGGTGTGATCACTTTCCCAAGGTTTGAACATGGCCTGCAGCTCCCAAGTCAAGGGGTGACAGACAGCTCTGTGTCAGTACCTGCCCTGCGCTCTTGGGAGGCCCGCGAGCTTTGGACTCGAATTTGTTGTTGTGTAAGCTCTTTAAGACTCTTGAGGTGACTAAATCATGAGAGCGAAAAGTTGCTATCCAGAGTCTGTCCCCTTCTCTGTGTCCCCCTCCCCCAAAGTCATGGCAATAAAGGAATACTGACGGGCTGAGAAATCACATTTTTATTTGAAAGTACGTCCTCCCTGAGTGCCCGTTTGATACCCAGAGCTGTCATGGGGTATAACGAGTGTACTTTGGATCCAAAAATTTGGGAAATGGATGGTCAGAGAAATAATTTTGGGGCCACTTTATGAGAGGCAGTCGGTCGATGTAGAAGTATGGGCATCAAATCAAGGGCAGTTCCTTGACAATAGGGCTGACATTTGAGATCAGCGTCAGCCTTGGGGGTATGCGGCAGTAGTCTCTAGGATCAGAGGGCTGGGTGTTCGTGAGGTGCCATGGCTCTCGCCACCAGGAACTCAGTCTAACTGAGAAGACAGTTAATGTTAGTGAGACAGAAGCTGGTGGTTTGTTGAGTTGTGATTTTGATTCTTGGTCAGGAAATCAGGAATGGAGAAAAGTCTGGAAGAGTCAGGGAGAAGGTAGGATTGAAGCTGGACCTGGCAGGACAGGGAGCCGCGTCCGGGAGAAGAAGGCAGAGGGCGCGGGCGTGGGTGGGTGCCTGGGGGGGGGGCGGGGGGGGCGGCGCAGGCTTCAGAAGCAGCTCTGCTGGGCGAGTGCCTGCTGAGAGCAGCGAGCACCGAGGCGGCCGGGCGGCCACGCGGCCACTGGCTGTGACGAGGCCGCGGCCCTGGGCCTGGGGGGTGCGGCGGCAGTAGGGACCCGAGCGAGGGGGCCTCTGGCGGGGCCTGCCGCGTGGCATAGCTCCCGTGGGTGAGGGCCTGGCCAGGCTGGCTTCCTGGGGCTGGATGGGCCCCAGCCCCGGAGCCAGCCCCAGGGTGTGTGTCAGAGCGAGTGGGGGAGGCAAGGACCTTGGGGCCTCCCTGCCAGCTGGGAAGGTGGACGCGACGCCCTTCAAGCCTGCAGTTCGTATCGTATCCTTGGCTGCACCTGCAGATCGCATGGCCTGGAAAGCTTTCTCAAAATGCCTGTGATGGGGCCCCACCCCAGACCGTGGAGTGGGAGCCAGTCGTTTTTTAGAAGTGCTTCAGCTGATTCTGATGCTTTGTGTGGGCTGAGAGGCTGAACTGTGTGCTCAGGGAGCTGCTGGGAGTGTCAGGGATTAGGAGGTGGGAGGAGGCTGGAGCCAGAGAGAGCAGGAGGCCTTCGCAGTCATGAGGTGTGGGGCGCTGGGGCCCTGAGCTACCGTCGAGCTGCTGGGGAGGGGAGGGGAGGGGAGGGGAGGGGGCAGGTTAGGTGGAATGTGCCAGAGGAGGATGGGCGGGTGACCAGCGGGCTGCCTGCCGAGGTTTGCCTTTGAGCCACCTTGGGAAGGCGGGGCTGGGTTAGCAGAGTGTCAGCAAGGTGAGGGCAGGAGAAGAGACTGTGGCCCACCAGTCTGGTGACCTCCCTCAGGCTGGCTCTTAGCCACGTCTGTGGAGCAGGTCCTTAGCTGCCCGGTCCAGCCTGGGAGCCAGGTTCCTTCCTGCACCCCTGATTGTAATGACTGCAACAGACACTACTTGTAAAATATAAGACTACATTTCTTTAAAGTAACTACAGTAAAGACAGTTGTAACTTAGGGCTCCTAATTTAGGTAGATTCACTTTATTGATTAAAGATCAGAAGTGAGGTTTTACCTGGTGTATTTAACACATACCACAATATCATCATTTATGGTGTTTCCAGAAAAGAATAGTTTAGAGTCCAGTTCATTCAGTCTTTATTCAATGTTTATTGAACACATATATATTATGCACTATAGGCTGGGAATACATACAAGATGTAAGTTCCTGGGAGGGATAAATTAGGAGTTTGGGATTAACATATGCACACGACCATATATAAAATAAATAACCAACAAGGACCTACTTTGCAGCACAGGGAACTATACTCAATATTTTGTAATAACCCATAAGGGAAAATAATCTGAAAAAGTACATACACACACACACACACATACAACTGAATCACTGTGCTGTCCACCTGAAACTAACACGATATTGTAAATCAGCTAGACTTCAATTAAAAAAAAAAAGTAAGTTCCTGCCTTCATGTAGCTGATGGTCTGCAGAGAGTGGCTCCTGACATGGGACAAGTAGTGTCAGCCCCGAGAGAGAGACGGTTAGAAAGTGGTGTCAGACGCTGAGAATGCACCTGGGTGTCAGAGAGGAAATGGTACATAAGTAGAGTCTTGAAAGAAGAGCGGGAGTTCTGGGGCACAGAGGGCCCCAGGCGGCGGGAGTGGGCTGGGAGCCTGCCGTGCTTCTCACACAGTCTTGGCAGTGAGCGGCCGGCCGGGCCCTGGGTGCTCAGAGCAGCTCTGCTCTGTCCGCGCCTGGGGAGCTGAAAAGGCTCCTGTGAGCAGAGGTCTTCTGTGGTTTGAGACAAGCGAAGGTGATGTCATGGCTGTGGTGCCGGGGCGGGCTGGGGACCCGGCACGTCCACACTCCTTTCTTTTGCCGCATCAGGTGGGGTTGGAGAGGGTCCTCAGCCACCCCACCTGTACTGGAGGCTGGTTCCTCAGGTCCCAGGGTGGGGGGCGGGGTGGGGGGGGCGGCCGAGGCAGCGCCCTCATGCCGTGGTGAGCAGGTCCCCTGGGGAAAGGCCTCCTGACAGCCAAGCAGCTCTGTTTTCCAGAGGCCCCTGGAGACCTTTGTGACCAGATTGTCAAGGTGAGGGACCCCGGCCGTACCTTGGGGTGCGTGTGAGAGGCTGCTGTGTGTCAGGCTTGGTGCTGGGTACCCAGGGATGGCCCGGCCCTCAGCCCTCCCAGTGTGCGCTCGGCAAAAGTGGTCCCTGGGCCCGATCCAGCCCACCAATGCTTTCTGTCTGGGTCGTACTGTGCCTCTTGTTAAAAATTAAACTTGGTTGCTGTGTTGGTTTCCTATGGCTGCCGTAACAAACTACCACACACGCAGTGGCTTAAAGCAACACGGTTGTATGCGTCAGAGGTCCACACGGCTCTTAGGGGGCTCAAGTCACGGTGTAGGCAGGGCTAGCTGCTTCTGGAGGCTCTAGGGGAGCCCTGTTCCCCTGCCTTTTTCCAGCTCCCGAGGCCGTCCACCGTCTGTGCCCCGTGGTCCCTTCTCTCTTCAAAGCCAGCAGCAGCCAGTCCTGTCCCTCTCACAGCGCGTCACTCTGACACGGGCTCTTCTGCCTCCCACTTGTACTTTAAGGTCCCTTGTGGTTACACTGAGCCCCCGGATCATACAGGATCCTCCCCCTGTTTTAAGGTCAGCTGATTAGAAACCTTAATCGCATCTGCTCCTGTAACTCCCCTTTGCCATGTACCTGGGATCAGGATTGGGCATCTTTGGGAGGCCATTATTCTGTCTACCCCAGATGCTAACGTGAAAATCAGGAGATCTTGCATAGCAGTCCAGACTTGCGGCTTCATTGACAAATCAGAACACTTGGCAGCCGGGGGCCTGCACTGTTGCCTGGCAACACTGGGTCAGTGCCAGGGTCGGCGCCATCTCTGGATGGGGTTGCGTGCGCCAGCTCTTTGCAGCCCCCGCCCCTCCCGTGGTGCCCACTCGTCTCCCTTCGTTGCCTGGGCCCTGCTCTGGGGACCCAAGGCCTCACACAGAGTCCCGTCATGGCAGGCCCGTACTCAGGGTGGTGGAGCTTCCTACCTCCCTCTGCCGTGTCCTCTTCCTTGTCCCTGCGAGACTCCCCTCCCCCACCTCCAGACCCTGTCCCGCACCCTCCTCTGCCCGGCACAGCCCCCTCCCTCCTCTCCATGCCCGGCCCCCCCAGGCTCTACATTCCAGAGCAACTCTGGTGCTATTTTAGGTGGTATTGTTTGTACCGTAACTCCTCGTCTCCTGTCCCCTGCTTTTCTGGCGCCCAACGCTGGTACATCCTGGTGCCTTCCATCCTATCTCTTGCATTGCTGTTTGTGAAAAGCAAGTCTTTGCAGTGCACCTTCAGAGCCGTATCCATCGAGTCAGGACGACCCAGCAGCATTTAGTTGGACATCTGCTGTGTGCCTCGTGCTTTCCTAGACACTGGGAAGACGATGGGGGATGAGGCGGAGGGAGACACCTGCCTTGCCTCCCCTGCAGACCGAGTTCTAGAAGAGGGAGAAGGAGAGACAAGTATCAGCCCCTCCCGCGTCTCGGGAGGGAGGTCTGGCAGCTTCCTGCTCGGGCCCTGGCCTGGAGGCGAGCTCCCTCCGCAGTGCTGCGAGGTGCTGGGGCTCTGGCAAAGGCATTTCAGTGAAAGCTCCCCGTGTTTGCAGGCGGCGCCTGGACCCCAGCTGACAGCGGAATTGGGGCAGGCATTTCGGAGGCCCAGAGGGCATGTTGGGTGGCAGCGTGAAGGATCAGAACAGACGCCTCCGTGTGCTGCTGCCCGGTGGTCTGACCTGGGGCTCTGGTGGTTTTCGGGGAGCCCTTTGTGTGGCCTCTTGTGGCCGGGCCTGCCCCCAGGTGACCCCGTGCTGTGGGGCCCAGGTGGGGGGCGCCGGGTTGAGCCCCTGGGGTTTGACAGCTTAGGGGCATCTAGTGCTTTTGTCTACACAGAATATGATCCAGCGGGTCAGAGATCTTTGGAAACTTGCTTGCAAACAAAGCAAGACTTAATTGTTACGGAGGATTTCCAACTTACAAAAATAGAATAGTTCAGTGAACCCCCATCACTCAGCTTTGACTGTTTTGATCTAGGCTCTTCCCCCTCTCCGCCGCCCCCAGATTATTTCAAAGCCAATCCCAGACTTGACTTCATTGATAAGTGCCTCAGTGTGGATCGCTCACAGACGTGGACTCTTTGGCCACTTGCTTTTAAGTGAGGACTGACCACCAGCCATCCTAGTTCTGATGTTGCTACTCTGTGAGTTTGAAGCTGCTTTTTTCAGTTGTAGAATAACGATCATCTTTATACAAAATCTTGATGTGGGTTGAATTTTATTAGCACTTCTGTTGAGGCAAAACAATGAGAATTTTGCTATTTTAGTTTTTTTTTTTTTTTTTTTTTGCAAAATACATATAACATAAAATGTACTACGGTAACCATTTTAAAGTGTAAAAACTCAGTGGCATTAGGCACATTCTCCGTGTTGTGCAGTCCTCACCACCATCTAGTTCCGGAGTTTTCCGTCACCCCAAGGAAACCTGTGCCCAGCAGCAGTCACTCCCTCTCCCTCCCCGCCCCCACCCGGCACCCGTGGACTTGCCTGTGCTGGGCGGTTCACCTATTTGGAGCCACGCAGCACGTGGCCCTCTGCGTCTGGCTTCCTTTCACTCAGCGTCGTGTCTTCCAGGGTCACCCCGTGGTCCGGTGTCAGTAGCTTCATGCCTTTTTATGGCTGGATGACATTCCATCGCGTGGGGAGACCACGATTTGTTTGTCCGTCCATCTGTCGATGGACGCTTGGTTTGTTTCCACCTTTGGCAGGGGTGCATAGTTGCTGCTTTAACTTGTCAGTACTTAATTTGAAATGTGGTGATGTGGTGTGTGGATCAGAAAGAAAATGTCATCTATGAGGGGGCAGGAGGGTGACTTAACTCTTGACTCCGCTGATTGTAACACGCACGTTTAAAGGCGCTCACTGCTGAGCGCGACACACGGATCGGGGAAGCGCACTGCACGCAGCGTCGTGCTCGGGGCGCCCAGGCCCGCGTGGCCGTCTTCCGCTTCCGGTGGCCTCGAGGCCCGCTCAGCGGGCTGCCGTCTGAGGACTGGCCCTGCCCCTCCCGACCTGAGTGGCCACAGGCGCGGGTCTGGGGCTGGACGGTGGCCTCTCTGAGCACGGCGGTGAGGGGAGTGCTGGGCAGGCGCGGGACTTGCCCCCGAGTGACGGGGACAGACTGGGTGTTCTCACGGGAGCCACTGGCACGGGGCTCGGCGCCTTTCCTCGTGTTCCTCAGTGAGATGGTCAGAGTCGGTGCCCTTGCGTCTTCGTGACCACGTGCTGAGCTCAGCATGGCTGGTTACATACCTGGCGGTCGGCTGGACGATGCAGAGGTTCGGTAGCATGGTGTATATGTGGGCGCTGATTCCTGGTAGGAGGTTATTTCCGGCGAGGAGTCAGTGGGCAGCCCAGCTGCAGAGTGTGGGTCAAGGGCTGCTGTGTTGGGTGCAGAGGGACCCTTGGCCACTTCACAGGTGGTTCTGGTCCTGGTGTTGGGAGCACGCCTTCATGTGCGTCATGCTGTGTGTCTGCTTTTGGAGGACGTGAGGGAGGTAGGTGTTCATCTCAGGTCCCAGGACAAGGAGAAGCTTCTCCTGTGAATCTGGTTTCTTTCTATCTTGCGGGCAGTGTGAATCATTTTTGCTCTGGCCACCAGGAAGCTCAGCTCAGAGCCAGTCATTTGTCCCAGCTCTGGTGTGGTCTGCACTTTGGGTTCTAACCTTGCCTTCTGGCCCAGCTTTTTTTCCCTCCCCTTCTACTTCCCTATTGCCTGGGTTTCTTCATTTACTCGCTTTTCACTATGTTCCCTGGCTTTCTCTCGGCCAGTAATTCTCAAATGCTGGATCCCCACCGCCTTCTGTTTTAACTGTGCTGGATGGGCCCTGAGCATAAGTGTGTTTCCAAAGCTCCCCAGAGATTCAAGCATGTGGCTGGGCTTGGGGGCCACCGCTGTTGTCCGTTTCACATCTTTTTAGCAACAAGGCAGGATAAATAGACAAAAAGGATGGAGTCGGGGAGGAGAGCCAACCCAGAGGTGGTGGTCTGAGCTCAGAGAAGCCGAGTCAAGTGGATTATGTCGTTGTCTTGCCAGTGGAACCAGTGGGAAAGCTCTCCTTGGCCAGCACTGCAGAAGCCTCAACTCCTGGACAGGCTGGGGATGAGCGACTGGAGATCTTGCTCTGAGGGCCTTGGGCCTGCCTGGTGGGAGCACGGCTTTGTGACAGCGTCTACGGGCCGTTCAGGACACAAGCCCTTGCATGGGACCCAGTCACGCTTAACACCATTTGCTATAGAATGTAGTTCTAGAAAAGACCCAGTGGATAAGGAGAGCACTTGAAACATGGTCTTCGCAACTCATCTGACCCCACCTGTGTGTTAGAGGAGCCCTCTCCCTGCTTCAAAGAGAAAAAAGAAACTATGAGAGAAAATGCATTCTTTCTTGATTTAAAAAGTATAATTTATTGGCAGAAGGAAAGAATAAAGTAAGTAGCACAAGAAATCACTATCTAACCTGACTGCAAGATGTTAAGTAGGTTTTAACATTTGAAGGAAGAGAAACAAATGTTTCTTTAAACAAACCAAACCAAACCTTTTATTATTTCTTCCCCCGCCCTCCAAAAAAACCCAGGTTTTTTTCATTTAGTTCTTTTAACTTTGAACAAAAATCTTGGTAACTTTTTTTCCTCTTTACCATCTGATTGTCAATAGTTTCCAAAGACTAAAGCGAGCTCGACCGAAATAGATGATGCAATATAGGATTTCCAAGCGGGGTGTCTCTTCTGTACCAAGTCTCAGGGGGAATGTTTAGGACGCCTGTTTTAATGGTCATGGAGGAAAATTTGGAAAGTTCGTATAAGTAGGAAGGATCAAACTAGAACTAGCCTTGTCACTGTGATCGCTATTAATATTCTGGTTTATTTTCTCTGAGCCGCTCTTTGTTTAGTGCCCAGGGGTCTCTGTGGCCTGTGTGACCATCACGGGGTGGTGATGAGTGGTGGTGGCTTACCCTCAAATGGCCACGCTGGGAAGAGGCCAGCTGCCCCCTGTGGTTTGTCCCCTCCTCCCTTGCCGTGGGTGGTGGGGTCTGGAGGGCGGGAGGGAGAGGCTGTAGGGAACGAGGGGCTTATTCAGCAGTCGGATGTTGCGGGGAGGAGGGCACCCTGACGGGGAGGGAGGGATGGGGCATGTAGGCGGGGCGGCCTGGTGGGGAGGAGGACTTCAGGGCTGGACAAAGGAGCCCAACACCGGCGTTTCGGCCTCCCCTGGGCAGTCACCTGCTGCTCTCTGGGCCCAGGTTCCCCTTTATGATGTAGATCAGAGAGTGGGACTGTGTGACCTCCAGGGCCCGAATGCCGGGTGCTGTGTCTTTGAGAGCAACTTCCGGGCCGCTGTCGTTCCGGCGTTTCTGAATGAACCTCCTCATGCATCTCCTTTCCGGAGTCTCCAGGCGAGAAAACAGGCCAGTTCCTCAGGAGCGTGTTCACCCGAGGCTCACCGGCTCCCTCTGCTCCAGTGCAGGCTGTGTGTCCACGGGTCACTTCAGGGTGGCCCGGGACGAGTCAGTGCCAAGTGAGTTCCCTCTGGGGCCCGTGGCGTGGACGCAGCTGGTGCCCAGCCAGAGGCCCCGTGAGCAGCTCTGCCGCGCTGGGGAGAGGTCCCCACTTCCCTGCCCGCCTGGCTGGTCACAGAGTCACCGCGGGAAGGAGATGTCAGCCTGCCCCCGAGGCCGCCCGTCCCGGGAGGGCGGCGGGCCTGCCGCGTGAGGGCCAGCGCAGCGCCGGGCGGGGGGCGGCCTGGCGCGCTTGTCACACGGAGGCGTGCGTCGATTTGAGTGCTGCATTGCTCTGCCAGCCGGTGGATGGTGAAGAAATCCTTGCAGTAGAAATTTAAAGGCCGCTGCAAGGGAAGAAAAAGAAAATTGGTTTCAAACTAGGAAGAGGGAAACAAATACTGTCTTCTTCAAAAGAAAAAACGCTTCTTTAGCACACTGCTTCTGAATCAAGCTCTCAATTGAGATTTAAAAGAAAAGAAACTGCCCCGTGAGGCTCATAGAACGTAATCTGGAATTGGTCACCCTAAGGTGCCTCTCCTTGCAGGAGGTGATGTGGAAGGGGCACGGCACCCACTGATGTGGCGTCTTCTGGGCATCAGGTCACTTCAGAGGAAGTTCCCAGACCAGTGCTGTCACCCTGTGAGGGCCTCTCCTTCTCCCCGCAGCCCTGTGTCTCTCTCAGTTTCACTGAGGCCGAGGGAGGGCCCTGTGGGAGGGTGCAGTTCTGTCGCTGGCCTCCAGGGCCGGCCCCGAGTGTCCCTCTCCGTGCTTGGGGGCTGTGGTCAGAGCTGTCCTGCTGGGAGCGGGCTCTGCCCGCACGCCGCCCCTGCCTGGCCCGGAGGCTCCTGCCCAGGGCACCATCCATCTGTGTCCACGCGAGCACTTTGCAGCCAGGGGCTGCATCTGGCGGCGCCCGGCAGGTGGCAGGTGCGGAGGACACAGGTGCCGCACCTGGTGGTGGGCGAGGCCAGACTGGGCCACGCTGGGGAGAGTGGGGAGAGGGACCACTCCAACCAGCCGGACAGGGGGGAGCGGGTGGGTGGGCTTGTGGACGCTGAGGGTGGGACGGGGGAGACGCGAGCCTGTGTGGCCTCCAGCTGCCCCGGCTGGCGGTGGAGGGCTGACAGCTCACGGGGGAGGGCGCAGCCCGGGCTGATGCCTGCGCTGGTGCTGTCCCAGCGCTGGCCAAGGGACCTGTTGGCCCAATGAGGATGGGACTTATTTTTCTTAAATATATGCTTTTGAATGGACGATACATCCACATAGTTCTGAACGGAGAAGGTGTTAAGGTACATTCTGAGCAATCCTACCCTTTACCTCTGACCTCCCCTGCCCCACCCCCTTCTCCCTAATAGCAACCCCTTTTAGTAACTGAATAGCCTTCCAGTGTTTTTTATTGCAAATAAAGCAAAAGCAAATTTATATTCTTATTTCTCCCTTTGTAGCACCCTGTACACATTCTGCCCCTTGCTTGTTTACTTGCAGCGTAGCCTAGAGACTTTCCATGTCGCCACGTGGAGAGCCATGTCCTCTCTGTGAGCACAGTGCCCTGATGCTCTCCTCCTGTACTGTTTTAAATCCCATCCCCTATACGGCAGCTTCCGGCCGTTCCCCACGCGCTGTTTCATAACATTCCTGAGAGGATCAATCTTACCTACGTGTCCTTCCCCATGTAAGCAGGTGGATTTGCAGGTAGCATTCCCCAGGGACAGTGCTGGGTCCGAGGGTAATACACAGTTGTCATTTTGACAGATTTTGCGAAAGCCGGCCGCGGGGGTTATCGCGCCCTGCCCTCCCACCAGCCCGTTTCCCCTCGGCCTCACCAGCAGAAGGTAGAGTCAAACATTTGGATTTTTGCCAACCTGACGGGTGTAAAGAGTATCTCAATGTAGTTTTGTGTTTTTTTTGGATTGATTTATTTTTATTGATTTATTTTTGGCTGCATTGGTTGGGTCTTTGTTGCTGTGCGCGGGCTTTCTCTAGTTGCAGTGAGCGGGGGCTACTCTTCGTCGCGGTGCGCGGGCTTCTCATTGCGGTGGTTTCTCTTGTTGTGGAGCACGGGCTCTAGGCACGCCGGCTTCAGTAGTTGTGGCCCATGGGCTCAGTAGTTGTGGCTTGCAGGCTCTAGAGCACAGGCTCAGTAGTTGTGGCACATGAGCTTAGTTGCTCCGCGGCATGTGGAATCTTCCCGGACCAGGGCTGGAACCTGTGTCCCCTGCATTGGCAGGTGGATTCTTTTTTTAATATTTTATTTTATTTTATTTATTTATGGCTGTGCTGGGTCTTCATTTCTGTGCAAGGGTTTTCTCTAGTTGGGGCAAGTGGGGGCCACTCTTCATCGCGGTGCGCAGGCCTCTCACTATCGCGGCCTCTCTTGTTGCGGAGCACAGGCTCCAGACGCGCAGGCTCAGTAATTGTGGCTCGCGGGCCTAGTTGCTCCGCGGCATGTGGGATCTTCCCAGACCAGGGCTCGAACCCGTGTCCTCTGCATTGGCAGGCAGATTCTCAACCACTGCGCCACCAGGGAAGCCCTGGCAGGTGGATTCTTAACCACTGCGCCGCCAGGGAAGCCCTCGATGTAGCTTTAATTTGCATTTTTCTGAAATGTGAGCTGATCATTTCATATGCTTAGGGACCACTTACATTTTTTGGTGGACAGTTCTTTTCCCATTTTTCTCTTGAGTTATTGGTTGCTTGCTTCTCAATTTCTGTGAGTTCTTTATATTTTTGGAAGGTTGGTTCCTTGTGTAATGAGCTGTAAATATTTTTTTAAATTTTATTATTTATTTGTTTGTTTTTGGCTGCGTTGGGTCTTAGTTGCGGCATGCAGGGTCTTTCATTGCGGTGCACGGGCTCTTTGTTGGGGCGCTTGGGCTTCTCTCTAGCTGTGGCGTGCAGGTTTTTCTCTTCTCTAGTTGTGGTACACAGGCTCCAGGGCACGTGGGCTCTGTAGTTGTGGTGCGCGGGTTCTTTACCACTGGACCACCAGGGAAGTCCATGTACATATTTTTTCAGGCTAGGAATTATTCTAATCTAGCCAGATTCTTTTAAGTACCCCTCCCCCCATCTCCTCTTAAAGATTCAGACTGTGGCCTTGGGATGGAGTATGGTCCTATTGGGACAGAACCGTGACCTTGGCTTCCTTCCAGGACTTTAAGTTAACTGGCCGCAGACAGGTTTTCTGCATGAGCATACAGTGGTGTGGACGTGTTTGCATCTGTGTGGGCGTGGGCTGTGACAACGGCCAGCCCCTCCTTCGGTAACAGTGGCCCTCTGGCAGCGGAGGCTGCGTGTCCAGGGTGTGTGGTCACCATCATCATTTGTGGAGCAGGCTGATGGAAGGCCGTTTTTTTTTTTTTTTTTTGGTTGTTATTCACAGCCTTAGAGATACGTGATTTATGTACCACACAATAAGGTTCACTCATTTGAAATATATCAAAAGCTTTTAGTACATTTAACGTTGTGCAACCATCCGTGTACTCTTACTTTGGAATATTTCATCAGCCCCAAAAGAAGCCCCGTACCCATGAAGCAGTCACCCCCTTCCCCCTCGTCCCCCAGCCTCTGGCCACTGTCGGTCTGCTTTCTGTCTCTGGACTTGCCTGTCCTGGACGACTCGTAGAAATGGAGCAGCGTGTGGCCTTGCGTGTGTGCTTCCCTCGGCGTGTTGTCACAGTTCACTGTGTGCAAGCAGGTGCCTGCACCTCCTAACGCGTTCAGGCTGAATGCTGTTCCGCTGTATGGATACACCACGTTTTATTATTCTATTTACCCGTTCCTCTGTTGAAGGGAAGCCCTTTCCACTTTCTGGCTGTTACGAGCGATGTTGCTGTGGGCTCCGTGGGCACCGTGTCCTTTCTCTTGGGTAGAGACACGGGCCTGCACCGCCCCCATGCTGGGCAAGGAACGTGGAGAACGGCACACTGGCCTCTAAAGTGCTGGACACAAAGCGACACACGTCACTTCTGCCACATTTTACTGGCCGGGGCCGTGGCTGACCCAGAGTGGGGGGTGGGGAACGCAGTTCTGTCCCAGGCCCTGGAAGCCGCGGACTAGAAATGTTTGGCGCACAGAACTAATGACTGCAGAGAGGGGAAGCGGGCGTCCGGGGGCCCAGGGGAAGGATCCTGTCTGGAGGGGTCACTAGCAAGGTGGAGCTCCAGGGTGAGAATTATCTGCCACTGATGGGTCCGCCTTGAAAGCTGGTTGGTGGAGAGACCTTGAGTCTTCCAAGGAGCAGCTTAGAAGTGTGTGGCGGTCTTGGAGAGGACAAGGGCAGCCTCATGGAAGGAACGTTGAGCTCCGGGGCTGAGGACCGGGCTCCCTGAGCTTTCCCGGCAGGCGCCGGGGCTCAGCAGAGGGAGCGCAGAGCTCACCCACCCTCTCTTCTCGCCTGTAAAATGCCTCCTTTGCGGGATGTGGCACACAGTGGGCTGTTATGAAAGGCAGCTGTCACCTTGGTGAGTTTGGCCAGCAGCAGTGGAGCCTGCGGTCACGGAGTGAACGGGCCTGGCCTCCCCGGGTCTTGGTCCATCTTCCCTGGGAAGCACGGATGTGCCGAAGGACCGCCCTGCCCTCCCCCTGGTGACCCCGGGCTGGCTGAGGGAGGAGGAGGCTGGTGGCCAGTGAGTATTCTGGGGCAAGTAGACAGCTCTCCCATAAAATGCAGTGTTTTCTGGACAGACCTGCGTACGCGCCCTCGTCCGTGCTGGAAGCGCACTCCTTTATTATTATTTTTCTAAACAAAGTAGCACAAAGGCAATGTAAACATTGTTTGAACAAAAGCATTTGGCTAATGGAGATAAAACCAGAAGGAAAATAACAACTTTAATTTCTTTCTGGCTTTTGTGTTTTGACATTTAGCAGCGTACTTCTAATCTTTTAAGAATTTGAAAAAAATCACACGTTGTGGAAACCGCGGTTTGTTTCTGCGTGTTCACTTAGCGTGAAACGGACTCGGCGCCCGCCTTGCCCGACCTCGGCCTCTCCTGGAGCGTGTGGCGGGGGACCGCGGGGCCGAGGAGGGTCCGGCGGAGGCGCGCTGCGGACCCCGTAGGAGGGGCGGAGGGCTCCACCTCCGTCCACGCGGCTCTTTCAGGTCGGCATCTGTGGGGCCTCGAAGGCGCCACTGCGCTCCCCGGAGGAGGTGACCACCCGTGACGCTGGGGCCAGCCATCTTTCCACTCCGACCGGCTGTTGCTTTTAAACCGCAGCAGTATCGTAGGCCGTGTGTCCTGCTCTGCAAGACGTCTGTGGGTCCTGGACTTGGGCGTCAGGTGAGGGTGGGGAGAGCCGCCGAGATCGGGGGCGGCGTGTGAGCAGGTGGGATCGAGTCGTTCCTTCCCGCGGCAGATGTGTGCCCGGCTCCGCGCCAGGCCCTGTGAGGCAGCCCAGTGTGCAGACAGTCGGGGCCTCTGTCCCCCGAGGGCCCGCAGTCCAGAGGTCGGGGGAGGAAGGAGGGAGAGGCGGGGGAGGGCCGGAAGCCGGCCGCGGCAGGCGGGGGGCGCTCCGGGAGGGGGAGGTGGTGGCGATGGGCTCAGTGTCGTGCCACGGGGGCCTGGGCCTCCATGCGGCAGGCCTGGGCGGGCCGTGCGCTCCCACACAAGGGTGTCTGAGCTGTTGGTCGGCGTAACAGGACGCGTGCGGCTCTCCCAGCCTGAGGCTGGCTTCGTGCCACATCCTCTGGACTCCCCGCGCCCCTGTCAGTTAGCGTCGCTCCCTGAGACCCTCGGCTCTTGCCTCCCCTGCGCTGGATGGTTCTCCTGTGTCTCTGCCCCGCTCCTGGCCCTTCTTGGACTTCACTGATGGCCACTCGCCTCCTCTGACTTGTGCCCTCATCCCTGCTCTCCTGGGCTCCTCCAGCGCCCCTCCCAGCCCTCGGCACCATCTGCCCCTTGGCCGTCTCCATCCTCCATGCCTGTCCTGACAGCACCTCCAGCTACGTTCGCCTGAAATAAAACTACTTGTTCTGCCTCTTTCCTTCTCCTGAAACCGGCTCACCCTCCGCACCTTGACATCCTGTTAAAGGTGCCTCTGTGTCCCTGCCATTCCCGCCGGCCTCCGGTGTGGGCTCCGCGTGCTTCCTGCCGCCCCCGCCCCGCAGTCTGCCTGCCGCCCCCGCCCCGCGGCTCCATCGGGACTGCAGAAGCCCCGCCTCGGCGGCGCCACCTCTCTGCCCCCGACACGCAAACCCACTCCAGTAGCTTTGACTGCAGCAGTGTATCTTAAAATAATTTTAAGTGGTAGCAGTTGAACGTTACTCATCTTAATAGTTTTTTATCTACAAAATGCCATGGTGCCTTTGGCGGTTCCTCAGAAAGTTAAACAGAGAGCTGCCACGTGACCCAGCAGCCCTGCTCCTTGGTATCTGCCCGGGAGAACTGAACACGCGCGTCCACACAAAAACTTGTACGCAAAGTTCACAGCAGCCGTTATGCATAACGGCCAGGAAATGGAAACAACCCAGGTGCCCTCCAGCTGACAAGTGGGTAAATAAAATGTGGTCTATCCATACGATGGAAAATTACTCCTCCATAAAAAAGAGTGAAGTACTGATAGATAGTGCAGTGCAAATGAACCTTTAAAATATGCTAAGTGAAAGGAGCCAGACACAAAGGCCACATACTGTGTGATTTCATGTACGTGAAATGTCCAGAATAGGTGAATCCACAGAGACAGAAGGCAGGCTGCTGGTTGCCTGCCGGGGGCTGGGTGAAAGGAGGAGTGGGCGGTGACTGACGACATGCAGGGTCTCCTTGGAGATATGAGAACGCCCACCACGGCCACGGTTACCCAACACAGTGAGGGTGCTAAATTGAGTGTGAATTGTACACTTTAAAATGGTGAATTTTATCTCTACAAAAACAAAACAATAGAAAAACAACCCCTCCCCCAAATGCTGTAACAGTGAGACCTGATTTCATGTACGTTATTACTTAATGCAGGTATTTGAGTTTAAAAGTAAATTGAAGAGGTGGCACATATATACAATGGAATATTACTCAGCCATAAAAAGAAACGAAATTGAGTTATTTGTAGTGAAGTGGATGGAGTTAGAGTCTGTCATACAGAGTGAAGTAAGTCCAGAAAGAGGAAAACAAATACAGTATGCTAACACATATATATGGAATCTAAGGAAAAAAAAAAAAAAGTCATGAAGAACCTAGTGGTAAGACGGGAATAAAGACACAGACCTACTAGAGAATGGACTTGAGGATATGGGGAGGGGGAAGGGTAAGCTGTGACAAAGTGAGAGAGTGGCGTGGACATATATACACTACCAAACGTAAAATAGATAGCTAGTGGGAAGCAGCCGCATAGCACAGGGAGATCAGCTCGGTGCTTTGTGACCACCTAGAGGGGTGGGATAGGGAGGGTGGGAGGGAGGGAGATGCAAGAGGGAAGAGATATGGGAACATATGTATATGTATAACTGATGCACTTTGTTGTAAAGCGGAAACTAACACACCATTGTAAAGCAATTATACTCCAATAAAGATGTTTAAAAAAAAAAAGACTATGGGATAGGGAAAAAAAAATAAAAAATAAAAGTAAATTGATTTAGGGACTTCCCTGGCGGTCCAGTGGTTAGGACCCAGCACTTTCACTGCCGAGAGCCTGGGTTCGATCCCTAGTCCGTGAGCTAAGATCCCACAAGCTGTAAGGCATGACCCAAAAAAAAAAAAAATTGATTTGAAGAAAAATATTAAGCAAACAATAGTGCAGCTTACAATAAGAGTGAAGGAGAGAATTCCTAAGATGGCACCTGGCACGTTGGAGACGCCCTGTGAGTGTTAACCATTATTACTGTTACTTGGAGGATTTGGCAAAAATCTGGAAGGTGAGTGACCAAGGTCGGCAGGTCCAGATTCCTTAGCGCGCCGAGTGAGGCCCGCAGACGTCCCCACGCCTCGTCATCGCCTCCCTCGTGCCCTGCCGTCCCCCCATCCTCCCGCGGCTCTGCCTTGGTTGCGTGGATGGCCCAACCCAGACGAGCCGCGTCGTATGTTTGTTTCCCCGTGAGCACCGTTCTTTAAGCACCGAGTGTGTGAAAAGTACTTGTTGAATCTAGTATCAGCTAAACCGTTCATCTCTCTTTGCGCTGTGATGATGAAATGATGTTATAAGAGCAAAAGTATTTTTAAAATACAGTTCAGAGGACACTTGTACACCCTGTGGAGTAGTTCTGCTCCCAGGAACGTGGTCTAGAACACTTGGTACACGAGTCCCAGGGGACACACGTGCACACACCAGCACTGTTCACGATGGTGAAAAGGTGAACTCCGTCTAGGTGTCCACGGACAGGAGAGGGAGTGGGGAGACTTACACATGAGCACAGGCAGCTGCCATACGGCAGGGACACGGATGAGCCACCCAGACACGCAGCCACACGTGTGGACAAGTCTCAGAGACGTAGTATCGACACCGGAGCAGGTTGTGGAAGTGGTACAACATGTGTGGTAAGATCATTTTCTTTTTTAAAAAGCAGTGGACAGAGGAACTCAGAACCCGAGCTGTTTGCTGGGAGGGGGAAGGGGCCTGGGGGACAGGGGTGCCTCGTCTGTGCCCCACATGGGGTTGGCGCTTCTGCTTTTGTATATGCCCAACAGCATGTCACAAACACTTAAGAGGACAGAGGAGGGGCAGGAAGAGCTTCGGGCGGGTGCGCCTTTTCTGGGCCGACCGTGACATTTGAGAGCCCAGTGAGTGTTGCAGAGTAACACCCTGGGCAGGTCTCCAGCAGAGGGGAAGGAGGGAAGTTGCACTTTTATTCTGAACCAAAAGAGGAAGCTTACCTTTCATCACCGAGACCCGGTTTTTCCTGGTGGTGTTTCAGATGACGGCTGTTTTAAAGGAATAATCAGCGTTCTCGGGTTGTTACAGCCGTGTGGCTGATTTAGCAGAAGACACGGTTATAGCCAAAGAGGTACTGTTTCTTAAGGGTGTGAGTTCTGAAGGGCTAATTTTTTAAAAAATAAATTTATTTATTTTTGGCTGCATTGGGTCTTTGTTGCTGCACGCGGGCTTTCTCTAGTTGCGGTGAGCGGGGGCTACTCTTCGTTGAGGTGCGCGGGCTTCTCATTGTGGTGGCTTCTGTTTCTTGCTGAGCATGGGCTCTAGGCACGAGGGCTCAGTAGTTGTGGCGCACGGGCTTAGTTGCTCCGTGGCATGTGGGATCCTCCCGCACCAGGACTCGAACCCGTGACCTGTGCATTGGCAGGCGGATTCTTAACCACTGTGCCACCAGGGAAGTCCTCCAGGAGGGCTCATTTTTAAATCATTTTGGAGTTTCTGGTACCTGAGGCTCCCACCCTGCCGGATTTCGTCGTGTTGCCATCTGTGGGACCTGACATGTCCCAGGGTGAAGCTTTCTTGGGAGAGCGTTAAAGGCCCCCTTCTTTGTGGGCTGCACTGGAAAGAGCTGGGAACGCCAGGGTCCGATCCCGCGACAGCACCACACCGCTCAGAACTCACGTCCGCACGCGGCCGGGGCTGGGCCCCTTCCAGTTGCGGCATCTTTGCTCCTGCCCGCTTGGTTTGGTGAGCTGGACAGGATGTCCTGTGGCCAGCTGAACAGGGGGTAGGAAAACAGTTGCTTCTCTGCCATCTTTTGGCCTCTTCAGCACCTAGACAGGAGGGGCCCTTCTAGGCCTCCGGATTCAGTGAGGAAAAATTCATTGTTCTTATGACTTTGAGCATTGGATTTGTCTGAAGCTAAACAGAATAAGAATAGAGATGAAGAGGGTGGGACCAGAAGCCAGAGGTCTGGGATCAAATCCTGGTCCTGCCACTTGCTGGCCTGTAGCTTAGGCCAATTACTTACCTCTCTGTGCCTCGACTTCCTCGCCCATGAAATGAGGGTAAGAAGAAGAATTACTCCCCGTAGAATTCTTACACGGTTCAGTGAGTGGATACGCCTGGCATACAGTCAGGGCTCAGTCAGGATTCTCCAGTTTCTGTTTAGAGAGCCTCTTCTATTTTCGGTTTCTATTCTAAGCCTGTTCTCTTACGATGACTGCTAGTATCAGAGGGTTAGCACATCTGAGACCTTGCTTGGAAATGCCAGCCGCACAGGAGAAGAGCTGGAGCCGGTGCCCGTGTTGAAAGGTTGTGCGTGTGGTCAGGCATCTTCTGCCCAGCGCCTTCTCCCTGGGCCCTTGGTGCTTCTGTAGGCTCGTCCCCCTGCTGTGGACGTTGTCTCCAGGCTGTCCTCGGGGGGCTGCTGAGAAACACCCTCAGAGACACACTCACCTTGGCACAGCCGGGAGCAAGCAGGTGTCTGGACCCCTGTCACGCTGCGCTGAGCAGCGGCCGTCCTCACTGCGTCCCCTGGCCTCCGGTCACGCTGGAAAGGCAGGGTGTAGGTCCCTGTGGCTAGACAGGAGGCGTCCGTCCTCGCCTCGCACGCTGCCCAGGCTGCTGCCCCTGAGCCCAGGCTGGCGGGGCTTCGGGGCCTCCACTCCCCTCGGGGTGTGCTCCGTGCAGGCTTGTCCATCCCTGTCCTCGGGTCTGGCGTCGTGAGCTTTCAACCACGTAGTTTGGTTTTACGTGTTTGGTGAGCGGAGCAGCTGTTCTGCCCCGAGTGACAGAGATCCCGAGGGAGACCGAGTGGGAGACTGGCCCGAGGTGTGAACCCCGGTGTCTGAGTAGGGGGGGCGGGGGTGCTGTTTTCCTTTCTTTCCCTCTGTGTTCATTCACTCAGCACACGTCAGAGCGCTCCCGGAGTCGGGCTCTGTCCTCGGCGCCGAGGACACAGCGGTGAAGAGGGGCAGGGCCCGGCGCTCGCGGGGGAAGCAGACAAACGGGGCATAAGCAGGAAGCTGTCCAACAGAGAGAGGGGCTCTGCCGCACGTGGAAAGTGGTGACTTGAGAGAGTGACGCGTGGTCCCGAGGAGGCGAGGTCTAAGCTGACAGGAAAGAGCCGGTGTAGCGGCAGTGCCGGGAGGTGGCAGGCGGAGGAGACAGCAGGTGCAGGCAGGTCGTTCCAGGGAGCAGGGACGTGACGGGGAAGAGGGCGCAGCACGTGGGTGGCACACGAAGAGCTCACCTTCCCAGTGCGCCCGTCTTCTGGTCTCTGGGGCTCTGGTGCACCCCCCGCGCAGCCTGGGCTGGGCCTGTGAGGACCCGGGGACATCAGCCGTCACTCCCTGAAGCCGTGGGAGCCCCCTTCCTGCACGGCCGCGTGGGGAGAGTTGGACGTGACCTCCCGGCCCTGCTGGTTTAAGGGCCGAGGTGAGCAACTGCCCCTTCTTCTCACGGCCTTGGTTTGCACTTACACAGCATGCAGGCACCTGTTCCTTACCCGCACGCGGGCTTCCTCTGGGCGAGCATCTTGAGCTCCTTTTGAGAACAGTGTCAGGTTGCTGCTGAGCCTGAAACCGGGTCTGTGGGATTCTGGCTGCGGGGTCCACAGCCCCCCGCTTTGGCTTCCGCTCTCCCGCGGGCTCCTCAGGACATGGCGACAGCTCAGCACTTAGCACCACCACAGTGACCAGCCAGGTCTAAATTAAGCATGAAATCATGGGAATTCTAAATTTTCCCATGTAGCTCTTTTTTTTTCCCAAATGTCTCAAGCTGGAAAATTCTACTGATCAAACTGTAATCCATCGCTGGGCCTGCCCGGTGGGGTGGGTATGAAGCCGTCGGTTGCCCCCCCCAGTCTCTGGGTGGCATTGCCACCTACCATTAGTGGGTATTTCTGGTAGCAGAGTCACAGCATGTTAGAATGGAGAGTCTGGCCCGGGGGTCACACGTGTGCCAGCTGCCTTCCTTGCGGGGGGGGCCGCGTTGCGAGGGCCGCTCTTCATACTCCACGGCCCCCGGGAAGCCGCACAGGCCAAAGAAACATCCACCGCTAGGCTTCTTGCCGGAATTCCAGCCTCTCTGTGGCTGACCTGGGGCAGGGGCTGCCCGTGACACCACGGAGACGGCAGGGAATTGAGCCACTTGTCGGAAAGGGCCTGGGGAAAGGGCCTGGGGACGGGAGGCTTGGGCAGGTCGTCCGGTCTGGCCTGCCCCGTCACTTGGGGAGCGGGAGGCTGGGCCTGGCCTGGGCCCCGCTCGCCCGGCTCCTGCTTCTGTGTGCTCTGCAGCTCCACGCTGATTGCTTTCTGGCCGGGTTTTTTTTTTTTTTTTTTTCCTCCTCGGCTCAAGTTTAGTAAAACTACAGAAGACCAAAAGTGATACCCTACTACTATATACATCAGTTTGCCTGCCCCATAATACTGCTCAGGCCATTCCCTCCAGACGAAGCAAGGCTGGCCTCCCCAACCCCTGCTGGAAAGGCCCGTCCTGTCCCACAGCACATCTGGGCTGAGTGTAAGGTCTTGTGTTTGAAGCATGACAGTGGTACAGAAGAGGTTTTGCTCTCATGGCCACCTACCGCAGCCTGGCCCTAAAATGGCCCAGCGCTCACTTCTGCTTAGAGAAACATTCTTGGCTCTTCTGGACATCAGGCTTGATGGTATCGCTTGCCAGGCTTCCAGCCAGCTGGGCACACTTCCCCATGTTTGTCAGTAGACTGGAAGGCCTGAACTAGTCTCAGTGTCTCATCCACAGAATGGCCAACAGGAAGGTCATTTATGGTGATCTGTCGAAGGATACCTTTATCATCAATAATAAAAAGGCCCCTGAATGAGATGCCTTCATCGGCCTTTAAGACCCCATGGTCCTGAGCAATGATGCGCTTGGGGTCTGATATCAACGGAATGTTCTTGGGTCCCAGTCCTCCTTGTTTCTTGGGTGTGTTGATCTATGCCAGGTGACAGAATTGCGAATCCACAGAAGCACCAATCACTTGGCAGTTGAGTTTCTTAAGTTCCTCTGCCCCATCACTGAAAGCAGTGATCTCCGTGGGGCACACAAAGGTGAAGTCAAGAGGGTAAAAGAAGAGCACAACATATTTTCCTTTGTAGTCAGATAGGCTGGTATCTTTGAACTGACCATCTGGCATTACAGCAGTTGCTTTGAACTGGGGGGCACGGTGCCCGATTTTGGCATTTCCTGAAGACTTATTGCTCTCAGCAGTTCTCACAGACAAACCACAGAGGACAGTCAGGAAGGAGACACGCTGGCCAGGTTTTTTAAGAATGTTGTCCGTGGTTGGTTATTTGCAAAACTGCTCTGAGGAGTGGCAGAGGTGAGGGAGCGTTACGGAATTCTTTGTCGTCTGTGGCATGTTTGTGCATCCACTTGGTCCAGCCGTCAGGGTGTTTGATCCTCAACCCTGGGAGGGAGGTGCAGCTTGTCACACCCCCATTTCTAAGTGACTGCGCTGTCGGATGGCCAGAACCATGTCTCCCGACCCCGGTCCTTGCTTCACATCATCTTTTAAAATGACCACATTTCAACACCTGTGTAATCTGCACCCAGGGCTGCTCTTCCCAGAGACTGAATGATTGGCCACATTGGTAAAGAAAAACGAAATTCCTCATGTGTGTTTTCAGTACTGATTTCTACTTTTAGCAAAATCAAGAACAGGTAAAGTCATAGGAAGATGTCTGACATTGAATTTTCCTGTGCTTGTTCCACGACTGTCGTGTCTTGGGAGAAGCCCCCAGGTGGCTCTTTGAGGGGGTGGTTAGAGGGGGGCAGGGGTCATCCAGCATGGGGGCAGTGCCGTCAGACCCCACTACAGCCAGTTAACTGGCACCCCGGGGCTCTTCCTGTGTGGGCGGTTTCACTGTACCTGCTTTATCATCTAGAAGTTAAGTCTCACGTTCGTTTTTGCAATTCTTTCAGTATATGAATGCAAAGTCTTCTTTAAGCCCACTTTTGGGATAGAGATATAAAATTTGATTTCTCTACCCAACGAGGAGTCGTTGGGATATGGATGCCGTGTTCAGTGAGTGAGGAGGACATTCCCTTTTCTGGCTGGCCCTCCGCTCCCCCCACCCCGTGGGTGTGAAGGCTGTCACCTGCCTTGAGAAAGTCGCAGGAGGCTGCCAGATGCAGGTAGTGTGAGCTGCCGTCTGGGGAACGTTCATTCAGTGGGATCTGCCGCTTGTGACTGGCCTGGCCCGCGACTCTTAGGTCTGGGGAGGCGAGAGGCGTTTGCCGCCTTTCCCTCATAGCTGGTCCTGGTCCCTGATACTGATCCCTGATCCCTGAAAAGCCCCCAGAATCTCCATGGGGGTTTGGTGGAAACCCCGACCGACTGCATCTTCTCCGCGCCTGGCCAGCCATGCCCCATCACAGAAGCGCGATAGCCGAGGCACACGTGGGCTTTGACCAGGGACCCACCTGGGCTGCGGGACCACGGAGAGCTTCTCCCTCCCACGGTCGGGGGGTCGGAGACTCTAGATTTGGAAGGAATTTCCCCACCCCGCTCTGCAGGCCCTCGGAGCATGTTTTTATGGAATTCTTCTTGCCCCCAGGGGCATCACTCCAGCCTTAGAATTTTTTGTTTGTTTTTTTTAGTTTTGTGCTATTTGCTGTTTTATTCCGTCTATTTCTAGTCTCCACTGTCGCTCGAATTCTGGTTGTGTTTTCAGATACGCCAGAATTTTTCTGCCCTGGCCTGTCCTCGGCAAATGTGATCCCGCGGTTACTTTATGGTCACCATTACGAGCTGCTCTCGAAAAAGGGTGATGATCTGGGAGTTTAGCTGGGATGCCTGCGTGTCGACTAAGGGATGCAGCTCCGTGGTCGGCCTGGGCTGCGGGTCAGCTGTGCCTGGGGGCCTGGTTGGAGGCTCTGAGCGCGCTCTTCGGCTGTTGCCCAGGACGGAGCGCACAGGCTGCAGGTGACACGTGGCCGCGGGGGCTCCTGCAGCTGTGAAGTGCAGGGTGAGGGGCTTCGGGCACAGGTGGCCCACGGGTTCGGGCAGTGTCCTGTCCTGCTCCGGCTCCATCCTTGGCCCCTGCTTGCTGCTGTGCGGGCTCAGCAAGCTGGAAACGGAAGGCGAATCGAGGAGGAAGGTTCGGACAGTGGAGCCTGCAAGCTATTCAGAAAAGAGCGAGAACAGACCAGAACTCAGGTCTGGGTGTGCACTTGGGGAGTGTCGGGGCTTTGAGGGGAGCCGCGGCGGGTGTTTGCTGGCAGGAAGATGTCTGGGCGTTTACAGTCAATCCTGGGGTTGAGGGGGGAGGTTTTAAAATGGGAAAACGAGGTCTGAGGTCTGCGGGGCGAGTGGGATGGACCCACAGTGCCCGCCTCCTCCGTTGAGGGCCCAGGAGGCCCCTCACAGCGCCAGAGACTCACCTGCGGTCTCAGGTGAGGCAGGCGCGGAGCAGGTGGGCCCTGAGGGTG
Organism: Balaenoptera musculus; assembly: GCF_009873245.2. Taxonomy (NCBI): domain Eukaryota; kingdom Metazoa; phylum Chordata; class Mammalia; order Artiodactyla; family Balaenopteridae; genus Balaenoptera; species Balaenoptera musculus. Next base: position 58,175,374 of record NC_045804.1, on the reverse strand, counting down.
GTACATCAGAGGCACCTTTGGGGCCCCTTCCCCTTCGGGAGTTGCTGACCCCCATCTCGCCCTTTCTGTAGCTTTAGGAAAACTGCACGCAGCTGCTCTCAGTACACTCCTGTGCTTTCTCTGACTGTAACAAGTATTTCATTAGCTTTTCCCCTCTCAGAGCCGAAGTATTTCAGAGAGACTGCTACCAGGTGTCCTTGCAAGTTGGGCCGTAGCCCCTCTTTCTCAGCTGTCCGGGTTCCTTTCCCAGCCTGGGTCCGGGAGGGCGGAGGCACCCCGCCCTCGCTCGCGAGAACGGCTGCCTTTTCTCTGCCACCAAAGGCCTGGGAGGCTCGGGGGGTGCCCTGGCCGGGCCTCGCGGCCTCCCCCGGGAGGACACCGGCCTAGAGGACGGGCGGCAGAGCCCGACACAGCATCTCTCCCCCAGGAAGTGGTTTCTTTTCATTACGTCTTTAACCATTTGAGGCCTGTTTCCCAGGACCATTGCTCTCGTGCTTCCCCGGAGTGCCTCCTGACCTGGAGGAAGGTGGCCGGGGTCCCTCCAGCCCACCTGCTTCTCCGAGGAGCGGGGTGCTCGTGCCTGCCGAGCCCCCAGTGGGTGACAGACCAAGTGCCGGGTGGGCGCGGGCCCTGGGGAGCTCGGGTGTGACTGGTGACGCTGGTGAGCGTTGGCCCTGGGACGCCGGAGCCCTTTCCCTTGGAGGCCCATCCTCTCTCGCCGGCGTGGACGGCCAGCCTGGTCACATCACGCACGCAGGTCCCCATCAGAGCGCCTGGCCCTGGTCCTGGGACACACGGTAGAGGGCTTGTGAGAGCCGGTCGGTCAGGGAGGGGGCAGGCTGTGCCCACCCACGTGGAAGCCCGTGTGCTCTGTGGCTTCAGAAGGAAGCAGACTTCCTGGCCTGCTGAGGGCCACGTGTGCGACTGTCACTAGGGTGGGCTTCTGTGCCCCCACGTCCGCTGGCTCCCTGTGCGGAGTGGGCGTTTCCTGCGGCTTCCCCTTCTGACACTCTGTTCCCTCACTTCTGAGGCTGTGGATGGGGCGGGGGGGGGGGGCCGTCCGTCGTCCCTCTGGCAGGAGCAGCCCAGCGTAGGGGCCGCGGCGAGGCGGCGGGTCCTCCCTGGGGGCTTGGGCTGCCCGTCTGCACCAGGGCCGGAATGACCCTTACCTGGAAGGCTTCTTGTGGACAGCCGGGCCCGAGGCCACCCGGCTCCTTCCCAGGCCAGAGGCCCAGAGGCGGCTGGGGTGGGGTGGAGTGTGGGGCAGCTGCTGGCTTTGTCCCCGGGCCCGGCTGCACTGCTCTGTCCTTGGCGGCCCCTGTGGGCTCTGGGCTGTCTCCTCCTTCTCCAGGAGAGGAATCACCTAGCAGCCACTCCCCTTCCGCCTCCCGGAAGTCTCCCCCTTTGAAGACCTCCCTGAAGGTTATTTCTGCAGAAAGTGCCTTCCGTGCCTGCCTTTGTGGCCCCCAGCAGCCAGCTGAGTTGTTCTGGATTTGCATCCTCTGTCCCCCGCCAGACGGCGCCTTCCTGAGGGAAGGGACACTGTTTCTAATCTGTTTCATAAATCTATCAGCAGTGTTTATTATCCACGTCAGGCACAGTGCTGGGTGCTCACTGGTGACCAAGCCAGGTGGGATCCCCATACTCTGGACCAGAGCCCGTGGTCAGAGGCGTGGCCCTCACTCCAGCTCTGCAGAAGTTTCTTCCCTGGAGAGATGTGTTTGTGGCGAAGGGCTGGGTGGACCTGTTCATGTGTAACTCTCAGTTTTCTCCTCTGTGAAGTGAGGAAATTGGAGTAGAACCAGATTATTTGTAAGGTTGTACTGCACAGCTTGGGCCAGATGCCGGAGGCCTTTGAAAGCCCAGTGGGGAGCCTAAGCCCTGCTCTAGAAGGGGAGTTGGGAGACTTTATAAGAAGTCAGAAGAGGTGGTCACGGAGAATCCCCCGCAGTTAGAAGTGTGGTGCCCAAGCCGGTGTAGACAAGCATTAGGTTGTTCTAGCTGGCTTTTGCCCGGCGGTGAAAAAAAAATACAATCAAAATACAATCGGGGACTTTCCTGAGAAGCCACTGCAATGAGAAGCCCACGCACTGCAATGAAGAGTAGCCCACATTCTCCACAACTAGAGAAAGCCCGCGCGTGGCAATGAAGACCCAACGCAGCCAAAAATAAATAAAATTAAATAAATAAATAAATTTATTAAAAAAAACACAATCGCAGCAGAGCCGATCCAGTGGAAGTGTTTTGAAAATATAACAGTAGTTAGTGTTACTGCTTTCCTTCCAGAGGCTTAAACTTGAGTTTAAACTCTATTCCTTTTTTTTTTTTTTTTAAAGTTAACCATTTTGTAAATTTATTTATTTTTGCTGCGTCGAGTCTTCGTTGCATGTGGGCTTTCTCTAGTTGCAGCGAGCAGGGGCTACTCTTCAGTGAGGCGTGTGGGCTTCAGTAGTTGTGGCACAAAGGCTCAGTAGTTGTGGCTCACAGGCTCAGTAGTTGTGGCTCGCGGGCTCTAGAGCGCAGGCTCAGTAGTTGTGGCACACGGGCTTAGTTGCTCTGCGGCATGTGCGATCTTCCCGGACCAGGGCTCTAACCTGTGTCCCCTGCATTGGCAGGTGGATTCTTAACCACTGCGCCACCAGGGAAGTCCCAAACTTTATTGGTTTTTAGCTTGTAATATTGATCTTATCTTAGTTTTGAAGGGAAGATGGCATCTCTTATGTCCTTGGGGGCTGGAGGGCGTCCACTCACCGCCCCGGCTGACCAGTGCCTGCTGTTTGCAAGATGCTTGCCGTCCCGGGGGTGGGGGGCTCGTGCACAGTAACGTTTGTCTTCTTTCTCTAGGTCATGGCTTCCAGCTTCTCGGACCTGAGGCTCCAACAGAGGAAATGACCGTCAGGGACCCTGCTCCAGACCCATTACGGAGACTGAACCTTCACGGGGTGCGAACCTGCCTGGGACAGGGAAGCTTCTCTCTTTGAAGGGCTTTACATTTGTCGCAGAGAAAGTAAAGATGACGACTTCGTCTATCAGACGGCAGATGAAAAACATCGTGAACAATTACTCGGAAGCCGAAATAAAAGTCCGGGAAGCCACGTCCAACGACCCGTGGGGCCCGTCCAGCTCCCTGATGACGGAGGTCGCGGACCTGACCTACAACGTGGTGGCCTTCTCGGAGATCATGAGCATGGTGTGGAGGCGGCTCAACGACCACGGCAAGAACTGGCGGCACGTGTACAAGGCGCTGACGCTGCTCGACTACCTCATCAAGACGGGCTCGGAGCGCGTGGCCCAGCAGTGCCGCGAGAACATCTTCGCCATCCAGACCCTGAAGGACTTCCAGTACGTCGACCGCGACGGCAAGGACCAGGGCGTCAACGTGCGCGAGAAGGCCAAGCAGCTGGTGGCCCTGCTGAAGGACGAGGAGCGGCTGAAGGCCGAGCGGGCCCAGGCGCTCAAGACCAAGGAGCGCATGGCCCAGGTGGCCACCGGCGTGGGCAGCAGCCAGCTCGCCTTCGGCCGGGGCTCCAGCCAGCCCAACCTCTCCACCGGCTGCTCGGAGCAGGAGCACGGCAAGGCCGGGGGGTCGCCGGCCTCCTACCACGGCTGTGAGTAGTGGCCGAGCGCTGGGCACCGGGGCTGAGCCGGAGCTCGCAGCCCCTCCATGTTCGCTGCGTGCTCGCTGCCGGCAGCCGACGGCAGCGCCCTCAGTCTTCCTGGGGTTATGGTCCCAGAGGCGCTTTTGGCCCCCGGGCCGCTCTGGCTCGGGGGTCCTGAGACCCTCTGGATGCGTGGGCAGGGCTGGCCCCGGGGCGGGGGGCGCGGGGAAGGCGGGTGTGGAGGCCGAGTCGCCTGCTTCCTCCTGGGGCGGGTCTGCAGCGAAGGGCCTGGCCTGCTCCTGCTGCCTGGCAGTGGGGGTTGGCTGTTCTGGATAATCTGCTTTCTTTCATCTCACATGCCGTGTCTTTCTAATGACTGGGCTGTGGGTCCCCTGACTGGCTCAGTGTCTGTTCTGCTTGAGCGTCTTGGGGTGAGATGGCGTGTGTCTGCCTCACTTGTAGAGGGAGAGGGCAGAAGCCTCTGCAGTAGCCGGCGTGGGCGAGGCCTTCCCCACCTGTGGTCCAGAGTGGTTCGGTCGCGCGGCTGGGTCCGTGCTGGCTGGGGCTGCTCTGTTCTCTCGTTTTGCATGTCGATGACTCTGGGTCTTTGCCCAGCGTTTGGAAGAGACCTCAGAAAATAGAAGTGGGGTTCAGGGCCTGACGGAAGCTGGTCCGGGAGCCGCGTTGGCAACCTTGTCATTCGCCGACGTGGTCCCTGGAATGGCGCCTCTCTGCTTTCGCAGTGTGGTGGCGAGGCGGGGGTCCTGGCGGCCTGCGGGCTGGGGGATGCAGAAACTGTCTCTTCCGGCTGTGAAAACAAAAGTGCAGGTCACTGTACCCTTTGTTTTTGGAATAAGTAACACTGTCAGCATAAAACTTTTTTACTTTTTCTAAGGCAGTTGTTTGCAGTTTGACAAACCGCTGTCGACCTTGCTTAGTTCAGCAGGTTTCAGTAGCATTTCGAGAAGTGGCAATAGGAGATTTTGCATAGTAAGGTCAGACTGCCCGCCTCTGAGAATTCCCAGGGATTGTCGAGCTCAGAGAGGTCCGCGTTGCTTGTCCCATTTGCAGTTCCTGTTGTTTTCCCACTTAGCTGAATGGCTCTGCTGAGGCAAAGTCTGTGACCTTCGTGAAACCCCTTGAAAGAAATGGAACCTGCACCCCAGGGGCTCTAGGGGCTGCCCCTGCGCTAGGTTGCACCATAAAAGGAAGATTGCCCTTAAGAAGCGAAGTTGTGTGTTTCCCTCAGGGAGCCCCTCTCCACCCGAGAAAGGCCCCTGCAGGTGGGCTGAGTCCCGGGCCCCCAGCCTCCTCTTGGGGGAGTGGCTGCGTATGGGCGCTGGGGGCTGCTCCTCTGGCCTGCCTTTTGCGGTCATTGTCGTCTAGCTGAGGCGGTGGCCCGTCCATCGGTCCGAGGGTGTTCCGGGGCAGGGAGGAGTGGGTGGGGCCTCGGGTCCAGTCCTGCCGGCCTTGGCCTCCCCCGCCCTGCCCGGCGCTGCTGTGGTCCCGGCTCATCCCCTGAGACCCTGAGCTCGAGTTGCACGTTCAGGGTCCATTCGCGGGGCCTGGCCTCTGCTGCTGCCTGTCCCTCTAACAGCCTGTCACTCACTGTGTGTGTGTGTCCCTGCCCCACAGCACCGGAGGCCTTGCTGTGTCCCCAGCACCGCACAGGGGCCCCGCTGGGTCAGAGCAAGGAGCCGCTGCTGCTGAGCCAGCGCCCGCCCTTCCTGCCCTGCCCGCCTGTCCCGGGGCTGCCCTCCTGCTGCGCTGGCGCCCAGGTCCAGCCCTGCCTCGCTTGGGCCCGGTGGCCTGGCCTGCGGCTGTGTGCGCTCGCCGTCGCTCAGTGCAGCCGGTGTTCCCCCCGCCTCTCGAGGCCCCGTGTCCTCCCCTCTCCCCAGAGCCCGGCCCCGCACTCCCTTGCCCCTCGCCCGCCCGGAGTCCTGCCAGGGCCTCGGGGGGCCGCTGTTCACCTAAGGCCTGGGGGACCGCTGGGCGCTCCCTGTGTCCCGCTCCCTGAGGAATTGGAGGGGGTCATGCTGGCCGCAGACCCGGGTGTGGGGAAGACCGGGCCGCCTGGCCGCAGTGTGTGGTTCCAGCCTCGCCCCGCCAGGCACACCCGGGCCTCGGCGCCGGTGGCCGGGAGCCATCTCTGCATTGCGGGGACACGTGCCAGGCGGAGGACCTGAAAATGGGATGGGATGGCTTTTGCTTCTCAGCGAACTGCCGTCCTTCCTGAGATCCCCGTGACTGTGGGGAACAGAGTTAGCTGTGCTGCGATTCTAGGTCACGGTGTTTGAAGGTCCCTAACTCAATGGGTAACGAAAATGAGGCTTCTCTTTGGATTGATTAATGGTGTATCCTGGACAGTCTCCAGCTGGGGCAGGTTAAACTGAAAACAGTTCTCAGGGTTGCCCACGAGGAAGTGCTCTCAGTCTGATCTGCCTTCAGTCCCCAGGGGCCCTGCCTCAGAGAAGAAAGTCTTCCCTTCTCTTCTGTTCTTACTGGAAGGAGCGCCAGCGAAGCGCCTCTGTGCCGCTTCCCGACGACCTGGAAACGGTTCCGCTCATCGTGCCTCACACACATCGCCAACCACCCCCCCCCAGGTGCCCGTGTGATCGCCTTGTTGAGCTCTGGGATGTTTCCTTCGCGCCTGTGCTCCCCTCACGGTCTGTACTGGACTCCGCAGGGAGGACCAGCTTTGCAGTGTCGGGAGGCGTGTTTCACAGGCTCCCCGGAAGGCCCGCTGGTGCGCCTGCAGGTTCCCAGTGCCCCCGGGGCCTACCCGTTGAGTAACTGGGGGGTCTGTTTGTGTCCCCCTGGCCCCCAGCTCTGCTGGGACGCTTGCACATGAAGCCCAGGCCCGGGCCGCCCCGCGCCTGGGCCCGTGGGTCCCCCCACTCGGCACCCTCGCATATGCACGTCCGGCAAGTTGCTCCGCCCGCAGCCCACACGGAGTTCTCTTTTCCTTCAGCTCTGGAGAAACTAAGGGTAAAATGGGTGAGCGAGTTTGCTTTTAGACAGTTTCTCGAACCCTGGATGAGTTTTAGGCAAACACGTGCTACGCGCGGTGTCACCCTTTTGAGTGCTTTCCTCTCGGTATCTCACACCCTCTGCATTGCGGGGCTGCCGGGGCTGTCCCGTGACTCCTTGCTGAGCCCTCAGCTGAGTGCCACGCATAAGGTGCGGGCTTGACATGGGCACACGGTGGGTCTGCTTTGAACACACTGGCTTGGAATCCAGCACGAGGAGTCCCACTGACCTGGCTGTCGGAAACTGGTCTCGTGAAGTGCGGGCTGTGATTCAGGGCAGACTTTCGTGAGGGGTGCAAGGCGGACCCCAGGCCCCGCAGGGGAGGCCTGGTGGGCGCGGTGCCGACTCTTGGCCGCGGCTGCTGCTCTGCCCACCGTGATCGTGTTTGAGGAGGGCCTCCTGTCGTGAACTGCGCCCGTCGGCTCCTCTCTGGGCCTCCTCACTCCTTCCGGTCTCCCGCGCACAGCTGCAGAGTTCTTTCCTTCCTCTGCAGCGAGCGCATGGCTGCAGTTCAGTGCCCGCTTTCAGATTGCTTTCCGTGCTCTTACCCACCCCCCTCTTAGAAATGACGCCCTGATCCCGGCTCGCAGAGAGCGCCCGTCCGTCCCAGGGATCCCCGCAGGGTCCGGCGCAGAGCCCTGGTCGCACAGACAGGTCCCCCTGCCGGGTTAGCTGTGCTGCTGCCGGCCTTGGGCGCCCACAGTCCCTCGTTTTGAGCTCCCACCGTGTGCCTCTGTCGTGTGCCCCCTTCCCACTAACGGGGAGAGAGACAGCGAATGGTCGGCATTGTGCTGCACGCTGCACCATGAATGCTCTGGAAACCCCAAACCCAACACCGCCCAGCGTGTGAGGAGTGGGGAGGGTGGTCCGAGTGCGGGGAAGGCCCACAACAAGCCTGGACTGGAGGAGGAGGGCTGGGCTGTGGAAGGTCTGGAAGGGCATCCCAGGCAGGTGGAGGGCGGAGGGCTGGACCGGTGGGCAAGGCTGGGCCCGAGGGACGGGGAGCGTCCCATGTTGGTAGACGTGTGGAGGGCCTCCGGGTCATCGAAAGCCCTTTGGCTTTTACTCAGTTAGCTGGGAGCAGGGCAGGGTTTGGAACCGAGGAGGGATTGGATCCTGCTGAAGGGTGAGAAGGCTCACGAGGACTCTCTGGCTGTGTGGGGGGCCAGGCGGGCCCAGGGAGGCTGGTGGGAGACCCCTGCCTTTCCCCAGGTGGGAGATGACGGTGCTGGACCTGATGGGGCGGAGGAGGCCTGGGCACACTTTAAAGGAACGGGGTGGGTGTGCCCAGGGCTGAGAGGTGGTGACTGCCGGCCAGTGGTCCCCGCTATCGGGAAGGCAGGGCCAGCCAGCTGGCGGGGAGTGTGCCCGGACCTCCGGGGCCTTCCACCCGGCTTTGGGCCCCATGTCGGCTGATTGCTCCCAAAGGGGCTGGGCGAGGAATTTGGCGGGAGACGGGACTCACTCGGGAGCCCGTCTCGCCGGAGCCGGTGTGTTCTGCACGTCGCGGGAGCCCTGATCTTCGGTGGCAGCGAGTGTCCGGCAGAGGCCGACGCTGGCTGTCACGTCTTCAGGTGGGAAATCGAATCAAGAGGCTGGTTGGTAGCGCCAGCAGACCCTCGGAGGTGGCAGTTGTAGTGACACGTCTGTCCAGGCGGCAAATGTCAAAGGTGTTCGTTCTTGTCTCCTGGGCTTGGGCCCCCAGCGGGGTCTCAATGTGCCGTGGCGAGGCCTCCGCGTGGCTGGGCTGCTCGGGGCTGCAGTGCCTGCAACAGCGGGAGGCTGGCGGTCCCCGTTCACTTCCTGTAGGAGGCGGCGGGGCGGGGGTCGTTGGCGAGGACACTGAGGTGGACTCGCTCCCCCAGATCCGCTCGGTTGTAGCAGTGAGGCCAGGATCTGAACCCAGAGCCCTGGCAGTTTTACGGTTGTGTGGTCCACCTCGTGTAACGCTGGTTACTCCACGGGGCCCTCTGGTTGTCAGAGAGGGTGAGGTTGAAACAGCTGTCAGAGCTGCTGATGGGGGTTGTCAGTTAGGCGATTGATGTTGCCGTGTGCCAGGGGAGACGGAAGGTGTGGCTGCAATAGCTACACCTGTCCGTTTGTCTTTAAAGCATCCTTCGTAAAAGTGTAGGTACACAAACTGTCGTTTTATAGACTGTCAGTAGTGGATGTGAAAAAAGCAAAGGGGGGGTTGAGTCAGGCTCAGTAAGAGTTACACAGCAGGGCCATGTCTGATTCATGGCTGCTTGGTGACCAGATTCCAATGGCCAGCTTGAAGGAAGGGGGCATTTAAAATTATAGTATAAATAAAAATAAGAGGGAAGGTCTAAGGATAATTTTTCTTTGTGTTGGAAAGTAGACCACATAATTTATGGATAATCTCTGTATATCACGTATTCTGTGTTTGTCTTCAGAGTACTTTTCTCTTTTATCGTCTGTCTCCTCGCACTGACGGAGCAGGAGCCTGTGCTCAGTGCCAAGTGCCTGACCCACGAGGTGCTCAGTAAGTAGTGAACGAACGAATGCTAAATCGACCTGAATTCTCTTTTTCCTGGTGGTGTTTTGATGTGACATGCTTATCTCCATTGGTGTCTGCCCCTGTTAGCCTTTTGCGAATACACTTTGTGGGCTTTTCCAGAAATGTGGAAATGTTGTACCGTATCTTGAGACTTTGAGTTTAGAACAGTGTGATTCCTAGTTGTTAGATTTTGTTTGGTAATAAAATGCTGTTCCCGATTTTGCCAGCTGCCCTTTCTCTGTTCCCTAAGCCACTGGCTCCAGCTGACTGCCCGGGAGCTTTTAAATCTCCCGAGGTGTCCCAGAGCCCCGGCACACATCTGACAGGTCGGAGCCTCGGGGCGGGCGCGGGCAGCGTGGCGCCGAAGCTCCCGGGGGGCTCCGGGCCTGGTCAGTGCGGGCCCTTCCTCCCGTCGCTTCCGCTGACCACCGGCGGCCACGCCCTTTCAGAGAGTCACGGTCAGCAGGCGACTCGCCGACTTCCAGCGGCTCGAAATGGCTGTTGCAGCGGGATGAGCCTCCTCGCGTGGCCTGCTGGTGGGGAGCGGGGTCCAGCTGGCGGGGTGGTGACCAGCCCGTTGGGCCAGTGCCCGCGTGGCCCACTTCTCCAGGTCTAACTGGTAAGCGTGGCTTGGGCGGCACATAAGAAACTCTGCTAGATTTTTCATTATAAAGGTAATGCCCGTCCATTCCCGATGGTGTAGAAAATGCAAAAAGAAGACGGACACACGCCGTAATCTTGTCACACAGGCAGTTGTTGTTCCCACGTGGGTGTATGTCCTTCTGGACATTTTTTCTAAGCATTTTCTTTTCTAGGGTTGCAGATGTGTTGTAAATGCAGCTTTGCGTCCCTGCTTTCTGTATCATGATGTCGTCACCCCCCCAGCTGCCTGGCCTGTGGGAATGGGGGGTGGTCCGGCTTTGTCACGGCCGTCTGTCTGCGAGCAAAGCCAGTGGGTTCTTACTCTGAAGAGGAAGCGAAGGCCAGATCAAGACCCACATCCCCGGAGGCAGCTGTGTGGACAGATCTGGATCACAGGTCTGAAGTGTGTTCCACGAGAGCAGGAGGAATCTCATGTTTCCTACCGTGCAGACAGTAGAGAAGTGTTACACATGTGTCGTTCATACCCACGTGACCTTTTCAAAGCACATTTCTCAGAAGGTGAGTGCGTTCATTCGCTCACTTCGTAAGCCCGAGGGCGCCGGGGCCGGCGCTGGGCAGGGGGGGCTCACGGTCGGCAGCTGAGGCTGGGCACTCCGCGGGCTTCCGGTTCGGGAGAGGCGGACGCCTTCACGGTGCGACACGTGTAGCGCTCCGAGGGGGCCGGGCAGGCAGGTCCGGGGCTGTTCTAACCCTGCGTGCAGTGGGACGGGGTGCGTGGCCCAGAGGTCACCCCTTAGCCGACTCCTTACCACCAGATTCCCAGGAGAAATACTGCAGTCCCTGATTTTTCTCACCTCACTTCCTGCGTGCATTTTCCGTGTGGCTTTAAAGGTTAAAGTTTGGGTAGGTTAGACGTCCACACGGTGGGGACGGGGCAGTGCTCTCTCTGGGCTCTTGGGTGTCCCCTGTGCTAATGTGGGCACTGCACACGCTGCCGTGCCTGAGGGAGCCGCTGCTCAAAGGAGTCGCTCACCATTCCCACCCCAGTCACAGTTGTTTCCAGGTTCTCACGGCATAAATAACCACGTGGTAAGCGTCTTTGGGCAGAAAGCCTGCTTTTCTGAGGATTCTTCATTGTCTTCAATGTAGAGTTCCCAGAAGTGAGAGTAGTGGGGAAAATGTATGAACATCATTCTGTCTCTTGAAATTGGCAAATGTTTCCCCATCGGACCAGGCCCAGGTGCAGTGCCGCCAGCTGGGGGGCTGACCGTGCTCAGGTGATAGCCCCTGAGCCCAAAATGGGTACTGAAATTTTTTGAAAGATCATTTCTAGTTTAATAGATGGAAATTTCCGTCAAAACACTCATTTTAAAAGTGAGTTTCCTGTCTGTATTACCCTAAGAAACTGATGTAGGCATTTAATCTCAGTTAATTTATGATTGAATTAATAAGAGAGAAGTTACGTCTTTGTTGAAGTTCCGGTGTCCCAAGCCCTCTCCTCCGTCCCGAGCGCCTGCCTGGGGAGTTGTGGGTGCAGCCCTCGCCCCAGTGCTCCCCCGAAGGTCGACTTTCCCACGGGTGTAGACAGAGCACCAGGAACCATGGGGACCCCCGGGAAAAGGGCGAGGAGAAACAATCCCTTCCTGTTTTGGACAAGCCCTCCCTTCCCCACCTCGCCAGCTGGTGATCTCCTAACGGAGAGGGTTTCACCTGCAGCCCAGAGAGAGCAGCACAGACTCGCTCTTTTCTCTCAGGCAGAGGATGGGCCTTGAGTCCTGCCAGCAGATGACAGGGCAGCTTTTGTCTCTGCTCCGCCCGCCCCGTCCGTCCCCACTGTCTCCCGCGCTGGCTCCTTCCTCCCTGGGCTTCGGCTTCCGCGTCCGTGGGCTGCGGTGGCAGCCCCCGTATCTCAGGGTGGTGGTGACGCGTGTGTGAGCTGTGCCCTTGGGAGTCGCAGCTTTGTGCTCGCTGGAAACTAAACTAGAAAATGAACCTGGAACAAGCCAGGGTGGGGAGGTTCCTGGCCACAGGCGGGTCTGGGGTGTAGAAGGCATAGGTCCCCATTCTGCGGGCTGCGGACGCGGGCCTTGGGGGCCGCAGAGCACCTGCCCTGCTCTAGGCGTCCAAGAAGAACCCCTGCCCACAGAGCGTCCCGCTGGGGAGGGCGAGCTGGGGCCCTCGCTCGGGGAGACCCAGGCTCTCTTTCCTCCCTGAGGGCGGGGCAGGGGCGGCGGGAGTGGGCGTGTGGTCTGAAGGCAGGAAGGAACTGGAGGACTCTAGGGCCCTCGGCGGCCAGCGGAGCAGGTGCCAGGTGCGGGGGAGGGGCTGGTGAGCCGCCCTGGGGAGTGGAGGCGTGTGTGCAGGGAGGCGGGGCCTGAGACTTGACGCTGGGAGAGGCCCTGACCTGGGAGCCGCCCACCAGGGCTTCAGCGCCAGAAGTGGGTCGTGTCAGCTTTGGGGGCCGGAAGCCCCAAATCAGGGTGTCCGCAGGGCTGTTTCCTCTGAAACCCGTAGGGGAGCGTCCTGCCTTGTGGCTTCCCTGCTTCCGCTGGTGGTGGCCCTCCTTGGTGTCCCATGGCCTCGCTGCTGGCCCCCCCCCCTTGTGTCCACCCTGTGTCTCTTCTCTGCTTGTAAGGACACCTGTCACGTTGGATGTCGGGCCCACCGGCTCCAGTGTGACCTCAGCTTAACCGTTAACAAATGAATCTGCAGCAGCCCTGTTTCCAAATAAGCTCTCGTTCCGAAGCCGGGGGTCAGGGCTTCACAGCTTTGGGGCCCAGCTGTGCCCCAGCCCCCGGTCAGGGGGACGCTCCCCGTGGGCTGGGTCTCCGCTTGGGCGGCAGCACAGGCCACTCGTGCCGGGAGGGTGAGCTTGGGCTGCCGAGGGTCGGCATCTTCCAGGCCAGGCCGGGCCCCAGACGTTCTCTTGTGACCTCGGGCCGGATGGTCCAGGAACGTTGCCAGGTGTAATAGCACCTCAGTTAAGCCCATCCAGAAACCAGCCGCTTCTCACCTCCTTCACAGCCGCCATCCTGGCCCAAGCTCCCACCATCCTCCCTGGACCGGTCAGGTGGCGTCGCTGCTCGGCTTGCACCCTCCTGAAGGCCCTCCGAGAGCCCCCGGAACCTCCAGGGCCCTTCCGTCATGGCCCTCTGGGCGCTCTGCCTATGCCAGCCTCACCCCCTGCACCCAGGCGAAGCCCCCACCTGCTTTCTGCCTGGTGTCCTTGCTGCCGCCCAGGCCCCTCTGCAGTGTCTCTGTCACACCTGAGCACAGGGCAGGCTCTCCCCACCCCGGCCCACCTCCCCTGTGTGTGTGTGTGTCTTGTCCCCCCTCGCTGGGACACAAGCTGCAGGAGAGCAGGGACTGGCCTCGGGCCTGGAGAAGCGCCAGGCGTGGCGTGTGCGAGTGTCAAGGACCGAGTGCTCAGGGCACCTCAGGGCTCTGGGAGGGCGTGGCATGGGCTCTGAGACTGGCTCTGAGTTCTCCTGCTGTGAGTGGCCCTGTGACCTCTCTGGGCCCCGGTTTCCTCCTCTGTGGGAGGGACTGATGATGCAGAGCAAGGCCTTAGGTCAGCCTTTGTCCCTCGTGGCTGGGGCACCCTGGCGAGCCACCTCACTTCCGGGCCTCAGCCCTGGCCTTCGGGGGGTTGGGGGGCAGGACCCCACCTGGACTGAGGGTCCGGCAAGGCGCCAGGTGTGGTACACCTGTCACGTGCCAGGCGCTCTCACAGGAACTGGTCTGATCCTCACCACAGCCCGAGGCGGCGGGGACTCTGTCTCCGTCCTGCAGGTGAGGAAGCCCAGGTGTGGAGGACGCCCTGCCGAGGCCGAGGTGGAGGGTTGAGCAGCGGCAGGGCCTGGATCCGGGCCTATGCTCGCAGACGCCCCCTCCCCCGGGGCCGAAACGCCAGCCTGGGTGGGGCCCAGGCACAGCAGTGAGTAGACGGGCCCCGTGGGTGCGTGCCAGGAAAGAGCACGTGTTTATGTTTTCTGGGTGGAATCGCAAGAAAATGTCAACAGCTGTTTCCTCTGGGGAGAGGAGTGGGGGCAGGAAAAGAGGGGTGGCCCTCACTTCCTTTTACGCTGAAGTATTTAAAACAGGCTCTGGCGTCTCCCCCTTCCCCCATCAACGTGGCGGTGAGGACAGGCTGTCATCGTACCTGGCAGAGCGCACAGCAGCCGTCGGGCCTGTCTCACTCCAGCCCGCGTGCCTGTCTGCCCACTGTCCTGACAGCGGCTTAGAGCCGACTGTCTACACCGAGACCACCAGCAGCACGGTCGCTCAGAGGTCCCGTCCCTGCAGTCTTGCTGTGCTCGCAACCCTGACGTGCTGAGACGCTGGGCCGGCCGTCTTGCAGGGAGAGCGGCCTGAGGTCTGGGTTCGCCCAGCTGCTGCCTCAGTCCTCGCCCGGTACCTCTGTGAACTGAAATCAGATGGGGGGTCTGCACTGCAGTCAAGTTGGGGGTTTCGCCGGGGCCGCCAGGTGGTGGCAACGGGCAGGGCTGGGCCACGGCCCACCCTCCGTTATGAAGTCACACCCCCTTCTCGTCCTGAAGGTCACCTGGCTGTGGTGGTACTTTCGGCTCTTCACATCTTGCAGCTCTTTGGCTTTTCCACAATGTATTTATGCTTTTTTCTCTTTCAGTGTTACCTGGGGTGATCTGAGCTTATTTTCTCCTAATTTGCCTTGCTTGACTAAAAGCAGTCTTTCCTCTACTGCCTGTGAGCTGGGAGAGGGGGGGCCCTGGAGGGTCTCCCTGGGGAACGGGCTCAAAAGGCTCAGCTCTGCGTGGGAGTGTACTTGGTGGCCGAGGGTCATCGGTGACTCAGGAAACGGCTGGTGGAACACAGGGAGTTGTCGCCACATTGAGGAAGACCCAGTAAGCACTTCGCTGCAGTTCAGTAACGAGGAAGGAACTTAGCTGGACCGGGAAGCTGGTCACTGGGGGGCAGAAGCTGGCCCTGGGCTCAGTGCCGGCTCCCCAGCCCCTCCTTCAGAGACCGGCAGAAAGAGGAGGGCGGAGGCCCCGGCCGCCAGAGCCGCAGTCCTCTGCCCATGGAGGCCCGGGGCCAGAGCGGGTACCAGTCCCTGGTTTCTGCCGTGGGAGATGGAGGGGGGCGTCTGGTGGCTGTGGGCAGAGTGGAGAGCAGTGACCTGGGCAAGGCCTGGCCCCCAGGTTGGGGGGCCGCTGTGTCTCGGGTCCTTCTGACCCCTCCCTCCCCCCCCCCACACTTCATAGACGTGGAAGCAGAAGCCCAGAGAGGTGGCCATTCGTGTGCGGTCCCCCTGCTGCTATAGGGTGGGGATGGGACGGGAGCCCTGGCATCCCCGTCAGCTGGCGGGCACGGGGTTGTTAAGGTGGCGGCAGTGTTTGGACCCAGATGGGGTGTTCTTGGAGCCCCGCTGCCTGGCGACCTTGCATTCTTGCCAGGTTGTCAGACGTGCCTCGTGTACCCGGCGACAGCCTGCGTGCTAGGGCTTTACAAGAAGTCCCCGTGCAGAGCCGCCCCTGGGCCAGCTGGGTCCGCAGAGTCTGTGCCCTTCACTCGGCGTCCGTGACTGCAGACACCGCTTACGTGCTTTCTAGGAACACTGCAAAACGTAGCCATTGAGAAGAAGCAATTTCCTGTTTTTCTGTTACCTTGACTGCTTTGCTTTCTTCTTTCGAAATTCCCCGACCTTGCCCATCTGAAGCGCCTTTGTTTTTTGTTTTTGTTTTTGTTTTTGTTTTTTTTTAGCGCCTTTGTTTTAGGGGCGCGTTTGGGGACCGGTGTGGGTCGGCCGGTCCCTGGAGCAGGCGAGCAGGGTGAGGTCGGGAGGCCCCGCAGGAGACGCCAGCCGTGTTTCTGGTTCTCCTCTTAGCCTGTATTTTGCGGGAACTGTTGGGCGTGTGTAGGCTCCCTGTTCAGCCTCCCCTGCCCCGAGCTTTCTCAGCCAGGGTAGTGGACTGGACAGGGTGAACGGGGGGCCCACCGAGCAGGTGAAGGCTTTGTGCTCCTCCCCGCGGGCCTGTCTCAGCTGCAGGAGAAGGGTGGTGACACGCTTGCTCGTGGAGTGGTTTGCTTGTGCGCACGGTGCCGGTCTTCCCTCGAGAGGGTGCTGGGTCAGAAAGCAGCCTGAGACCCGAGAGCGGCCGGCCCCTTGAACCCCCGCTTCTTCCACTGTCCCCGTGAGTTGTGGACCCTCAGACCCTCAGATCGTCAGAGTGGGGCGAGGGCCAGGCTCCGGGGGTCAGAAGGGCCCATTCAGGCCCGTCTCACCACCACCTCTGTCCTCGGGCACAAGAGGCCCTTTGTGGGGACGAGATGCTGTCACTAAGGCAGGAACGTCTCCGCCGGACGCCTCCCTCGCAGCTGAGACCGCCCTGTGCAGCTCAGCTGATGCTTTGGGCTGGTGGCTGTGAATTCTTCCGTCTGCGTGACCGAGAGCCGTGCCTCCTCCTATGCAAACCGCAGCGTTCAGGGGAATACCCTTCGTCTAATTTCCATACTGATGTGGTGAGCTGTTTCCGTGTGTGCCGGCCACACGCTATCCCAGCAGCGTCAGCTGTGGGGTGCAGACGTGCACGTTTGCATTTGAAGCTGGGCCGGCCTCGCAGCTGTGCTGAGAGGCTTGGAGGGCAGGGAGGCCTCAGGTCTCCGGCAGGCCCTGCGCAGAGCCCGGCCCGTTCCTCCCGGTCCCGCCAGGTTAGGCCGGGTTCAGCTTTCCCTGCCAAGATGGGGCTCTCTGTTCAGGGGGCTTTTTGGGGTGTGGGATGGGGTCTGAGGTCTTCCCCTTTCTTCACTCCTGGTTCCCATCTGGGAGTAAACGAAGGGTGTCAGATGTGCCGTGCTTGCTCTACGCTGAGGGTTTTGTGAAGCAGCCTCAGAGACTCTTAGCAGGAAGGAGGCTGGGAACGGGCGGCCTGAGTGGCTGTGACCTGGACGGGGAGCCACGTGCGTCACAGGAGTCCCCCCACACTGTCCGCCATGACTGGCCAGCTTCCTTTGTTCCCACCGGTCTGGGTGGTGATGTTGCTTCTAGAGCACGAGGAGGCCAGAGCTGCCGCCTGTGACGGGCAGAGGTGAAGTGTGGAAACACACCAACCAAAAATGCGCTTTTGTTTTGGTGTATTGTTAAGAAATCAAATTATTAAGGTAGATTTGAGGACATTCTGTTACCATCTAGCTTTATTTCTAAAGAAATGCTTTGGAAAATATAATTGGGGCGATGCACTAGGCTGGGATTTGACTTGATTTTATTTAGAAGAATATGTTTGTGTTTTTTGGATAACTGCAGCATTTTGCTGTTTGACCTGTTCACTAGCTTAGAGTAGACATGAGGCAATTGGTTGCTGGCTTTTTTTTTTTTTTTTTTAATGTTTCTCTTGGTTGACAGTAAATCACAGTGAGCACACCGTGCTTCAGGCCACATGATTGTGCCAGATGAAGTCTCACTGCCGTGTGTTTTACGTGTCTTTCCTAAACTGTAGGACAGAGTGATGCCAGTTACAGCCCCACCCTGCACTGCCCCTGCAGCCTCGCCCGTTCTTCTGTGGGTTTTTCCAGGACCCTAACTGCATCTCGCCTCTTCTCCCGTTTTACTCACTGTAGCCAGAGCCCAGCCATCTAGAAACCTCAACATCAGGCATCATTCCCCACCGTTTACTTCCTCCCAAAGAGGCAGATCCTAGGAGGCAAGCTTAGGTTGGAGATGTAGGCAGAGGCAGCATTTGCGTGAGCGCTGGGGGCTGGGTTTGCTGGAAGGGATGTAACGGAAGAAGGGAGCAGACGCGTATACAGTCAGAGCATCTTTAACAACTACCCCTCGGCCGTGCAGTGGGACCCTCCATCTGCCTGTCCATCCATCTGTCCATTTATCCACGCGGTGGGTGTTTGCCAGCTGCTTTGTCAGACTTTGCGGGTGGACGTGATGGTGGGAAGACGAGCCTGGGCCCGTCCCTAGGAGCACCTTCTGACGTGACCCACCAAACTGCAGAACTGGGGTGCTGGGAGAGCGGGAGGCCGGCCCCGGAGCACCGGCCAGGGAAGCCGAGCTGGAGACCGGGGAGGAGCGGCTGGCACAGAGGCCCCGAGGGAGGACAGCGCAGAGGCATCCAAGAAGGTGGCTCCACACCTCTCCGGGTGGCAGGCCTCGCGCTGAGAGTTCCTCTCCTGGGGGGGCGGCGGGCAGGGGTGGCGCGCTCTTGGGCTGTTGCTCCCGAAGCTTCACGTCTGGTTTCTGCGGGCACCCAGGCTCCCCGACGCAGGAAGCGTGATGGTGCGAAAGCCCGGCGTTTTCCGCGCGGGGGGCCCAGCCTGGCCACAGTGGGGTTGTGCGAAGACCCCTTCCTTTGGGAATCAGCTGGGAATTCACATCTCATCCCTTCATCAGAACTGCTTCATCAAAGCAGGTGCTGCTTCAGATGTTTAAACTAGCTAAGTACTTCAGCAAACAATGGCTATGTATGTTTTTTTTTTTTTCAAGTCAACGTGCAGTTTTACTTAAAAAACAAAAATTTTCAGGGTTACTGCAGAAATGTTTGGTCTTCATTTTCCATGTCTTTAGGACCGGGAGATACAGTGAGATTCTTACACATGAGAGGGGGGGTGCCTTGTACTTCTTTGAATGATCTTTGACCCAGGTTTTCAAGAACGGTGCTCTCGATGTTGTAAAAACTCAGCCCCCCTCCTTGAAGCCGTGCAGTGGAGACAGGCTTGACCCCCGAGAGGCCCGAACTGGCCGCCCAGGGCGTTTGTCCTGGCGAGCGCTGCGTGGCTGGCGTAGTTGTGACGTTCCTTGGCTGTGCCCGCGGCGTATTCGCAGAGCCCCCTCTCCCGGCCAGGGTGGCCCTGTGGGTGCGAGACGGGAGCGGGCGGCTGGCCAGGGAGCGCTGGTCCTTCACGCTGACTTTGCCTCCCCCGCAGCCACCTCCCCACGGGTGTCCTCGGAGCTGGAGCAGGCGCGGCCGCAAACGAGCGGGGAAGAGGAGCTGCAGCTGCAGCTGGCGCTGGCCATGAGCAGAGAGGTGGCCGAGCAGGTGGGTGCCAGCAGGGTTGCGCGCCCCCGTGGGGAGGGGCCCGGGCACACTCACACGGAGGAAGGGCTCTCGCTAGTTGGTCCTGGGGACGCGCCGGTCAGAGGTGCTTCCTGGAAACGCTCCCGCGCGCTTGGCCGGGCTCCAAGCCAAGTGTCCACAGCCCCTCAGCGCCGAGTGCGGACCACGATCTGCACGGTGGGTCGAGAGCATCTGGACCCAGAAGAGGATGAGACAGAGGCTGGGAGGAAATGCCCAGGAGATGAGAGTCTGACATTCAGAGATGGGCACGTGTGCAGTTTTTCTTTTATAAGCACACGCTACGTTAAGATGGAGAAGGAGAGGGTCTTCCCTGATGGTCCAGTGGTTAGGACCCCACGCTCCCCGTGCAGAGGGCCCGGGTTTGATCCCTGGTCAGGGAAGTAGATCCCACATGCATGCTGCGCAGAGCGTCCAAATAAATGAATGAATGAATAGATAAATAATAAATTTTAAAAAAATACAGGTTTTTACAAAAAAGGTGGAGAAGAAGGGAAAGGAGCAGCCTTACAAAGGGGTGGGCCCTTGGCTGCCGCTTTCGGCCGGACTTGCTGCCCTTTGGCTAAAAAAGGCGAAGGAGTGCAGCGAGGCCCGCGGCCCCTCTCGCTTGGCAGCGCTGTTGAGAGACAGTGGGGGGTCGGGTGGAAGAGGCAGGTGTGGGTCCCGCGGTGACTGGAATATCCCAGAGGTCCGTGTAGCGGCCAGCTCCCGGCAGGGCCCCTCTGTCCACTCAGGACGTGCGGCCTGCCGTCGACGGGAGGTGCAGAGCACTCGCGGGGAAAATGGGGCAGATGGACGGGCCAGCCCCTTGTAGTTCCTCACTCCTGTCTTATGGTAAAGAAGACGCAGTGAGTGTGTTTACTTACGTTTAATCATTATATTGTATAAAAAAGCTAGGTCGGCCCAGCCTTCTTATATATGCTGACTGTGCCTTGAATAAATATAAATTAAGTATAACGAATCATTTCTGTTAGAAATCATAAAATATAAACACGCACTCATTTTCTGGAAGCACACGCAGTGCGGGCAGGGTGGAATGACCTGTGATTTCTGTCTTCTTTCTAATCCCTTTGTGGGTTGTTTGTGTTTTATAAGGAGACGTATTGCTTCTATAATTAGAAAGAATTTTGAAGTCATTTTCATTTTGAGAAAAAGTATTTTACAAGTATTTCCCTTCCCCCATCCGGGTGGGGGGCCCCCCCCGGGCGCACCTTGGGGTGGGAGAGGCTCGATGTGCACCTCGTCCCCAGACCCTCCTTTGAAGTGACGTGCGACACGGCTTTGGCTTCCGGCTCTGGCCGGGAGGACCTGGCTCGTGGCGATGCTGTCGCCGTGACCACCAGCTTCAGGGCCCATTGTCCTCTACAGGAAGAGCGCCTCAGGCGGGGAGATGACCTCAGGTTG
This sequence comes from Balaenoptera musculus, assembly GCF_009873245.2. NCBI lineage: Eukaryota > Metazoa > Chordata > Mammalia > Artiodactyla > Balaenopteridae > Balaenoptera > Balaenoptera musculus. The sequence continues at coordinate 58,155,161 of NC_045804.1, read as the reverse complement.
CAGATGGCCTTGGAAGAAAGCCGCAGAGACACAGTTAAAGTTCCAAGAAAAAAAGAGGTGAGTGCTTCACAGGCCGGGCGTGGGGGGCAAGTCAGTGTGTGAGACCCTCCTGAGCCCAGCCCCCAGCGGCTGTCACAGCCAGCGGCAGTGAGGAGAGGGCGGGTGACACACACATCCGCCCGAGGGGCTGGGCCCTCCCCTGACCCCGCCTCAGTTCCGTCCCCCGGCAGCTGAGCACGGTGACGTCTCCCCGACCCCCACCCCGCGCAGCTCCGGCCGCTGCTCTGTAAGCTGCTAAGCGTCAAGTGCTTTGGGACAGTTTCCTGGCCCAGGGTAAGCCGGCGTCCTCCTTACTCTGTACCGGGCTTCCTACCCGGGACCTAAAGGTGAACTGGACGTGGCTCTGCCCCTGACAACCTCATCATCCCGTCGGGAGACAGACCCTCCCGCAGGGCCAGGGCTCCAGTGGCCTCCCTGTTCCACTGCTGCGGGGTCCCTGAGGGCAGCCGGGCTGGCTGTGGGAGCAGGGGGGTGAGGCGGCCCCGGGAGAGAGCCCTGGATGACGCTGGCAGCTGGCGGGCCGGGTGGGTCGGGGGACCGCGTCTCGGAGGGAGGCAAAACCCCTGTTCTCCTGGGAAGCCCCGAGGACCTGTCGACAGACGGCGGGCACGCGGCAAATAGCCGGTGTGGGTGGAGCCTGGTCCTTACTGGGAAGCGGTGATGTGGGGCGGCGCAGTCCCGGGTCCTCTGGGCCCCCCAGAAGACCTCTGCACTGGGAGGGGCACGGGCGGACATTGGCCGCAAGGGCAGCAGGGTAAACCTGTCCTCTTTCTTCGGTCCTCGTCTCAACAGCATGGCTCCCACCCGCAGCAGACCACGCTGTTGGACCTGATGGACGCGCTGCCCAGTGCGGGCCCTGCTGCCCCGAAGGCGGAGCCCTGGGGCCCTTCCGCTTCAGCCAGCCAGACCAACCCCTGGGGTGCTCCGGCAGCCCCCGGCAGCACTTCGGACCCCTGGCCGTCGTTCGGTAAGGACCTCCCTCGTACGTCTCCCCTGCCCGCCTGCTGGACGGGGGAGCGGCTGCAGGGCGCACGGCTCCCTGTCACCTGGCAGCGGTGGGAGTGGGTCTGGGTGGTGGGGGCGGGTGTCCAGACCTCCGCGGCCCCCCGCAGCGCCCCCCTGAGGACTGCGGTTCAGGGCTCCGCTTCGTCCTGTTGTGAGTGGTTTTCTGCTTTGGGAGATTTCTTGTCCGCTGCCCACACGCCTCGGAGAGGGCTTGTCCCTCCTCTGGGACACGCGTCAACTCTCTCAGCCTCAGAATTGCACCCCAGGTTAAGAAACTGTAATACACAGCATGAAACGTCTAAATCACCGTGCTGTAATTAGCCAGAAATTACAGCGTGCTTAAGTGATCGCTAGTGAAAAGGGGACACGTTTACTGTAATTCTTCTTACCTGTCATTTAAGCAATAGCAAATCAGTTTACGAGGCTAAATGGATATTTTAAAGTTCTGTTTAATGCCAAATGTAAGGTGAACTTGTGATAAGTGATTCAGACAGGAGTGTGGCGCCCTCTGTTTAATTTGGGCTGAGATCTTGGGCACATGGGCTTCTGGATCACTGGGCACAGGGCTTGGCCTGCAGGCTTTGGGATGGTTTCCCACCGAGCCTGCCGCTCTGGGAGGCCCCCCGGGTGCTCCATCAACCCTGCTGCCCATGGCTGATCCGTGGGCTTTCTGTCTTGCAACCTCGAATGTATATTTTGTGCCAGTTTGTTCGTGTCTCTTGGGGCCTCTGTTTCCCCAAACCAGAACCATCTTTTGTATTCGGCTCGGTTCCCTGGACGTTTGCCAAAGTGCACCGAATGCCAGGTTCTGTCCTGCCGTGCGGGGACCCAGACAGGAGCAGGTAATGGCCCTGCCCTCCAGGCCCTGGCAGGTGTGGGCGAGTCAGGCCGCCAGCCTAGTAGCAGTGCTATGTGGGCAGGGCCCCGGGGGCCGTCTTTGCGTCCATCCTGGGGCAGGAGTCCAGCGGGCGTGAGGCGTGCGTCTTGGAGGAGGCTTCAAGGAGGAGCAGGAGTGGCCGGGCCCCGAGGAGGCGTGGGTGTTCCCGCAGAAGGCTCGGCTCGTGACAGGCGTGAGGCCGTGTGGTGCTGTAGTGGGCCCAGGGCTCGGGCCCTGCCGGTGTGAAACAGGCAGCAGGGGTGGGAGTGGGGAAGGGGAGGGCCAGGCGGGCGTCCCTGGACTTGTCCTTGGGGGATGCTGTTGGCCTCAGGGCTGGGCAGAGAGCCCCACACCGGCTTTGGTGGGAGCCCTCTGTGCCTTGGGGCAGACCCAGGCCAGTGCCCCAGAGCTGTCGCTCACCGGAGGCCACAGCAGCCCCGCCTGTGTGCCGTGCCCCCCCCCGGGAGCACGCGTGGCCACACGAGGCAGGTCTGCTGGAAACGCCCCTCGGCTCTGCCCATGGGGACACGGGCCCTTCCAGGCAGCGGCTCGGACTTTTCTTTAAATCTGAAAACAGTTCTTGTGTAAAGTTACGGGTGGGGTGTTCTTCAGGAGAGACTCTCCATCCCTTTCTAAGTCGTATGGGGTCAGTAAGCAGACGGGCGGCCTCCTCAGTGCCCGGGGGAGAGCGTGGTCCCTCCAGGAGCTGCGTGAGACCAGCGAGCTTGAGGAGCACTGAGTCCAGTCGGTGGCTGCTTTGGGGAGGGGTTTGGGGATCGCAGTGGTGGGAGAGAGACAGACTTTTCCCTCTCTACCTTTTTTTTTCTTTAACTGTTTGACTTATTTACCAGGGGTAAGTACTATCTGGTCAGGAGAGAGGGAATACATATTTTTTCAACCAGCACGTTTGCCCAGCCCTCCCATAGGCTGGTGGACAGGCCTGGGCCCTGGAGCTGGGTGTCCTGACTGACCAGGCACCTGACCCTCGCGGGGAGCTGGGGGGTCTCCTGCGGGTGGGGCAGGACCGCCTCCAGTGGTTGGGGTTCTCACACCTGCAGGCAGCGGAAGCCAGCAGCTGGGGGGAGAGGCAGCTGGTGCCCAGAGGCAGCTGAACATCACGTGGGAATTCTGCCCACGTGGTTCTGCTCTTCTAAATTTTTTTTAATCAAGATAAAACTTACGCGACATAAAATTCACCATCTTACTCATTTTCAAGTGGACAGTTCAGTGGTTCGTAGCCCTTCACGATAGCATGCGGTTATCAGTACTGATCCAGGACTTTGCATCACCCCAGAAGGAAACCCCTTCCCATTAGGCAGTCACTCCCTGTTGCCCCTCCCCCACCAACAGTCTGCTTCCTGTCTCTGGAGTTGCCTGTCCCGGTGTTTCCTATGTCACGGGATCACACGACACGTGGCCCTTGTGACTCCCAATTAACATGTTTTCAGAGTTCGTCCACGTGATAGCACACGTCCCTACTTCATTCCTTTTTAATGGCTGAATAATATTCCATTTTATAGACATACCACATTTTGTATAACCATTGAGCAGTAAGAGAAGGTTGAAACCTGAAATTTTGAAATCAGATTTTTTTTTTTAAATTTTATTTATTTATTTATTTATGGCTGTGTTGGGTCTTCGTTTCTGTGTGAGGGCTTTCTCTAGTTGCGGCAAGTGGGGGCCACTCTTCATCGCGGTGCGCGGGCCTCTCACTATCGTGGCCTCTCCCGTTGCGGAGCACAGGCTCCAGACACGCAGGCTCAGCAATTGTGGCTCACGGGCTTAGTCGCTCCGCGGCATGTGGGATCCTCCCAGACCAGGGCTCGAACCCGTGTCCCCTACATTGGCAGGCAGATTCTCAACCACTGCGCCACCAGGGAAGCCCTGAAATCAGATTTTTAAATGTTGACAGTGAATTTTAAAACTTAAGATCATGGTTGGAGCTAATCAAAATGCAGCTGCAGTGGCCACGTGTGGTTGGTTCATGGACTGCCACTTTGCCATCTTTTGCTACTTGCCCAACCCAGGGCCGTCTCCTTGGTTCTGATGCACTTGGCATTTTTACCAGTGACTTGGGGAAAACAGAGCATCAAAGCCCAGAGAGGCTGTTCATTCCTCTGAGGTCACACAGCAAGCGAGGGGCAGGCTCAGTGCTCATGGCCCCCAGTCCTGGAGTCGTCACGCCATCCTGGACTGCAGCTAAGGCCTTCTGTGGCCGCTCGTGTCCAGGAAAAGTCCCCTTAGACTGCAACAGGGAGCGAGAACTCGTGTTAAAATGTTAGCTTGTCTGCTTCCTGTGTCCCCTGGGCCCGTGTGTTTTCACGTGGTTGGGGTCACATCGTGGGTACGTGTAGACATTTCTTTCTTCCGTACACGGGGAGCCTTTCCAGGCGTCAGTCGAAGCTCTAGACGTTGGCTCCCGTGGGCAGTGCTAGCGCTCTGCCCTCAGCAGCGCTGCAGGACGCGGCCTCAGCCCTGCTCCCAAGCTCACTGGACCGTGGTGACCGTGAACTTGCTTCCTTCTTCCGAGACGCCGCTCCGGAGTGAGACAGTGTCGGGTTTACTGCTTAGTCTGTGGTAGAATCTGCCAGTGTGTGTTTGGGGACCACCCCACCACCCTGAAACAGCTAGAAAGATCAGAGTCTCTTCCCCAGCACTGTTGGATGCTCCCTCTGGATGAAAGAAGCGCTGTTGTGAAAGCCGCCCTTGGTAGCGAGCCCTGCCTTTACCAGCTTGTGCCAAGGGGCCTCGGGAGGAAATGCTGGGGGCTGGGAGGAGGGAGAGCGGCGCCTGCCAGGTCAGCGGGGCACTTCCTGCACCTGCCAGACACAAAGCAGCCACCTGGGACAGCAGGGCTCACGGCCTGTGATTCCGACTGCCTTGGCCGGCTCAGCCCCCGCCCCGGCTCACTCCATGACCCGCCATGTGACTGCTTCCCTGTCCCATGGAGACTCCTCGTGGGGCTCGGGGGGAGCCGGACGGAGGGAGCCGGGCACGCTCCCTGTGAATGGGCCCTCGGTCCTAGCCTCCCCTCCTCTCGTCACTCAACAAGCGCCTATTTGTCGGGTGTGTGGCCCGGCCGGGCCTGCCGGGGCTGTGGTGGGCGGAGCACAGCAGGGTCCGTCGTGTCCCACGTGCGGTCAGGAGGGCAGTGCCCGAGGCCCGGGGCGGTGGGAGGCCAAGGAGTTCCAAGATGGCCTCTGCCTGGCAGGGCAGCCTGGACCCCCTTAAATGCCAGCTCCTCACGTGATGCTGTGTCCTGCTGTTTGGCTAGTGAATGCCTGGCTGTGCTTGAAAACACGGCTCGGGTGTCCTGCTCGGGGAGACGGGGTCACCCTGTCCTCAGGACCCCTCCTTCCCCATGGTCGCCGGCTGCCCATGACCCTCATGCTAGGTACAGTTGCCGGGGCCGTGTTTCTCTTGCAGGGCAGGGCCTGGGCCTGGGCCGTGCGGGCCAGACGACGCTCAGAGGGGCGAGGTGGTGCCGGGGGCCGCCTGTCTGTGGCAGGGTCCGGCCCCACCAGACGTCCGTCTGTCCATCCAGCCTGTGATCCGAGCGGCCCAGGAGCTGGGTGGTTCTCCCGCACCTGCTGCCCATCCTAGCCGCTCGGGGAGCCTCTAAAAATGCGAATGCCCAGGCCCTCCCTGGCATCTGTGTGTGTGGGGGTCAGTATTCTACTCACACCCCCAGGGGATTCCCAAGGGCCACAGCTGAGAACCGCTGGCCTGGTGCCCCCTGAGCTGCGTGGTGAGTGAATCCCTCTGAATCAGAGGCGTTTGCAGACTCTCTGCGTGGGCTGTGCAGAGTCGGGGCGGCTCTAGCTGTGTGTTTCTACACCCGAATCAGACGTTTACCCGGAACCTTCCAGAAGTGCTCTCCAGTGTCGATGGTGCCCATGGCGGGAGTCGGGGTGACCGCAGGGCCCCCGCAGCCCTGAGACTCTGTGGGTCCCTCAGGCCCCATCAGTTGCCAGCACCTTCGTGTGTCAGGTCCTCTCTGAGGCCTGGGAGAGCGACGTGAGCGCAGCCCCCGTGAGCAGGCGCCTGTGCGGGGCTCCGGGCTGCATGAAGAGAGGGCGAGGGGGCTGCAGCGTGGGGACCGGGCCCCCGAGCGGGCCGCGGAGGCCGTCTGATGGGCAGGACGCCATGTTGTACCCAGTGGAGACGGGTAGCTCTGCCCTCAGGCCAGCTCGACCCAGTGGCCCAGCCGGCGTCACCAAGACCCAGGCCCCCTGCTCTGCCCCCACCCAGTGGGCCCCTCCCCTCTCCCTTTGGCCTCAGAAGCTCAAGGCCTGGCTGGCGGCTCTGGGTGCTCACAGCCCGGGGATGGAGAGGATCTCCCTGGACCTCCTGGACCTCTCTGGGATGCAGGAGTGGGGAGCTGGGACTGGGGGGTGGGGGCTGGTGAAGACCCTCCCCTGTTCCAGCGCAGGGTCCGCCCACTCAGACCGGGACTAGGGAGTGGTGAGGGGACAGTTCTCCCGAGGAAGGTCAGGGGATCCGTCCAGAGAAGAGGCGGGTGCTGGAAGGTGACCGGGGAGCGTCTCCTGATGGGGGCGAGAAGGAGAGGACACGGCCGCTCGTCTGCCCAGCGGCCAGGCGCGGGGGTGGAGTGCAGGGCTGCCAGTCCGAGCCCCTGGGCACCGGCACGCCGGGGCGTGAACCGTGAGCCCTCGGTCCTCGTGGGCGCTGCTGAGCGGGCGAGGTCGAGGCCCCACGGGAGACGGAAGCAGCCTGGCACCGGGTCTGGGTCCTCTGCGACCTCCCCATCCTGCGTCCTCTCCGTTGCGTCTCGGCAGCTCTGCAGACGCGTCCCAGCTCTTCTAACCTGCAGTCCGGTGCCCTCCCTGACGCAGCGTCCACCCCGGCAGCTCCCTCCAGTTGAGACGGGAAACCAAGGCCCCCGAGGTGCTGTGCTGCGGGCAGAGCAAGGGCACACCCCGGCTGTGTGACTCCAGCCGGGACCAGGTGTCCCGCTGGCCGAAGTGGGCCCGGGAGAGTGGGGTCAGTCCCGGGGGAGGTTGTTCTGCGTGAGACGCTGGGCGGACAGGAGTGAAAGGTTGGAGGAGCTTCTGGAAGCCTCAGGAGGGTTGTGGGCTTGGAGGCGGCAGCTGGAGAAGCCCCAAGTCCACACCAGAGCTGGCCGGCCGCCGGTGGGTGACAGGCGTGAGTCTCCAGGGGCTGGCGGGAATGAAGCTTGCAGGTGGGAGGCTGCCCTGGCTCGTCCGTCGTGGTCGCCGTGGCAAGCCTGGGGGGGCCGGCCGGCGGCGCTGCGTCTTCTTCAAAGCCAAGGAGCCCCTTTCACGGCCGGGCCCTGGGCGCTGAGTCCACGGGGGTCAGGGAGCAGTACCCAGTCTTCTCACCCCGTCTGGTGCCCCCAGGAGCTCGCTGTTCAGGGAGACCCCTGGTAAACGAGTAGCCACGGAGCTTTCTGGAGAGTGCTCTGGAGGAGTTGGGGGCGCGTGCAGGCAGAATGCGGACACAGCTTTTTGGAGTTCCAGGAAAGTAATGTTTGAAAAGATGGTGACAGAGGGCTTTCAAGAATTGTGGCGAGGGGCTTCCTCTCAGAGCTGGGGAGCCTAGTGAGCCCTACACAGGGTAATCAGAGAAACCCACACCCAGACGTGCAGTCAGGAGACTGGGAACAGCAAAGGGAGAGGACATCAGAGATGACGCCCCGGGAGCAGAGAAGAACAGCAGTCAGGCCGGCGGCCGAGTCCCAGCAGTGACGAGAACGTCGGGGCGGTGGGATGACGTCCTCAGGGCCCACCGGGAGGACATCCTTCTCCTGAGAACGACGGTGAGACAGAGAAACCACCGAAACCCTCACCCACCAGAATCCTGCATCCGGTAAAGGTATCCTTCAGGAATGAAGGTGAAAGGGTACCATTTCCAGCCCCACAAAAACTGCCAAGGGAAGCTCTTCCAGCTGACAGGGAAGACAACCGGACGGAAACTCAGATCTCAGGAAGGAATGGAGAATATCAGGAATACAAAACCAGGCGGGAGAAGTTGTTTAAAGTGATAAGAATATAAGAAAGCTGGAGCAGCGTGATTCACAGGCTTATGCAAATCGACGCAAAGCATCGATTGCGTGCTAGGCAAAAAGCCTCTGCCGCGTCAGAAAATTGGATCACATAGAATGCACCTTCTGACCACAGTACACTCAAGTTTAAAGTCGGTAGCAAAAAGATAGGTAGAAAACTCCATACACCTGACATTTTAAAAACACTTCTACATTCTTGAGTCAAATAAGAAATTACAGTGACAGAAATATTTAGAACCAAATAATAATGTAGATATTTTCATATCAGAATACATAGGACAATGGAAGTGATAGTAAGAGGAAAATTTAGAGCTTTAAATGTTTGCATTAGTCCAGAAGAAAGGCACAAGATTGTTGAGGTGCTGAGGCTCGGATGGTGCCGCACCCAAGTCAAGTGGAAGGGACGGAACAGTGAGGAGGACAGAAGCTAGCAAGTTAGAACACAGACGGAATAACATCCACAAACACAGAGGTTGGTCATTGAAAAGAGTAATAAAATGGAGAAATCTCTGGCAAGAGTAGTTCTGAACAATAAAGAGAAAAGGCCCAACAGTGTAGGTGCAGGTCCTGCCGAGATTCCACATAGAGTAAGAGGTGCTTGATCAACTCTGTGCTGACAGAGCTGAGAACTTAGATAACATGGATAAACTAAAAAAGAAGACTCAGCAAAGCTGGCGGAAGAACAGTAGGACACCTGTAAATAGGGATAGTCCTATAATCATTGAAGGAACCGAGTAAGTCACTCACCTCCCTCTCGCCCCCTAAATCACCCAGAGGGCTTTGCTGGAAGTTCTCACGCCATTCAAGAAACAACTCCGGGGACTTCCCTGGTGGTCCAGCGGTTAGGACTCCGCACTCCCAATGCAGGGGGACCGGCTTTGATCCCTGGTCAGGGAACTAGATCCCGCATGCCGCAACTAAAAGATCCAGCGTGCTGCAACAAAGATCCCACGTGCCGTAACTAAGACCCGGCGCAGCCAAAATAAGTGAATAAATATTAAAAACAAAAAAGAAAGAAACAACTCCACTTTATACAGACTCCTTCGGGGGTGGGAAAAGGGAGTATTCCTACTCATTTTATGGGCTAGCATAACCTTAACACCAAAACCAGACAGAAGGTGCACAGTGTGAGAACAAACATGTCGGGCCAGGCCCACTTAGGAATATAGGTGCAAAAACCGTAAGCAAAGAAGCAACGGCAAAACCAGAATGAGAAAAATATAAAAATGATACAGTACATCATGAAAAACATTGTTTGCAAGGACCAAATCACTAGGAAATGTATTCATGTACCATATTAACAGGCCCAAAGAGAAAAATCATGTGATCATCCTAGTAGAGGCAGAAACAGGTTGACAAAATTCACCAGCTCTTTATTGCAGAAGTCTTAGCAAACTTGGAATAAGGGGGAACTTCCATAACCTGATAAAGAGCTTCTGAAAAGAAAAAAGCCTATTATGGTAAATGGTGCCATTTAATGGTAAACGTTTAAGAGCAAGATGTGGACGCAGTCCGTTCCCCTGCTCTGCGTTGGGACGGATGGTCCCGGCCAACACAGTGAGACGGGAAAATGAGGGACTTGGAAGAACTAAGCTGTCATCGTTTTCAAGGGATGTGACCGTGTACATAGACTCCCAAACAGTTTCTGCAAATGAGGTGATTGGAATTAAGAGTTATTAGAATTACTGTAAGAATAAATAGGATGCAACTAACACAACAGTGTAAAGCAATTACACTCCAATAAAGATGTTAAAAAAGAAAAAAAGAATAAATAGGATGAATTTCAATGATTAGAATTAAGAGTTTAGCAAGATTGCTGAATACAAAAATTAGTATACGAAATTAAATTGTTTCTCTGCATGGTAATAAGTAACTAGAAACTGAAGTTTTAAAAATATGCCGGTCCCTAAAGTTGTATAAATCCCTTATGGAAATAAAGGATAAAGTAAAAAGTATTATCCAGGGCACATGCGAGGGCATATGGAGGTGGAGTTCCTGCATGTCCCAAAAAGCACAAATTAGAGGAAAATCCTGCTGCGTTCTACTCCGTCCAAGCGAGAAGTTCTCTGTTCATCAAAAGATTCCGTAAGGAGAGTGAAGGGAAAGGCCACAAGTTAGGAGAAGGTGTTTGTAACTCAAGGAAGGGAATCAGCATCCAGACGTGGAAGGAACCCGTCAAATCAATGAAAACAAAAAACCCAAGGGAGGCGGGTAGAGAGGGGACCAGGCCCCTGGTCGGAGAGGAGGCGTGAGGGGCCTGGGAGGGAGCGAGCGGATGCCCGTGTCTGCGGTGAAGGGCCGCATGTGCAGCACAGCGACAGCTACACCAGCCGTGCCTTCTGTCACAGGATGAAGTAGTAGACAGCAGTAAACAGCACGTTTCAGCTGCACGCCAACGCAGCTCAGTCTCCCGGATAAACCTCTGCGTGAACACAGCCGCCCCCGAGAGCACGCCGACGGTGCGTCTGGTAGCACACGGCTCAGGGACCCGGCACCGCTCGCCCCCTCGCCCCCTCCGTGGCGAAACGGGAGCTCGTGGAGGGAGGTGTGGACGATTGGGGTGGGGCGCGGGGGCCACGTAGTGCTCGCCTGAGGTGCTCCGCAGGGGGAGCGGGTGGGTGGGTGCTCTGTGCACACGGACGGATGCAGGGGTGCATGCACGGCCCACTCCCCACCCGGCACAGGCCCGGGCACTGGAGTCTGTCCCATCCTTTAGGGGTGGATGTGTGAGCGCACAGGTGTTTGTTTGCTGCCTCTCCGTTAGGCACCGCGCGTCTGCTGCGTGCAGGCAGGGAGGACGCTGCCGGGCAAGCTCTGCCGAGGCGGAGGCCGCGGGGGCTCCGCGCTCCCTTCCCCGGGCGCTCCCCCCAGGGTGCTCCTGTGGCCCCAGGTCCTCTCCCTCTCACCCCGGCTGCCCAGCTCTTTCTGGGAGCATCTCTGAGCCGACCCTGCCTTCCCACAGGTGCCAAGCCAGCCACCTCTGTCGACCCATGGGGGGTGCCCACTGGAGCCGGCACACACTCCGTCCCCAGGGGCTCCGACCCCTGGGCCGCCCCGCAGCAGCCAGCCCCCAGTGCCGGGAAAGCCGCTGACCCCTGGGCCGCAGCGTCGGCCGCCAAGCCCGCGTCCCCCTCTGGTGAGCGCCCCCCCCACCCCCGGCCCCTCGGCTTCGGTTTGGGGAGGGGGAGGCGGGGCAGGGGCAGCCGAAAGCCCTGCTCTGCATGGGGAAGCCCCTCCCGGTGCCCTCCTTGCCCACCCAGGGGCCCCACACCCCCGCTGCCCCCCGACTCTCCGAGTTCTCCCCCGTGAGGGCTACGGACGCCAGCCCACCTCTGGCCCCCCCCGATGGGGAAGCACAAGGCAGAGAAGTGGGGACACCGCACAGTCACTGCCACTCTCTCCCCAGGGGCTTTTGATCTCTTCAGTAATTTGAATGGTACAATTAAAGATGACTTTTCTGAATTTGACAACCTCCGAACTTCAGAAAAAGCAGGTACGTAGCGGTGGTGGTGGTGGTGGTTTCCGGGCCGTCCTGTGCCCCTGACCAGCCCCGTCGCTGTGGGCATCATAGTCAGGGACCTGGCGCCTCCACGCATGTGCACGTGTCTGACCTGGGAGCCGGGGGTCTGACTCAGGGATTCACGGGGCGGCGGCGGCAGGAATGCCCTCGAGCTTTCTGTCACCCTCTCCTCTCCTCCAGCCACCTCTGTTCCTCGGCCTCGCGCCCTGGGCCCTGTGGCCGCTGGCGGAAGCCCACTGCCCTGGCTCTCCGGCCGGCCCAGCGCGGCCCTGCCCCGTCTCCACCCGCCTTCCTCTTCCCGGCTCCCCAAAGGCGCCCCCTTTTCCAGACCACCCGGCTCTCTGTGTGGGCAGGCATCTCCGACGCACGCACGTGCACGCTCTGCAGAAGACCCTGCTCCTCCCCGAGTGCCCCTGGGCTGGGAGGGGTCAGGGTCGGGTGGGGGGAGAGAGACTGGGCCCCGGGGGGGGGGCAGAGGGAGGGGGCTGGATGCCCTCTTCACACAGCCCTGTGGGGCAGAGGGGACAGAGCCAGGTGGCGCCGGCCTTCCTCGGGGGCCACCCCCCCAGCTGCACCGAGCAGCTTTTCTCCTTTCTCTCTCCTCTCCCGGCTTCCCTGCTCCCAGTTTCCCACTGCCGCCTCCCCCAGCAGGCCGGGCTGGGCTGGCCTAAGGTAGGGGCAGCCTCGCACCCCTCACCACCCCCCGGGCCCTCGCAGCTCCAGGGGCCCAGAAGCAGCTTAGAGCTGCTGCTTCCCGGGGTTTCTTTTGCCGCATTAAAAAAGCAACAAGATTCCGTGTGTCTCTTCCACAGGCCAAGGTACAGCGTAACTGTCCTTACCCGCTCCCCACCCCTCAGGGAGAAGCCTAAGCGCCCTTCCCTGGGCCTGTGAAGTATTCACGCCAATTCTGGACGTGTTCCCCTTGTAGAAAGTGTGGGAAAGTTTATTATGGAAGACAGTGAAAATCATCTGTATTTCTTCCATCTACACGTGGCCACTGTGCTCCCTCCCAGCACTTTTTCTGAGCTCTACGGACAGCCTTTGTTGTTGAGCTCGTACTTGCCGGACAGAGTCGAATCCTGCCCCCACCGCTTCTACGGAAAAGTGGATTGAGAACATTTTCTTGCAACATTACAAATTCTTTAGAAATAGCTTTGTAGTATCTCTTTGTAGGGCTCAGCGACAAGTTACTGGGTTCCGTGAGATGTTACAGAAAAACCTGAACTTTTTGGCCAACCCAATATTTAATCGTTAATTTTGGGGAGGGCATTTTAGGTTGATTTCAGGTTGTGCTAAAGTAAATAATGCTGTAGTGAACCTCTCTGTGCTTAAACCCCTGCTCGCACTTTGCATTATTTCCCGAGGCTGGGTTCCTGGGCGTGGGGCTGCTGAGTGCAGAATCGCCCGTTCTTCGGGACCCGTGTCCCCATCACCATCTCACACCCTAGCAGAGCAACCACATTCCCGCCGGCCTGCCTCAGCACACCCTCTGTTGGCTGAATTTTTAAAAGTCATTTGCTTTCTTTTTGCTGTCAAGCAGTTCATGTTCACTGTAGAAAATTTAGAAAATGAAAACATTTTAAAAAATGTGAACTACTCACGTGTAGCCACCGACCCAAAATGCCATCTTAATATTTGTGGAGATCGTGCTGCACTGTTCTGTCCCTGCTCCTTCCTCATCGCGCCTTCCGTCCCTGGACTCAGGTCTGGTTGTACGTGCCCTGCCCTGTGGCTGACCGTGGCTCCAGGTTGGGGCTGTTGGAAACAGCACTGCAACGAACACCCCATTCCCTGGGCAGCCGCGCGCGTCCCCGGCGAGTCGGCGTCCGGGGACATCGGGGTTTGCTCTGGACGCTTCGGGGTTGGATGAGCCCTCCAGGCTCACCAGCCCGTGTGTGTCCTTGTCTTGCAGCCAAGGCGGCCTCTCCGCCGGCCCAGAACAATGGAACTACCAGCCCCGACCCCTTTGAGTCCCAGCCCCCGACCGTGGCCTCAAGCAAGCCCAGCGGCACCCGGAAAACCCCCGAGTCCTTCCTGGGCCCCAACGCGGCCCTGGTGAACCTGGACTCGCTGGTGACCAGGCCAGCCCCGCCGGCACAGTCCCTCAACCCCTTCCTGGCACCAGGTATGCTTGCTTCCCGGCCTTCCTCTGGCCGTCTGCCCTTCCTGAGAGCGGCTCTGGGGCAGGCCTGTGGGCGCTGACCTCCCCTCCACCTCTGCGGGGGACTCTCCCCTCGGGGACCACGGGCGGGGACCAGGCTCAGGGACGTGCTGGCCCCGGCTGAGCAGTAGCGGAGCGCCCGGCGGCCTGAACCAGCACTTGCGCCTCTCCGGGACTCGTGGGGGGCTGGAAAACGGACCCTGTCCTCTCAGTTGAGATCGCTGAGCAGAAGCTGCCCCTGACTTGGTGCCCCAGCCAGGGAGACCCTCTAGCGGGCGCCAGTTTTAGGCCAGCTGGAGGCGGATAGTGCTGGGGCTGAGGAGGAGGAGCCTGGGTTTGGTGCCCAGCAGCCCCCTTTTCGGGTTGAGGGTAACTGGGCCCTCTGCTGGGCCGTGCTCCAGGGACCCCAAGAACCCTCACTTCGCCCCTGCTGCTGGATTCTGCCTTATCTGGGGCTGGAACTCACCCTTGCCCCCAAGCCCCTCCTCCCTGCTGGTGGGCTCTCCACCCTCGGGAGCTCCACGTGGGCTGCAGGACAAGCCCCGGCCCTCGAGTGAGTGGCCAGGGCTCCCGCCCACCCCAGCGCCCCGTGTGCTCAGACCCTCAGCTGCGTGCGCTACTCACACTGTCCCCCGCTACACGCTGTCCCCCGCTACACGTCCTGTTCCCTCTGCCGGGACATCTCCCTCCTCTTCTCCGGGGGTGGGGATGCGGACCCACCCTTCGGTTCTCGGTCCAGGCAACCCTCTTCCTTGACGAAGCCCCGGCCCTTCCCCAGAGTTTTCCCAGAAAGGCCTTGGGCTCCCCAAGGGCAGGAACAGGTCACGTTCAAGGTGTTTGGCCTCAGGCCTGAGGACTTGGCAGGCTGAGTCGGGGACCCTCTGGCAGAAGCGGGGTGTGTGCTGTGCCTGGGTCCTGCCCAGCCGTGCGCTCCTGAGGTGGGTGAGGAATGTGGTTGCCCCCAGCAGGGGTGGCTCCAGGGCAGAGCTGGCCGACAGCGGGGGTCTGCCCCGAGGGCCCCCGCAGGAGCTCCACTGCCAGGCCGTGGGGGGGCCGGTCAGGGCCTGGGGGCTGCAGCCAAGACACAGGAGGTTCCGGCAGCCCCCCGGCCCTCCAGGGCCATCCTCCTTGGCTCTGCGCCTTCCTGGCCCTGCTCTGTAGTCTGGTCTGCTCATTTCTAGCCGGGGTGCTCTGATCTGCACAGCCCCCTTCCTAGGCTACGAGGAGCGACCGATGCAAGAGCGCTGGGGTGCCCTCGTGGGGAACAGGCGGCATCTACTCTGGTGGCCTGGGGTGCCCTCCTGGCAGCCTTTGTGAGCAGGGGCTGGGCCAAGTTGGAGACTCAGTGCCGGCAGCGCCCATGGTTTTTGGCCAGGGTATCAGTAGATGTTTCTGCTGAACGCGGGGCAAGGCTTTCTGGTATGAGAGAAATTCGGGAAACACTGGGCAGGACGGAGCTGCATCTGCTTCTAGACTGCAGGACTTCTCAGGGCCTTTATTATGCCAGGGTCCCCAGGCGCGGGCCGCCCCGCGCTTCCCGCCTCTCCCGTGGCTCCCCTCTCTCCCCGCACCTGTGGTCGCAGAGCTCGGCTGGCTGGCTGGCTGGCTGAGAGAACGAGGGAGGGCGCCCGGGGTGCCAGCCCGGAGGAGGAGCTGGGCCCCGCGAGCCTGGCCCCTCGCTGGGCTCCTCACGGCTGAGTCTCCTCGTCCCAGCACCGGGCCCAGAGGGGCGGGCGGGCCGCCCCGGTGGCCGCTGTGCCGTGGCCGTCCAGGCCCGGGGACGCTGCTGCTCTGACCGCGGCCGCCCCGCCCGCTCTCTCCCCAGGTGCCGCCGCGGCCTCAGCCCCGGTCAACCCCTTCCAGGTGAACCAGCCGCAGCCGCTGACGCTGAACCAGCTGCGGGGGAGCCCAGTGCTGGGGAGCAGCGCGTCCTTCGGGCCTGGCCCGGCTGTGGAGCCCGTGGCTGTGGCCTCCATGACGTCCGCAGCCTCCCACCCAGCTCTGGGGGCTGGCGGCTCCTCCCTGCCGCCGCTGGGCCCCGCCGCGATGAACATGGTGGGCAGCCTGGGCGTCCCGCCGTCGGCGGCTCAGGCCACCGGCACAACCAACCCGTTCCTCCTCTAGTGCCCGCGCCGGGACCCGCCGCAGAGCATGCGTGCCGAGGACGCCGGGCAGGGGCTCTCGCCTGTGGGATGGGGTCTGAGAGCGGGGTGGGTGTGCAGAGGGTGTCTTCGCGGTCCTGGCCCTCAGCCTGAGGGTCGAGAGGTGGCGGGCTTACTGAGGCGTCGTCACGCGGCACGTGGGTCCCCGAGCCTGTGTCGGGAGGGAGGGCCCCTGACCCAGCCTGGCCGCCGCCCCCCCACCTCCTCGCAGTGCGGGCCCAGCCCCCGTGGAGATCCGCCGGCCCTCGGGGGCCTTGGATGGGGAGGCGGCAGTGCTCAGTGCTGGCCCAGCCTCAGCCCCGGGCCTCTGGGAGCCCCCCTGCCCGGGACCTGGCGCCCACCCCCAGCCCTGGCGACCCCCTAGGCGTGGATGGGATGGAGTGCTGGCTCCCTCAGACACTGACCTTTGGGGGACACGGTTGTGCATATTTTACTTTTCTTTGACTCGTGTGTGAGTTCAAAGTAAACGCCACCACCGTGGAACAACTCTTGAATTAAATCCACTAGAGCAAGCTTTAAACTAACCTGAGCATAACCCCGCCACGTGCTCCATGCTTGTACACGTTTGCACAGATTTTGTTTAGTACAGTTTCATATTTGAGTTTGCAGAATTACCGAATAGTCTTTTTTGGCTAATATTTTTATAACGTCGTTCTTATTTAACTGTCTAGTTTTGATAGAATTTACCAGGTCTGGCTGAATTAAGATACTGGCAGTGTCATGTTAGTGGTGTAAATCCTCTTATTTATGGTTTTAACTCTGTAAGAAAATTTAACTAGGAAGAGACAAAAAAATGCCTTATGGAAAAAACTAAAGCAAATTCTTTATAGGAAAACATATGGGAATTTGATTATGCATAAAAGATGATGTTTATTTAAAAGAAAAAAAAAAAGAAACTACAACAGTAACAAAAAATCATAGCCTCCAGTTGCCTTTTCTTTTAACTCCTTTTTTTGGTGGATTACCAAACTGATTGACTTTCAGCCTTTTTGGCTAGATCCTAAGAGAGAGGCTATTTTTCTTACTGATGAACCAACGTGAAGAAAGTTAAAGACAAAAATCTAACATATGAATGTGACTCACCAGGTTTTATCAGCTAACTCCTTTTTGTGACTGAAGGCATGCACAGTTAACAAGACTTCGTTTACAGTGGGAACGTGGGATGGAGGAGACTTCTGGAACCCTGTGTCTGGGACCCTCTCTGTCTTACTCCACACTCAGGGTAGAGGTGGGGACAGTGTGGGGGGCGGTGCATGTCGGGGGCAGCCCAGGCTGACAGGGTGAGTGAGGGCCCAGGGCTGGCCCCGACCTACGCACCTGCCCTCCAGACACCCGTTGCAACATAGAAGTAATCATCTCTTACTTGGCAGAGGAAGAAAAATCATTCTCACCCAGAAGAGATTTTTAGCGAACGTGCACTAATCTTACCTCCCTCTCCCCTGCTTTCCTCGCCCCACCCACCAGTATAAAAAAGTATTAGGTAAGTCACAAATTAAAGACCAGAAGAGACTTGCTTCTCCCCAGGGAAGGGCCATTTCCCCCGAGTCCTGTGTCTGTCTGGTCAGCCGGCCTGGCGGGCACCTCAGTCTCACTCTACGTGGCGGACGTCTCACCTCTAGCACCAAGGGCAGCTGACAGCTGGGGGTCTCTCCTGGGGGTCTCGGGCCCCTCCACCCCTCTCTGGTTCCGGGAGCTCTGAGCCTTAGCGCTGGGCACGGGAGGCTGACTCAGAACTGCCTGCTCAGGCCACTCCTGTTGCCACGTACAAGAGCTCACCCGTGCTCCTCCCTGGGGCTACCTCCGGCCCAGACCTCCTGCCCAGCCCCTGAGACCTGGGGCTGGACCATGGGCTCCAGAGTCACCCACGAAGGCCGGTCCGGCCTCTCCCAGCAGCCTGGAGGAGGGTGGGGCAGGGCGGGGCTCGGGGCAAGGTGCTCCCCCGGGGAGGTAGGGGCCGACCCCCTCACGGGGCACAGGACCACGCTACTGGGGTCAGTGATTTCTCGTGAGTGAGGAGCCCTTGCCGATGGGACTTTAAGGCCCCGATGTTACAGCCAGTGGGCCACCCAGGCCCAGGCAGACTCCCGCGCCAGCTCCCGGCTCAGGCCCACCCCCAGGCACCTCGTCCGTGTTGCCCGTTGCACTGATCATGAAGCCACTGGTGCTGCCACGCGTGTGAGACACGTGCCATCAAGCTCCCTCCTGCCGGGCACCGTGGTAGGGGTGTTGCCCAGCCGTTTTCTCAGTCCCAGGGGTGGGTGGCCGGTTTGGAACTTGTGTTGACTGTTGATACTTATTCACCGTATAAATATAATTTATCATTTGTATCACGATGCGGTTTCTGGCTGTGTCCTTCCCCCGCCCCCACCCGTACCAATCCCGAGGCATCGGGAGAGGTGCGCTTTCTGCCTGGAGTCCAGCTTGGCCTGCGGTTCACAAGGCCACCGACCCGGCCTCGGTGCCTGTGTGAGCCTGAGCGTCGGGGAAGGAGGGGGCTGGGGGCTGCCGGGGGCACAGGCCAAGATCATTACAAGGGAGAGGGAGGGGGCTGGGGAAGGGCTGTCCGTGCGGTGGGTGACGTGCCGGGGCCGCTGGATGAAAAGACAGGCGGTGTGGTCTGACGGCCCGGGCGTCGAGGGAGCTGGGGCGGGGACACGGGAGAGGCTCCTGCAGAGCAGAGGGGCCAGAGGGGGAGGGGAGGTTCCACGTAAAGAGGGTCAGGATACGGGGGGGTGGCGGACGGTTCCAGAGCGCGCGGTGAGCTGGGGGCCCTGAGTTTATGGGGGAACTGGGACAAAGGCAGGTCCCCGTGACAGCCGGGCAGTGGGTGGCGGCTAAGGTGGGCTCTTCTGGCTGCGGGGCTCCCCTCACATCCTGCTGAGGGGAGGACGCTGAGCGAGCCCTGCGTTCTGGCCAGAGGGCTCCCCGAAGCCGCCGGTGGGGGTCAGGCGGCCCAGCGGGGCCGAGGGCAGGCGGGGCTCTCCCGCCGTGACGCCGCCCACCTCGGGGAGGCTTGCAGCCCGTCGTCTGGGCTGCCGCGGGCCTCTCCATCCAAGGGAGGTTCTGCCCGGCTCGCCTGTTCGGTGAACACGCTGGTTTTAGGGCCGAGCGTGTCGGGGTGTGAGGGCCGCCAGCCGTGAGCCGGGGTCAGGCTGAGGCAAAGCTCAGCTGCTGGATCTTGTCCTGGTGCAGCTTCCACCCCGGCCGGTGCCACCAAGGCCCGCGCCCGCCCCGGGGCCCTGCTCCCAGGGGAGTTGCTGCGGGGAGAGGAGCTGCCCCAGCCTGGGCTCTGTGAAAAGGTGACACTTTATTACACAAACACCCGCCACCCTCGAAGCAGGTCAGGCAGGTGGGTCGCTGGGCCGTCCCAGGGGGCCGATGCCTTCACCGGGGGAGGCCCTGGGGCGTGCTGGGCCCTGAGACCCCCTGTGTGTCCGGAGGCCCGGTGTCATAGCCCAGCTTCCTCATGTCCTTGGTCACCACGTTGAAGAGGAGAGTGACGAAGCCCTGGGAGCGGACGCGGGTCACTGAGGACAGAAGGGCAGCGTTAGCTGGGCCCGCGCCCCTCACCGGGAGAAGGGGCTGCGGTGGGGACAAGGGGACGGATGGACGTGGCCACCCCTCCAGGCTGGGCCCTGCCCCCTCATCTGTGTGCTGGCGGGTCCCTGGCATCCAGCCATCTGACTGCGGGGGGCCCACCTGGTCCCACCTGCCCCGGGGATAGGGGGTCAAGCTTTACCTTCCCGGCCTTCCCCCTGAGCCACCACCTTGGGGTCTGTGTACTCGGGCCGCCGTCCCATGAACCAGCTGGGAAGACAGGAGACCCGGCTGAGCAAGGGCCCGCCTGGGGTCCCGCGGGAACTAGGCGTGGGCTGTCCCCTCCAGCCCTTCCCCACACCACCCTCCTCCTAGGCCGGACGCCAGGCTTTCCCATCGAGTCCTCCACAGCTGGGATTCACTGCAGATGAAAGCGGAGGGAGATCTGGGGCTGGGAAGGGTGCACAGCCTGAACCCAGACAGAAATCCCAGAAAGGTGACAGCAGCCGAGGTGGGGAAGGGGGGGGCCCTGGGACAGTGTGATCCTCCCATCCTCCTGGGGAAGGAGGGCCCCATCCCAGAGCCCAACAACCAGCCTTGGGGTGGGCAGAGGGGCCAGATCTGGGCTCTCCACTGTCCTCTTAACAGAGCAGAACCCAGGATGTCACTTCCTTTTCTGAGCGCTGGTGTTCTCACCTTAATGGGGACGTGATAATGGCCCCTACCCCACGGGGCTCCAGGCCATAAAGCATTAACCTCTTGACGTCTGAGCTTCCCACCCAGGCAGAGGGTTCTCCGCACCTCAGAGCAGGCCACGGACACGCAGTGAGCCAGTGAGGGGCTCGGGGGGCAGGGAGGGGGCGGGGAGGGGGCACGGGGGGGCGGGAGGGGGCACGGGGGGGCGGGAGGGGGCACAGGGGGGCGGGAGGGGGCACGGGGGGCGGGAGGGGGAGCCTCGCCGCCTCCCTGCACCTCGGTTTCCCCATCGGAGGAGCAGGGCTACGCGGCACCTGCCCCCAGGCTGCGCTGAGGACCAGCCCGGGAAGCAGCCCCCAAGGGCCGGCTCCACCCCGCCAGCCTGGACGCTGCCGCAGGGGCCCCGCAGGCGCCTTGAGGCGGAGATGTGCCCGAGTCGCTCGTGCAGCGGTGTCTCAGGGAACCCTTCTGCCGTGTGAAGAGCGGATTGGAGGCTCTGCGTGATGGCCCCAAAGAGACTAGGTCCCACTGTGAGGAAGTTAATTGCTGTGGTTTTAAGCCACCAAGTCCGTGGTAACTGGTTGCGGCGGCTAGAGCAAGTGGCCGCAGGGGAGCGGGCAGCCAGCAGGCCGAGGCCCAGCAGAGGGGACGAGAGGAGAGGCTGCTGGAACACGGCCCCTCTCCTGGGACGACTGTCCATCCAGCTGCCTTCCCCCGTCTCCGTAACCCAAGCACACGCGGCCCGGCCCAGGCGAGAGCCCCTCCGAAGGGCGGGAGACGGCTTTCCCAGCAGGGACCCCCTTCCCCAGGGAGACCTCACACGGGGGCCCGCAGGCCTCCCCCTGTGGGCCGTGGAGCAGCGTGGACCCCGGGGTGGTGGTGTCACCTCCAGCCGACGCTGGCCCTTCCCATCACGGTGGCTTCTGGAGGGCTCCCAAGGGCAGCAGGCAGGCGCCGCAGAGCCCAGGAAGTGTCCTCCCCCGAGCAGGGTGCCGGCCAGGGGGCCCAGGCGGTGCTACACGTTCCCCTCGGCCTGGCCCACCACCGGGGAGCTGAGCTGACCCAACCCGAGTCGGTCAGCCAGGCCCAGCCAGCCCTCCAGCTCCTACCGGATGAGGGAAGGGGCCAGAAGCCTCGGGCTTGGTCTCCCTGCAGGCCCGTGTCCGGGCCCCGCCGGCTGCCCCACCAAGGTCACCACCTCCTCGAGACCGTGTTGCTCCCTGCGCCCCGAGCCCCACCGGCCCCGCCCTCCGCTCTAGTCCCTGCTCAGCTGTCACCTCCTGGCAGAGGGCCCTCGTGTGAAGGCGTCCAGCACGACATGGCAGCGGGGGACGTGACAGCCCTCCACCCGACCACTGAGGCCAGGAGTGGCTGGGGGGATGGATGTGCAAGAGACTCACCTGGTAAACTTTTGCAGTTTAGACACGGATTCTGGGACGAACATGGGGATGGTCTTTTTGTGCCTGAAACAAATGTTTTCACAGACAGCTGTGCTGAGTCACGGAAAAGCGGCGGAGACTTCTGAGCCTCCAGCGAGGGGCGGCAAGCAGGAGCGCCCAGGGGTCAGGCAGTGCCAAGTCAGAGCCGGAGCCCCGCCCCCAGGGCTGAGTCCCCTGAGAGCCTTGTTTCCTTTGAAGGGTCGGGAGGATGCCGAGGGCTACAAACACCAACCCTGGCTCAGCTGTGCCCCTCACAGGGCCCTTGTCCTTCTCCAAATACCCGAACGCGCTGGCATCCTCCAGGAAGCCCCTGACAGTCCCCTGGACCGCACCCGGCTGTGGTCGCCCGTCCCCCCTCCGCCCTCCCCTCGCGCCTTGCACTTCCCGTCTCAGCACCCCTCAGAGGTTCGCCCGCTGGGCCTCCTCCCTCCACCTGCTCTGATGGAGTCCTCGCCGCTTAGGGTCGGCTGACCCTGGCCACGCACCCCGTGCCTGGAACACCGTGTCTATACCCTGTCACCATGCTTGACGAGAGCTGCGTCTCTCCATCTGTGCCCACTACTCGGGGGGCTGCCGAGGGCAGGGTCCCGTGGTCACACGTGTCTGACACATCTGTGTCCTCAGGCCAGCAGCGAGGGAATGAGTGTCTGAACTCCGACCCCAGCTGCCCGGGAACTCTGGCTGGACCCGCCCCTCTCGATGCCCCAGGGACACCCCCTCCCAGGTGTGGGCCACGCCCCCACCCCGGGGACCCGGCACACGCCCCGGGGAGAGCCTCGCGGAGGGTGCCCGGGTCCCGAGCCAGCGTGGCCCGGCGAGGGACCAGGTCGGAGGGAAGACCTACCGTCCGGGTGAGAAGGGCACGTGCACAGCCCCGTAGCCTCGGACCACGTCGTTCCCGAACACGTCCGGCCCATATACGCTAAGCACGATCTGCGGCCCTTGTGAAGGACAAGGCAGGGGTCAGCCCGCAGGCAAGCCCAGGGGAGGTGCAGGGTGGAGAGCAGGGCAGCGGGCCCGGGAGCCCCAAGGTGTGGGCCTGCAGGGAGGTGGGGGAGCGAGCCTGCTGGCTGGGCCCCGTGCTGCCCGATCCTGCCACTGGGCAGGCCCAGGGAGCGCACAGGGACCCGGCCGGGACCGGGGGTGTCTGCGTGTGGCTCAGGGAGGCCCCGCACCCCCTTCCTCTCCAGTGCTGCCAGTTCCCACTGCCCCCTGTTGGCAGCTCCACTGGGATACATCCTCGGGAGGCGGGGAGGCCCAGAGCCGGCCTGCCCTGCTCGGACCCGCGGCCATCGGGACAGGCCTCGGTTTCCTCGTCCTCCAGACGCCCGGGCTCGGGCCTGACGCAGAGGAAGCGCTCCCCGGTGCTGGGGGACGTCTGTTCCCTCCCCGTCACCGTCTCAAAGGTCATCACTCCTTTTCTGTAAGGTTTCACTGCCAAAGAATGCACCCCACACGTGGTCCTTTGGTTCTACCCATGTTGTGAACTTTGTATGAGTGGAATCGTATGGTACGTAGATTCCTGCATCCAGCTTCGTGGATTCAGTCTTTATGAGACGCATCCAAACGGAGTCACGTCTCCAGGGCAGGAGAACTCGGTCCCGTCTGGAGCCCATGGACGCCTGGGCTGTGTCTCCTTCTTGGGATGGCGCGACCTCTCGTCACACGCGCTCCCGTGTCTGCCCAGGGCCGCGCATTCCCTCGAGCTGCTTCCCTGGGGGCACCGCACCCACACGCCCACCTCATTCCCGTCCCCACACGCCCACCTCATTCCCGTCCCCGAGCTGATGCTTGGCACTGCACCAGAGCCTGGCGTCCTCAAGCTTCCTAACTGGGCTGTTCTGGTCCTGAATCATGGCCGCTCACTTTAGCTTTAATTTGCATTTTCCTAATTGTAATTGTTCTTCCTAAAATAAAGTTGAGACCTCGTCCTGTTTCCTGGTCACTCAGACGTCCTCTTTTGTGCGGTGCCTTGCTCAAGCCTCTTGCCCAGTTTTCAACTGGATGGTCTTTTCCTCACTGATTTGTAGTGTGTGTGTGGATTCCATGGCTTGGTTTTTCACCCTTAATGATGTCTTTGGATGAATAGAAGCCCTAAATTTAACAGTGGAACCCGCGGATCTGCTCCTGTGAGGAGTCCTCACCCTGATGCCGTGGTTCCCGCCTCCGTGGAATCTTCCTGAAGCTGTATCACCGTGCTGTCCACATTTCCGTGCGTGTATCCATCCGGGATGGCCTTTGTGTGCCTGATACAAAGCAGGAACCAGGCTGCACTCTTCTTCCTGCTCGTATCCAGCTGCCCCAGGACCGCTTCTCAAGACTCCCTTCCCCTCCTGCTCTGACCCTTTGTCATGAATCAAGTGCACATGTTCAGTTCTGCCCTGGGCTCCCTACAGATCTGTCTGTCCTGGTGTCAAAACTGCTTTTGTGATTGTGCCTTATAATAACAGCTTGATATCTGGTAGAACAGGTTATATTTGATATTACTGTAAAGAATTTATTTTTAAAATATCGATTTCTACTTTTTATACAGAATAGAAAACACATTCTATTTATTTTTATACAGAAAGCAACTGATTTTTTTTATAAATTTATTTACTTATTTATTTTTGGCTGCATTGGGTCTTCGTTGTTGCACGCGGGCTTCTCTTGTTGCGGAGCACGGGCTCTAGGTGTGCGGGCTTCAGTAGTTGCAGCAGGCGGGCTCAGTCACTGTGTTCGCAGGCTCTAGAGCGCAGGCTCAGTAGTTATGGTGCTCGGGCTTAGCTGCTCTGCAGCATGTGGTATCTTCTCGGACCGGGGATTGAACCTGTGTCCCCCGCATTGGCAGGCGAATTCTTAACCACTGCGCCACCAGGGAAGCCCGCAACTGATTTTTGTATACTGATCTTATATTTGGCAGTCATGCCCCCTTATTAATAATTTACTGTAGGTTATTTTGGAAATGCTACATAATCATGTCACCTGTGAATAATGACAGGTGACATGATTCTAATTCTTATACCTTTGAATTGTACAATGTTGGTGGTCATAACAAGCATCCTGAGAGAGAAATCTTTCAACATCTCACTAAAATAAGTGATGTCTGCTCTAAGTTTTTGTGGATAGCCTTTATCAGATTAAGGAAGTTTTCCTCTACTCCTGGTTTGCTACAGGTTTGTCATGAATGCCTGTTGAATTTTATCACATCTTCTTCATCGATGGGTATGATGGCGACTTTCTTTTTAACGTAGTGAGTCTCACTGGTTGATTTTAGATGTTGCACGAACTTCTTATTTCTGGATTAAACCCTCCTTGCTCACGATAGATCACCCTTCTGGTGTCCTGTTAGGCGCAGTTTGTGGATGTTTGGCACCACGTCCAGGGCGGGGATGAGGGCAGCCAGGCCGCAGGCCAGGGCGGGCTCTTCTCTCAGAGCTCTGAGGTGGCAGGATCTTCCTGGCTCCTGGGTCCCCAGCCCAGAGCGGCCGACAAAAGTCTCGATCAGCATCTCGATCACCTCTGCTGGAATCAGCAGATACTCCCAGGGGAGCTGTGGCTGGGGGTGTCTCTGGAGCTCTGCTTTTTTCCTGGGTCTTGGCCTGCTAAAGCGCCACTACTTTGCTACCTGTCTGATGCCTTCAAGTAGTTTTCCTGGTTTTGCTTTTTAATATTTTATTCACCTTTCCTAGCTGTCCTCAGCAGGAGGAGATCAGTCCTTTACCTAGTGCCCTGTTCCAGGAAGCCTGTGGAAGTTTCTCATGGACGATGACAGCAGGACTGCAGTCCCCGCCCAGGGGGACAGCCAGGAAGCCTCTGCTCCAGACCCGCTGCGCCCGGTGAGCCTGAGCCCCCGCCACACGGAGCGTAAGGCCTGGACCGTGAAATCAGATGGACCTGAAATCAAATCCATGCTCAGCTACTCAGTGTAAAGCTGAAGGCAAATGATGTCACTTTTTTGAGTCTCAGTTTCCTAGAAGTGGAGAAGAATCTACCTACCAGATAGGGTTACAAAGCCTGGCCAAGCCCACCTAGGCAGAGTATTCACGGCCCCTGTGGGGCGAACCCCAGGCTTTGCACACAGTTGGCGCTTATTAAGTGAGAGTGACTGATAACTGCCAGGTAAGGTAGAAAGCAAACACTGCAAACACTGCAGGCGAGGAGGGCTTTGGGAAGGCCAGAGGTAGGATGAGGGCCAGGTACCCCGGGCAGAGAGAAGGGCAGGGACTTGGAGGAGGAGCAGGGCGCTCGGGTCTGGCAGAAGCACAGCTGTGATGGACAGGGGAGAGCTGTCAGGGCAGGCGCTACCCAAGGCTTCAGGCCGGGCCTCACCGGCTCCGTCAGAACCTCAGAAAGGTCAAGTGCACACAGATGAGCAGGAAGGGGGCGGGGAGGAGGGGGAAGCAGCCAGGTGGCTGAGAGCACGTGACAAGGCTGGTCGAGGGCCCAGGGGACGGGCAGGGAAGGTCCGTGTGTGGACACGGGGGCAGGACGGGGCCCGCGGACTCACAGCCGTAGGGGTTGGTGCTCTTAAAGGTGACGTCGATGGGGAAGTTCCACACCAGCGCGCGCCGCGCATCCTGGCTCTTGGATGTGATCTGTGAGATGCCTTCCTCCAGCCCCTGCGAGGACGATAGTGACGGCCAGTGTCCCAGTTCCGGGCTACCATGCCCCTCCCCTCTCTGGGCAGCAGGTGGGAGAGCTGTTTCCTTCACCATCTGCTGCCAAACGAAGGGACCTGAGACGTAATGGAGGGGCTCCCAGGTCTCTGAGGGTTTTCATCCATGAGGGCCTGAAACCTCGAGGCCCCAGCCCTCCCCCGGTGCCCGAGCTCCACCTGCGCCTCGGCCTCACTGAGGGGACGGTGTCGCCCTCTCCCCTGTCACCATCGGCACGCGTGTGCGTGTCACTTTCTTGGTCACAAAGCAACGCTCCTTGGCCCTATGCCCCCCCCACCCTTTGTTCCCAGCCAAGCTTCTTAAAAGACATGTCGACACTCACCAGCTCCAATTCCTTCTCACTTTGCATCCCTGAACCCACCCCAATCTGACCTCTGGCCCCCACTCTACCAAAGTGTTCCTGTCAAGTCACCAGTGGCTCGGCTGGCTGTGATGTGGTCCCTTCTCTGTCCCCATTTCACTGGCCCCTGCCTCCCAGGTCAAACATGCCCGGCACACCCCCCGCCTCAGGGCCTTTGCACGCTCCGCACCTTCTGCCTGCCTAGTTCTTTCCACAGCCTTCCACGCGGCTTGTCCCCTCGCCTCCTTCAGCTCTGTGCTCAGCTACCGTCTCCATGAGGCCTTTTCTGGCCTCTCATCCCTCCTCTTCTTGCCTCTGCTTTCCCCCAGCGTGTCACCAGCCAACAGCGTGGAGTGTTTACTACCCCGTGTCTGTCTCCCCCTCAAGAACGTGCACCCAGCAGAACCAGGGCTTGACTGGCTTTGTTCACCACTGCGTCCCCATCACCAGGAGACTCGGCAGTTATCGCTTAGCGGGCGCCTGGAGGACAGCTCTATGGTCTCGGCTGCACAGAGGAGGGGCCAGGCTCAGAGCGGCTGTGAGGGTCGCCCCAGCGCCCCGCAGGCGGTAATGTGGTGCGGGCTGAAGGGACGTCATCGTCCCTCTCCTGGAGACAGACCACTCCTCGGGGAGTCTTGGAAGGAGGGTTCCAGAGTCTCCCCACAGGCCGAGGAGACCGGCAGAGCAGTGAAGGGGCCAGCCCAGGGGGTCTGCAGCTCGGCCGCCTCCAGGCCGGCTCTCTGGGGTCTGCCCACCCGCGCTGCCCAAACATCCCTACTTGCTGCCACGCGCCAGCTCCCAGGACAGGGCGCGCGAGCACGGCCTCGGGGGAGGGTCAGGGAGCACCGCGGCGCTGCATTCTCTGCCCCGGCTTCACCGGGAACAAACTCGCATGCGGGTCCCCCCTGAACTCAGTGTCCACCTCTCAACTGGTTCTGAACTGGGAGGGGAAAGGGTGTGATGGAGCCTTCAGAGACCCCCCCCCCCCCAGTCACGAAGGCTGAGAGTCTGGGAGGCCAAAGGGCCCAGCTTACCGCCGTGGGGGCCCAGTCCTGGCCGTACACGAAACAGTACTTGCAGTAGAGATCGTCATACTCAGGAAACTGTGGAAATAAGCACAGCTTCTGCTCACAGGGACTCAGGCTGAGGCTGACTGCTGGCCAGGCAGGTGCGGCCACCAGTAACTCCGCACATGAGGCACCTGGTGAGGGGGGGGCGGGGGCTAAGAGACAGCAGGGGGTGTGGACATGGAGTTCAGCGGAGGGTCTGGGGCCCAAGATGTGGGCGAGTCCAGGACCGCTACTGCCCCCGGGCCTTTGCTCAGGCTCTGCCTCCTGTATGACATACCCTTCCCATTCCTTCACCTGGAGCTTTCCTGCTCACCCTTCAAAACTGATCCTTCAGGGAGCCTGCCCTAACTTCCGGGCCGTCTTGGGGCCACTTCCTAGCTCCCGCAGCCCCTGGTGCTTCCCTCCATCACAGCACTGACTGTTTATTTCTCTCAACCCCATTAGACTGTGAGCAAGGGACAGGTGTGCGAGCTTTCTGTGTCCCCAGCACCCGGCACAGGGGCAGGCACAGGAGCAGCTCTAAGGAAATGGTGCTGAAGTGAAAGGTCTGAGAAGGCAGGGTGCTATTAGGACACAAAGCAGCATATGCTTGGCCTGCGAGAAGAGGGGCCCCGAGCAGAGGGGGAGGAAGAGTGGGGATGAGGTGGCTGCTGAGATCACAGACACATGTGACCCAGCCCAGCTGAGGGCCCTGATGGGATAGAGCAGAGGAGGGGATGCGGGTCTTGGGCACTAGGTCAAGGGGGAGGTGGACAGAGTGGGAGACTGGGGCAGCGTCCCTGATGAAACAGGAAGGCGGGAGATGCCCACTAAGAGTCAGGCCCCGGCAGAGCTTTACCTAAACCATCTCAGTTAGTCCTCACAATATACTCATAATATTTTAAAAACAGCCTGGAAGGGCAAGTCTAGCAAAGCTCTGACATCAGACCAGGTTTCAAATTCCAGTTCTGCCACTGCTTTTGGGCAAGTTTTCCCATCTGTAAAATGAGGGTGCCAGTAATACCTACTTCACAGGTGGTTGTGAAGACTGACTGAGCGGGGCTCGGCATGGAGTCTGGCATATACTATGCCTTATACACAGAAATAACAAACGGTTCTTTGGACGTCCTGGGGACTGGAGGGTAGCGTCCCCTTCCGTCCAACAGACCCCGCCCCCGCCCCGCCCCGCTTCCCCCCCACCCCCGGCCGGGGCAGCCGCCACCATCGCTGCATCAGATCAAGCAGATCACCTCCCTTCCAACCCGCGCCCGAGGGCCTAAGAGTCGCGGGCGCGGGGCCTCGCTGCGCGCGGACCCGCGCGGGTCGCGTGGGGTGGAGGCCCCTGCCCATGACTCCACGCGGGCTCGGCCGACTGTGGCCTCGGCCTCGCTCCACCCCCCAGGCCTGTTTCCACACCGCACATGGGGCGGAGGGTTCGCGCGACCTCGCGCCAAGCCTCTCAGACGCTGGCTCCCTCCCGCGAGGCTCGGCCCTGGGGGGACGGGTGCGGCCCCGCGGGGTCCACGGCCGCTCACCTGGGCGCTCTCCACCTGCCCGTTGACCATGAGCAGGAAGACACTGGGACCCGCGGCCGCCATAGCAGGGCTGCGCGGTTGCTAGGAGGAGCCGGGTTGCCCTGGAGACGGACGGCGTGGCGCGCGGGACAAGTTTCTGGGAAGCGGGATCTTCGGGAAAGGGAGCGCATGCGTGCGGCGGCGCGCAGGCGTAGGCGGGGCGGCGCGGCGGGAGGCGGGGCTTCGTGGGGACTGTCGGCGCGAAATCTGCGGCTGGAGTGTGTCTGGTGGTGCGGGATCCAGCACACCCCTGGATCCGGTTACCCCGCGGGAAGTGTGTGTCCACTCAGACCCGGCCCTGCCAGGCCCGTGGGAGGTCCTGAGCCGGAGGCGACGACCACCGCGCGTGGGGCTCAAGAGCGAGGCCCCCGACAGTCGGGGTCCGGCCCCGGTTCCGAGAGTCCGCGTGGGACCAGCAGCTGCCTGCGTGGGGTCAACGGATGCTCCCTCGGGCCTTCTGAGACCCTCGCCTCCCAAAAGTTTATGAGACAAACCTGGGAGGGACCTGGAGAATCCTTGAACCCGCGCCGGCGCTCCTCCGCGTGAGGCGGGAAACAGGCTGCGGAGGGGCCGCCCCCGGCCGCCCGAGCACCCCCAGTCGCGGAGGGGCGAGCCCGAGCGCGGCCCCGCCAGGACACTGGCCTCAGGACGTCACTGCCTGGCCGCCGGAGCGGGTCGTCCGCCTGCTCTTAGCTCTCAGCACGGTTCGCATTTGCACATTTATTACTGTCACAGCTCCGGCCAATGCTCGCCTCTCCCGACCCCCAGACGCCATGAGCACAGGAGCCGCGCCCACCCCGTGTCCCAGTTGCCTGGCACAAGTGAGCACTGGTGGGCAGCCTGTGGAGTGGAGGAATAATTGAGTACGTCTCCGGTGCACAAAAGAGGAAGCAGATTCAGAGGCGAGGTGACTGGGACACAGTCACAGCAGCTGGTAAGGAGCTGAGCCGGGATTCAAACCCAGGACTCCGCGGGCCTGCGACCCTCACTGCTTCCTTGCCTGGTCCTGGCCCAGCGCCAAGGGTGCCTCTTGGCCGGGGTGTCAAAGGTGGCGTTGGAGACCTTATCCCGGATCCAGAAAATGAAGGGATGGACAGGTGTGAAGGCTTCAGGGCGGCTGAGCACCCAGCAGGGCCCGCAGGTCATCACACCCTGCGGCAGCCAGCTGCCAGCCTGGGAGCAGACTAGGGTGGTCCCACGGGACACCTGTGCGGGAGAGGGAAGGAGGGGTCACAGCCAGCCTGGGCCCACCGACCGTCCCCCCACCCCCCTCAGGTGAGCAAAGATACTTGACGGGAGGGGCCTTGGGCAGTCAGTGTTCACGCCTCTGGCAAGCCTCCCCCAGGCCTTGGCCATATCCCTTCCCCCACCCCTCACACCCTCCCACTTACAATGCGTCTCCACAGATGATACCACTCTCGCCCAGCTCTTTCCTCCTTGTGGCTCAGTATTACACAAAAGACAGTTTTCAACAAAATGCTTTCTATTATCAGATAACCAGGGGCCCCCTGTAACCGCAAACCTGGCCATGTCCAAGGCTGCCCCACGTCCGCACAGAACCTACAGGGGGAGTCTCCCCAGGGGGCGGGGTCTCTGGAATGGCCATCGGGGTGCAGATCAGTGGTCCCCTGGGAGTGTGGGAGGCGACCAGGCTTAGTGGCCTTAGGAGGGACTGTGGGGACGGGTGGGGCACCTCTCGGGGCCTGTGCAGGGCCAGGCTGGAACCCGCACCACCAGGTAGGGTGGGCTGGCGTGGGTCTGGCCCACTGGGCGCCCTTGGGCAGGCTGGCCTTTGGGTCAGGACAGTCAGACTGGAGGCGGAAGGCGTCTCGGCAGGTGCTGGCGTGCAGCAGCCTCAGCGGGGTGCTGCACAGCTCTGGGGGCGGGATGTAGGGGTCTGCGAGGTGGGGCGGGAGGGGGCCCTCAGCAGGTTGGCACCAGTCCGGCTGCAAAACTTCCCGCCCTCCTGGGCATCCAGTCCTCCCCGTCCTCTCTTAGTGGACCCCCAGGTCCCCCTCAGTGCAGCTCCGTCATCCGTTGGACTCTCACAGTCTCCTCAGGGCCACGCCCACTGAAACTGGGGACACACTGTGGCCCAAGGGAGGGGGCGAGGAGAGTGCCCAGGGCTGCCCTCCAGGCTGGGTGGGTCTGGAAGCTGACCCGGGCGTAGCAGGCGCCAGTGCCACCCTCTGCCCCGAGGCCCGTGTCCACGTGGCAGCCAGCGGCAGGCCAGAGCTGGGCTGTGCTCGGGGCTCAGGGGCTCTGGGGATTTCCGCCTCTGCAGGGCCCCAGCTCCATCCCAGCTGTCTGCCCGGCCCACCCTCAACCATCTCAGGCTCAAACCCCTGCGCCCAACAGGGCTGCCACTGGAAAAAAATGCCAGGACCGGGTAGCCAGAGGGACGGGCTGAACAGCACTGCTGAGAGGTGGTGGGCTTGCCAGCCGGGCCAGAACCAGGCCCCCAGACCTGGAGGCCCTGGGCCCTCCTGGGGCCAGCAGCATCTCCTCCACGCTGGCCTTGCTCTCACAAGTGTCCAGCGCCAGTCAGTCTGGGCCCAGGGTCACGCTGAAGTGGGACTGGGGCAGCTGTGGAAAGCGGGGGGTGACGAGGCTGGGCGCCCCCTCCTGGGGCCCCTCTCCATCACCCTCCCTGGCCTCTGCACCCACCCGCCAGAGCAGTTGGCACCTGTGAGTGCCCACTCTTGGGAGATGAGGGCCCCCTCGCAGACATACCGGCTGTCCAGAAAGATGCCGGCCTGCCAAGGCCACCTGGCTGGGCCCTCCCTGTTGTGGCATTTGCCGGCCTGGGCCCTGCACACTGGGAATGAGGCGTCACAGCTGAGCTCTGGGTCCCAGAGCGCTGACGTCTGCTCTCTGTGCCCCATGGATCGTGATCTCCTCTCCCCATCCCTTGATCCCTTGGTCAGTCTGCCCCGGGGGAGGTTTCCTCCCTTGCCCTGCCCAGAAACTCACTATAGGTGTGTGCCCAGCTCTGTTTGCATTTCTGTTAGGACAGGGTTAGCTGGCTACTGACCAAGGCAGCTGGGCTCCTAGCACCCTGCTCTGGTAGCTTGGTTCCACCCTCGCGCGGGCCCCGCTGCCACCTGTCACCATCTCTGTCCTGCACAGCTTCCCGTTACTTGAACCCGAGTCTGGACTCTCGGCCCTCGAGGGGTGGGTGTCCCCCCTGCAAGAGCTCCCGCCCTGCCTGCAGCTCCCTGTCAGCCCAGGACATTTAACCTCCGCAGCAGCCCCTCCCCACCACCGCCCTGAGGCCCACGTCGGGGCAAAGGGGAGCTGGCCTGGGGAAGAGGAAGCGCGGGGCAGGGCCTGCCCCGGGGTGCGCTGCGGACAGCCCTTGGCCCCTGCGGCGCGGGGGGACCCCAGCCCCGCCCTGCCCCCGTCTCAGGCGCGAAGCAGAGGCCAGCGGCGCCGCCGGCACCCGCGGTCATCCTCCCCCTCCCCCACCGAACACCCCACGAAGCTCTGCGGCACCCACGTCAGCGACTCCGGCAGAGCAGCGCCGCTCCTCCTCCAGGGGGGAGGCCGGGCTTCCCGGGATCGCGGGGAGTAGCGGCAGGGCTGCGATCTGAACCGGGGGGGGGGTCCCTTCCTCTCACAGCCCCCGTAGGTCTTCCTTCCCAGCCCACCTCACAGTTCTCAGTGGAGGGCGCCTGTCAGCTCCGTGCAGAAGGGGGCACAGGCCAGGCCCACAGCTGAATGTCACTGGGGACAAAGTCCAGGTCCTCTGTGGGCTGTCGGGTCCCTCTGGTCCCCCCGCCGCTGCCTGCCTCCCGCACCCCTCAGCCTCGCGGTACTGGATGCCCGCACACATACACCACCTTCTTTATTTATTTATGTTTCTATAAATTTATTTATTTGTGGCTGCGTTGGGTCTTTGTTGTTGCGCGCGGGCTTTCTCTAGTTGCGGCGAGCGGGGTGGCTACTCTTGGTTGCGGTGCGCGGCCTTCTCACTGCGGTGGCTTCTCTTGTTGGGGAGCACGGGTACTAGGCGCTTGGGCTTCAGTAGTTGCGGCACGTGGGCTCAGTAGTTGTGGCTCGCGGGCTCTAGAGCGCAGGCTCAGTGGTTGTGGTTCGCAGGCTCTAGAGCGCAGGCTCAGTAGTTGTGGTGCACGGGCTTGGTTGCTTCGCGGCATGTGGGATCTTCCCAGACCAGGGCTCGAACCCGTGTCCTCTGCATTAGCAGGCGGATTCTTAACCACTGCGCCGCAAGGGAAGCCCCCAGCTTCTTTAAAGTTACGAGTGCCTCCTTTGTATTGAGGTAGAATTCACAGAACTTCAAACCAACCCCTTTTAAGGGCATAATTCAGTGTATCACAGCATCTTTGCACGTGCTGTTCCTTCCACCCTTTCCGCCTGACCTTCCTGTTGAGCTTCGAGCTCCAGAGGACCATCCTGTCCTCCAGACAAGCCCTCGCTGGGCAGGGGCATTCTCCACCATGGAGGGGCTGTGGCCTGACCGGGTCTCCTGGACCACACTCAACTCCCCGAGCGCCCACTCAGTAAGCACTTGTCGAATGACTGTGTGAGTGAGTGAACAAGTGAGCAGAGGACTTTGGGGGGTGTTGGCGCTGGGACCTTGTGGGCCAGGGCTGAGCCCTCAGGTTCCAGCCAGAGGGAGGCTCTAGAGTCGGGCAGGAGGGGACCCCAGCTTCTAGCAGCACGACAGAATCACCCGGTCTGGGTCGGGGCAGCTGCCCAAGGCAGGGTGCCTCTGTCTCCAGCCTGTCCCCGACTTGCAGTGTGGTCCCAGGCAGGTCATTGCCTCTCTCCGGGCCCCAGTGTCTCACTAGGAAGATGAGGGCATGGCCTGGACTGTCCTTTTCCCACTGAGTCACTTGAAGGGCTGAGGGAATCCCTGGCCTCTTCAAATCAGCCCCAGGAGCCGGCTTGCTCCCTTTACCCTGAAGTTCAAGGGGTAAGTGCCAGGGGCAGCTTATTCCAAGGGTTAACCAGCAGGGGGAGCTGGGTTCCAAGCTAAGCTCTGCCCCTCGCTAGCTGTGTGACCTTGGGCTGGTGGCTCAACTTCTCTGGGTCTCAGCTTACAGGAAACTGGGGATCATAAGACCTCGACCTCACAGGGCTCAGCAAATGGGAGCAATGGTCTCCACGGTGAAGGCAGTAATGCCGTCGGAGTCCAGCTTGCTTGGAGACAGGCAAGTTGAATCGTTGGCCAAATTCTGGAAAGTACTGTAGGTCTTTAAAAACCGTTCACTTTCAATCCATTGGATATAAACTCAGTGTCAGCCAAAGCCAGGCAGATTAGTGAAGCTTGCCAGGAGTTTACATGTTGGGCACATGGCATGACAGGCTGCGTGTGATGGGGAAAAGCCAATTAGGGCTTAAATACATAAGGCTCGTTTGTCTCAAACATCAAGACAGCCCAGAACTGACGCTGGCTTGGCCGCACCACCAGGCACCCGGGTTCTCCCCATCTTCCTGCCCCACCTGCTTAGCGTGTGGATTTTGTCCTCACAACAGGACCGCTGATTCAGCTCCAGGTACAGGGCTGTGTTCTAGGCGGAGCAGGGGGAGAAGCCGTCCATCCCCAGCAAGACTTGGCGTCGGACGGGACCTCCTACACACCCCAGTAGCGAGAACTGGGTCTCAGGGCCTCTTCTAGCCGCAAGGGAGTCTGGGAGCTTGAGCTCAGGTAAGGTAGGAAGGGGAGACGCAGTTAGAATAGGCGCGGAGCTGCCCGTTCTTCACTCCCACGAAGAGCCATGCCTGCTTCTGTTGATCTCAACAAGCGCATCTCCACGTCTAGCTTTTGTTTTCCTCCTGTGCTGAAAGAGTTCAGGCATGGAGATAATCCAGGGGATAATGAGGCGCGCTTAGTCCCAGGCAGTTGGTGAGGGTGAGGGGGCATTCACAATACTGAATAACTCACATGGCACAGGCCTCCACCCATCTGATCAGATGCCCAGTGGATCAAAACATATGCC
The DNA here is from genome assembly GCF_009873245.2 of Balaenoptera musculus. NCBI lineage: Eukaryota > Metazoa > Chordata > Mammalia > Artiodactyla > Balaenopteridae > Balaenoptera > Balaenoptera musculus. The sequence goes on along the minus strand of NC_045804.1, from coordinate 58,120,071 downwards.
CAGCCCTGCTCACAGATGCCTGCTGCTGGGCCGGAAGCCACACCCACCAGCAGGTGCCAGCCCTTGTTGTAGGCGTTGGGGTCCACAGCTGGGAAATCTCTGTTTTCTCGAGATCTCCTAATTTTGTCATGTTGGGTGAATTTTTAGATGACGTCACGTAGGGCAAAGAAAGCCCATTTGTGGTGTTGGTATCTGATCCCTCATCTTTGGGTCTCGCGGGGGCAGAGGCGTGGCCTGATGGGCTCGAGGGGCGGGGGTGGCATGTGCCGGCCACTCTCTGTGCTCCTGGACAGATGGTGCTTTCCTCTGGGACATCACTCCTTCCCAGGCGCCCAGGAGAGAGACAGGTGGTTGAGGGAAGGGAGAAGGGGGTCCAGGGGATGGTAAAAGAGGCTCCTTAGGAAGCGTAACAGCTGAGAGCTAGGAGCATTTAGAAGGACATCATTTTTAAATGGATTGAAGTCCCCAAGGGTGGGGAAGGGACAATGGAAGGATGATTTTTTAAAAAAGTGTCCCAGATGAGACAGAGCCACGTAAGTGTCTCCACGTGGCGGTCGAGAAGTGGAGAAGGCATTGTTAAAGTCACTTCCTCAGTCTTCTACTTGATGAAAATGGGTGATTTTTTTAAATGCTGTTGCTGAGTGAGTTATGCTTTTACATCACGTGTAGCTGATTGTAAGGACTTGTGATAGTTCTGGGATGTTTCTAATAACTACAAAATTTCTTCCCCTCTGAGGAATAGTGGGGTGGATGGGGGTTCCTGAATTTTAGGGGCTGTAGGTTGCGAAGTGCTTTCCCATCCATTCAGCCACTATGGTCCCCACGGTAGCTCAGGAGGTGGAGGTTAAATGCTCCCTCACAGGGGACAAAACCACGAGGCTCAGAGATGGAGAGAGCCTTACCAAGGCTGAGGGAGGCTCAAGATCGGGAGGGGAGCTGGACTGGAGTCTGTCTGCGGCCGGCCGGCTCCTGGGGGGGGGGGGGGGGCCACGAGGGGGTCGGGGCAGAAGGAAGGAACACCTCCGATGGGCCGCTGGGGGCGGATTGAATTGCTCCAACCAAGCATCAAAATGAGCACCAAGGTCATGGGGACCGAGCTCGCTGAGCCAAGAGTTATCACTTGCTCAACAGGTATTTACTGAGCACCTACTGTGTACCAGGCCCTGGGCTAGGTGCTTGGAGTAAAGTGGAAGACAAGACAGGCACAGCCCTTGCCCTAGTGCACTTGACTTTCTGGTGGGGACACAAGTAAGCGTGTTTGTGATAATTTGGGACAGTGGTAAGTGCTATGAAGAAAAAAATAAAGCAGAGAAAAGGGCTGGAGAGTGATGGGGGAGGGTTATGGTAGATGGTAGATGCACAAGGAAGCATCTCTGAGCCGAGTCCCGAAAGAAGCATGCACGGATGTGGGGTAGGCATTTCCACAGCACAGTGAGAGCACAGTAAGTGCACAGGCCCTGGGCAGAATGTGCTTGAGGAACAGAGAGGCAGACTGGCGCCTGCTTGTACGGCCTCGTGCTGACACACCAGAGACACCCGTGCAACTCTGCCCCCAGCGATGTGCTGGGGGCTTGAAATCAGCCACAGAAATTGGCAAATGCTAAAATTAGGGCTTTCAGTGCTTTACGTTTTATTGACATTTGTTTTTTCAGGGAGCACTTTCCCAGCACAGCGCTGGGGTAGGAGATGGGTTGAGAGTGCCCTGGGCCCAGATCACTCAGGGCCTCAGAGTCCTGGAGGGTTTCGAGCCGAGGGGGGATGTGAAGCGACTGGGGTTTTAACTGGGCTGTCTGGCCACCATGTGGGGCTGAGACTTGGGACCAGGGAAGCTGGGAGGCCAGTGCTGCCAGGTTTAGCAAATGAAAATACTGGACATCCACAACTAAAGAACCATTCGTTGTGTATCTGAAATTCAAACACAGCTGGGCATCCTGTGTTTCATGTGCAGCCCACCCATAGGTGCCAGGCCAGAGGAGGTGGAGGGCCACAGCTGCTTCTGAGAGGTTCGCTGAGGGCCATTCCTTCCTCCTGCGGTGATCCTGACCACTCCCTCCCCACCAGCCCACACCCCGGCCGTCCCTGGGCCTGCACACACCTGTCAGCTGTTTCCACGGGGCTTTTCCAGCAGATCTGAGAGAGGAAATCAGGCAGATGAATGCAGGGGATGACCTCACAGGAACCAGACAGCTGGGGCTGCCGCCACGCCCTGCACTCGGCCTCGGGGCAGCTGGTCCCTTCTAGACGGCCACCTCCTCCATCTGCCCCGCACTTTCCATGAGCAGGGCCTTATCCCACGAGACGGGGACGTTGGGACACAACCTGTCTGTGTTTCTCGAAAGATCACCCTGGCTGCTGTGCAGGGACTCGGTTACAGGAGCGAGAGGAGACCAAGGGGAGAGTGACTCGGAGATGACAGCAAGGCTCCTGGCGAGAAATGATGGCGGCAGGGACCAGGCAGTTAGCAGGGAAAACGGTGCTTCTCCTACCCTGTCGCCCCTACTCAGGCTGCTCCAGCTGCAGCTTCCTCGCTCATTCCCAAACAGGCCAGGCACACCCTGCCTCAGGGCCTTTGCACTTGCTGTTCCTTCTGCCCAGAATGCTGTTCCCGCTGCCCGATCTCCACAGGGCTCGTTCCCTCTCCCCCTTCAAGTCCTTGCTCCAATGTCACCATCTCCACTGGCCTTCCCTGACCATCCATGTAAAATCACCACCTCCTCCCACCGTCAGCGCTTCCCAAGTCCACGCCTGGGGCCTGTCACCTGAGACGCCCTGTAATTGAGTGGCTTTGTTGCTCTCTCCCAGCCCAAATCCACATTCCTCACGGGGGTGGGGGGGGGGGAGATTCGCACCTGTCGTGTTCACTGCCAACTCCCCAGCACCCAGGATACTGTCTGGCACAGAGTAGGTGCTCAGTGAGGTGGGGTGAGTGACAGGTTTTGGACTCGGGGCTGCTGTGCAAGAGGTCGATCAGCGTGAGGGTGAGATGGGGGGCCTGGGTGAGGCGTTGGTGAGCGTGGTAGTGGTCACAGGTCTTGGGGGCTTGTGGGGCGTCCCCTGGAGGTGTTTGGGGAGCACCAGGTGTTGGATGGGCGCTCAGGAGAGGGAGGGAGGGCCAGGCTGGAGCAGGGTTGACAGTGCTCGGTGCAGAGCTTGGGGAGGAGTTCTGGTTGAGGAGAGGGCCCTGGGCCAGGCCACCAGAAGGAGGGGCCGGGAGAGGCGTGTGCGTTGAGGGTGGCATCCTGGTGACAGTCATCCCCGCTCACGGAGGACAGAGAACAGACCTGGCTCCACCCTCCCACCCAGGCAGGCCCAGCGCAGGCCTCGGGAATGCTCGGGGAGGGGCAAGGCCGTCCAGCGTTTGCCCAGCCACTGGGCCCTCGGGACCACAAGGACGGCACCCTGACGGCGCAGCTACAGGTGCTGGGACAGCGTGGACCCGCCCCCAGGGTCCTGGTCGGCCTGGGTGTGCAGGTGGTGGAAGCAGGGCTGAGGAGAGGGTGCTGAGGAGTCGCAAACGGCCCAAGGCAGAGCCACCGGGCCCTGAGGTCAGCCCACGCACGCAGGCTTCCTGCTGCCGCCTCCACGCACCCACAGGCTGACCTTGGGGAGTATCCCCCGCCTCGGGGGACTGAGCCACGGCACCGACCCCTGCCCGGCTCCGCGTCCCGTGGGCAGGTCTGCCCTGCCCTCCGGCCACCGGCCTTGCCGCCGGGCCCCCGCAGCCGCCCCCTCCCTGCCCGTCCTGGCTCCCCTCGGCAGTGCCCCAGGCTCAGCTCTCCCAAGGGGCGGGCACGTTCAGGCAGAAGTGTTCCCTCCTCTTTCCCCTACAACCTGTGGGGACGGAGCTGGCCTGGCTGTTCTGGGCGCTGAGGCAGCACAGGCCCGGCATGCACACGGAGGGAGCGAGGGAGGAGCGAGTGTGCGTGTGCCCGGAGCGTACGTCCCAGTGGGCCGTGTATCTGTGTGTGTCCCTGCGTGCCCGCGTGTGCAGATCTGTGCGTACGTGAACGCTGTTGTGTGTGCGTCCCTGTGTGTGAATGTGGGTGCACAGTGGTGCCCCGCATTGTGTGCGTCCTGGGTGGGCATGAGCATGTCTGTGATCCGGCAACCTAAGTGGACCGCGTGTACACATGAGCACTGTGCCGTGACTGTGCCAGCGTGTGCGTGTCACAGTGTGACTGTGTGGCCCGGAGGGCTCGGCAGCACTGCAGGAGATGGGAGGGGCAGCTGAAGCTGCCGCCCAGCACCTGCCTCACCCCCACCCCTGCCGCGCTGCTCATCACCTGCAATACGGGCTCTGGGCCAAGGGGGGCCTTGGCACCCGCCACCTTTGGGAAGGAGCGTGGAGCCCCCAGGGCCGGGAGAGATGAGGGTGGTCTGTACTGGGAGGCCGTGGACCCTGAGTGAGGGAATCCAGCCTCCCAGCCTCCAGTGTCCCCGAGAAGAGTCCTATCTTGGTCTTGGGCACTAGGGCACCTCCCACCTGCCCTCTTGATCAGTAGATGTGGCTTTGCCCCTTCCACCTGTGAGCTACCTACTCAATATCTGTTCTCCACTTCTAACAAACCCTGATTTGGGGGGCAGCAATGTGCCTATCTAAGCACTTGATTTCTGAGCCTCCCTTGCAGGTAGGGGTGGCCATGTGACGCAGTTCTGTCTAAGGAGATGTAAGTGCACATCTGCTGAGGGCTACCAGGAAGTTGTTTGCTCTTGTGATGACAGGGGACAGATGTAGTGCCATATCCTTCTCCCTTCATCCTTTATCCTGCCTGGAGCATGAATGTGATGGCTGGAGTGCAGCAGCCATTTTGCAGCCATGAGTTAAGAGAGGCAAAATGTCATGAGGATGACAGCCAATCGGAAGGGTGGAGCCTCAGTCCCTGAGGTGTTATTGAGCCACTAAACTGAGGTCAACAAAGTCCTTTGGATTTCTTGTGATGAAAGAAAAACAAATCTTCATGTGTTTAGGCCATGGTTGGTGGTTTCCTGTTATTTGCAGCCTGATGCAATCTTAACTGATCGTCTCAGATTGAAGGCTGGGGGAACCAGCTGCCCTGGCTTGCCCTGTCCCCTGACTGGGGGCCCTCCCTCCAGCCTGCCCAGAGTCCTGCCTGCCCCCAGCCTCTGCCGTTTACGTGGTTGACAGCAGGCCGGGAACCAGTTGTAATTTAGACCAGCTCTTCATGTTCTTTTAATCACGACCCTCACTACGCAGAAGGGGAGACTGAGGCTTTCTGAAGTCACCAGCCGAGGGGGTCTTAACTCAGTTGTTACCTCTGTGGTGGGTCCTGAGGGCTCACGGAAGGAGTTCTGGCCCCCAAACTCCCCTCACCAACCTGTCCCACTGGTGCTGAGGGCCCCATTGAGAGCAGGTAGCGTCCTTTGCAGGTTCATCCATTAAGCTGGCCCCCTTCTTAGGAAGGGTGTTCTGTCCACAGGGCCCGCAGGCCACCCTCTCTGCTAGGAGCAGGAGCAGGAGGGCCAGCTGAGGAAAGTGGGGAAGGAGAAGGGGGAAGGGGCCGCAGGCTGACCAGTGGGTCCTGGCGCAGCTGCCTTGGCCTCTGCAGACAGGGGTGTGAGCTTCGCGGGCTTCTTCCCCGGGGGCCCCAGCCGCTCACCGGGTGACTCAAGGCTGGCGGCCTTAGCCACAGAGGCGTGTCTGTGCGGGGAGAGTGGAGCTGGGTACCGGGAGTCCCAGAGGTGGAGGCAGTCCCCTCCCTGCACACCCCCACCCTGCACGTGTCCCTAGGTCACTCACCCCCACCCTGCACGTGTCGCTAGGTCACTCACCCCCACCCTGCACGTGGCCCTAGGTCACTCACCCCCACCCTGCACGTGGCCCTAGGTCACTCACCCCCTCCCCTGCTGAGCCCATTTCTCAGCTGTTAACAGGGACAGCGGCTCCCTCTGGAAGAAGGTGAGGGTAGAACTGTTTACACACCCAAGACGCGGCTCGAATGCCCCTGGGCCTGGGGGTGTCCGCCTGAGTGACCACGTCGGGTCCAGCACCTCCAGAGGGCCAGGCCCATGCCTGGGGCTCTCGTGGCTGGGCTGTCATTTCTCAAACCCAGAAAACAACCCAACCAGGGAGGTCTGAACATCCCCACTTTGCAGACGGGGACACTGAGGTCAGGGCCCCAGGGGTCCCGCACAGTGGTCCTCTGCCCACCTCTCCGGCCCGTCTCTGTGTGCCCCTCCCCCTGCCACCTCCACGCGGGTCTCTCTGTGCCTAGATGTGTGCCGAGCTCACTCGCACCTGCTGCTGCCTCTGCGTAACCCTCCCCTCCTCCCTCCTCCTGGTCCTTTCACCGGGCTGGTCCCAACCTGGATGTCCCTCTGTGACTTCCCCACCTGAGCGAGGGTCCCCTCCTCACCCCCGGTGCCTGAGCATCCCCCCTCCTCAGCGCCGACCACAGCGGCAGCCACTGCCGGGTGAGGGTTGGTCTCCCTGGTGAGAGAGGGGCCGGGACCACATGTCCCTGGTTGTGACACAGAAATACACAGTAAAGAATGCCTTGGCTGCGATGTGGCAGAGCAGGATTCAAACTCAGGTGTTCCTGATCCCAAAGTGTGTCTTCTGAAAACTAAGGGGCTTTGGGGTTGGAGGGGAGCCAGTCATGTCGGGATAGCTTCCCGGACGGAGACCCCGCTCTCTGCTCCTCAGACTTCCCCTGCACTTCCTCTGGCGGCAGCGGGGTGTAGATGAGTGGGGCACGTCTCATTCCTACTGGCATCCATCCGTCCTTCCTTAAAGCCCAGGTTTCCTTTGGGAAAATGGCCCTCGGCCGCTCCCCCTTCCAGAGGTGGGCAGGTGACTCAGATCTGGCCAATCAGCATGCTTCCTCCCACGCCCCCCACTAGCCTGTCCAATGAGAGGCCACCCCGAACATTTGCTGGGACTATCGACAAAGGGGGGGTCCCTGGAGGTTGTTGGAAGGAGTCCACCATCCGGGGCTCCCCGATACCCCCAACATGACGAGGGTTAAGGCTCTGCAGCCCAGGAGGGCCTCCGGGGCTGGGATCAGAGACGGGGCTCACCAGGTGCTTGGACGTAGCTGAACGGCCTCACCCGCATCCACCATGCAGCTCAGGGGTCTGGATCTTGGTGACACCCCCATTGTCTCCCCAGAAGCTCTGACACAACCCACGCTTCCTGCTCTCACCTCCCTCCACATCCGTCTTCAGGGATCCACTGCCACTGCTTGGTCCAGAGCCCCGTCAGGGCTGTCACCTGGACAGCATAATAATCTCCTTTTCTCCAGCCTCTTCTCAAGTATGCATTCCACACAGTTTGCCAGAAATATTTCTCAGGAAGGCAATTCTGAAGGGCGTTCTACTCAAACCTCTTCGGAGGCTCCCAGTGGCCTAAACCAGGAATGGTGAACTTGGATGCGCATGTGGCCAGGCAGGAGGCACGGCCAGGAGGGCTGAGTGGTGGTCTGTGTCACGAGACCCTCTTCATTCCCACAGCTTAGTTGCTGCTTCTCCTCCTCCTCCCCGCTCCCTCCCATCCCCCTCCTTCCCCTCCCCTCCCCCTTCTCCCCTGCCCTCCCCTCCCCCTTCTCCCTGCCCTCCCCTCCCGCTCCCCCCTGCCCTCCCCTCCCCTCCCCCTTCTTCTTTTGGAGTCATGTCCCCTGGGCCTCTTTCATTTCCCTGCTTTTACTAAGGTGTTTCTACGCTGGTACAAGCACGTGATGAATGGCACCGTGTGACTCCTCCTCTCACACTGCTGGTGGGAGCCTAAAGTGATATAATCTGTAAGGACAGGGATTTGACACCCTGTTAGAGTCAGGAGTGCAGCGCTCTTCAACTTGGCACACGCCCGCTTCTGGGTGGCTTAGACTCACAGCACACGAAACGATGTGTTCAAGATACTTTAGCGCTACATCGTTTGCAATAGCAAAAAGTGTCCACCTATAGAGTCTTGGTTAAATATATTATATCTGTAAAGTGGTACTATGCAGCTGTAAAAAAGAATGAGATGGGAATTTCCTAGCGGTCCAGTGGTTAGGTCTCCGTGCTTTCACTGCTGAGGGCCTGGGTTTGGTCCTTGGTCCAAGAACTAAGATACCGCAAGCTGCGCGATGTGACCACCAAAAAAATAAATAAGTAACAATTAAAAATGAAAAACTTAAAAAATAATGAGATGGTTTCTTAGGCATGACATCAAAAGCACAAGTGACAAAAGGCAAAATAGATAAATCAGAGTTAATTGCAATTAAAAACTTTTGTGCCTCAAATGATACCACCAAGAAACTGATAAGACAACCCACAGAATGGGAATAAATATGTAAATCATACGTCTAATAAGGAGCTTATGTCCAGACTATATAAAGAACTCTGCAACTCAACAATAAAAAGGAAAATCACACAATTCAAAACAGAAAAGGAACTGACTAGACACTGAACAGACATTTCCCCAAAGAAGAAAAATGGCCGATAAGCACATGAAAAGATGTTCAACATCATTAGTCATGAGAGTAATGCAGATCAAAGCCACAATGACATACCACTTCACACCCACCAGGATGACTACAATTTAAAAAAGAAAAAAAAAAAAGGAAAATAACAAGTGTTGGTGAGGATGTGGAGCAATTGGAACCCTCAAATATACTGGTGAGAGCTTCCCTGGTGGTGCAGTGGTTAAGAATCCACCTGCCAATGCCGGGAACACGGGTTTGAGCCCTGGTCCGGGAAGATCCCACATGCCATGGAGCAACTAAGCCCGTGCGCCACAACTACTGAGCCTGCGCTCTAGAGCCCACGAGCCACAACTACTGAAGCCCATGTGCCACAACTACTGAAGCCCGCGCGCCTGGAGCCCGTGCTCCGCAACAAGAGAGGCCACTGCAAGGAGAAGCTCGCGCACCACAACCAAGAGTAGCCCCCTCTCATGCAACAAGAGAAAGCCCGTGTGAAGGAACGAAGACCCAACACAGCCAAAAATAAATAAATTTTAAAAAATAATAAAATTTTTTTTTAAAATTAAAAAATATATATACTGGTGAGATTGTAAAGTGGTGCAGCCACTGAAGTAAACAGTTTGGCAGCTCCTCAAAAAGTTTAAAAAGTTTACCATATGACCCAGCAATCCCACCCTTAGGTCTGTACCCAAGAGACCGGAAAGCCTAGGTCCACCCAAACCTCGTCCGTGAGTGAATGTCCAGAGCATCATTATTCACAATAGCCAAAAAAGTAGAAACAACCCAAATGTCCATCAACTGATGATGGGATAAACAAAATGTGGTCTATCTATACAGTGTAATATATTCAGCCTTAAGAAAGAATGAAGTTCTGACACATGCCACAAGGATGAACCCGGAAAACATTATTCTGAGAGAAGGAAGTCAGGCACAAAAGGTCACACAGTGTATGATTCCATTGATCTGAAACGTCCAGAATAGGCAAATCCATACAAATTAGTGGTTGCCAGGGGCTGGTGAGGGGAAATGAGGAGTGACTAATGGCTTTCTTTTTGGGGTGATGAAAATGTTCTAAAATTAGGCAGTGGTGATGGTTGCACAACTCTGTGAATGAACTAAATTCATGTACAGAATTGTACACTGTAAATGTTTTATGTAAATTATATCTCAAAAACGCTGTTATAACAAAAAAAGAATGAGAGGTCCCTCTGGTTTTTGATACTGCATGATCTGCAGGAAAATTGTAAAGAATTTGTTACCTTTTTGTAGAGTAAAGGGGAGGTGGCTAATAGTGTGTATTAGTATTTGCTTGTGTTGAATTTATATTGTTTTTTCTTACTTCCAGTAGGAAACTATAAAATCCGCCACCTGGCGTGAGACCAAGATTTTTCACTTGAACTTTTTAATTAAGATTTGAGTTTTGAGCCATATGAAACAACTTTTTCTTGAAGTAGTCAGTTGTGTCAAATGCAGCAAGGTCATAAGGCAAGGCTGAAGAATGTTAGATAATTGATGACTATTCCAGGACGGAGTCAGGGCCTGGTAGGGGCAGGAGTAAAGCAGCTCATGGTGTATTCAAAAGTAAATGAGAATCAGGGAGTTTTTGCCAAGGAAGTTGAAATGTCTGTAACTTGTATACTGATCCTAGCTGGAATATTTATAGAGAAGTATTTAAAGGATTCGCAATTTATGGGTCTCTTCTGCTATTTTATGCTTTATTCCCACAGCAGATGGGACCATCAAAGAGCTGGCCATCAGGTTCCCTGAGAAGACGCATTTATGGGTCCTGCTGTTTTACGCCCTCTCTTTTCACTGACGGGCACCGCAGAACTTATCCTGCACATATTTCAGAGTTAGGGAAGGCTGTATACTGTCACCTAAGGAAAGGCCGTCGCGGAAATATTTTCAGAACTCAGGGCAGAAAAGGTCCACTTCCCATGAATGTGGTTTATTAATGTTCAAGGCTAATCACGTAAGAGAGAATTTGGCTTTTTGCTGTGCTGTCAGGAAAATCAGAAACAAATATAAGTTCAACTAACTCAGGAGGCCCATGTGATTTTTCCATGTCTAAATACGAGGTATCTATTTGTTCTGGGGCTGACCTTATACTCCTAGACGTTTTTCCTTATGTCGTGTTTTTAAGAACGCAGTCTCTACTTTTCCATCTTAATGTATGGATCCTAGTGAACCTCTTAAAATTCAGTGCAAAAAACCCCACAAAGTATGGAAGAGTTAACAGAAAGAAACTGTCACCACAAGAAAACAGAAGGGGCTTCTGAAGGGCTGGCAACGTTCTGTTTTTCTGGTTTATTCCATTTGAATTCTATACACTGAGGTGTTAGGTTTGTGAAAACTGATTGATACACTTATGTGGAACTTTATGTATGTTTTAGTAAAAAATGAACAACCACAACAGTGGGGAATGTAAACAAAATTCCTTTCTGGTCTGGATCTGCTCTTTGGCCACCAGTTGGGACGGAAGGGATGGACCCTCGCCGAGGCGCTCAGGCCTAACTCCTGGCCTCCCCGACCCCGGCCCCTTCCTCCCCCGACACTGGTGGACACGCGGCCTTCAGCGAGCGGGCGTAGCTGACCCCGCGGCCCCGCCCGCTGCCCCGCAGGCAAGGCGCGGGAGTCGCTGGACGGAGCCGCCCCACGGAGGCGTCACGCCCGAGACCGGGAAACTGCTAGCCGAGGCCTGGCGACGCCGGAAGCTGAGAGGAGAGGACCAGCCAACGGAAGTCAGTGGAGGCTGGCTTCGGGCCGACGCTCTATAACCCGGAGGACCGGGATCTCTGTGGTTGGATGTGACGGATCACCGTCTACCTGGGATGACGCTTTCCCAGCGCCGGGCTCCCGGGGCCCATCGGGAAAATGGGGGGCGCAATCCCCGGGGCGATAGGGGCAGATAAGGGAAGAGGGGGCTGAAGGAGGGGGACTGCGTGATGCGGCCGCCAAGGTAACATCTAGTCACCTCAACCCTCCAATCTCCCGGGACCAGTAGCAACAGACCGGTGGAGACCTGGCGGATCGGAGTGGACGCGCGCGCGCAGGGGCGGTGCTTTCCAGTCTCGCGGCGCCCGGGGCTGCCAGCGCGCATGCGTCCGAGGAGGGCACCAGGCCGCAGAGACCCTGCGAAAGCCGAGCGCGGGTTGGGCGGCTCCCGCCGGGGGACTGGACAGCAGCGCGGGCGCGGGTGGAGGCGCGGCTTCCTTGGCCGGTGGGCGCGGATTGGACGCAGCAAGTGGAAGGGGTGGGCACCTCCGCGGAGACCGTCCAGGGATTGGCCAGAGCCTGCGGAGGCGTGGTCTTGGGGGGCGGGGCGGGAGACAGCGCGCTGCTGAGGTGGTGGTGGGGGTGGTGGTGGCGGCCGCCCGACCTAGTGAGCGAGCGGGTCTTCGGGTCCCACCCCCAACCCCGACCCGGGGACTGAAAGCCGGCGACGCCGGGGAACCGGGGAGCCGGGACCTCCGAGGTCCCGGGAGGCGTCGGGGTGAGGCGCCATCCGCCGAGTGCGGACCGAGGAGAGCGGGCGCCCCGCCCCTCGCTTTCTTCCTGGACCGCGCCTCGCTGCGCCTCCCCCACCGCCGACCCCGCGTCCCGCGCGGGCCTGAGCTCCGGGCTCCCGCGGGTGCGGGACGCGGGCTGCGTGCGCCGCTCGGCCTGCGGGCCTGGAGGCTCCGGGGGGCCCCCTGAGTCCGGGGCCGGGCCCCTCCTCGCCCGCGTCCCCACGCAGACGCCATGGCTGAGCCCCTGAAGGAGGACGACGGCGAGGACGGCTCCGGAGAGCCCCCCGGGCCGGGGAAGGCGGAACCCACCGGCCCCGCCGCCTCCGTGGCGGCCAAGAACCTGGCCCTGCTGAAGGCGCGCTCCTTCGACGTGACCTTTGACGTGGGGGACGAGTACGAGATCATCGAGACCATCGGCAACGGGGCCTACGGGGTGGTGTCCTCCGCGCGCCGCCGCCTCACCGGTGAGCGACCCGCCCGGCCTTGCTCGCACGTGTGGAAACCGGTTCCCGGGGGCTGAGACCCGCCCCATCCCAAGCAGCCAGCGGGGCCGCTGGGATGTGAATTCTGGGTCAAGTCAGCAAGCATGGGTTGGGTGCCTCTGGGGGCCGGCCTCTGTATTGGGCTCGGGTCTCTGAAACTTTGGTGGCTTTGCCAGCACATCAGCCTACTTCCTCCTTAGGTGACAGTCCGGGTTAGACCCGAATGGAGGTTCTCCAGAGTGTGTTCTGGAGCCAGAGACTGGTGCTCGGGGTTGGTGGTGGGATGGATGAGGTCTGAGATGCAGAGTGTAGGGAGGTAGAGTGAGCACAGGTGTGAGAGTCTAGAGTCTACCACTAACTAGCTGTGCAACGCCCAGCAAGCTGCTGAGCCCAGGCCTCCGCATCTGTAACTTTGAGCTATGAGTACCTGCCTCAGGAAGGAGGTGACGGGGAAATCTGATAACGTATGTACTATGCTTAGCACAGAGCCTGGCACAAAGTAGGTGCTCTGTAAGTGGTAGCTGTTGTCACTTGCATCCGCAAAGGGAGGTATTGAAAGGGGCGTTTTGCTACTCTGCAGCTAACCAAGGTACCTTGTGGCATCTGCTTTTCCCCTGTTCTCCAGGCCAGCAGGTGGCCATTAAGAAGATCCCTAATGCTTTTGACGTGGTGACCAATGCCAAGCGGACCCTCAGGGAGCTGAAGATCCTCAAACACTTCAAGCACGACAACATCATTGCCATCAAGGACATCCTGAGGCCCACTGTGCCCTATGGCGAGTTCAAATCTGTGTAAGGAGTGGGGATGGAAGAGGGAGACCGAGCAGGGACCTTTTCTGAAGGCTGGGGCCATATTGCTGAAGTTCTAGAAGGGTAGCTGAACCTAATGGAGGGCAGGCTGGGAAAATTCCTGCGATTCCAGAATCAGTGCTCCCTTAGGGCTTTGCCAGGGATACATGTGATTCCTCTAGAAAAGTGCAGAAGTAACAGTTTTATAGGACCTCGGTATGTAGCGTGGCAAACGTAGGACGTTCATTCTATATCTGTACCTTTCTATTCCCATAGCAGACATCACTAGTCAATCACAGAACACTGTCCTACAGAAAATGGAGAAGGCTTTACAGTTTTCATCATAGTTTTTCAAGCAGCCACTACCAAACGATGGAGAGGGCTCCCGAACTAAACACGTTGGCCAGCCTGGTTTAGTCCAACCCGACCTTTGCTCTGATGGTGAAACTAGATCTGGAGAGAAAAGCGATTTCACTTCACTTAAGTTAATGGACAAGTTGTAGAGAATCTAGAATTTTCATAACCTGTGGGTGGCCCCTACAGAGTCTGAGAGTAAGGCCATGACCTGTCTGGAGCGGGAGGGCGTGGTGAGGATGGGGCTGGAGGGTGGGCAAGACAGCCCTTGCCTGTCTCCCCTGCCCCTCAGCTATGTGGTTCTGGACCTGATGGAGAGTGACCTGCACCAGATCATCCACTCCTCGCAGCCGTTGACGCTGGAGCACGTGCGCTACTTCCTGTACCAGCTGCTGCGGGGCCTCAAGTACATGCACTCGGCTCAGGTCATCCACCGCGACCTCAAGCCCTCCAACCTGCTGGTGAATGAGAACTGTGAGCTCAAGATCGGGGACTTTGGCATGGCCCGAGGCTTGTGCACCTCGCCCGCCGAGCACCAGTACTTCATGACCGAGTACGTGGCCACGCGCTGGTACCGTGCCCCCGAACTCATGCTCTCGCTGCACGAGTACACGCAGGCTATTGACCTGTGGTCCGTGGGCTGCATCTTTGGGGAGATGCTGGCCCGCCGCCAGCTCTTCCCAGGCAAAAACTATGTGCACCAGCTGCAGCTGATCATGATGGTGCTGGGTACCCCGTCGCCGGCCGTGATTCAGGCCGTGGGGGCTGAGCGGGTGCGGGCCTACATCCAGAGCCTGCCGCCACGCCAGCCTGTGCCCTGGGAAACGGTGTACCCGGGTGCCGACCGCCAGGCCCTCTCCCTGCTGGGGCGCATGCTGCGTTTTGAGCCCAGTGCCCGCATCTCAGCAGCTGCCGCCCTTCGCCACCCCTTCCTGGCCAAGTACCACGACCCCGATGATGAGCCTGACTGCGCCCCGCCCTTTGACTTTGCCTTTGACCGCGAAGCCCTCACACGGGAACGCATTAAGGAGGCCATCGTGGCCGAGATCGAAGACTTCCACGCACGGCGCGAGGGCATCCGCCAGCAGATCCGCTTCCAGCCTTCCCTACAGCCTGTGGCCAGTGAGCCCGGCTGCCCCGATGTTGAGATGCCCAGTCCCTGGGCTCCCAGCGGGGACTGTGCCATGGAGTCCCCTCCGCCAGCCCCACTGCCATGCCCTGGCCCTGCGCCCGACACCATCGATCTGACCTTGCAGCCGCCCCCGCCGGCCAGTGAACCAGCCCCTCCAAAGAGGGAGGGAGCCATCTCAGACAACACCAAGGCTGCCCTCAAGGCCGCCCTGCTCAAGTCCTTGCGGAGCCGGCTCCGAGGTGCCTGGCAGAGGCCGCGGCTGGCTGGGGAGAAAGAGGCAGAGGGGCCCCAGGCCTGGACAGGCTCTTACCTTCACCCTCCCGTCTTCTCCACAGATGGCCCCAGCGCCCCCCTGGAAGCTCCCGAGCCTCGGAAGCCGGTGACAGCCCAGGAGCGCCAGCGGGAGCGGGAGGAGAAGCGGCGGCGACGGCAGGAGCGAGCCAAGGAGCGGGAGAAGCGGCGGCAGGAGCGGGAGCGCAAGGAGCGGGGGGCCGGGGCCTCCGGGGGCCCCTCCGCCGACCCCCTGGCCGGGCTGGTGCTCAGCGACAACGACCGCAGCCTGCTGGAGCGCTGGACTCGCATGGCCCGGCCCCCGGCCCCCGCGCCCACGCCCCCCACAGCCCGGCCCCGCAGCCCGCCGGCGGGCCCTGCAGCCCAGCCCGCGGGCCCCCCGCCGCAGCCTGCCTGCCCGCCTGCTGGGCCTGCGCCTGCTGCACCCCAGACCGCCGCCTCCTCCGGCCTCCTGGCCCCCCAGTCGCTGGGGCCACCCCCTGGGCTGCCTGGCCCCAGTGCCCTGAGCGTTCTGCCTTACTTCCCCTCTGGCCCACCCCCTCCAGACCCCGGGGGGGCCCCTCAGCCCTCCACCTCCGAATCACCCGACGTCACCCTGGTGACCCAGCAGCTGTCCAAGTCGCAGGTGAGGGGAGAGGCCCGGCCGTGGGGATGCCTGGATCTGAGCCCAGGGGAGGCGGGCCTGGGAGGTCGTTGGGGGCAGGAGAGGCTGTGGTGTGTCCTGGTCCCATGGAGCGGAGCGGTAGACGGGGCTCGAGCTCTCCTAGCCTGCCTGCTCGCTCGCAGAAGGAGCGTAGCGCTGACGAGCCGGCCGTTGGAGACCCCAGCCCGCACTCAGTGTTTGTTGAGGCTGGTGTCCAGGCCCACGCGAGGGCCGTGTCAGGGTGGGGTGCCCTGCAGACCTCAGTGGGCTCTGGGTGGTTCCCGCGTTGTAAGCTGCCATCATCCCCTGCAGGTGGAGGACCCCTTGCCCCCCGTGTTCTCCGGCACCCCAAAGGGCAGTGGAGCGGGCTATGGCGTTGGCTTTGACCTGGAGGAATTCCTAAACCAGTCTTTCGACATGGGTGTGGCTGACGGGCCACAGGATGGGTAAGAGCTGGGCCGGGACTCCAAAATGAGCTGTGGCTAGGGGCTCCCAGCACAGGAGGAGCCCCTCACCCCACTCTCCCCCTTGTCGCCCTCAGCCAGGCCGACTCAGCCTCGCTCTCAGCCTCCCTGCTCGCCGACTGGCTCGAGGGCCACGGCATAAACCCTGCCGACATCGAGTCCCTGCAGCGTGAGATCCAGATG
The DNA here is from genome assembly GCF_009873245.2 of Balaenoptera musculus. NCBI lineage: Eukaryota > Metazoa > Chordata > Mammalia > Artiodactyla > Balaenopteridae > Balaenoptera > Balaenoptera musculus. Next base: position 58,103,802 of record NC_045804.1, on the reverse strand, counting down.
GGCTCCCCCATGCTGCTGGCTGACCTGCCTGACCTCCAGGAGCCCTGAGGCCCGCAGGCTGTGCCTTGCTGCCAGGGGCAGACCCAGCTCCAAGATCCACAGGACCGTTCCCGAGGGCTGGAGCCCCGGGCCTGACAGCGGAAGCTCAGCTCGGGTTATTCTGCAGGTTCATCTCAGACCCACCCTGCGGCCTTAAGCGGCCACCTGAGCCAGCACGAGCCACGGCAGGAGGGGCGACCCCTACCCCCCCGAGCGATAATTTTCAGTATTGTATTTTTATTATTATTATTATTACATTATTATTATTACACAATTTTTTTTGCCATCGAAACGAAGCCTGTGAAATATAAGGTTCCCTTTAGTGCCTGTCTCCAGGGCGTGTTTCTGGAGTTGAGGGCAGGGTGCCATCAGTCGGGGAACCGGCGCTTGGGGGCCAAGCTAACGCATCTGCGTGCACAACAGCCAAGGCCAGTTCATTCAGGTCCTGAGGTTTATTAAGACCTCCACTCCCCACTTGCTCCCGGCCCCACAGAGGTTGCCCTCTGCCACCTCGCATGGTCAGACGCACCCCCGGGGCGGGTGGGGGGACCTCACAATCTGTGCCTACCTTGGCTGCGGCTGTTCTAGTGTGGCTTGCGGTAGCCGGGGTGAGATACGGTTTGGGTGTCGAGCTTCGGGTGCCTGGGACGGGCAGGCGGGGGAAGCTGAGCGTGAGCGTGAGGCGGGGTTGGGGCCCGTGGTGCTCGCCGCTGGGAGGGAGGTGAAGGACGGGAGCTTCTCTGCTGGCTGGCGGGACTGCTAGGGCGTGGCGGTGGCGGCCACACGCGGGTGGCCTGGCGTGTGCCGCGAGTGGGTCGGACTGCGCCGCCGGGCTCCCAGCGCGGGGCCCTGGCGGAGGCCGCAGTCGGGAAGCCGGCTAAGGTGGGACACCGGCCCGCAGCCTTCCGGACGGGGTCCGAGTCCAGGCCGGGTGGCGGTGCCTTCCGGAGGTCTGGGAGGCCGCCGACGTGTAGCCGGTGGAGGGGAGCGCAGGCCCGGCTGAGAGGTGGGCGTCGAGGGTGTGAGGGGAGCGGTTGGGCTGGAGCCACAGGGCCCCCGGGAGAGGCGGGCGCTGAGGGGGGCGGGGCGACAGGGCGGGGGCGGGGCCGCGAGGCGGGGCGGCAGGGCGGGGGGCGGGGTCGCGAGGCGGGCCGGCGCCTCAGGCCCGGCGGATCTTCATCTCGGTGCGCTTGAGGGAGTAGTAGAAACCCTTCCACTGGGCCCAGTTGATGCCGTTGGCGTAGGAGAGGTGGGAGCCGCCGAGGTAGAAGCCGTTGAGGTTGGCGAAGTGGCAGCTGCGGAACCAGAAGGCGCCCGACGAGAGGGCCGCGCAGTTCTGCACGAAGAGGTCCTGGTCCCGGTCGAAGGTGGAGAACTTCTGACCGCTGTGGTAGGACAGGGAGTCGCCTGGCGGAGGGGAGGGGCAGCCTGGGGACGGGGCCTCTTCCGAGCCAGACGCGGGGTAGCTGTGCGTCCGCAGCTCGCGGGGCCGCCTGGGCGCGGGGGCAGCCCGGCCTCCCCCCGGCCCCTCCGCGGCTGGCGGGAGCGGGTACCTGCCCCGCCGTCCTCGAAGCCCGCCACGTGGAGGCTGTAGCCGTCCTCCTCGGCGCTGACCGCGTGGGGCGAGATGGAGAAGTCGGCGTACTTGGCGAAGGCCGTGTTGTTCTCGAAGTCCTCCAGGTCCACCCGCAGCTCATACTTCTGCTTCAGCGTCAGGAGGTGCAGGTTCTGCAGCCCTGGGAGGGGGCGGGGGGCGTGCCGGTCAGCGGGGACCTGGCTCTGGGGGCGCCCAGCCTGCCGGGCCCCACCTTACCCAGCCAGTACTCCCCATCGGCGCGGCCAAAGCCCAGCTTGTAGTCGTTCCAGCCCCGGAAGAAGCTCACTGAGCCGTTGAATCTCTTCTGGAAAACCTGGAGCAGAGAGGATGGGCCTGGACGCTCGAGGGGCCGGGGGCTGGGGCCTCACCCGGGCACGGACCCTGTGAGGCTGAGGCGGCTCGTGAGAGGACCGAGCCGGGGGCCGAGATGAGGCGCGTGCCGGCACCGAGAGCAGGAAGAGGTGAAGGGGGCGTTCTAGAATTGAGACGCCTGGGCTTGAGTCTGGCGCCAGCTGTGTGACTTTGGGCAAGTTACTGCACCTCTCTGGGTTTTGGTTCCTCATTTGTAACCTTGCTCCCAGGATTATTGTGAGGATTGCAAGCACTAACCTACCTTAAGCATCTAGGAGTCTGTGGTGGCAGAGGCTCACAAACTGTGCGGTATCGTCCCTGCTTTAGAGACGAAGTCACAGGCTCACAGCCGTGCGGCTTGGCCTCCGCGCCCCCCCCCTCCACTCACCGTCCACTTTCCACCCTCGGTGGTCATGTCACAGAAGACGGGCACAGGCACGCTGGGGCCCGAGGGGTAGATGAGGTACACGCCGTCCTCCTGGTAGCCCTGGGCGTAGATGTCGTCGCAGTCCAGGGGCTGCTGTAGGCACGACCTCTCCAGAGCTGGGGGCGGGGTGAGGAGAAGGGGCCTGAGGCACGCCAGCCACCTCCGCCCCCCCGGCCCCCCCTTCACCTCCCTCCCCGACCTGGGGGCGCGTACCATCTGGCCCACCTGCCCCCTCTTACAGGCTCAGCCCTGGGGCCCGACTCCCAGCTGCGATGCTCGGGACAGCCCCCTCGCCCAGCCTGTGGGCCGTGGGAGTGCGGCAGCTTACCATCTCCCCGGATCCCCAAGACCTGGGAGACGCAGGGGCCAGTGCAGAGAAGCAGCAGCAGCGGCAGAGCCAGAAGGGCCTGGCGACAGGAGAACAGGGTCACCCGCCCAGCCCCAGAGCCCCTCTGCATTTGCCCCTCAGACGAACCAGCCCTGCCAGGAGCCCCTGGTCTGCGCCTCTGCCTCCACACCTCCCCTGGGGCAGGCTCGTGAGCGCCCCGTCCCTTCACAGCCCCCTGCCTGGCGAGGGCCCTGTCTGCAGGGTGGGCTCAGTCCCCTGTGGCCCTGAGGCCCCCGCCCCGGCCCGGTACCTTCATGCTGCCAGCTGGGCTCCGAGCGGCTGGGTGTCTGCTGCCCCAGACTGCGCCCCAGACTGCGCCGGCCCAGAGTTATGTGCTGGGCCCCCGGCCAGCTGCTCCGGCCCCGCCCCTGTGGCTGCAGAGCCCCCTCTCCCCCTCCCCCGGCAGGGAACCAGCATCCACTTACACTGTCAGTGGCGCCGGGAGGTGGGCCCCGGCCAAGGGACCACCTGGGCCTCATTAGGCCTGCGGGGCAAAGCGGGCGGAAGTCCACGCCCCAGGGCTCAGACCGGCCCGGGACTCCCCCCGCCCGGCACCCCCAGCCCCTGCCCCGCGTCCCGACGGCCCCCCTGCCCACGTCTGTTTATTTTCTCCCTCTCCTTCCCTGGCCTGGGTTTCATTAGCCGTCGTCGCTGGGGAAAGGCTGAGGTTGGGGGGGTATGTCTGGGTTCTGGGGAGGGGAGGCCTATTCTGGGGGAGCGGAAGGTGGGGTGGGGGGCGGCTCCAGAGCTCCTGATGTGGGACCCGGGGCTGGGGCTGGGGTCAGGGGCAGCGGCCAGACTGTCCTGGCAGGCCCGGGACATTGCTGAGCCGTGAGCACAGCCTGCAGGCATCCAAGTGCTCTCCGCCAGCCTGAGCCAGGGCCCCTTCCAGCACCCCTCAGGCCCCCTCCTTCCCCCTCCCCCAGAGGCCTCCTTTGTTTTTCTTCCCCGTGCCACAGCCCCTTCTTCCAAATGCCTTCACTCGGCTCCCATCCCACCTCAGTCTCCCCTCGGCCCCCTCTCAGCCAGTTTCCTCAGCCCTGAAAGACCACCTCCTCCTGTCCGGCCCCCTCAGCCTCCAGCCACCCTTTCCCTGCCCCGGTCTGGCAGAGTCCTCGGCATAGGCTGCCAGGACAGTCTCCCCTGGGGGCCGCTCTGCCACCCCCTGCTTCGAGCCCCCCTGTGGCCTCAGGGCTGAGCCTACACTTCTCACCTTGGAGTTGAGAGGAATGTGAAGTGTGGCTGAGGCCTACGTCGAGGGCCTTACCCCTGACTGCTCGTGACTCACAAAGTACAGCCCGGCCACACCAGGCTCGTCGCATGGAGGCCCCGCCTGAGCCGGCTCTGTAACCCGCGGGGCCGCCTGCCATCTCCTTACTTGGCCTTGAGCGCCGGAGGGCAGGGGCTGCGTCTCGACCCCGCGTGGACCCTGCGTCCGCTCGCAGGTCAGGTGTCTTCGGAGCGGCTGCCGTGTGCTGGCTGCCCACGGAGCCGCAAACACAGGCACCAGACAGTTCCTCGCACACGTCACGCGTGTCGGGGACGAGCGTTTGTAGAGTGGATGAGATGTGCAGAGGCTCAGAGTGAGAGAGCAGCTCTGGCCCCGGGCCCCCTCCTCACTCCTGAGTCCGCGGCCCCTTGGGTGCGCCCCGCTGGCCCCGGTTCTGTAAGTGCTGGTGAGAGTTGTCTCTTCGTAGGTGCGTGTCCTGGGGGACCTGGAGCCAGCTGCCTGCATTCCGATCCAAGTGGTGCCACCTGTTAGCTGGGTGACCTCGGACAAGTCACCTAGCCTCTCTGTGCCTCGGTTTGCTCCTCTGTAGACCAAGTGTGGTCATGGTCTGTCCTTCAGAGGCCTGTGTGAGGGCTGGGCATCACGTGCCTAGCACAGGGCCCACAGTTGGTAACTGTTCAGTAAACATGTGCTGTCATCATCATAAATGTCGTGATTGTTCTTCCATGAACGGATTGCCTTAAGTGTGATTTTTATCCTTGTCTGTGGAAGAGATGGTAGCCTTCCTCTCGACAGCCATTCTTCCCTTAGTCCTGAGTAGTGAGGTCCTGATTCTTAGCTGGCCTGATTGTCCAGCTTCCCTTGGTGAGGCCACATGTCTGAATTTTGGCCAAGAAGATGCAAACAGATGTGGGGCAAAGGCAGCAGCTGTTCCCTCTTCTTCCAGCCCTCTGTCCTGTCCCTGGGCATGATGGCTGGCACTCCAGCTGCCACCTTGGACAGTGAGGAGGAGGCCCCTTCAGGGGGTGGTGGGAGGTGATCAGGGAGGATTCGTGGAGCAGGTCCAAAGCCAGCTCTGGACTGCCCTTCTCTAGCCCTCTTTTATGTGGCAGAGAAAGAAACTTCTATCTAGTTTAGGCCTCTTTGGTTGTTTCCTGTTACACACAGCTGAATCTAATCCTAAAACATCTCTCTTTTCAGCAAATGCCAGCTAATTTTAGCACAGGCTACAGAAAGGAAAATAATGAAAAGTCAGTCATCAAAACAAATAATAAAACATGTCCTAAGTCAAGTATCAGACTTCTGCTGAGTACAACTAATAAACATAGGAACCCCTCCCCCGCCAAAACCGAAAGAACACAAACCAAAAACAAAAAAAAGGAAAGAGAAAGAATTAAGCAATGATGTAGTATCAATCATATTTTGCCTATTAGTTTTTTCTTAAAAACTTAATGTATGTGGGTGTGCAAAGCAGGCACTGTGCTTGCTGGGTGTGGTTGAGGCTTGGTTTAACTCTTCAGGGAAGAAATTTGGCCACAGGTACCGTGAGTCAGTCCTCCCTCTGAAGACAGTGTCTGAGGGAAACCCTTGGACGCACGGAAAGGGGCCCGCATCAATGGGCACGTTTATTGGCTGCCCCGCATGGAAATTTCTTCCCGTGTCTGGGGGTCCCCCTGCCTGGAATGAGGGTGCAGTTGGTTGGTTTAGCTGATCTAATGCACGGCCCTGGGCTCCACTTTGGGAGGGGCTAACTCGAGCAGGGGCAGGGGGACTCCATTCTTGGGGTGCGGGTCACCCGGAGGCGTCTGGTCCCGGGTCCCAGGCTGGTTGGCCGTGACTTTGCAGGCGAGGTGCTGAGTCATGTTGGCTCCGCTGGGGCCGCAAGCCCTGAGCTTGGGTCTCGGCCCTCCTGGTGCCTGGTTTGCTCTGCCCATTGTTAGGTGTCTGAGGAAGACGCCCCTGCGGTAGGTGAGGGGCTTCTCTGACCGGCGTTGTTGGGGGAGGCGGCTGCCTGAGTGGGGGTGGGTGGCAGTGAGGGGGCCCCGAGGCTGCGGAGTGGTGGGCACGGAGGGGACGGTCTGTCAGGACGCTGCTGCCCGCTGGACAGCCCGTCTGCTGCAGAGCTGGTTCCAGGAGGTGAGGGCTCCCATCCCATGGGCCTTGCATGGGTCTCTTGCCCACCCCCTTGGCGTTCGCCTCTCCGCTCCACCTTTCTCCGTCCTGCTCTGTCCCCAGGGCGCCACTGTTCCTGTGGCCCCAGCTTCCAGCAGGATTCGGCCAGTGGGAGGCCCTGGCAGGACGTGGGGGGAGAGGGGTTCGGGTGTCCCCCCAGGCCCTGTCCTGCCCAGGACCGCAGTCTGCTCGTGGCTGTGCTCCCTCCGCACCCCCAGGGACGGCTCCCCCCCGTAACCGCCTCACTGGCCCTGACAACCCATCTCCTCCCCTTATCCCTGCAGCCCAGCAGGGCCCCGGGCGCCTCGACGCCCCCCATGCTGGTTTCCTTAAGGCCCACATCCAGGTGACCGTCCCTTCATGAAATGCTCTACAAAACAGCTGAGTCTGCCTTTGTTTCCAGCCAGGACCCTGGTTGACACAAGGTCTTTGGTTTTGTCCTGAAAGCCCAGCAGCCTGTGGAGTGTCTCAGACCACAGCTGAGGACGAGACGCCCACATCTCCCGCAGCAGAGGGTATGTCCTCCAACCCAGGCAGAATGAGCCGCGCTCCGAGGGAGACGGGGCTGCCTGTCGGAAGGAAGGAGGGGTCTGGCTGAGCTGCCGGCCCCGGGCCCCTCCCCAGAGGCCGCGGGAAGGGGCAGGGCCCTGGTGGTTACCGCAGGACGAGGGTGTGGTGTCCCTTGGGGCGTCAGGTCAGACCGCGTCAGGCCCGCCCTGGGGTCGGCTTCAGCAGGTGACTTTCGGGGGGACACAGGCCAGCGCATACCCCCGTGAAGGCAGCGGTGAACAGACACACAACCTCAGCCGTCCTGGAGCCAGAGGGGAGAACCTGAGAAGGTGCCGTGATGACAGGTGTGTGGTGGGCAGGGGGGCGGGGAGGGGGCCACGCGGGAGGGGTGTCACCAGCATGGGTCCCGACTGATGGGGGCCGTGCGGGGTGTGGGCTCCTTCCCTCCCGTGTTTTCCTTCTTGAAAGGGGGGAAATTAGGAGGGATTTGGTGTTGTTCCCCCCCCCCCCACCTTGTTCTGGTTTGGGGCAAGTTCAGCGGACGGAGCTCAGAATGTGGCCGAGAGAAGACGCATGGGGGCGGGGGGCGGATTGGTGCTGGGCTCAGACCTTCGAGGTGGACCCGGAGGCCCTTGGGGTTGGGGTGTCTGGGGCTCACGTAACTTAGGAGCGTGGCTTCATTTCGATGTGTGAATTGTGTGGACGCTGCGTGCTGGGAAGGAAACACAGACGGAGGTTTTGGGGTTTTGGTTTTAACGTAATGGAATGAACGGGTGCACCTCTTTGGGGGAAAAGGGTGCTTGAAGGCCCTTTTTGGAGAGCAGCAGTGCCCACCCTGATGTCGGAGGAGTCCGGTGGTTCCTCCTGTTTCGCCGTGTGGCCACTTGGTGGCCCTTCCACGCGGGGAGGCTTGTGTCCTCCTCCTGGGAAAGTTTTTCTCTGTCACCTCTTCATTCCTGTTTACTTCCCCTCCATTTTCTCTGTTCTCTTCCCGATTATTTTATTAGTTGATACTGGGCCTCCCGAATGGATCCTTACTTGTTCTTATCTTTTCTCTGACATTTTCCATCTGCGTTTTTAATTCTAAAAATGATTTATGGGGGTGGTACTGAACCAAACTCAGGGGTGCTCGCCCACGAGTGTTAAAGCCAACCTGCTGACACCAGGTTGTGGTGAAGGAAAGTGCAGCGTTAACTTCAGGGCCACAAGGAGAACCCGAACTCCCTCCGGGCTTTCACGGAGGGTTTATAAAGACAGAGTGAGGGAGGGGGTCGAGGGTGTGTGATCAGCTCTTGGACATTCTTCTGATTGGTTGGTGGTGAGATAACAGGGTGATGTTTCCGGAATCTCAGTCAACCTCCAGGTTCCAACCTGTCTGGGGTCTACGTGTTGGTGGTCAGCATGCAGTTAACTTCTTCCACCTGGTTGGGGGGTTTTCAGTATCTGCAGAACAGCTCAAGGATACGGCTCAGGATGTTATCTATTGCCCTTGAGGAGGAACTAAAGGTCCTTGACTTTGTTTTATGGCTAAACTATTATTATTTCGTCTTGTTTGACTTTTTTCCTTTGTTTCTGCATTTTCTCACTTCTCTGATTAAATTTATTCTTTGGAATTCAGGGAAAGCCCAGGAGGCTAAAGTTTTTCTGCAAACAAGAGGCAGGCAGAGGTCATGGTCTGGGACGGTCTTTCCTGAGAAGGCCCCATAGGGTCCTTCCTGCTCGGTTGCAGGGGTATAATTTACAGATCGTAAAATCCTCGCGCTGTAAGCACACAGTTCAACAATTGCTCCTTTAAAAATACCAGAGTTTGTTTTTTAGAGTACTTTTAGGGTCACAGCAAAACCAAGAGGAAGGCACAGGGTTTTCCCGCGTACCCCCGCCCTGACACGCACACGGCCCCCCAGCAACGACCCCACCAGACGGGACCTGCACCCACACCTCGTCATCCTCGCCCAGAGTCCATAGTTGACGTGAGGGTTCACTCCCGGTGCTGTACACTCCGTGGGCTTAGATGAACGTATAATGACGCGTATCCGCCATCGCAGCATCATCTAGAAGAGTCTTCCCACCCCAGAGGTCCTCCGCGCTCCCCTGATTCACCCCCCGCCGCCCCCCCTCCAGCAGCCACCTTGAGGTGCTGATGCCGGGGCGGGAGCAGCTGTCTGCCCAGGTGCTGTCCCCCGCTGGAGGGAAGAAGCCTGGGTTCTGGGGCCCAGCACCCCGGAGGGGGTGCCGCTGGGGGGCGATGGCGGGGGGAGAGGCAGGGCAGGTGCAGGGGGTCTGCACGCAGCACGGGGAGGCCGGCAGGCTGGAACAAGGGTGGTGTTGCTTTCTGGAAGCACCCTGCACTTCACACTCCTTCCTGGAGATGAGTTAGTAAAAACCGCAGAGTGGAGGAGCGTGGGGTTGGAATCCCGGACTCTTGTCCCATGTGTCATTCCTCCCGACGGGAAGGACCGATGGGCACAGAATTCTGTCTAGCAAGGGTCCTCGTCACCACTGTCAGTTCTGAACAAGCACAGACACACACACACACACACACACACACACACACGCACGTCCTCGCGCATGTGCACCCCTGCCTCCCTCAGTGTTTATGGGGTGCCTACTCCACGCCAGTCACCACGCGGAACAGCGTGCCCCTTCCCGGCGCTCACGATGCGGGAAGTTTAGGGGGACGGAAGTGGACACCCGCGCTCTCGGCATCCGCCTCCAGTGCCTGGCGCGCTTCTGCCCCGGGGTGACCGGGATGCATCCAGGAGCAGACCCGGTGGGCCACCTGCCCACGTCGGGGAGGGGACGCACAAGACGACAAGCAGGACGCAGGGGTCGCCTGGCAGCCTGCTGGGTGGGGACGAACGTAATGAGGGAAAACAAGACGCACTTGAACTGGTGATTGAAGGTGATTGAAGGCAGGGAAGTTGGGGCCGGGAGGGCTCAGTGAGAGGCCGGGAGGGCTCAGTGAGAGGCCAGGAGGGACTAAGGCTGGGCCGGCAGCTTTGTTCTGTAAACGACCAGACACGAAACATTTCAGGCTTCTGGAGCCATGTGGGCTCAGACGCGAGTCTTCGGCTCTGCCCCCGAGGCTATCTGTAGACACGAGATGGGTGGGCCCCGATAGAGACTCACTGACAGATGCTGGGGAGAGGGGCCAATTGGAGCACCGACCGCGGGGTGGTGGGGGGGCAGAGGGAGGGAACTGTGAGGATATTCGAGTGAAGAGCAGTCTGAGTGAAAGAGGCAGCACGTGCAAAGGCCCTGGGGTGGGAGTGTGCAGCTGCATTTGAGGGACGGGCGCCAGCTGGCCGGACGGGCGCCAGCTGGCCGGCCAGGCAGAGAGGACAAGTGGGGACGCAGGAGAGGGTCAGAGGAGTGTCGATGCAGGACGGACTTTGGCTTGTGTAATAGTAAACAGTGGGAAGGGAGGGCCGTGGAGAATTCCAAGGCCCAGTTCCTAATTGTCTTTCCGTGGTGGTTACACCAAGTCTGCTTCCTGCCTGAGGCAGAAATAAGAGCCCCTTCTTCTTTTTTCCTACAAAGAGAGCTGGTCTTGAGTCAAAAGACAGACTCACTGGGGGAAGAAAATCCCCAGCTGGTTGTCATGCCCCTACCCGATCCAGACCCGGTGAGAGCGCAGGGCAGGTGCCCTGCCCAGCACCCAGCAGAGTGGGGCCAGGAGGGGTGGGGAAGGGCTGTGTCACCCGGGCCCCCGGTCTCCTTGGTCCAGCGGTGGCCTTGCCAGTGGGTGTCCCGTGACCTCCCAGGTCTGCCCTGGCTGCACCAGGGTGATCTTGGCTCTAATGGGGAGTGGGCATGCCCTTGGGGACTGGGACCCCCACAGGTGGCCTCTGATCCTTACAAACTGAAGGGTGGGCACGTCCTGGCGTTTCTAATGAAACTGAAGCCGAGTCCAAGGCGTATCAGCCCGCTGTTACAGTTTTTCTTTTTATTGAGGTTAGCGATCATGTGGGCAGGGTTGCAGCTCGACCAAGTCTTAGCTGGGTGAACCGCTGTGTCACCGCCCCCAGGTCGGGAGACAGAAGGTTTCCAGTCCCCAGAAGGTCCCGTTTGTGCGTCCCCCTCCCCAGCCCGAGGGAGACACTATTCTGACTGCTCTCATCTTGCAGTGGTTTTGCTTGTTCCCAAACCTCCTATGAATGGCATAATTCAGCACATATTCTTCGGCGTCTGGTTTTTCGCTCAACACAATAGCTTGTTGTTGTTGTTGTTTTCTAGTTCTATGTAGTGGTTCTCAAGAGTGTCATTTCGGGTCCCTGAGGGTCTCCCAGGCCCCTTCAGGGTGTCTGAGAGATCGGAAGGATTTTTGCAGTAAAAATGCTAGTGTGTTATCTGCACTCTCTGCCCTGGTTTTCCGGGGAGTGGGATCGAGTTAGCAGAGCCTGCGACATGAGGCTTCTCAAGACCGAACAAAGAACAAGACGCGAGAGCCCGGCCGCTCCAGTGCAGCCAGGGTGCAGAGACTCGCAGACAGGCGAGCTGACACCGTCCTTCTCACTGTTTTTCTGTGTTGGGAAATATGGTTATTTTTATGGAAGTATGTTATTTATGTAAGCACCTGATGATTTGTTATTGTTATTTTAAGCGAATTGATGAATATATGTTTTTGTGTTTTTTTTAAAAATTTTGTCTTGTAGTAAGGATACTATTTTATTTTATTTATTTATTTATTTATTTTATTTGGTTGTGTCGGACCTTAGTTGCGGCAGGCGGGCTCCTTAGTTGTGGCATGCATGTGGGATCTAGTTCTCAGACCAGGGATCGAACCCGGGCCCCTTGTGTTGGGAGCGCGGAGTCTTAACCACTGCGCCACCAGGGAGGTCCCAAATACACATTTTTGGATGTCAGTTTTCCTTTCTAACCTGGTCAGAGTCAGTGGATGTGACCGTGGACGTGACCGCAGAGATGAAGCTCCGTGCGCTCCTTGGAGACCACGGGGACCCTCACGTCTGAGCTGTGCTCCCTGGGGTCTCACTGCGTGCGGGCCTCCCCCCACGCCCCCGCCTTTGCTTACCCACTGTCCCGTGGTGGGCACTTGGGTCGTTTCCAGCCTGGCTCATTGTGGACGTTCGTGGACAAAGCCCCACTCCCCCTAGGTTTGTGTTGCCTGGGGGCTGGGCTGGTGGCCCTCTGGGCTGGGTGACCACACTGAGTCAGGGCGCCTCGGCAGACAGGGGCTCTTTCGTGGGATCGTCCTGGGGTCTCACCAACACATGCAGCGGCAGCCTTCCGTGCAGGCCCAGCGTGTGGCCCCTGAGGGGCCGCGTGCTGGGCAAGCAAGGGGACCGCTTCCCCGGGAGGGCCACACAGGGGGCCGGGGGTCTAGGCAGAGCCCTGAGGATGAGACAGAGTGGCTGGACGGCGGAGGGAGCGTGGTCAGCTGAGGGGCCTCTCTGGGCCACTCGCCGTGGTTGAGATTTGGGCAAGGTGGCCCCGAGCTTGGGAGGAGTGAGCGAGGGGCTGGAGGAGGGGAGGGCTGGGGCGGGGGGAACTCGAGGTGGTGAGCAGGCCACGTGGGGAGGGAGCATTAGACTACCCTACGGGCAACAGAAAGCCGGTGTCCAATTTTAAGCAGGAAGGGACACCCTTCCTTTAGATTGTTATTTACTTTTATTTTTAACTTAGACTTTTAATCCTGAGATAATGGTAGATTCACATACAGTTGTACAAACTGATACAGAGAGAGCCCAGGTATCTTGTACCCAGTTTCCCCCAATGGGAACATCTGGTAAAATTGTCCTTCAGTATCACAACCTGGGTAACCACATGGATGCAGTCAGATGCAAGACGTTTCCAGGACAGCAGGGTCCGTCCTGTGGCCCCATGACGGCCACACTCACTTCCCTCCACCCCTACCCCCTCCTTAACCCTCCCAGCAACCACCAGTTGGTCTCCATTTCTGTAATTTTGTCACTTCAAGACTGTCATATAAATGGAATCATACAACACGTAACCTTTCGGGCTTGGCTTTTTTCATCCAACATGATTCCCTGGCGATTCATCCAGGTCACTGTGTGTGTCACTGGTTCCTTCCCCTCTATTGCCGAGCTGTGCTCTCCATTTGGACCTGCTGCTTTGTTTAATCGTTTACCTGTTGAAGGACAGCTGGGTGGTTTCCAGTGTTTTGCCATAAACTTTGTTTATAAAGCTGTTATAAACATTCATGTACAGGTTTTTGTGTGAACATTTTGTGGGAGCGTTTCTCTGGGGAAAACGCCCAGGAGTGCAATGGCTGGGTCATAAGGTCGTTGCATGTTTAGTTTTTTAAGAAACTGCCAGACTGTTCTCCAGAGTGGCTACACCATTTTATGTTCCCCCCGGCTAAAGCCCACGCGCAGCAACGAAGACCCAACGCAGCCAAAAATAAATAAATAGATAGATAGATTTAAAAAAACCCCGAAACCGGCCTGGCTGGGGGTGGAGGGTGGGTATGTGAGAGGTGGGGGAGGGAGGGGTGGTTGAGGCTCTCAGGCCCTGGTCTGTCCCTGGTGGCCTCTGTGGATGGGCAGGGCTGGCCCGAGCTCCATGGGCGGCTCCCAAGCCTGCTCAGGCCTCTCAGCTGACCACCTCCACGCCTCTGGCAGCAGGATGGCCACTGGGACCGAGCAGCCTGGACCAGCTGCTCCGATCTGGGTGGGGACTCCTGCTCTTTCTGCTGCCAGAGTCATTGTCAGAAAGCAGAAGCAAACTCCAGCCTTTGGACACCCTCCTTCCTGACCTCAGGGTCAGCTGGTCGTTCCCTGTTACCTAATCTCACTCCACACTCATCTTGTCAGCAAACAGGCTACGTGGTGGATTGCTGAGCTCCGGGCTGCTGCTTCTGCCCGGGGTGGGGGCGGGGGGGGGGGGGTTGAGAGAGGAAGGAGGAACGTTGTGTGTGTGAGAGAGAAAGAGAGTCAGGGAGGGAGGCCAGAAGAAGGCGGCCGTGGCTATGAGCACCTGGGTAGCCTCAGTTTCCTCATCTGTAAAGTGGAGCAATGTCTCCACCTTTAGAGGAAATCGGGGAGAACTGGAGAGTCTGTTGTTTAAAGGACTCAGCATATTTTAGGAGCCCAGTAAATATGCGCGATCATTCTTATCAGCAATAAACTGCTGAAACAGTACTTTATCTGTGGGGCATCGTCCTCATGACCTAAGTACCCCAGAAGGTTCTGCTTCTGTAGGAATCTCTCGGCTCTTTAGTTCACAGAGGAGGGGTCAGGCCCCAGGAGGGAGGCCTGAGAGCCCAGGCAGGGGGCAGGCGCCTGGGGAGACGCAGGCACAGTGAGGTGAGCCCAGGCTCGCCTCCACGGCTCATCGGCAGCTGGCATTTATTGAGCACCAGCTGCATGCCGGGCTCTCCGCAATAACCCCGCACGGGACACTGAGCTTGAGTGAGGGGAGTGACGGGGCCCGGCGAGCTGGGCAGGGTTGGTGTTTGAGCCGAGGCCTGGGTGCTGTCCAGGGCCCTCCAGCTGGTCCGGCCCATCTGGGGGGTGGCCTTGGTGTAGGCCACCTGGCCAGTAGAGGTTTGGATACAGAGGCCTGGACCGCAGGGGCCCCGGCCCCATTCAGTCTGGCTGGCTGTGCAGCTGCGAGGCGCTGCCTCTCACCGTGGCGGGGTCTGGGGGGCCGGCTCCAGCTGGGCGGGGTCTGGTGGGGCGTCTGCTCATCAGGGGCCAGGTGGCCTTGTCCCTCAGCGTCCTGGCCCGTTGCCTGGATGCTCCAGGCCTGGTGGGCGGCTGGGAGTCTGAACGGGGTGGCACGGGGGGCGGGGCCGGGGGCCAGGTCTGGGCTCGGGTTTGGGGGGAGATGGCGCGTGAGGGCTGGTTGGCCGCCAGCCACCAAGGACTGCCCACCCACTGGTGCGAACCTCAGAAAGGCGCTGGGGGGGCTTCCGGCTTCACCGCTGTCACCTGCTGTCACCACATCCATGAGTGCCCCCGTCTTGTGTGTCCTGCCCCTGCAGCCTGCCTTCCTGTCCCCCGTGTTGGGATTTTGGCTTCTCTACTCCTTTCCTGACCTTCAGCACGTGTCATTGGGCCGCCCCAGGCCGTGGAAGCTTCTGTGTGAGGAGGCCGTGTGACTCTGACTGCTGTCTGTTGCAGCAAAACTCAGCGATGCTCTGGACGGCTGTCCCTCGGGGACGGGTTGCAGGCCCAGTTAAGTGCCGCCCCGAGCAGCCACGTCTCCTGCAGTCTGTCTGTGTGGGCAAAGCGATGGTTCCGGAACACAAATCTGCTCACACACCTCTTGCTTCGAATCGTTTACGGTTCCCATTGTCATGCAAGGAAAGCCTGAAATCTGCCCCGTGTCCCTCCGATGTCTGTGCTCTGCTGACCGCCACCTCGGTCCCCGGACCCTGCCCTGCTCCCCAGCGCTGAGCCCAGCCCGGCCTCTGCACGGGCTGCTCCCCGTGCCTGGGACACCCACCCTCACCCAGCACCTTTCACGAAGGGGGTTAACTCCCACCCATCCTGCAAGACTGAGCCCCAGCGGCCCCAAGTCTGGGTGAGGCCCAGACTCGGGGCCTCACCCAGTTGGACGGTCGCCCCGCGCCCAAGCCTGTTTCCCAGCTGAAGATGCCAGGGCTGTCTCTGTGCTGTGGGAATCAGTGAAGGCAGCTCTTGGCAAGACATCGTGACCCTAAGTTGCTAAGCAGGTGCCGGATGGTTGTTCTATTATGAAAATTATTTCAGGAAGCCGGGGATGAACTGACGCTGGGGGCTCCGAACGGGAGGCTAGGGACTCGGGACTTTCCTGCTGCGATGGGAAGTCCCTGGCAGCTGGCAGGAGAGGGAGTGGAGCCAGGGTCAGGGTCAGGGTCAGGGTCCTGGGCAGCCACAGTGGGCCTGGCCTCGCCAGCGCCTGGACTGTGTCCTGCCCAGCCTAGGGTTCAGGGCTGGCCTGGGCGCCCCTCTGCTGACTGCCCCCCACCGGCTCTGAACACAGAGGTGGAAACTACACACCACGTGTAACCATGGCCAGCGGTGGGAGGTGGGGCGTGGAGGGGGCCTTTCAATCCCAGCGGCTGTCTCAGGGCAGGGCGGGGGCCACCTTGATGGGAGGGGACTGGTGGCCCTGGGAGGGACCATCCAGGAAGTAGAAACCTTGTCTTCTCTCCACAAAAGCAGGAATTCCACACCATGCTTGGCTTCAACTTGGTCTTTATTCGAAGCTAGAAGATGGCAGCCAAACAGGGCACCTCCCTCCAGCTCTGTCATCCCACGGCTCCGGGACCCGCTCCTCCTTCCCCCGACGCGGCCCGACCGGGTCTCTGATGTTCACACGAGGCGGCCTGGCACAGGCGCGCCTTGGTGAGGCCTGGGTGAGAGCAGGGGTGGAGGGTCCTGGGCATGAAGGCAGCTAAGTCTGGGGCTCAGCACACCTGACAGCACCCAGAGGCCTGTGGCTCGACAGGGCGGTGGCCTCCTGGGCCCAGTGAGAGAGCGCTGCGGGGCAGGGACTGGGGGTTGAGACCGCAGGCGGGGGGCCCGCGTGCCCCGGCCTCTCCTCCTTCACCTCTCCGGTCCCCCTGCCAGAAACGTTGTCCTCCCACCCGCCACACCTTTGCCTGCCACTCCTGTTCATCCTTCAGGCCCAGCCTCCCCACGTGTCCAGATCCGAGTGCCCTGCCTTGGCTCTGTGCTCACAGCCGCCTCTTTCCACAGCCCTCGGCAGAGAGCGTATCACTCAGGAGTCGTCTAGAGACCCTTCTTCCTCCCCTGCTCGACTGGAGGCACCCCAGGTGTTCACCAGCCTGTACTCAGGGCCAGCGTCCTGCCGGGTGTAACGTGCTCAGTAAATACCTGTCCTCTGGACGGAGAAGCGTAAGGACGGGTGACTGGATGGGCAGACACGCTGAAGGCTGATGGATGAGAAGACGGATGGGTACAGGGGTGGCTGGGTGGCTGGGTGGGGATTCCAGCACCGTCACTCACAGCTGTGTGACCTTGGAAAGAGACTTAACCTCTCTGGCCTCAGTTTCGTCATCTGTAAAATGAGAGTGAAACGGTACCTCCTCATAGGTTGTGAGGTTGAGGGTGAGTTCCTGTGCCTGTGGGTAAGAGGGTGTGTGTGTCCCTGTGAGCTCGAGTGTAAGTGTGCCCGAGCGTGAAGGCCTTGGTGCACACGCGAATGTGTTTGTGTCAGCATTCATGAGTGAGCATATGCATGTGTGCGGAGGTCTGTGTGCAGTTGTGAGTCTAAGTGTGGCGTGTCCACGTGTGTGCATGATTGTTTGGTGTCCACAGGCGAGGGAGGGCAGTGAAGGCACGTGTGCGCAGCGCAGGTGAGGGGGAGCGTGCCGACCGTGTGCGTGTGTGTGAATTGACGTGAAGGGCACGTGTGACGGTGTGTGTGCATGTGTATGTGTGTGTGCGTGTATATGTGTGCGTGCGTGTGCACCGGGGTCGGTGAAGCAGCTCCTGCCTGCATCCGGGGACCCAGAGTCACCCCAAACAGGCTCCCCGTCTGGAGACTGGATTTTTGGCTCCACCCCAGCCCCCTCCTCCCAGCCCAGAAGCTGGAACAGAGGTCAGGAGGTCAGGGGCTGGAGCCAGGCCACCAGGGGCCTGTCCCACAGTGGGACACGTGCCCTGAGGGCCGGGTGCCCAGGGAGTGTTGCCGGGGGAAGGCTGGGTGCCCGTCTGCTTTACCACATCTCTGCCTGGCGATGAGAAAACGGAGGCTCCCAGAGGACGGTCCCTTCCCGGGTCTCACGCTGGGACAGGGCAGGGGTCGGAGTGCACGTGAGTCAGGCGCCCAGGCTCTCTCCCCGCATCTGTCTGCCAGGGATGTGGGGCCGCGTGACCGAGGAAACCCACTTGGCCTCGAAGGAGAGCAGTGGACACGGCCCTGAACCCCGCCCAGTGAGGCTTTGCTCTCAACCCCTCGAGGGCTCGAGTCTCTGCTTTGATTAAGAGGCGCTCCGGTCCCCGGGAAGCAAGGCCCAGCCCGGGCTGCAGGGTCATCCCCACCTGCTGAGGGTGGTCTCGCCTGACCGCCTCCAGGGTAGGAGTCCCACCCCACCCCCCTGCGTCCTGGTTTAAGAATAACTCTTAACCCCCGGCAAGTGGCTTTCCATATGTAATCGTGACCCCTCAGAGCTCAGAGAAGTGAGAGGCAGCACCTGGGGCCCCGGCTCGCAGGGGTCAGCTGGGAGTTGAGCCGGCTCAGCCCGGCTCCAGAGCCCGTCACGGGTCAGGTCCACAAGCCACAGGCCACCTGAGGGCAAGATCACGTCCAGGCGGGAGGGGCGGCCCCTGAGCTGGGCCTGCGAGGGTCTCAGGAGGGATGGGGGCCCCACTGAGCGAAGGTGTGGAGGTGGGGGAGGGAGGGCTGCCGAGGAAGGTTCAGGCCCTCGGATGTGGACCAGGAACTTCGGCTTTCGATCCGATGGGAGTAGGGAGCCATGGCAGGTGTTTGAGCAGCAAGGGGTCGGCTGTGCCCAGGGGTCTGGGCTGGCAGCGAACTGGGGGGTGGATGGGAGGAGCCCGGGTGAGAGGCAGTTAGAAGGGCCAGGGGTAACTGTCACAAGCTTGAAGGAGGGTGAAAGTCACTGGAGGAGGAAGACACCAGGGGACACGCAGCCGACGTCAGAACAGCCCAGGGTGCTGAGGAAAGCCACAGCTGGGACAACCTGAGGGAGGGACGTGCAGGCCACAGGCAGTGGGGTGGCATCACGGGCCCCGCACTTGGCAGGTGCCCAGTACAGAGACCACCCATGGGAGGAAGGAGGCCATCGTGGCTCTAGGTCAGCACAGGTCATGCTCTCTCCCCGTTCCCACAGCCCTACCTTCTGCACCCCCTGCCCGGTGGTCCCGGAAGAACCCCGCAGGGCCAGCAGGGGCCGTGCCAGCCTAGTCCCGTGTCTACCGCGCACCCATGTGGCTTCCTCCCCATCCACCCTCCCCCTCCCTGTCCTTATCTTTCCCTCCCGTCTCCATGGCGACTCACCACCCCGGCTTGCCTGCATCCCAGCCTCTGCCAGGGATTCTGGGCCCGGCTCCGTCCCTCCCTCCGGAGCCCTGGTTCCCGCAGTCCTGTCTCCTCCCCCTGGGGTGAGTCCAGAGGCAGCCTCCTCTCTCCCGACTGTCACATCCATTTTCCAGCCCTGCCGACTTGTGTCCTCTGGGGAGACCCCCCCAGCCTCCACTGGCCACAGCTCCGCCAGCCCTTCCGGGAGGAAAGCCATCCTCAGCGCCGCCAAAGGTCTCCTGGGTGTCCTCCCTGCTCCCGGACCCTCTCCCGGACCCTCTCCCCACGCCAGCCTCCCATGCCGAGGTCTGCCTTGTCAGTCATTTCCTTTTGTCACCGGCTTGGCAAACAGGCGAGTCTTTGGTCCTGAGACCTGGGGGGTGGGGACTGGGTCTGCAGAGGGAGGATGGGGGCGCCTGGAATCCAGGATGAAGATAGAAGTCTGGATTCCCTTCTAAATAACATTTTTGGGATTTTTTTTCTCCCCAATTTCTCCCCAAGGAGAGAAAACAGAGCTTCATGGGCAACAGCAGGAACAGTTGGTAAGTGGCAGGTCCTGGCGGTGGGACTGGGGCCTGGAGGCCTGCCCCAGGGGAGGCAGCGCGAGGTTGGGGCTGCCAGGCTGTGGAGGGAGGGACGGGAAAATCAGGTGGGTGCTGCAGCGAGGCAGATGCCAGCTCAGAGCTGGAATCTTCCAAGAGCCACCTGCCGCCCCACGGGAGGCCTCTCCTTATGGTCCCCGCTGCCCGAGGGAGGTAGTAGAAGGGATCCCCTTGGGGTCTGGAGAGGTCAGTGGCCCCTGGAGGGACCCCTCCCCTCGCAGCAGGAGGCCATGGGGGAGGATTTCCGTGGGCGTCTGTGCCAGGCTCCGGGCAGGGTGCACCATCTTGTCTGTTCACCCCATCCTTCCCTCCTGGACCGTTAGAAACGGGGCAGACCCGGGCGGGAACTTGCCCACGACGGCTCCATCCAGGCTTCCCCGTCTCAGGCTCCCTCTGACTGCTGCTCTGGGGTCCCCGCGCCCCGCACACCGCCCCCAGGTCCCACGCACCGTTCCCCAAGTTGGAGCTGGGCCTGGGGTCCCGGCCTGTGGCGCCCCGGGAGCCGCCCGCCTGCTCCATCTGCCTGGAGAGGCCGCGCGAGCCCATCTCTCTGGACTGCGGCCACGACTTCTGCCCGCGGTGCTTCAGCACCCACCGTGTCCCCGGCTGCGGGCCGCCCTGCTGCCCCGAGTGCCGCAAGACCTGCAAGCAGAAGAAGGGCCTCCGGGGCCTGGGGGAGAGGATGCGGCTCCTGCCGCGGAGGCCGCTGCCCACCGCGCTGCAGGTGCGCAGGCCTCGTCCCCACCGGGGGCTTTGACCTCACACCGGGGTGTCCGGGAGGGAGGCGGGGCTCGGGTGGACGCGCCCGAGCCTGGGCGCTCAGGGAGCCCTGTCTCCGGGCCCAGGAGACCTGCGCGGTGAGGGCCGAGCCGCTGCTGCTGGTGCGCGTCAACGCCTCCGGGGGCCTCATCCTGAGGATGGGGGCCATCAACCGCTGCCTGAAGCACCCGCTGGCCAGGGACACCCCCGTCTGCCTCCTTGCTGTCCTGGGAGAGCGGTACTCAGGGAAGACCTTCCTCCTAAACCACCTGCTTCAGGGCCTGCCCGGCCTGGTGAGGGCGGGGCTGGGACGGGGGCTGGGGGCGGGGGGCTGGGGCAGGGACCCAGCCTGGCTTGGGGAGGGGAGGGGGCCAGATGGGCCAACGGCTGCTCTGCTTCTCTGCCCCACAGGAGCCCGGCGAGGGCGGCTGGCCGAGGGGAGGGGGCTCCGGGCAGGGCTTCCGGTGGGGAGCCAACAGCCTCACCAGGGGCCTCTGGATGTGGAGCCATCCCTTCCTGCTGGGGAAGGAGGGGAGGAAGGTGAGGGGGGAAGGGGCAGAGGAGTCCAGACCGGCTCACGGAGAAGGGAATCGGGCAGGAAAGCTCTGGGGGCCGGGACGAGAAGATGGGGCGGGCAGAGATACCTGGGGGGCGCGGCAGGCTGACCCCTCAGTGTGCACCCCTGCCTCCACACAGGTGGCCGTGTTCCTGGTGGACACGGGGGACGCCATGAGCCCTGAACTGAGCAGGGAAACGAGGACCCGGCTTTGCGCCCTCACCTCCATGCTGAGCTCCTACCAGGTGAGGCCCCCCAGCCCCTCTGCCTGCCCTGCTCTGCTCTCGCCACCCACACCAGGGCCATCCCAGCCCGGTCTGGCCCTCCAAGCCCCGGGGACTGTCCCCTTTATCCCAGAGGCTCCTGTGTCTGGGGTCCCCGCAGGTTCTGGGGGTGCCCCTGCAAGGGGGTGCCCACAGTCAGTGTGAAGGTCCTAGAGGTGGGTCGGAGATCCCTGGGGCAGCTGAAGGTCTGTGGACCGTTCCCCTGCCTGCCCTCCACCCCTCGCGGCCAGGCCAGCCCTGCCCTGCAGGCTGCCGGGGGACCCCCAGGCTGGTCGCTTGTCCATCCTGAGCCCCACGGTCTGCCTGGGGCTCCTTCCTCACCGGGGTCTTCCCAGTGTCTCTTTGCCTTCACAGACCCTCTTCCACCTTGTTCTCCTTGGTTCCAGATCCTCACGGCCTTCCAGGAGCTGAAGGATACAGACCTGGAATATCTGGAGGTGAGGAGACAGCTGCTCTTGGGGCTGCACCCTGTCCCTGCCCTGACCGTGAGGCCAGCGGTGCCTTTCAGCTCTGGCCCAGGATTTTGTGACCTGGAGCAGGACTGGGGGGCTGGGGGCAGAGGGTAAACCAGGACATGCCTGGTCGGGGAGAGGTAGGAGGGTCCTGGGGCCAGGAGCCGGAAGGGTGTCCTCCAGTGGCCCAGGGGGAGGGGAGGCACAGCCCTTGGAGTGGCCCAGCCATGACCCCTGTGCCCCGTCCCCAGATGTTTGTCCACGTGGCCGAGGTGATGGGCAGGCATTATGGGATGGTGCCAATCCAGGTGAGATGCCCGTTTCTGGACTCGTCACCCCAGACTCCGACACCCCGGCTGCTGCTATCAGCACCCCTTCTCTTCCAGCACCTGGACCTCTTAGTTCGTGACTCATCCCACCCCAGCAAGGCGGGGCAGGGGCATGTAGGCGACATCCTCAAGGTGAGGGAGGGGATGGGGCGGGGGTGTAGACGGGGCAGAAGGTCAGTTAGCCGGGGAGGGGTCCTGTCAGCGAGCCCGCTCAGAGCGCACCCCCACTCCTCTCTAGAAGTCGTCTGGCAAATACCCCAAGGTTCAGGGGCTGCTCCAAGGAAGGCGAGCCCGCTGCTGCCTCCTGCCAGCTCCCAGGAGGCGGTGGGCGAGCAAAGGCCACGGAAGCCCGGGAGGTGAGTGTCCCAGGAGCAAAGCCTCCCCAGCCTGCCCTCCTCCTCCCCCCCTCCTCCTCCCCCTCTTCCTCTCCTCCTCCCCGTCCTCCTCCCCCTCCTCCTTCTCCTCCTCCTTCTCCTCCTCCTTCTCCTCCTCCTTCTCCTCCCCCTCCTCCTCTCCTCCTCCTCTCCCGACACCCCTTACTCCTCCGAAGCCGGTCCTGCTTACCAGGCGCCTCTGCATGAGGACTCTCTTCCTCAGACACAGATGACGATACTGGCCACCTCCGCGCCTACGTGGCCGACGTGCTGAGCGCGGCCCCCCTGCACGCCAAGAGCCGCTGCCAGGGCTACTGGAGCGAGGGGCGCCCCGCGGCCCGGTGGGACAGACGCCTGCTCACGGGGCAGCAGCTGGCTCAGGAAATCAAGGTGTGAAAGCTCCCCGGAGCCCCAGGAGACCCACTGGCCCCCGCGCCCCCTGACCCCCCGACGCTGTCTCCGCAGAACCTCTCGGGCTGGATGGGCAGGACGGGGCCTGGGTGCGCCTCTCCGGATGAGGTATGGGGCTACGGGGAGGACGCGGGTGGGAGGCGGGCCGGGCGCCCCGAGATGGAGCGGGGGACGCGGCGGCGCCCGGCGGGGGAAAGGAGGGAGGCAGCCGGGTTCTGCCGTGGACAGATGGCTGCCCAGCTGCGCGACCTTCGGACGGTGGAAGCTGCCAAGAAGGAGTTTGAGGAGTACTTGCGGCAGCAGGTGAGCCTCGGGCCCCGGGAGGCCGGGCGCCCTGCAGAAGCGCGGCCGGTCTTTGGGCGGGGGTTGGGGTGGGCAGCGTCCGGTGGGAGGCACCTGGGCTCCAGGTCAGGGCCCCTTCTTTCTCGTCCATCACAGGACGTGGCCACCAAGCGCATATTCTCTGCGCTCCGGGTGCTGCCAGACACCATGCGGAACCTCCTGTCGGCCCAGAAGGACACGCTCCTGGCTCGGCACGGGGCGGCCTTGCTGTGCACGGGGAGGGAGCAGACCTTAGAGGCCCTGGAGGCCGAGCTGCAGGCCGAGGCCAAGGCCTTCATGGACTCCTACACCGTGCGCTTCTGCGGCCACCTGGCCGCCGTGGGCGGCGCCGTGGGCGCGGGGCTCATGGGCCTGGCGGGGGGCGTGGTGGGCGCCGGCATGGCCGCCGCGGCGCTGGCCGCAGAAGCGGGGATGGTGGCCGCAGGAGCTGCGGTGGGGGCCACGGGGGCGGCCGTGGTCGGGGGAGGCGTGGGTGCCGGGTTGGCGGCCACGGTGGGCTGCATGGAGAAGGAGGAGGACGAGGGAGTGCAGGAGGGGGACCGGGAGCCGCTGCTGCAGGAGGAGTGACCGCCCGCCAGATGCTCCAGGGAAGGAGAGCTGCCGGGGGGAGGGGAGGGATGGGGGCCCGCTGTTCCAAGGGCCCCTGTGTGCCACACCACCCTGGTTGAACGCCCCATCCGGGTGGTGACCGAGAATCGAGGAGGCCTCAGGGCCGGCGGCAGAGTGTGAGCCTGAACAGTCTGGGGCGTTTCTGTTGCAGACGACTGCTAACCTGCCTCTCTTCCCAGATAAACTGGGCCCCAGGGTCTCCCGCCAAGATTGGGGCCCACCCTCCCCGCCCTGGCTTATTTCCCGGGATGGTAGGGGGGCTGAGCGGGCGCCATTCTGGAAGTCCCCCCTTCAGAGACGGGAGCAGCCCCAGGACGGGTGACCTAGGTGTTCAAGATTGGGAGCCCTGATGAGAGGCTGGGGAAGGAACAGGAGGGGCCACTGGGCAAAGCCAAAGAGTCCAGGTGGTGCACGGTGGCCTAACCCCCTGAGTGGAGACTTTCCAAAGCTACCCCAGCAGGACGGGGGCCACCCCCTTCTCCCGCAGCCCCGGGGAGCCCACATGTGCACCGTGAATGGGGTTCCCTTACGTGTCCCTCGTGGTTGTGCCCTTTGTCCAGCCTGGTCAGTGCCCACGTTCTTTGTGGAATGCCATCCCAGCAACGGGTCAAAAGCCAAAGAAGAACACCTGTAGTTGTATTCTGAGCTACATCGACAGCCCTCATAGCAGATTCTATGAAAGTCCTGGGGGGACACATCCATGGAACATTCTCGTCCCCCTCAGCCTAGGGGAGACACCTCCATCCATGTTAGCAGGAGACCTGGATGCAGCCCCCAGGAGGACAGGAAAGCCCCACAAGGAAGGCTTCTAGGCTATTAAACTGCAAAGGATTAATGGGCGCATCATACGAAAAATAAAATGTGTGTGCGTGAGTGTCCGCTTCCCAGTAAATTATTGAAACATCTCCTGAATCAGCCTACCCGGGGCTTTGGGGTCGGGCGGTGAGCCAGGGCTCTCCGTGACGGGGACCTGTGGACAGGAAGAGGGACCGAAATTCTAGAGATGTGGGATCCGAGCGCAGGAGGGCTCAGGCCAGAGGCTGAGGGCACGGCCATCTGCGCAGGCTTGTCCACTAGGACTTGGGGTCCTGCTCCCCTGGTCTCTCCTGCCTCAGCTGACCCCGTGAGAGGTTGCCACCTGGCATCTGTCCCAGCAGAAGGAGAGGCTGGAGGTTGATGGGGGGTGGCTGGGGAGCCGGAAGCAGGAGGGGCCCGGACCACTCCCACGGGCTAGCCGCCGGGCAAGCACCTGCGGCTCTGCCCCGACCCCAGGTCGCCATCTCAGCATTACAGATGCAAACCCAGGGAGGGGAAGTCTCAGCTGATGCCGCCCAGCTGGCTGATGGCAGAAGGGGAGCCTCGAACTCCCGATCCCCCAGATGGTGTCCCCCGCAGGGTCAGTTGTGCTGAAATTGAGACGCTCCCCTCCAGGTCCAGCTCTGGGAAGCCGTGTCAGGAGACAGAGGCAGAAGGACGTGGTCTGGGACACACGGGTCAGCAGTAGAAGCTACAGCCCACAAGCTGGGGACAAAATAACGATGCAGAGAAATCCCAAAGCCAGGCTGGGGATGGGTGGGGTGGAGACGGAGGGCTGAGGGTGACTGTTGAACTTCTGGGGTTGAGGTTAGAGGTGGGGACAGGGCCCAGACTTTGTGTGTTTGGAAGCATCTCTCTGGGTTGTTCCCTTGCCATCTGGCGGACACATGAGCTATAGAAGCTCCCAGACTTTGGGGCTGGCAGGCTCAGGAATGTGGCGGAGCCTCAGAGGAGCCGGGGAGGGGGAGGGTGCTGTCGAGCTAGAGCCCGCACCCCACCCCCGCTGCTGGCGCTGGAAGGGGCTGCAGTGCGCTGCTTCCCCTGCTCTGGACAGAAGGGGAGACTGGCCCGGCGGGCGAGTGCTCTGCAGAGGCCAGAGGAGCCATATTAAGTAGTATTTGTCTTGTGCCTTACAGCTCTCAAAGCACCTTCCCAAACAGCACCTCCCTAAAGCCTGGAAACCACCCCGTGCAGTACATCGAGTACCCGTTTTTAACAGAAGCTCAGAGAAATGATGTGTCTCCATTGAAAAAAACTAGGCAGGGGTGAGCCGGGACTTGAACACACGGTCTCTGATGCCAAATTCCTTGCTCGGGTGAGCCGTCACCCCACAGCCTCCCAGATCCCGAGAACAGGCCTCTGGGTCCCAAACCTGATGCTTCCGACACTGGTTCTGTAGTTCACGAGAGCCCAGGTGACTGTGCCGAGGCCTTGCAGCCCGGCTGGTGGCTCTCCTCTCTGGCGAAGGTCACAGACTCCAAGGTCCGGGTTAGAGATCTGGTGACTTAGCCTGTGGTTCCTGCTTCTGAGGCCTCCGTGGCACTGAAAATGGCAGTGACACGATGCAAGGGAAGCTGCATCCTTAGCCCCGCCATGGGCTGAAGTGTATCACCCCTGCCCCCTTCCCCCCCCACCCCATGCCCCAGTTCATATGTCGAAATCCTAGTGCCCAATGTGATGGGACTAGGGGGTGGGACCTTTGGGAGGTAATTAGGTCTTGAGGGTGCAGCCCTTGTGTATGGGATTAGTGCCCTTGTTAGAGATTAGAGACCCCACAGAGCCCACTACCCTCTTCCACGTGTGAGGACCCAGCTGGCTATGCACCAGAAAGTGGGCCCTCACCAGCCACTACAGCACGTCTGCTGTCCCCATAATCTTGGACTTCCAACCTCCTGACCCATGAGAAATAAATGTTGTTGTTTACAAGCTGCCCCATCTGTGGATTTTGTTACAGCAACCCTGACAGAGGGAGAATTTACAAATAGTTTTCTCTAGGAAAAGTCCTAAGAAAAAGGAGGGGGAAGAAAAGATCTCTTTCCTTTTAATAACAAGGGAAAATTCAATCTTATTTTTATTTACCCTCACAATTTTCCCTTTTGTTGCTATTTTATTTTATGAATTTATTTATTTATTTGTTTGTTTGTTTTTGGCTGCATTGGGTCTTTGTTGCTGTGTGTGGGCTTTCTCTAGTTGCGTCGAGCAAGGGCTACTCTTCGTTGCGGTGCACGAGCTTCTCATTGTGGTGGCTTCTCTTGCGGAGCACAGGCTCTAGGCGCACGGGCTTCAGTAGTTGTGGCTCACGGGCTGTACAGCGCAGGCTCAGTAGTTGTGACGCACGGGCTTAGTTGCTCCGTGGCATGTGGGATCTTCCCGGACCAGGGCTTGAACCTGTGTCCCCGGCATTGGCAGGCAGATTCCTGACCACTGCACCACCAAGGAAGCCCCTGTTGCTATTTTATAGTATTGTGATAGGCTGGGACCTGGGACTCTACTGGAGAGCTTGCACCTGGATAAAGGTCTCCTCGAGCAGCAGATACAGAGAATCTGCACCGGACTAAAAATAACTGTATGCATGCTCAGCTGGGGGCAATTCTGAGCAATAAGATACAAAAAGGCCACAAACCAACTGCCAGTGCTGAGGTGCCGGGAGCAAAAGCAGGGAACTGCGCATGCACCCTGCACACGGCACCAGCAAGGGGGTGGGCAGCCCACCTGAGCCGCCCCTCCGGCCCCGCCCCCCACCCCATTTACGGGACCAGCCCGCCCACCTAGGGAGCAGCACCTGTTACTTGTTCTCGCTCCCTCCTGCTGCAGCACAAGCGCCAGTAAAGCCTTGTCTGAGTTCCTCGTCTGGCCGCTTATCAATTTCTATTGATTTAAGAGTCCAAGGACCCGGGTCAGTATCATACTTTGTGATGACTCTGGCGGGAAGTCCTTGGGGCCTTTTACAGCCCCCCCAGGAGAGGATGTAGGCCCCTCCGGGACCACCAAACGCAGCTTCCCTGCGGGTGATGAGCAGCGGCCTAGACCTCTTGCTTCAGCTTCTCCGCGTTTGGTAAGTCCGCCTTCGTCACCCCGAGGGCCTCAGCACCCTTACTCAGGCATCGCTTCCCCCTCCCCTTGGTCCCTTCCCTCTCCTGATCTCTCTACTTCTCTTCTCTCTGCCCTCTCCTCCTTCTGTCCTCTCCTTCCGAGCGAACGGATGTTGGGCAGCTACAGCATCCCTCCTCTCAGCTGTGAGACCTGCTCCCTCTGGCTGGCAGCAGTCACCTTGACAGGTGACAAACAGGTGGGAGATGTACAACCGGCTGGTTTCTGGGCTCGAGCACCCCTGGGGGCAGTGGACGGGGTGCTTGGCCGTTTCTGGCTGCAGATTGACTGGTGCCTGAATAGACACCCGCAGGGGCGGGTTGAAACAGCAACCTCTGTCTCCCTTTCTCTTTTTCAGTGTTTTCTGTCCCTCCTCTTTCCCTCTCCCTTGGTCCTCACACCTACGCTCCCGTGCGTTTCATCTTGGAGACTTCCTCTTAGGTCACCTTTTTCACAGCCCCCCCCCCTCCCTCCAGTACTTTTCTGTTCTCTGTTCCCAACTCCAGCTGGCAGGAGGCCACCTCGTGGTGACACCATTTCTTTGTTTCTTGTCTGAGCCTTTAAATTTCTGTCGTTGGTACATGTTGAATTTTAAAGTGAATTTTAAAGGATCTATGTTTTACGTGGTTTTGTCTGTCCAGCCGCGTCTGCGAATCTCTGCCGGGCACAGGCCAAGCACTTAAGCCTTGAAATACACACACAGTCCCTGTTGCCTGAGACTCCAGCCTTGGGATACTTAGTAGGACTTTAAAAAATTAACCTACTGATTAAAAAGAGTCCAAGGACCTGGGTCGGTAACAGTAACGCTACAATTTCTAATGCTCTCCTTTGCTGTTTCTACCTTTCTCTTAGTATTTTGCAGCCATTGAAATATTCAGTGATTCTATAGTAAAGAATTATCAGAATACAATGGGATGAATTAGAAAATTCAGTACAGTCGTGATGTGGGGAGAAATCTTTAAATGCATACCAATGTCAAAGACAACGGTCCCCAAAATGGAGTCGCTGACGCTGAGCCCCACGTCACCAAACTTCACTTAATTACAGTTTCAGCCTCTCCCAGAAATAGGATCTTAAACCAGGGAATCAGGAATCCCCTGACCAGAGAGGTCATCTGCCTGGTGGACCCCTGCATCCCCTAAAGGGAAGTGACCTTGCAGTAACCAACCCACTTTTTTGCGGAGTATAATTTCCTGTTCCCGCTCCTTCTGCCTGTAAAAGTCTTTCACTTTGTACAGCTCCTCGGAGCTCCTCTCTGTGTGCTAGGTGGGATGCTGCCGGATTCATGAATCATTGAACAGAGCCAGTAAGAGCTTTGAAATTTACTCAGCTGAATTTTGTTTTTTTAACATGCTCTTCTAAATTCTCAGCTGGGGCCCATGTAACAAAAGCCAGATTAACAAGAGAAAAGCACACAGATTTATTTAATGTAAGTTGTCTGTGACATGGGAGCCTTGGTAAGGAAATGAAGGCCTGAAGAGGTGGTTTCACCTGCGCATTTTCATGCTGGGCTTGATAACAAGTGGGAAGTCGTGTGGAAATGTTCTAGAACAGGAAGGGTATGAGCTACGTGGAGTGAACGGGGGAACTTGGCAAGGCCTGTCCGTGCAGTTTTCTTCCCTCCTCCCTCCATCCTTGGAGATAGAGATGCTTCTTTCCTCCGGGTATGGGAGGGGGTCACCTCTCACATGACAGTTTTATGACTGGTTTCAGGGGAAGGTCAGAAAGTTCTTCCTGAACCTCCCGTTTCTCAAATTCCTTCAGCTTAAAATATTCAGGGACTTCCCTGGCGGTCCAGTGGTTAGGACTCCGAGCTGCCACTTCAGGGGGCGCAGGTTCGATCCTTGGTTGGGGAACTAAGATCCCATAAGCCACACGGCACAGCCAAAAAAAAAAATTAGCATGCCAAGGCATCAAATTTTGGGGCAGTGTGTCCCAAACCCCACTGACAAGCAACGTGCAAAAATTCCCCTGCTGCCATACATTAATTTTACAAACTGTGTTCACTTTGTTGCTTGCACTTTCACATGATGAACTATTGGAGAATCATTTTGTTGCTCACAAAGACTCACCCAGCCTTAGCCTGAGGGATAGACTATCTCCAGGGCCCAATTATCAAACGTTCTAAGAGTTTTTCTTGTAAGACCCAACGCATTTGTCCTGAGTTCCCTCCAATCACACAAGTAGCCTCACACTTACGTGATAACTTAGGCCCTTCAGTAATTGTTCTACCATCCTAAATAATATTTCCCAGACACAAAAGGCAAAGGCACCCATGGCTGTTATCTAGTATCAAAGCACCTTGTGAGGGCTTCCCTGGTGGCGCAGTGGTTAAGAATCTGCCTGCCAATGCAGGGAACATGGGTTCGAGCCCTGGTCCAGGAAGATCCCACATACTGCAGAGCAACTAAGCCCGTGTGCCACAACTACTGAGGCTGTGCTCTAGAGCCCGCGAGCCACAACTACTGAGCCCACACGCCACAACTACTGAAGCCCGTGTGCCTAGAGCCCGTTTTCTGCAACAAGAGAAGCCACCGAAATGAGAAGCCCGCGCACTGCACCGAAGAGTGGCCCCCGCTCACTGCAAATAAAGCCCACGCGCAGCAACAAAGATCCAACGTAGCTAAAAATTAATTAATTTTAAAAAATTATATATTAAAAAAAAGCACCTTGTGAGGTGCCCTTGGGAGGTTCAGATTCAGCTTCCATGGCTCTGGAGGCTCTAAGTGTCAAGGACAACCCCCCCTAGAGGCCATTTTCCACATCCGTGCAGATCAATAGTTGTATGATTGCAGCGGGTGTGTCAGCTGAGCTAGCGATGGTGTCTCGGAGCTGCGTGGTACTAAAGCTCAGCTACCTTATTGCTGAGAGGCCTCTGAGACCTTGTGGGGTGTTTTTGTTCCAGCCTTAAATTATTCCCAACAGTCCAATTCCACATTTCCCCTATTTCCATTGCAATTGTGTTTATATGTTTTCGTAATTGCCTCCAAGCACTAAGTTTACTAGTCAAAGTATTAACATCAAAAAAGCATCAGCTAGAACTTGCCTGTCCTATTCCTCCAAGGATTGGCTCTCACAGGTCTCTTTTTGTCCTTGGATGGCCCCAAACAGACCCCTTAATAAACAGATTCCATAGAGGGCAGGCCCAGGGGGGACACGATTCCACTTATAAAGGCTCTTAGCCTCAGACACTGGGCATCACATTTGGGGTTTGAGTGTTGACAAGGATCCTCTCCTTGACCAAAGCCAGGATCCTCTGAACTCTTCTCAACCAGGCCCTGACTTTTCGGCTTCCGTGTTTCTCTCTGCATTGTCCACTTTTAGCATAAGTCAGTTTAGCAGGAATCCCCTCTCTTGGTATCTGATCACCCTGGATATCTGATCGGGTTCCTCCCCGCAACCCCCCAGGCGATGTCCCATCACCCCGGCCAGCCTTCAGCAAGAATCCAGTGAGCTTGGTTCAGCCAGGATCCCCCCCTGTTCCCTGGTGTTTCCTCTTAATAAGTTTCTGTCCACTGACTGCCTCCCCTTGTGGTTCTTTACCAAGGGCCATGAGAGTGTTTTTCTTCAAAAGTAGCAAGATGCATGTTCGTTACTTTCACTTTAGTATTATCACAAAGTACTCACAAAGAGGGTCCCAACTTCGCTTTGCGGATAATTGGATTGCTGGACTTCTGCGCCCAGACCGTGTCTATTCGGGAAAACCGAGGAGACCATCACTGGGACAGAGAGAAACGGCAGTGTGGCAACACGTTTGTGGCCGGTGAATTGAGAGTCTTGGAGCAGCTGAGGCATTGCTGCTGTGAACAGGACGGTGGGGCTCCCTGCCGTGATAACTCCCCTGGAAAAGCTCTTCTCTGTTGAGTTCAGAACAATGTCGGTCATTCAAGGAAACTTGAGTCCGGTCCTTGTGGGAACCTCCTTCACCTCGGAAGCACGGATCCAGCTGGGTTTTTCTCTCCTGTGGAGAGCCAGGTCAGGGCACGTGAAAGGGTCCCTCCCAGGGGTGACAGCGCCCGAGTGCATGTGAAACTTCCTCTGGCCGGTCCCTCCAGGTCCTGCGACCTGAGGTCTCAGGGTTTTCAGGGAGAGCAACCCTTTTTGGCGTTGGACCTGGTTATGAGAGGAGCCGGCACAAGAGCCCGTGCCCACGGGATATGATCTCAGATCCAAGGTCACAGGCCCGCCAAACTCCAGTTTGTAAGTTCAGAGGGGGCAGTGGTTCTGCTGGGAAGGACGCTCCAGGCCGGTCCCACCCGGGAGATGGCAGGACGAAGCTTCCAGAGCTGGTCTCATCTGCTCCACCTTGGACAGCCGAGGGGACAGGGCGTATGCAGCACGATTCATGAACGACGGTGGACGTCAGGCCAGCTGGACATCCTGCAAACCACGTGACGAAACCTCTCACCTTCCACGGGCCTTGATTCTACGGAATCCACAGCCTGACGAAGCGGGTCCAGGAAACGTCCTGTGCTTTCCTGGCAGCAGCCTGACAAGCAGCACGTCTCTGGTACGTGGCGGACACTGTCATCTGTTTGGTAAGAGCGTGGGGCCCGTCAAGTCCCTCTCGGACGGCGGACTCACATGACCCTGCGATGACACATCTCACCAGGCAGATGGGAGGCGTGGCACAGCAGTTGTTTTGTTGGCTGATAACCAGAGTTTGGTCACTTTTATTTTGGCCCCTTTCTCAACGCATTCGTCCGTTTCCTTTCATGAAGCGTATTTTTGAAAACGAACAGCAGTTACCTCTTGAATTACAAGGGGGAACGTCCACGATTCAGCAGGAGCTTCTGCAACTGGGTCAGCCAAACAGCTTCCCCTAGAAACCGTCGTCAGCCTCACGTGGGTGCTGCCACATCTGCTGATACACGAGCCGTGAAGCCCCGAACAACTCAGCGCTTAATTTCCTGTGACATATTTTAGTTCCCACCACGGTCGGGAATGCCCTGTTTTCCCAAATTTTCCCTGTTGCAAAACAGGCCCTAAGCAGATGTTTACAGATATTTACTGTCTGTAGATTTGCTTTAAGTCTTTTTTTTCCATATTTATTTTTATTATTTATTTGGTTGCACTGGGTCTTAGTTGCAGCAGGCGGGCTCCTTAGTTGTGGCTCTCCGGCTCCTTAGTTGTGGCACGTGGCCTCCTTAGTTGCGGCTCCAGGGCTCCTTAGCTGTGGCATGCGAACTCTTAGTTGCGGCATGCATGTGGGATCTAGTTCCCTGACCAGGGATCGAACCCGGGCCCCCTGCATTGGGAGCGCAGAGTCTTACCCACTGCGCCACCAGGGAAGCCCCCTGCTTTAAGTCTTGAACTGAGAATGGTGGCCCCAGTGACCGCTAGTAGTTAACTCGGCTTGTGCTGATTTAATTCCAGGCAAAACCTAAGCTGCTGAGAGCTGCTGGCCACCCACCGCCTCACAGAAGTCTTAACTCAGCCTTTTTCATCCCGACACCTGACCCGGCTGGGGACGTGATCAAATCTGAACTTGGAACAGCATCGTCAGGTGAGTCAGACGAGGCCTATCATCTTCCTCGGTTGCCATTGTGTCGCCTGCCTGGATAATAATGCTCGTCCACAGCTAGTAGACGGCACGCCTGCGGTGCTGGGTGTCATGTGCTTGAAAGCGGGCTGTCGGGGCACGTGGGACATGCAGATAAGTCCAGTGACCCAAAGAGGGCTTGAGCCCTTTCATGTGTCTACTGCCACCACAGCTCTGAGGATAAACCCAGAAGCACCGGGAAGCAGGCTGTGGGCCTGGAGTCTGATGACGATTTCGGACTTAAATTCTGCTAGTAGTGCTGCCTTTGTCTTCATGGCAGATCACGCAGAATGTTTTTACAAAACTGGGAATCCTGGGGCTTCCCTGGTGGCGCAGTGGTTGAGAATCTGCCTGCCGGTGCAGGGCACACGGGTTCGAGCCCTGGTCTGGGAGGATCCCGCATGCCGCGGAGCGGCTAGGTCCGTGAGCCACAACTACTGAGCCTGTGCGTCTGGAGCCTGTGCTCCGCAACAAGAGAGGCCGCGATAGTGAGAGGCCCCCGCTTGCCACACCTAGAGAAAGCCCTTGCACAGACATGAAGACCCAACACAGCCAAAAATAAATAAATAAATAAGTTTAAAAAAAAATTAGGAATCCTCACAGCTGGGGAGAGACTCCAGCCAACTTCAGTCGTTCAGAAGCTTCTTCAGATTTTAGGAATGGAATCAGAGGGTCTAGACTATTATCAGTCAGTTGCTCCATCAGAGCTTTTCGCCTGTTCTTGTAAACGCTGGAATCCGCCGTGGAAAATATCCTACTAGTCCCCAAATTCTCTAAGTTGCGTTTTCTGTCATAGGTCATTTCATCTGCAGAGCTGACCAGCTCCTAGGTGCTAACCCTCTGTGGCCTTCCACGGTGACTGCCCTGACTGCCCATCTGATCTCAGTCTGAGAATCCTGCTCCCTCTGCCCGGGGAGGGAACGTAGCAAACCGAAGTATTTGCATTACTCTTTAGCTTCTGAGGCTGCCAACAAATCATCTACACTTGAATAGTTTTAGATCCCTCCGGCAGGACAGATTTCCCTAAGATTTGTTGTGAAAGGTGAGACAAAATAGTAGGAGTCCTGAAAAACTCCCGAGTCCAGTGTTTTGCTATAAACACTGGACTCCTTCTCAGGTAAAAGCAAATGAAAATTTGGACTCAGAGGGACAGGAAAAAAAGAAAAAAGAAAAACACAGGTCCACTGCAGCAAAGAAAAAGTTTGCAGACGACAGAATCAAGTCAGAAAAGTTGCAGAGGAACTTTCCTGGTGGTCGAGCCGTTAAGATTCTGTGCTCCCAATGCAGGGGGCCCGGGTTCAATCCCTTGTTGGGGAACTCGATCCCACGTGCCGCAACTAAGACCCAGCATGCATGTATGTACACATGCGTGCATGAATGAATGAATGAATAAATAAATAAATAAATAAATATTGCAGAGTTAGGGATGGGCAACAGGGGTGAGCAGAATAGCGAATTCATTTGCCTCACTAAGGCCTGGTGCAAATCTCCATGGTGGCCAAACCTCGCTCTCAAATTTACCTCCCCTGCTGACTATGGAAGTGTGGGAGTGTGACAGCATGAGGATCCTTTTAAAAATTGTCCCTTGGGACTTCCCTGGTGGCACAGTGTTTAAGAGTCCGCCTGCTAATGCAGGGGACACGGGTTCGAGCCCTGGTCCGGGAAGATCCCACATGCTGCGGAGCAACTAAGCCCGTGTGCCACAGCTGCTGAGCCTGCACTCTAGAGCCTGTGGGCCACAACTGGGACAATTTTTATTTTTTATTTTTAAATTTTATTTATTTATTTTTTGGCTGTGTTGAGTCTTCGTTGCTGTGCGCAGGCTTTTTCTAGTTGCGGCGAGCAGGGGCTACTCTTTGTTGCGGTGTGCGGGCTTCTCGTTCCGGTGGCTTCTCTTGTTGCGGAGCACGGGCTCTAGGCACACAGGCCCAGCAGTTGCAGCACGTGGGCTCAGTAGTTGCGGCTCGCGGGCTCTAGAGCACAGGCTCAGTAGTTGTGGCACACAGGCTTAGTTGCTCCGTGGCATGTGGGATCTTCCCGGACCAGGGCTCGAACCCATGTCCCCTGCATTGGCAGGTGGATTCTTAACCACTGCGCCACCAGGGAAGCCCAGTATTTCTCCTTTTGTAACTGGCTTATTCCATGGGGCATAATGTTTTCAAGGTTCATCCATGTTGTAGCATATTTCCGAATTCCCTTCCTTTTTTAGTCATGCCTATTGATTTTTAGTTGGATGCTTGACACTGTAACTTTTATGTCTTTGGGTCCAAGATGTTGTTTAATTCCTTTAAAGAGTGTGGAGTTTTCTGCGAACAAATAGCTTAAAAGGATCAAACTGATCCCTAGTAGCTTAACTGTGTTCCAGAAAAAATGCAACAGTTTTTCAGGGAAGACAGTATTCAGCCTCATATATTACAAGGTTTTTCCGTGCTGGAATTCTTCTCACCCTGAGTGCCAATAATTGTTCAGTCTACAAGTTCCAGATCAGATTGCTGGGTGAAAAATCTCAGAGGCACTAAGCCAAAGATCAATTTGAAATACCATATTGGTATCAGTGAAGCCTGAAAACCATAAATCTAAAAACACACAAGTCCAATGGACTCACTCCTATTAAAATAAATGCTGTTTATACTCCCAATATAATCCAGGCTCTGCTGGGATGTTATATCTCATGTGGATATTCTAACTTATCCTGTGTATTCTGAGTAATTGTTAGAGGTATCCAGACACTTAAAACAACCACCCCTCCAGTCAATCATATGTCCTAAAAAGAATATCTGGAAGCTTCTAAAACAAAATTTATACAAGTCATTTAAGAAAAACTTCCAGAAAGGATAATTGATTCCCCTTTCATGCATACTCCACAGAATACAATTCCCACGAAGGGAATAAAACAACTAGAAAAAGTGGTTCAGACTTTTCTCTAACCTTCACGAAAGTCATAAATGATGCCACATGTATTCTGAAGAACCAACAGACTAATCTAAATGCATTCGCTAAAGCAGTCACGGACGATGGGATAGCCTTTGATTTGCCCTTAGCCTGCTGTAGCAAATACTGCTTGTGATGCCTACATAAGTACAACAGGGCAGACAGAACAGTGTGCGACGAACCTGGAAGGAAATGGACCTGACTGTCTAAAGCAAACCCAACTAAATTCTGGGCCCTATTGGCTTTGAGACCTATAGGAAGCATTAAAAGTCATTTTGTTTGTGTTAATTGCCTATTTTACTGTTGGTTTACATGTCCTGTCCAGAGATTTTTTTTTTCAACTGGAATATAGTTGATTTACAATATTGTGTTAGTTTCAGGTTTATAGCAAAGTGATTCAGTTATATATATATTTTTTCAGATTATTTTCAATTATAGGTTATTACAAGATATTAAATAGAGTTCCCTGTGCTATACAGTAAATCCCTGTTGCTTCTTGATTTTATGTATAGTAGTTTGTTATTCTCATAATCCTAATTTATCCCTCCCCCCACCTTTGGTAATCATAAGTTTGTTTTCTATGTCTGTGAGTCAGTTTCTGTTTTGTATATAGATTCATTTGTATTATTTTTTAGATTCCACATATAAGTGATATCAAATAGCTTTTGTCTTTCTCTGACTTCACTAAGTATAATATTCTCTAGGTCCATCCATGTTGCTGCAAATGGAAATATTTCATTCTTTTTTATGACTAGTATTCCATTGTGTGTGTGTGTGTGTGTGTTTGTGTGTGTGTGTATATGTGTGTGTGTGTATATATATATATATATATATATACACACACACACACACACATACATACCACATCTTCTTAAGCCAGTCATCTGTTGATGGGCACTTGGGTTGTTTCCATGTATTGGCTATTGTAAATAGTGCGGCTATGAACATTGGGGGTGCATGTATCTTTTCAGATTAGAGTTTTTGTCTCTTCCAGTTGTATACTCAGGGATGGGATTGCTGGATCATATGGTAGCTCTATTTTTAGTTTTTTAAGGAACCTCCATACTGTTCTCCATAGTGGCTGCACAATTTACATTCCCACCAACAGTGCAAGAGGGTTCCCTTTTCTCCATACCCCCTCCAGCATTCGTTATTTGTAGACTTTTTAATGATGGCCATTCTGACCGGTGTGAGGGGACACCTCATTGTAGTTTTGATTTGCATTTCTCTAATGATTAGTGATGTTGAGCATCTTTTCATGTGCCTGTTGGCCACCTGTGTATCTTCTTTGGAGAGATGTGTATTTAGGCCTTCTGTCCATTTTTTTAATTGGGTTGTTTGTTTTTTCAATATTGAGTTGTGTGAGCTGTTTGTAAATTTTGGAGATTAACCCCTGGTCTGTCGCATCATTTGCAAATATTTTCTCCCATTCAGTAGGTTGTCTTTTCGTTTTGTTAGTGCTTTCCTTTGCTGTGATACATGTGTGTCCAGAGTTTTAAATGCTACTGCACAGCCATTGGAACATTAGATGTTTCAACAATGCATGCTACAACAGAAAGAAAAAAGAGATTAACCTTAAATCAACCAGAGAGTATGTGTAATACACATGCTTCTGATCTTAATCAGCAGAATCTTGACAAGGGTAAAAATCTGGACATCATGAATTAATGTCCTGCTGCCTGATGTCACCCGTCTGGCCAAAAGAGGAACCGAGAGAGAAAAAAAGCAGCCCCTGACATCTGGAACTGATCTGACACTTACAGCTAGATCTCTGTATGATCACAGGCTGCCTGAGGCTCACAGCCAGGCCGTTTTGTTCTGCGGGACATAAAAACCCTCACAGACAATCAACCTCAGAGGTTGCTGTGGTTACTCAGAGACCAGGATGAAATGAGACAAGACGAGCCTGCTTCATAGTTTTGTCTAAGACAAGACGTGAATGCGGTCACCCACAAAGCACCCAGTCGTAGAACCGTCCCTGCTTCCTGGGAGCAGTCCAGCCAGAGCAAAGCCAGGCTTCCTCAGATGCTGCACCAAACCGCCTGCCTGATGCCCAGTCCTGTAACAGGTTCTTCCTCGCACCCTCCCACCAGCCCTCCCCTGCTGCCCACCGTCTGCATCTTCCTTCCCTCCGGCCAGTGAAATGCCAACGTGGCCACTTACACGTATGTCCCTGGCGCACTGGCTGAAGGGCAGCAGGCAGTGGATGCGCCCACAAGTGCCAGGCCTGTGGAGCAGGTGTGGCCAGGGTTCCCCTCTGCCACTTACCTGCTACGCTCCCCTGTCCACTCACTGCCATTCTCTGTGCCTTGGTTTCCCCGTATGCAAAACACAGGAACGTTCTATCTCAAAGGGGGCTTGTTGAGCAATAACGAGAAGAGGCCCCAAGATAACAAAAGATAACAGATGGTGACTGTTCCTGCCCTTACCTGTCCGTGTCCTAAATTATTCCAACCACAGCTCAAGACTTGCCGGTCTTCCCAGGACACCAAACTAATTCAGGCCCCGTAAGAGGACCATGGCGGGCCAGGAAGGCTACTGTCCGCACTCAGCCGGCCTGGCGCCCGTGGTCCACATACCTCTCCCCCGGTGTGGACTGAGCAGAGCTGAGCAGCTGGCAACGTGGTCCAGGCAGTGGGGAAGGGCAGGCCGTGCTGGCCACAGCCCTGGACGGCTCACACACAGCTCCACTCCGGGCAGGCCCCCAAGTCCACAGCCACCACTGCGGCTCTCCGGGCCACCCAGGTGGGCCACGTTAGCTCAGGGCAGGCTCTCCCGCCAGGTGTGGCACGGGGCCCGCAGGCTAGCCCCCGGCTCTCCCTCACTGGGGAAATCGGCGAGCCTCCCCTGGATGAAAGGATTACCATGAGCTTTAATGTCTATAGGATCAGCCCCTTCTGGGAGCTACAGGTGATTTCCTAATTCCACAAGGGCACAATTGTTTGTAAAGGAACAGGTGGTCAGACCCCACCTTATTCTTGGGACTGAACCCTCTCTCTAGGCCATTCTCCCCTTGGCAGAAGAGAGTGGAGAACCCCATAACCTTCACCCATGACCCGGTGATGGACTGCAAGTTTTAATTCACCCCACACCATTTACAATTTTATTTCAGTTAAAAAAATTAATTTATTGGGCTTCCCTGGTGGCGCAGTGGTTGAGAGTCTGCCTGCCGATGCAGGGGACACGGGTTCGAGCTCCGGTCCGGGAATATCCCACATGCCGCGGAGCAACTCGGCCCGTGAGCCACAACTACTGAGCCTGCGCGTCTGGAGCCTGTGCTCCGCAACGAGAGGCCGCGACAGTGAGAGGCCCGCGCACCGCGATGAAGAGTGGCCCCCGCTCCCCGCAACTAGAGGAAGCCCTCGCATAGAAAACGAAGACCCAACACAGCCAAATAAATAAATTAATTAATTAAAAAAAAAATTAATTTATTAGTTATTGTGATAAGATATACATAGCATAAAGTTTACCATTTTAACTGCTTTTCAGTGTACAGTTCTGTGGCATTAAGTACATTTATATTGTTGTGCAACCATCACCACCATCATCATCTCCAGAACTTTTTGATCTTCCCAAACTGAAACTCTGTCCCCATGAAACACTAATTCCCCGTCCCCCTCTCCCCAGGCTCTGGCAGCCACCATTCTACTTTCTGTCTCTACAACTTCAGTGACTCGAGATACCCCATGTAGGTGGAATCATATGGTATTTGTCCTTTTGGACTGGCTTATTTCTTGGCCTAGGGTATTCAAGGTTCACCCAGGTTGTAAAGTATCAGAATTTAATTCCTTTTTATGGCCCAATAATATTCCATTTTGTGTACATACCATGTTTTATTTGTCCGTTCGTCTGTTGATGACGTGGATTATTTCCACCTTTTGACTATTGTGAATAATGCTGCTGTGAACGTATGTATACAGATACCTGTTTGAGTGTCTGCTTTCAATTCTTTTGAGTATATACTCAAAAATGGAATTTCTGGGACATATGTTAATTATATATTTACTATTTTTTTTTTTTTTTTTTTTGTTTAAAGCAGGGTTCTTTTTAATAGTGAAAAATTTATATTTACTATTTTGAAGAAACATCACAGTGGCTGCAGTATTCTATATTCCCACTGTCAGTGCATAAGGTTTTCAGTTTTTCCACATCCTTACCAACACTTGTTATTTTCTGGTTTGTTTGTTTGTTTGTTAATAATAGCCATCCTAATGGGTGTGAAGTGGTATTTCATTGTGGTTTTGGTTTGCATTTCCCTAATGACTAATGATCTTGAGCATCTTTTCATGGGCTTATTGGCCATTTGTATATCTTCTTCAGAGAAATGTTGATTTAACCCCCTCCCCGTTTTTAATTGGATTATTTGTATTTTTGTTGTTGAGTTGTCAGAGTTCTTAATATACTCTGGATACTAGACCTTTATCAGATATATGATTTTCAAATATTTTCTCTCATCTGTAGGTTGTCCTTTTACTTTCTTAATGATGTCCTTTGATGCACAGAAGTTTTGAATTCTTATGGAGTCCAATTTGTCTATTTTTCTTTTGTTGTTTGTGCTTTTGGTGTTATATATAAAAACCCATTGCCAAATCCAATGTCATGAAGATTTACCCTGTGTTTTCTTCTAAGAGTTTTATGATTTTGACTCTTATATTTAGGTCATTGATTTTAAAATTACTTTGTAAATCAGTTAAGAAAGAAGATGAAATATGCATTTATATCAATTTTTATAATTACAAACTATCTGTACACATTTTCTCTCTCTTCCTTTATGTTTATGTGTGTATGTGTCCTCTGTGTGTGTGTGTGTGTGTGTGTGTGTGTGTGTGTATGAATTTCTATCTGGGTTTCGTTGCTTTCAGCCTGAAAACCAGTGTGTCTTTAAGGTGTGTCTTAAAGGCGGGTCTATTAGCAATGATTGATTTTTAACTTTTCTGAGAACATCTTTATCTTCTTTCTTTTTTTTTTTTTAAATTTATTTATTTATTGGCTGTGTTGGGTCTTCGTTGCTGCGCATGGGCTTTCTCTAGTTGCGGTGAGTGGGGGCTACTTTTCGTTGCGGTGCGTGGGCTTCTCATTGCGGTGGCTTCTCTTGTTGTGGAGCATGGGCTCTAGGCGCCCGGGCTGTGGTAGTTGTGGCTCGCAGGGTCTAGAGCGCAGGCTCAGTAGTTGTGGTGCACAGGCTTAGTTGCTCCGTGGCACACAGGCTTAGTTGCTCCGTGGCATGTGGGATCTTCCCGGACCAGGGCTCGAACCCATGTCCCCTGTACTGGGAGGCGGATTCTTAACCACTGCGCCACCAGGGAAGCCCTTTATCTTCTTTCTTGAAAGATACTTTTGCTAGATAATAAGATTCTTGGTTGACAATATTTTTTTCTTTTCAACACTTTGAAACTGTCATCTCACTGCCTTTGGCCTCCACTGTGTCTGATGAAATGTCATATTAGGGTTCCCTTGTATGTGATGAGTCATTTTTCTCTGGCTGTTTTCAAGATTTTCTCTTGGTCTTTCAGTATTTTTACTATGATAATGTCTGGGTGTGGATCTCATTGTATTTATCCTGTTTGGAATTCTTTCAGCTTACTGGATGTGTAGATTAATGTTTTTCAGCAAATTAGGGAAGTTTTCAGTCATTATTTTTTCCGTTTCTTTCTCTTTCTCCTCTCCTCTGGCACTTCTACTACATGTATGTTGGTACACTTAAGTGTATCCCATATTTTTCAGGAACTCTGTTCATTTTTATCCACTCTCTTTTCTCTCTGTTCTTCAGTTGCATGAACTCTATTGATCTATCTTCAAATTTGCTGATTCTTTCTTATGACAGTCCATATCTACTGTTAAGCCCCTTTAACAAAATTTTTATTTTTTTCATTGTACTTTTTACATTTCCATATATATTTTCTATGTCTTTATTATTATTCTCTATTTTATGAGACACTGTCTTCATATCTTCCTTTACTTCTTTGAGCTTCCTGGATATAAAGTTTAGGGTTTTTCAATAAATTTTGGAAGTTTTCAACCACTATTTCTTCAAATATTTTTGTCTGCTCCTTTCTCTCTCAACTCTCCTTCTGGTACTACCATTACATTTAATGTTATTTTGAAATTCTTTGAGGTTTTGTTCAGTTTTCTTCATTATTTTTTCTGTTTTTTGGCTTGCATAATCTCTCTTTACTTCTCTTCAAAATCACTAATTCTTTCTTATCCCAGTTTGAATATATTGTTGAGCTCCTCTAGTGAATTTTTTTTCAGTTATTTTAGAATCTCCCATTTAGTTGTTTTAAAGTAATTTCTATCTCTTTATTGATATTTCCTATTTGGTGCAACATTTTCATCATACATTCCTTTATTTCTTTAATTATGGTTTCCTTTATTCTGTGAACTTATTTATAATGACTACTTTAAAGGCTTTTTCAG
Source organism: Balaenoptera musculus (assembly GCF_009873245.2). Lineage (NCBI taxonomy): Eukaryota > Metazoa > Chordata > Mammalia > Artiodactyla > Balaenopteridae > Balaenoptera > Balaenoptera musculus. The sequence goes on along the minus strand of NC_045804.1, from coordinate 58,061,597 downwards.
TTAAATCTAACATCTTGTCACTCTAACAAGCAGTTTTTCTTGCCTGCTTTTTCCTGGCATATGGGTCAAACACTGACATCAGAAATGATTCCTTCAATGGAGCCAGAGTTTGATTGGATTTGTTTGTAGAACAGTTTATGCCTCAGAGCATTGTGGAAAACAGTAGAGCAATCAGGTCCTTATATTTTTGTACAGCTTCAAGTTATTGTGAGTGTCCCTTCATTTCAACTTGAAGGGCTTCCTTTCCCATTTCTTGTAGGGCAGGTCTAGTTCTAATGAAGTGCTTCAGCTTTTGTTTATCTGGGAATGTTTTAATTTCTCCCTCACTTTTTTATTTTTTTATTTTTATTATTATTTTTTTTAAAGCAAGTTTTTTGGTTTTCTTTTTTTTTTTAATTTATTTATTTTTGGCTGTGTTGGGTCTTCGTTTCTGTGCGAGGGCTTTCTCTAGTTGTGGCAAGCGGGGGCCACTCTTCATCGCGGTGCGCGGGCCTCTCACCGTCACGGCCTCTCTTGTTGCGGAGCACATGCTCCAGACGCGCAGGCTCAGCAATTGTGGCTCACGGGCCCAGCTGCTCTGCGGCATGTGGGATCTTCCCAGACCAGGGCTCGAACCCGTGTCCCCTGCATTGGCAGGCAGATTCTCAACCACTGCGCCACCAGGGAAGCCCCCCTCACTTTTTTAATTTTAATTTTTAAAAATTTCAGTTGGTGTAAAATTTACCATCTTAACCATTCTAAGCATACAGCTCAATAGTGTTAAGCAATCTCCCACATTTTTGAAGGACAGTTTTGCTGGGTATAGAATTCTCAGATGACAGCTTTTTCCCCCAATACTTGGAATTTGTCATCTCACTGCCTTCTGGCCTCCAAGAATACTGCTGAGAAATGACTGATAATCACACTGAGGATTGCTAGGGCTAGCAGCTTCTGAATCCGCCATTTTGTTCACACATGTAAGCCTTTAAAACAGTGTTTTAATGTGTATCACTTAAGAGTAATGAACTACACCCTTTCCCACAATGTTTCACAGAGATAATGCTGTGCTCATTTACAAAGGCACCTAGTTCAGCTAACAAGGAATCTAGGCATGTATCAAATGAAATATGTAAACCACACACTTCTAAACACAAATTTTCAAAGACATAACGCTATATTCGTTCATTCACATGCTTCATTCTGTTAAACACAGTGATTAAATATATATCGCTGAAGAATGGAACATGTGAGCCACACCCATGACACAGCATTCCACACATAGCATCGTACTTCTTCACTTATCCACTTGTCTCAATTCAATCATAGTTCAAACATGTATCCCGTAAGAATGAAGCACTTGAACCACACACTTGTACTCCAGTATCATCATATACTTACCAACCAGCTTGTTAAACACAGTGTTCAAACATGGATCACAGAATAACAAGCTACCTGAACCACATACTCGGTGACACGGTCTCAGCTCACGTCACTACAGGAAAGAGTGTTTGCACCACAGAGTGACTGACTCAGTGATAGACAGAGACAGCTCTACAGGATCAGTCACGCACCCAGTTCAGTTAAACACGAGTCTCAACACACGTCACTAAGGAAAGCAGTACACACAGCACATGTTGCTAATCACAGGGTGTCACAGACACATCTTGCACTGAAGGAGTAACTGCACCACCAGCTGATAAATACGGAATTCTCAGAGATACCACCATACAGAGTCATTCACACTCATGTCTCTGTTAAACACAAGCTTCAACATCTGACACTAAGCAAATAGTACATGTACTGTGCCCTGCTGACCACAGCGCTTCAGAGATATCCTAACGACATACATCAGGAAGGAAAGCAGTTTATGCACTGTACACGGATAAAGGGTTTCAAAAGATCACCCTACTGAGCCTTTCATGCCCCTCACACTGTCAAAGAATTTTCTACAAAGGTCACTAATCAAAGTATTGCCTGTGGGACTTCCCTGGTGGCGCGGTGGTTAAGAATCCACCTGCCAATGCAGGGGACACAGGCTTGATCCCTGGTCCAGGAAGACCCCACATGCCACGGAGCAACGAAGGCCGTGTGCCACAACTACTGAGCCTGCGCTCCACAGCTACTGAAGCCCACGCGCCTAGAGCAACAAGAGAAGCCACCACCATAAGAAGCCCACACACCACCACAACAAAGAGTAGCCCCTGCTTGCCGCAACTAGAGAAAGCCCACGTGCAGCAATGAAGACCCAACACAGCCAAAAATAAATAAAATAAATAAATTAATTTTTTTAAAAAAGTACTACCTGCACATCCCAGCATCTCACAGCTATAGCATAACCACAGTAACAGTGCACCTAGTTCTATTTTTATCGGTGTTTCAACAATATCACTACACTAAAAACATACAACAAAGTGCACAGTACAAGATCAACACACAAAAATTAGTTATATTGCTATACGATAACAGTGAGTAACCCAAAAGGGAAATTAAGAGGACAATTGTACTTAAAATAGCATCCAAAAGAATGAAATGCTTGGGAGTAAATTTAACCAAGGAAGTGTAATAGTCATACTTTAAAAAGTACAAACATTGCTGAGAGCAATTAAAGATCTAAATAAATGGAAAGACATCCTGTGTTCATGGACCGGAAGGCTTAATATTGTTAAGATGACATTCTTCCCTGGTGACTTATTGATTCAAGACAGTCTCTCTCAAAACCCCATCAGCATTGTTGCACAAAAATGGAAAATCTGACCCTAAAATTTATACAGATCCCTGTTTTCCAGGATCACAGGGCTCAGATTGTCCCTACTGCCAGTGTGTGGGTAACTGTCACGAATACCCGGGAGTGATACTTGTGCAGGGTTATGAGAGCAAGAGGTACACAGTATAAAATATCATCCCTTCCTCCCTCCCCACCAAAAGGAGAAAATGTACGAGAAGAGTGAGGTGAAAGATATGACAGTGTGAGGGACAATGTGGACCCACTTGCCAGTGAAACTGGTGAAAATTATAAAAGCACAACCATTTAAAGTCTCTAGATGGGAATTCCCTGGTGGTCCAGTGGTTAGGACTCGGCGCTTTCACTGCTGTGGCCTGGGTTCAATCCCTGGTCAGGTAACTAAGATCCTGCAAGCCATGTGGTGCAGCCAATAGTAGTAGTAGTAGTAGTAATAATAATAATAATAATAATAATAATAATATTAAAGTCTCTAGAATAGTTTAGAGGCATAGAGAAAATTAAGAAATATTCAAGAAAATCTATTAGAGCGCAACAATCATGCCAGGAGTCGGTAATGGGTTTTTGGGTTTTTTAAAAATATTTATTTATTTATTTGGTTGCACTGGGTCTTAGTTGTGGCAGGTGGGCTCCCTAGTTGCGGCACACAGGCTACTTAGTTGTGGCTTGTGGGATCTAGTTCCCTGACCAGGGATCAAACACGGGCCCCCCCGCATTGGGAGTGCGGAGTCTTAACCACTGTGCCACCAGGGAAGTCCCGAAGTTGGTGGTGTTTGAAACAGAATGCACTTCCTCCCTGCTCTCAGCTCAGGGCTCCCTCCCACCCCAGCTCCCACCGGAAGGTCTATCTTCCCAGCAAGGAAAGGGCTTCAGCATTTCTCCATCCTGTCCTCAGCTCCCTGCTGTGGAAGCTACATTCTCCACAAGTGTGGCCAAGAGGTGGGGGTCCCTTCTTCCCCAGGTTCCACTGGTGGAACAGGAGCTCTACCTTGGGATCAGTGCCACCAAGAGCACTGAGGCCCTGATTGCCCTTGTCTGAGTCGGGAAGGCGGTACTTCCACATTTGGAGAGACAAGCCAAGAAGACCTGAGTCAACTGCCCTTCCCCTCTACTGAGTGCCCAGCTCCTCCTGGGGTGATATCACTCAGAAAAAGTGGGCCATTGTCCTCACCCTCAGCTCCAGACCCTGGCTCAGAGATTTTGCCTGGGGGGAGAGTCAGGTCATCAAGCAGATAAACCCTCATCTCTTCCCAGAGGAACTGACTTCATCTGCAGTAGAGTGTGGAGAAGTTCAATCCTAAGAGGGCTCTCAGCAGTGGAGGATGTGGTGAAAGGCAGTTGGAAGGAGACTGGTGGGATTACTGGACACATAAGCTAACTGTAGCCTGGCTGGTTTACCCCCAAACCAGGAAGGGAGACAGCTGGGAGGGAGACCGCCTGGGATGAGAACAGATCTCAAACACTGACCTCTGCAAATATCCATTCAAAAGAGTGGGGGCTTGATGGGTTCAGACTATGGAGCAAGTTATGCCCCCTGGGTATTTTTGAAAACAGTAGAGGAATCAGCACGCAATTAGTGGGGTTTAACAGCTGGATGCACTCAGGGAAAGAGACAGTCAAAGAGAGCCCTGACAAAACCAGTGTCATTCCAAGGCGACAGCATGCACATCCAAGGCTGTGCCCCAGAAACCTTACAGGCTCAACACCGCAGAGATGGAAATAGACTCCACTAAAATAATCCAGCCAGTCAAGAAACAAAAAGAGCTAATAACAATAACAAGCCCAGGAAGAGGACCAGTACCCAGAGTTGCTATCATGTGTCATCCAAAATGTTCAGGGTCCAGTAGAAGAATTATGAGACATGCAAATAAACTGGAAAGAATCACCCATTCACCAGGAAAAAAAAAAAAAAAGGAAAGCAGGCACAGAAACTGACAGCGAATGAGACCAGATGTTGCTTTTAACAGACAAAGCCTTCAAAGTAGCCATTATAAATACCATCAAGGAGTAAAGGAAGGCGTGATGCAGTCAACAGAGAGTAAAAACAAAGAGATAGAATTGACTTTAAAAAAGAATCAAATGGGTATTCTGGAATTGAAAGGACAATAGCTGAAACAAAAAATTAGGGGAGCTTGGCAGTGGATTTTAACTGGCAGAAGAAAGAATTTGTTAAGTTAAGGATAAGGTCCATAGAGCTTGTACTATGTACAGATACATAGTAGTAAAAATGTTGAAAGCCTAAGACAGGGAAACAGTTTTGAAAGCAGCCACAACTAAGAGTCTACATGCTGCAACTAAGAAGTCTGCATGCTGCAACTAAGACCCAGTGCAGCCAAAATAAATAAATGAATGAATGAATGAATAAATATTTTTTTAAGAAAAAGGATGTACATGGTAACCACTAAGGAAATAACTAAAAAATATATAGTGAAAAAATCATTAAATAAATTAAAATACTATATTAGAAAATATCCATGTAATGCAAAAGAAAGCAATTAAGGAGAAATAGAGGAACACAAAAGACATAAGACACATAGATACAAACAAAAAGCAAATGTCAGAGGAAAATCCAAGTATGTTAATAGTAATATAAAATATAAATGGATTAAACAACCCAAAAATTAGGCAAAGATTGTTGCACTGGATTTAAAAAAAAAAAGATCCAACTCTATGCTGTCTACAGGAGATACACTTTAAAGATACAAAGAGATTGAAAGTAGAAAGGTGGAAAAAGATGTATCATGCAAACAGTACCCACAAATAGGCTTGAATGGCTATTATAATATCAGACCAAATAAACTTTAAAATAAACAATGTTACTTGAGATATGAAGGGACATTTTATAATGATAAAAGGGTCAATCCATCAGAAGCCATAACAATTTAAAACATTCTTGTACTTAATAACAGCATCAAAATGTGTTGCAAATTTTGACAGAAATGAAGGGAGAAACAGACAATTCAATATTAATCACTGGAGATTAAAATGAACATCACCATAAACCAGTTAGACCCAACAGACAGCTATGGAACACTCCACCAAACAACAGCAGAATACACATTCTTCTCAAAGGCCCATGGAACATTCCCCAGGGTAGACCATATGCTGGGCCATAAAACAGATCTAAGATGGCTAGAATAAAATAAAAAGTTAAATAACAAACTAAAAAAGAAGGTACCTAGCCTTACATCCTCCTTACCTTTTGACCTACTAATATCACCATAATCTTGATAATCTGTATACTTTTTAAAATCCTATACCAGCATTTAAAGTGATTTATGGGACTTCCCTGGTGGCGCAGTGGTTAAGAATCCACCTGCCAATGCAGGGGACACGGGTTCAAGCCCTGGTCTGGGAAGATGCCACCTGCTGCAGAGCAACAAAGCCCGTGCGCCACAACTACTGAGCCTGCGCTCTGGAGCCCGCAAGCCACAGCTACTGAGCCTGCGTGCCACAACTACTGAAGCCCGCATGCCTAGAGCCTGTGCTCTGCAACAAGAGAAGCCACCACAACAAGAAGCTCGTGCACCGCAATGAAGAGTAGCCCCCACTCGCCACAACTAGAGAAAGCCCGTGCACAGCAACGAAGACCCAATGCAGCCAAAAATAAATAAATTTATTTATCTAAAAAAAGAAGTGATTTATGTATCACCATTACAGTAGTGCAGGATTCCTTATTTGTCTATGTATTTGCCTTTACCAGAGAGCTTCATGTTTTTGTATGCTTTCATGTTCCTCTCCAGCGTCATTCATTTCAACTTGAGGGACTCCGTTTAGCAATTCTTATACAGTAGGTCTAGGGGTGATGAACAACCTCAGCTTTTGTTTACCTGGGAAGGTCCTTATTTCTCCTTCATTTTTAAAAAACTTTATTTTTTGGCTGTGTTGGGTCTTAGTTGCAGCATGTGGGATCTTCATTGAGGCATGTGGGATATTTTTTGTTGTGGTGTGGGCTCTTCGTTGTGGCACACGGGCTTCTCTCTAGTTGTGGTGTGCTGGTTTTCTCTCTCTAGTTCCAGGGCACATGGGCTCTGTAGTTGTGGCATGCGGGCTTAGTTGCCCCATGGCATGTGGGATCTTAGTTCCCTGACCAGGGATCAAACCCACGTCCCCTGCATTGGAAGGTGGATTCTTTACCACTGGACCACCGGGGAAGTCCCTCTCCTTCATTTTGAGAGATAGTTGTGTCAGTTATAGTATTCTTGGTTGGCAGGGTTTTTTTTCTCTCATTACTGTGAATATGTCAATCCACTCCCTTCTGGCCTGTAATATTTCTGCTGAGAAACCTGCTGATAATCTAATGGGAGCTCCCTTGAATATGACAGGTCACTTTTCTCTTGCTGCTTTCAAGATTCTCTGTTACTTTTGACAGTTTGATTAAAATGTGTCTCAGTATAGGCTTCTTTGCATTTATCTTGTTTGGAGTTCTTTGAACATCTTAAATTTGGATGTTCATTTCCTTCCTCAGAGTTGGACCATTGTATCCTCAAGTAAGCTTTCTGTTCCTTTCCCTCTCTCTGTCTTCTCCTTCTGGAACTCCCATAATGTCTATGTTGTCACCTTGAAGGTATCCTATAAGATCCTTAGTCTTTCTTCACTTTCCTTCATTCTTTCTTTGTTTTGTAACTTCAAATGACTTGTCTCTGAGTTTTCTGATTCTTTCCTTCGCTTGATCGAGTTGGCTATTGAACCCCTCTACTGAATTTTTAAATTCAGTTATTGTATTCTTCAGTTCAGTTTGGTTCTTTTTTAATAGTTTCTACCTTTGTTGATATTCTCATTTTGTTCATGCATCATTTTCCTGATTTTGTTTAGTTGTCTATCTGTGGTCTCTTGTAGATCATTGAGCTTCTTTAACACAATTATTTTGACTTATTTGACAGGTAATTCAGAGATCTCCTTTTTTTTTTTTTTTTTTTTGGTTTGGTTTCTGGACATGAATTTTGTTCCTTTGATTGGGACATCTTTCCTTGTTTGTTCATGTGCCTTGTGATTATTTGCTGAGTTTTATGCTTTGAAAAAAGTCACCTCTCCCAGGCTTTATACAGGGGAATACCCTCACCAATTAGCCCAGCTAGATATTCTGGGGCCTCTGAAATCTTTTGATGGGAGCGGGGTAGGTGCAAGTTCTCTGGGCTTGTGCACATAACTTCCCAATTAGGTTTGCCTGGTTCTTTTTAAGGAGCATGAAGTCCCTTGATCCCTCTGGTGCCTGTCTAAGGTACTGCATGTTCCCTGGCTCTCCTCTGTTCTCAGCAGCCCCCAGGCATCTGAAGCATGCCAGCTGCCTGTCAGCTCCCCAAAGCAGGCGAGATAGATACCAGTCCTCAGGCACATCTCCAAAAAGCCAGAATGCTGTACACATGCTCTGCCCTTCTCTCTCCCTCCTGGGGGAGAAGCTACGAAGTTGGGCATCTTCTGATCACACCAAGCTGCCCTGGCCTCTGTCTGCAGTACCACAGGCCCTCTGGTGCTGCTGAAAGCTGCCCTCACTCCTCCTTGCTTTTGGCAGCCTCCAGACATCCAAACTGCATTGGTTCTGTTAGCCCTCAAGTCAGGAGAGACAGAAACCAGTGCCTTGGGCAGCCCTCTGAAAGCTGGAATGATGACGCACATCTCATGTTCTCTTCCCCACACCCCACCCCACACCCCAGGTACAAGCTGTGCTGGCCGTGTGTGTGTGTGGGGGGGGGGGTGGCAATCACAGATAAAGTGAAATGGCTCTTCTTACACTTTGCAATGTGGCTGTTCTTGGCTTTGTATTTGCCTGGGGTACTGCAACTCTTAGCTGGTTTCTGGAGTTCTCCTAAAGATCTTGTGGTATTTCTAGTGTTACTTTGATGTCTCTGTTGGGGATGAGGGCTGAGACTTCCTATCCTGCTATCTTGCTGGCATCACCTTGATTACTCTGTTCTTTACCCAAAAGATCACATGAGGTGTCAAGACGTATAGAGGCCAGTGTCTAAAAGGTGCTCAACACAAATGCATTGAATGAAAGGCTGAATGAGTGAAGCAGACCAGACAAAGACTATACCTCCTTTAACTAGTGAGGAAACTAAAGATCAGGAAGGCTACGGAATACGCCCAAAGTCGAAGCCTTAGTCTGTAGCAGGATGGCAGTCAGAGACCCAGGCCATCTGCAAGCAAGAGATGGGTCTGTAAGGGGTTGAATAGTGTCACCCAAAAAGACATTCCCACCGTGAACCTCAGTTGTCACCTTATTTGGAAATAATAGGATCTTTGCAGACATAATCCAGTTAAAGATCTCAAATGAGATCATCCTGGATTTAAGGTAGGTCATAATTCCATTGACTGATGTCCTCATAAGAGAAAGGAGGGGGAGATTCGAGAAGGAGATGCAGAACTGAGGATGTCTCATGAAGATGGAGGCAGAGATGGGAGGGATGTGGCTATAAGGCAAGGATTGCTAGCAACCCCGGAAGCCGGGAAAGAGGCATGGAACAGACGCTCCATCAGCGCCTCCAGAGAGGACCAACCCTGCTGCCACCTTGACTTTGGACTGCTGGCCTCCAGGACTGGGAGAGAATAAATTTCTGGTGTTTTGAGACACCCAGTTTGTGGCTCTTTGTTACAGCAGCCCTAGGAATCTAATATAGGATCTAGCTTCCCTCTCAGAGGTATAACTTTTTTTTTTTTTAATAAATTTATTTATTTTATTTATTTATTTTTTGGCTGCGTTGGGTCTTCGTTGCTGTGTGCTGGCTTTCTCTAGTTGCAGCAAGCAGGGGCTACTCTTCGTTGCGGTGCGTGGTCTTCTCGTTGCGGTGGCTTCTCTTGTTGCGGAGCATGGGCTCTAGGTGCGTGGGCTCAGTAGTTGTGGCTCGTGGGCTCTAGAGCGCAGACTCAGTAGTTGTGGCGCACGGGCTTAGTTGCTCCGCGGCAAGTGGGATCTTCCCGGACCAGGGCTCGAACCCGTGTCCCCTGCACTGGCAGGCGGATTCTTAACCACTGCGCCACCAGGGAATTCCTATGATGCTTAATTTTATGTATCAATTTGCCTGGGCCACGGGGTGCCCAGATACTTAGTCAAATACTATTTGGGGTGTGTCTGCATGGGCGTTTTTGGATGAGATTATAATTTGAATTGGTAACTGAGTAAAGCAGCTTGCCCTCCCCACTGTGCGTGGGCCTCACCCAATCTGTTAGAGGCCTGAATAGAACACAAAGGTGGAATGAGGGAGAACATGCTCTCGCTGACTGCCTTTGAGATGGGACGTTGGTCTTCTCCAGCACTGACTAGAACTCGGACTGGAGTTACACCATTGCTCTCCTGGGTTTCAGGCCTTGGGACTCAGACTGGATCTATGCCACTGGCTGTCCTGGGTCTCCAGCTTGCTGACTGCAGGCCTTGGGGCTTCTAAGTCTTCATAACCACCAGAACCAAGCCCTTCAGTCAAATGCAGAAATTATGACGCTGCAAGCCCCTTCCTGTAAAGTTGGAGCTTGTGATATAGCCTCCAGTTTCTCTCCTTTAAAGGGCTTTCTTCAACTCCTCCACCCCTAGGCTGCAGATATAAAACCACAGGGAAACTGAGACTTCCCTCGTGGTCGTGTTTGGGGAATTAAGATCCCACAAGCTGGGCTTCCCTGGTGGTGCAGTGGTTAAGAATCCGCCTGCCAACGCAGGGGACATGGGTTTGATTCCTGGTCATGGAAGATCCCACATGCCGCAGAGCAGCTAAGCCCGTGCGCCACAACTACCAAAGCCCGTGCACCTAGAGCCCATGCTCTGCAACAAGAGAAGCCACCGCAATGAGAAGCCCGCGCACAGCAATGAAGAGTAGCCCCTGCTCGCCGCAACTAGAGAAAAGCCCGCGCGCAGCAACGAAGACCCAACGCAGCCATAAATAAAATAAATAAATTTATTTTTAAAAAATCGCAAAAGCCGTGAAGCGTGGCAGAAGAACAAACAAACAGAAACGATGGAGGATCTAAGAAAAGGGGGCCAGCCTGAGCGGTTGATCCAGTCCCTCACTTTCCCAAACCTATGAAAGACCTCTAAATGGAAACCATTTGAAAATCACAGACTTGGAGAGAGGCATTTTACTTTGTCTTCATTGAGAGAGGCCCAGTCAAAGCGGGACGCCAACAGATGATCTTGGTGCCTTAGAGTTCATGGTCCAAACCCAGGAGTGGATGGACACGGACCGAGGGAGGCCTGCAGTGGTGGTTCTGAATCGTCCACCATGCGTTACTGGCCCTCACACTCCTATGACCTCCACTCTAGCTGCACGTTTTTGTCATTCATCTTCAAGTTCCCAGATCTGTTCTCACTCGCCTGCTTCCTATGAACCTCCGCTCTAGCTGCACGTTTTTGTCATTCATCTTCAAGTTCCCAGATCTGTTCTCACTCGCCTGCTTCCCACAGGAAGTCCTCTGGGTGAGAGCCCACCGCTCTCAGCAGCAGCTGCTCGAGTGACTACATCTGCCCTGTCACCTCTAAAAAGAGGAAGATGGGCAAACATGAACGAGTCCCGCCAATGGCACCTCTGAATGAAGACGTTGACTAGATGAATCAAGGGGGAAGGGCTGTCATTTGGCACAAAGTCGTGAACCCAGGGCTGTTTGAAATATTGCAGTAGATCATAAAAAAGCTGACAGAGCACAGATATGTTTGGAGTGCTTTACTGGTTCTTACGCTAACCTCCCAGTAGCCCTGAGTGAGGCCCCTCTTTATATGTAGACGGTGAGAGCGAGGGGGTTTAAGACACACCCTCGACCCACGAGAGCCAGTGACAGCTGGGGACTCCAGCCCAGGCAGCCCAGCTCCAAAGCTCCTCGATTACGCTTTCCGGATGTGGACAGGAAGTCCTCCAGCTCAGTGCCTTTAGATGGATTGTGGCGGGAAGGAGCGGCGGGTCAGTCGGAGGGCGTCAGGAAACGTTTCCGTGACCACTTGCACCTCTTGCCCACCTCACACAGACCCCTTCGTGGACTTCGCTCTGGGAACACGGAGAGGGTTAGGGCCTTCGGGGGCAACATTTGCGACTCTCATCCGGCCTTCATTGCTCACTCGGCGGGGACAGTGTTCACTCCCCACTAGGAGCCAACATGAGCCACGTTCAAGAGCTCACAAAATCCATGCTCAGCAAGTAAGAGTGGACCTTGAGGCACAGCACCGCATTTCCTGCGCTCTCAGATTCCCCTCGCAGCTTTCCTCCTAAGTCAGCTCATCTGCGGCCTCAGGGGCAATAGGCCTCGATAAACTCAACGATAAGTTTAACAATAAACTGGTGACATCACCGGACCGGACAGAGGCGGAGAGTCCTCGGGGATGCGGAAAGGAGGGCGAAGGGCAGGCTGGGAGGACTTCCGGGATGAGTCACGTGGGGCCGCACGACGTCACTGACGCCCCATTGTGACGCACGTGGAGCCGCAGCGGGATTGGTCGGCCGGGCGTGGGGCGGGGCTAAACGCCGAGCTCGTGCACCTGAGGCTGTTCTGGTCACGCAGGTGCGTCCTACCTGCGCCCAGGTGTCCCCGGTCCCAGAGCTGAGGCCAGCCCTCGCCCACCGCCCGTCCAGGCCCGGGCCGCTGCCTCCGGCATCGAGTCTCTCAGGCCCACCCTTGCCGTTGCACCTGCTCTTGCCTCCCTCCCGGCCCCGTCCGTGCGGGTCCGGGGAGCCAGGCGGGGGGCGCGGCCCGGAGCAGAACTGCCCTGGGAAGGACGGGCGGCGTAGGCACAAACGGAACAGCGGGACAGCTCTAGAGCCTTGGAACAAATTTAGACTGGACCTCACTGAACCTCTGGAAACATCCATAAAAGAAACTTGAGTTGAGAGTGTAGGAATTAAAAGAAGTGTCCCGCCCTGTAGAGGAAAACTGAAGAGAACCAGGAACTAGGTCTTGGGAGTGTCTAAAAGTTTTGACAGGTGCAGACAGGATGTCCTCCTGGATAAGAAATGTCAGAAGCTCAAAGTAGGGCTCAGCCCCCAGCTCTCAAAGGCGTGGAGAGTGCAGTTCTTTCCCGAGGAACCCCAGGATTGGTTGGCTGGTGGTTGTCCTGAGGGAGATGGGGACCTCAGTCCTCGGCCAGACTTTCTAGAAGAGTTTGGGAGCCTATAGTAACTCCTATTTATTCTTAGGAACACTCCCCTTCAGGAAGAGAAGATATCAACAGACTGAACAACAGATTAAACATTCGAAAATATCTCTGTAAAAATGGCAGAGTCCTTATACTATCAAAATACGAATGGACGCCCAAAGCAGAAAAATCTCTTTGGGAAAGTTACAAAATAGCACAAGGCTCTTCCAAGGGAGTTCTTTCACGTGAGAAAGAATGGAGGAAAATGAATAAAGACCGTTGTTGGGCTGCACACCTCAGTCCTGCAGTCCCTGTAACTGCCCAGCGGCGAAGACGGAAGAAAGAGTCAGGAGACAGCCACAGAGGCATCCGTTTATTGGACGGGGAATCTTACACGGCAGAGGCAAAGGTCCTGGGGTGACGCCCCACTGTGTACGGCACAGGGCAGCAGTCTTCACTGTGGGGAGGGAGAGCTCTCAGTTTTAGGGAGCATGAGGTCAGAAGCACCCCTTGGTCAGTGGGGGAACTGCCTGAAGGAACAGGTCCCGCACAGCTCTGGGTTAGGAACCATCATGAGGGTCGATGTTTCCTGGTGATGACTGAACACACTGGAACCACTCCAGTCCGAGGGCTAGAACAATCATTAGCTGGGGGTCAGGCTGAGCACGCGGATAGTTACTGATCAAACTTTCAGATTAAGATGGGGAGGCAATCACGCGCATAAGGTAGGGGTGAGGCAGGGCCGGGTCGGGCAGGGGACGTACAGAGAGCAGGAGAGCAGCCGTTTATGGGCCTGACCATTCAACCATCAGAGAAGGCAAAGTTCAATGAAGAATTCAAGAGCGTATTGGTTGTGAAGATTAAATGAAGTAACACATAAGATACCTGCCACGGTGCCAGGGGCATAGTAGGTCCTCATAAAAGTGATAAAATTGCAAAGATCTGAGTTTCCAGGCCACTTGTAGGTTTATGAGTCATTTTGTGGTGATGATTCCCCAATTTACACATCCATCAGTACAAGATCACACTGGCTATTCTGGGGATGCAATTAGGGTGATTTGGTTGGACTCCATTAAAGCCTAATCAGAGAAGAACAATACACATTCGAGAGAGAGGAGAGGGGGAAACAACAGAAGAAGGTAAAGTGGAAAAGGGAGCTGTGCCATAGCCATCTTCTGGCTTATGTGACTCCGCTGTAAGTACTGACAGCAGCCTTAGTTACTACTCGGCGCTTAGAGAGAGCCTTGAATTAGGTTAAATCACATCTTGCCTCACAGTCCCGGGCAGCCGTGACAACTCCGAAGTCCTAAATTCTGACATGTCCGCGGAAGCCTAGTAGACACGCTAAGAATTAGGAGACGAAACATTGTGTTCTCTGGAACCCATTTCCAGAGCGTTCCCTGGCTTATCCTTCCCAACAGCCCTTTTTTTTTTTAAGATTTTTTTTTAAATTAATTAATTAATTAATTTTTGGCTGTGTTGGGTCTTTGTTTCTGTGCGAGGGCTTTCTCTAGTTGCGGCAAGCGGGGGCCACTCTTCATCGCGGTGCGCGGGCCTCTCACTGTCGCGGCCTCTCTTGTTGCGGAGCACAGGCTCCAGACGCGCAGGCTCAGTAGTTGTGGCCCACGGGCCTAGTTGTTCCACGGCATGTGGGATCCTCCCAGACCAGGGCTCGAACCCGTATCCCCTGCATTGGCAGGCCGACTCCCAACCACCGCGCCGCCAGGGAAGCCCCCAACAGCCCTTTGAGATCGGTTATATCACAGTTAGAATTGAGGACTCTAGGGCAAAGAAACGTCAGGTGACCTGTCCAGTGGCACACAGTTAGTAGGCGGCGAGGACGGCGCTGGTATGCTTGCCACCTGCTTGGTAGAGGGAATCTTCCACAGTAATCCTTTCTTGTCTAAGGCAGTTGAAGCCCATATTTAAATTCTGATGAATAGGGACAAGGCTCTCCCTTTTATAGTTCTTCCATGTTGGAAGACAGCTGTTTTAGTCCCCAGAAGATGGCATCGTCTTCCTCTGACTGTTGATGGAATTACAGGGTCCTGTCTCCCATCAAGGCCTCTGTGCGTCGCCCCCAGTTGCCATCAGCGGCATCCGGCGGGTGACAGTAAGCAGGGCTTTTGGGTTTAGTAAAATGCCGAGTCAAGATCTCTAGGCTGAAAAACATCTCCAGAGATGAGTTCGGCCAACACTGTCACATGGGGCAAAGTTGAGAAAGTCACATTTATTGTCACATGGGGACTAGCTAGACAGGACCCTTGTCTCCTGCTAGCTACACCCACAGCCGATACCCTGCAGACAGATCTTTCCGCTTCTGGCTCTCCATTTCTCCAAGGTAAAGGGCATCCACGCTGCGCCAGTCTCTTCTGACCACGAACAAGTGTGGCAACCTTTTCATTAGATCATTGAAGACGTTCGAGCCCAGCCAAACTTACTCGGGTTTATACTGAACTATGTCCTCAGCAAAACCAAAACCTAATAGGGTCACAGAAAGTTTAAAAGGGGAAGGACAGGCAGGGAGGTGCAGACTTTCCAACTGTAATCCTCTTGGATTTTCCCATCTTAAGGGAGGGTTTCTTTCCTAATCAAGGTTTTCGAGGCAGATAGCAAAGGAGGAAAACCTGGCATAAAACAAAATCATCGGGACTTCCCTGGTGGTCCAGTGGCTAAGACTCCGTGCTCCCAATGCAGGGGGTCCAGGTTTGATCCCTGGTCAGGGAACTAGATCCCACATGCCGCAGCTAAGACCCAGTGCAGCCAAATAAATGAACAAATATTAAAAAACCCCAAAAAACCCGAAAATCTAAATGCCTGAAGTTCACGGACTCCCTGTCGACACAAATAATCAATAACCAAACTATAATGGGAATGGAAAAGAGTTTTATTTGAGCCAAACTGAGGACTGTAGCCCGGGAGACAGGCTCTCGGTAGCTCTGAGGATCTGCTACAGAGAAGCATGGTTTTCAGTGCAGTTTTATATCTTGTCAGAACGAACAACATCAAACAAGTCAGGGACACATTCCTTCAAGGTTTCAAAAAAAACGGACCAGCAAATACAAAGCGAGTCAGGGTGGCCTTGGCACCTGTGAAGGGAGTCTTACCATCAAAGGAGAAACCAGCACTGGCGTCCCAGAAAGGGAGGCCTTTCATCTTTATTTTTAACAGGGACATTCTTTACTTCTGGTCAGTGCACCCTTTTCTTTACAGCAGATGGGCAGTATATGTTGGACAGCACACACAGGCTGTTTGGTTAGCATATAATTCGAGTTAGCTCATGTATAACCAGAATGACTTCCCCCCCACCTCAATATGTGAAAACTTCTTCCATTCTCCCCAGATCCGCAGTTTTTTTCCTCTGTGCGGCGGCCAGGGGCTTCCATCTCCCGTCACGGGCTGTGACTGGCCTTTCTTGTCAATTAATCAGGAGGACACAGCTTGGAGAAGTCCTGTCCTCAGCCTGGGGCTCCGGGTTATGCAACGTTGGCTCCCAGTATTTGTAATGAAAAATTTAAATGTTGCATCCCTGCATCCTTGCTCCACAGCAATTACTCCTAGAGTCTGAGTACGACATCCCTTTACTCGGGTAGCTCATCAATGCAAGCACTTGCCAAGGCCAGCTCCGCTGCTCGCTCGCTTGGAAATCCAGACTGAGCTTGTAAAATGGAACAGTCCAGTGGGCTCCTGGGCTTCACTGTTACAAGCACAGCTTTGATGCGAACAGTCTTGAAGGTACATCTTTGCCTCTAGCCTTAACTGTTTTAGTACCTATTCTCTAGAAGAGGAAATGCTTGGACAGAAGCATTTTTAAAACATTTGCCGCATTACGATCCAAACAGCTAGTTCCAGTTTATATTCTTTTCCAGTCCTGAATGAGAATATCTACTTCCCCACACTCTTTGCCAGTGTTGGCACTCATCCTTTTTTTGTATTAACTGGACATTGACTGTTTTGTCATAAGAGTGATTTATGGGACTTCCCTAGTGGCGTAGTGGTTAAGAATCTGCCTGCCAATGCAGGGGACAGAGGTTCGAGCCCTGGTCCGAGAAGATCCCACATGCCACGGAGCAACTAAGCCCGTGTGCCACAACTACTGAGCCTGCGCTCTAGAGCCCGCGAGCCACAACTACTGAAGCCCACGCGCCACAACTACAGAAGCCCACGTGCCTAGAGCCCATGCTCTAGGCAGCAAGAAAAGCCACCACAATGAGAAGCCCGCGCACCACAACTAAGAGTAGCCCCCGCTCGCCGCAACTAGAGAAAGCCCGCGCGCAGCAACGAAGACCCAATGCAGACAAAAATAAATAAGTAAAATAAATTTATTTTTTAAAAATTTCCATATTTTACAGAAGGTGTTTTTTTTTTGTTTGTGGGGTTTTTTTGGGGGGGGGGATTGTTTTGTTTTGTTTTTGTTTTTTTGGTGTAATAGAGTTTAGTCCTAAAATAAGGAAGCAGTTCTTTGCGATTTCTGGGCATCAGCAGAATTTTGGTGAGCAGCAAGGCCGGAACTGGGGTGAGGCGAGTGAGGCATTCTCCGGCGGGTAGGGACACCAAAAGCCTCAGCAGTTAGGATAAATTTTTAAAATGCAGTATTTTGAAAAACAAAAATTGGGGCTTCCCTGGCGGGCCTGTGGTTAAGACTCTATGCCCCCAATGCCCGGGACACGGGTTCGATGCTGCGCGGCCAAAAAAGAAACCAAAAAGCAAAAAAAAACAAAAGACGACGTGACCCTGCACAACTGCACGACCACTGCACTGCTGCACTCTGGTCTGTCCTGGCAGGCAGGGCTCTCACTTTTCAGAGGGGTCCCTGTACACTACCTGCACCAACCTCTTTAATCCCTTTGTCCATTTGCGTCACCACACCGTCCTGTCGGGGTGGAGCCACAGCACGATTAAACATAGGTTTTGCTTCTACATCCCAGGAGAAGAGGGGCCGGGACGTGTGTATCCAAAATTCTGAGCAGGATTTCAAGAGCGTCTCTGGTCTTTCCTTGTGGGTGAGGCATTCCTTCCAGTAGATTCTGGGCCCTTGGCCTCCGTGGGAAGGGCACTGGCTCTTCCTCACAGTGACGTTGCTGTGCGGCCAAGGCTGGAGGGCTTGTGGGGGGGAGAAGGGAAAGGAGTGTGTGATCAGCCTGAAGGTGAATCCAAACCTGGGGACTCCAGCACCTCATTCACTGCCTCCACTCCTTTGGTCCCCCCATTCCTCCCCCCGTCAGGGTCCACGTCACCCCTGGGCCACCAAAAGCAATAAGGAGGTGACTCTGGTCTCTGGCTACGTGGAATCCGGACACGGCATCAGCAATCATGCTGTGAGCTGGCTGGCTCTTCCCTTAGGAGCACAGGGATAGAGCCTCCTGGCCTCTGCTTCTCTAACAGCCCTGGGGTCAATCCCAAATGCCTCTAGTGTCACACGTGGCCACAAACACAGAAACAGCCGCGCCTCCTTTCCTGTTAGACAGTAGATGCTCTGGCGGTCTCAGCTGCCCCCAACCCCAAGTTCAAGGCGAGCATCAGACGGTTTCCCTTCCTCCGGCAAAGGCGGGGCGGCTCCATCTCTCCTTCTCTAAAGAACACCAGGCCCTGCGGTGTTGTATTTATTGAATTAACTGATGGCTTCTTGTTCTTAAGCAGAGCAGGATAGCGCTCTTTCTTACTTAGTAGCTTTTTTACTTAAAAGCATATTTACTCCCTTATTTAATAGCTTTACCTTTCTTACTTAATAAAAAGGAAAAAGTACTGTCCAAAAGCAGGGTCTTAGGACTCCCATGAGGTAGACAATGAGCCCTTTAACATTATGCTAGAAAACATATCAACTAAAATATGCGGACAATACCGTGACAAGTGAGAATATTAACAAAATGTTAGGTACAATATAATCTCATCTCAAAATTGGATTTGAAGCGACTGGAAGGGGCGGGTGCTAATGTCTTTCTCGATTTGGGCGCCGGATACACAAGTATTGGCACTTTGTGAAAATTCATGGCTTCTTTTCCGGATGTGTGCTGTCAGCTGACAGTCCAGTAACATATTTGGGATGTGGATGTAGCCGGTAAAAATCGGCAAAAAGAAATACCGCACATGGAAGTATTAGCAGTGGTTATGTCTGGATGGTGGATGGTCAAAGATTGTAATTTTCTTCCAGGCGCTGTTCTGGCTTTCCTCAAAGACAATGTTTATTTTTATAGTTTAAATATAATAATTGTAAATCAACTATACTTCAGTTTTTAAAAATTGACAAATGCAATGAGCTGACTTGCAAAGTGAAAAAAAATAGTAAAGTCCTTGCGTTTATCAAGCTCGTTTATTAAGTCCTTAGTTTCCCGGCGATGGGAGATGCCCACCCCCCTTTCTTTTTTGGGGGTCGCTGGAAGGAGCCGGGGCCCCGGCCTCGGCCACGCCCCGCACTCGCTCGCGGCGCCCCTCCCCCGGTCGCGCAGGCGCGTGGCGGCCGGCTCCTCCTCCGAGTGGGGGCGGGCGGCGCGGGGAGAGCGCCTGCGTCTGCGGGGCCGCGCGATGGCGCCGCCTCAGCGAGGCCTTTAATGACGCGGACGCTCACGCTCATTGTGACCTCGTGGCGCAATGGTAGCGCGTCTGACTCCAGATCAGAAGGTTGCGTGTTCAAGTCACGTCGGGGTCAAGTCGGCTTTTTTCCTCCGAAGTGCAGGGGCGCGTGAGGAGCGGAGTGGCGGCCCCACGCGAGGGATTTGGCCCCACGGAGGTGAATTATCCTCCCAGCTGCTTGGAAAACCCACTCTTTTTCTTCCCAGCGGGAACATAGAGCAGCTCCTCCCGGGACCGGCAGGGGGCGGTGCGTCGGGCCTCGGAGCGACCCCTCCCCGCCCCCACTCCTCCCGCCCCGCCCGTCTCCCCTCCCCCACCCCGCAGCCCCGGGTGACCTCGCCCCCGGAGGGTGTCCCGGCGGGAGGTGGACCCCCCGCCCTGGGAGGCGCCGCGCCTTCTGCACGTGACCCCGCAGGTGGCCCTCATCTGACCGCCCCGCGGGCTCGGCCGCACGTGGATGCGGCTGCACGTTCGCGTCCGCAGGTCTGACCGCAGGTGCAACCCGCACGGGGGGCTGGACGGCGGCGGGGGCTGCTCGTGCTCCCCCGGGCGTCCACACCCGCCGCGGGGACAGCAGCCTCCGGGGGCCTCGGAGCGACGGCCGAGCTCTGCGCAGCCCCGCGGCCCCGAGACGCCCCGGGAGGGGAGAGCCGGGCTTCCCCGCAGGCGCTCCACGTCCTCGCCCCTGACGGTGGTCGCACCCACTCGGGCGGCGAACCCGCTCCTGCGCGGTCTTGCGCGGCTGTCCCCAGAGACCAGGACCGGCCCTGTTCCTATGTGGGTAGAAGAGCCAGCCAAGAAGAAGAAAGCGTTTGGAATCTTAAATGACAGGAAACCCTTAAGCCTCCGGTGTTAGTATCTGTGGCTGCAGACTAGGAGCGGATCTGCTGAGGGGGCCTGCAGAAAATCAGGGGTCTCGGGAGCTGTACGGCCAGGCCACGCAAGATGGCTGTTCTCTTGCTGTCTGCACGTTCCCCTGCCCGGCCAGGGCCTGTTTCACCTACCCCCATGCCCAGGACCCAGCTGGTGATAGCTTACCATAGGGGCGGTGAGGGGCCTGCCCCTCCACTGGTTTCCCTGGTAACTAATGAGGCAACCTGATGAAATTCCCCCTATAAAGGGCCCGCTCCTCTTCCCCTTGGGAGCGAAGGCTACCACCGTGTCCTGCCTGCAGTTTGCAGCCCACCGTGGGGTGTCGCTCCAGGGCCTTGCTTCAGACGTGTAAGCTCCCCTATCCACTGAACCATGGATGTCTCTCTTGCTGACTCCGGGCTCGCTCTTCTGTCTTCAAGCTGGGCAAGCACAGGCCATGACCACACCTGTGCATTCAGAGAAGTCACACGTGGAAAGGAAAAACATGTCAAGGGGTTCCTTGAAGGAGACGGTGAGGGTGCAGGGAGCATGGGAGTCCGGGGTGAGCACGTACATCTGGTTGGAAGAATGGAGGGATTAGGTCCAAAGGGAGCAGCCGCTAGTTTTGTGAATAACGATGTAAAAAGGCTCTTCTGGGTTTCTGCAAAAAGAGTAAAACCCCGGGATCCACTCTTCCCCCGCAGTTGTTCAATTCCCCTTGCCTTCAGAAGAGAAAGGAACATGGAAAGATAGACACAGAATGATCTGGTTATAGGAGCTAATCTTACAGAGGTTGCTAGAAAATACGGTGAAGGTGATTCTCAAAAATGATTTGCTATGCCACTTTGAATAATTTTTATTGCGTATTGTCAGTGAAATTTCTGTATGTTATTACCATCAGGTTTGAGTACATGAGCTGTGCATGAAACAAAAAATTAACATGATTTTAAAAATTTTAATAGAATATCAAATGTATGCAGCACTACTGTATTCATTTTCTTTTAAAATTCTCATAAATTAAAAACAACAGGAGAAAACGGATTACTAAATAAAATAAAATTTTTTTTCTCTGAAAAAAAGCAAGTTACACAAAAACTTTATTTTTTTGTGATAAATAAAATTATTGCATTTAATGTCATTTTCTTGAAAACCAAAATTACCAAATTCCTTAATGTTGTATCAAACATGAACAATGCCAGTTCAAGTTAGAGGAAATGTATGCCAACACCAGCTTCTGACAACAAAAATGAGACGTTAAAGCCCTGCAGGTTTGTCTGATTTAGGTCAGGTAATCATGGAAACAAAAGAATATTTAAAAGAATTCATTTTATCATTATGCACATTGAAGGAAAGCATTATAGACAGGAGAGTTGTTTCCCACCATAAAATTATTTACACCCATTTATTAAGCTAGAAACACCAGCTTGAAAAGGTACTGATATATGCCATTTGTATAATTTACAATCTACAGCAAATTTAATTTAATCTACAGCAAACAATTGTCTTACAGTTGGAACATGTTGAAGGAAATATTGTCTTATAAGTCTTTTTTGTTCTTTGGATCTCAGTCACTAAGAGTTCAAGGGACTTTGAGAGATTCCTGGTGTCCTGGTTGGCCTGATGAACGCATTAAAGTCAAGCAGTGTTATCTGTATTCTGAAAATACTCTTAGCTCCATGCGAATGTTGCTTGGGTTATGGAGATCATATTTCTCCCACTGGCACCATGACATCTGAAGAACATTTGTTATGAAAGTTTCAGACCAGTTTCGTTTTGTTCCTTCTTCATTAGCCGCTGTGCTTCCTTTTCCGTTTTCTTCCTTTGTTGTTCTGCTGCTCTCTTTTCTCTGTCTGCTATCTTCTGCTGCCTCAGAACTTCTTGGGCTTGCCGCATCGTCTTCTTCCTATGCATTGGTATTTTCCTGCCAGGTATCCATGTCACCTAATTCAGGAGATTGGTGAATAAAAGGCATATCTTGTGTAGCTGCTAGTGTATGAGAGAAACCTGTGCTACCATCTGGGATGCCAAAATTTAATGGTTCTCTCTTCTTAATAATGACTTTCTGAGTTCTCCTTATAGTTGGTGTCATGTCCTTAAAACAGTCAGGTGCCAGTTTTTCTAAAGCATTTTGTTGTGTTGCCACATTCCTATTCCCTCCTTTAATCTTTACACTTGTGGGTGCATCTGCATCTCAAGAAGTCCACTCTTCAACGTCTGTCTGTTTAGCAACTGATGAATAATCAACTGTAGCTGGGAAAGTTATTTGGTCTCCACTTAATTTCCGTCCTCTGCCAGATCTGCATATTAATCTCTTTAGGAATGAGAATACTGTTGCTAGGCAGGTACAAACTTTAAATAACCGAAACCGTGTGATAGCCATGGTGGGAATCAAAACCTGAAATTGACTGATGAGAAAAAAAAAATCATACCCACTGTACAGATGCGAAGAATGACAGGAGCGTTTTTCAGGTTACACAATCTGATGCCATATGCACGGCGTTTGGTGAAACGCTCTCAATTGCTCCAAGTGGGTGCCTAGTGGGCTGGGATTTGGATTTTAGAAAAATCTGCCTGGGAAGGAGCAAGGCCTGCCCCTCCCCCTCTGCACAAAAACTTTAAACACACAAAGAATGTGAACACATACTGTACATGTTAATGGATACATGCTTAATATGTATCCGTGTTGGACTGTGGATCGGAATTGTACACACCAGCTCTGGGAGGGTGGTTCCCATCCAGGGAATGAGGAGGAAGAGGGGACTGGGAGGGTGGTTCCCATCCAGGGAATGAGGAGGAAGAGGGGACGGAAGCAGATTCTACTCTAAAAATTTTTTTTAATGAAAGTAGCCAAGACATTAATATTTATTAAATCTGGTTAGAAGTTCACGAGATCTAACTTTATGAAACATGAGTTTCAGGTCGGTGTTCACTCTACAGGCATAGTCCAAAATCTCCAAGTCAAGAAGTTAATGGATAATTCCCCAGTCAGTAGGACCCCCAGCATGCTGGCAGAAGTAAATTCTCTCTGAAAAAAATACATCCTCAAAACAGGCCTTCTGGGGGGTGAGGGACGAATTGGGAGATGGGGATTGACATATATACACTATTGTTTTTCAATTAATTTAATTTAATTTCTTTATTTTTGGCTGGGTTTTGTCTTCCTTGCTTCATGCGGGCTTTCTCTAGTTGTGGTGAGCGGGGGCCATTCTTCGTTGTGGTGCGCGGGCTCTAGGCATGTGGGCTCAGTAGTTGTGGTACACGGGCCCAGTTGCTCCACGGCATGTGGGATCTTCCCGGACCAGGGCTCGAACCCTTGTCCCCTGCATTATGCAGATGGATTCTTAACCAGTGCGCCACCAGGGAAGTTCCAACATATATACACTAATGATACTATGTATAAAATAGATAACTAATGAGAAACTACTGTATAGTGCAGGGAACTCTACTCAGTGCTCTGCAGTGACCTAAATGGGAAGGAAATCCAAAAAAGAGGGAATATATGTATCTGTCTAGCTGATTCACTATGCTCTACAGTAGAAACTAACACAACATTGTACAGAAACTATACTCCAATTTAAAAAACAAAAAGAACAGTCCATCTAGTTTTAGCATATAAAGTCCCAGGCAAAATGCGCTCATAATATATTTTACTTTATTTTTTCAAACCTAGGCTTTCTTTTTTTAAAATTATTATTATTTTTATTTATTTTTGGCTGCATTGGGTCTTCGTTGCTGCGTGCAGGCTTTTCTCTAGTTGCGGCGAATGGGGGCTACTCTTCGTTGTGGTGCACGGGCTTCTCATTGCGTTGGCTTGTTGCGGAGCATGGGCTCTAGGCGCACGGGTTCAGTAGTTGTGGCTCATGGGCTCTAGAGCGCAGGCTCAGTAGTTGTGGTGCATGGGCTTAGTTGCTCCGCGGCATGTGGGATCTTCCCAGGGCTCGAACCCGTGACTCCTGCATTGGCAGGCCGATTCTTAACCACTGTGCCACCAGGGAAGCCCTCATAATATATTTTAAAAGAAAATAAATCAAGAGGGAATACCTATATACTGCATAAAGAAATGCACAATAGAGAAAGTAAGGATTTTAAAAACAACCAGAGAGGGAAAAAAAGATTATTTAAAAACAAATAACTAACACTTAGACTGAAGCAGAG
The DNA here is from genome assembly GCF_009873245.2 of Balaenoptera musculus. NCBI lineage: Eukaryota > Metazoa > Chordata > Mammalia > Artiodactyla > Balaenopteridae > Balaenoptera > Balaenoptera musculus. The sequence goes on along the minus strand of NC_045804.1, from coordinate 58,037,256 downwards.
TTCTCAGCAGCAACAATAGGAGCCAGGAAAAGTGCACTAATAATTCCAAACTACTGAAAGAAAGTAACTGCCAACCTACAATTATATACTTGGGAAATTATCTTTCAAGAACAGAGAGATTTTCAAGTAAATGAAACCACCAGCATCCCTCCCTGAAGGACTATGTGAAGGATGTACTTCAGGAAGAAGGGAAATGACCCAAGACAAAGGTCTGGGAGGCAAGGACTAGGAGCAAAGAAAATGAAAAACACTGGGTAGAGCTAAAAACCGAGACCATAAAGAAACAATAGCAGGGCTTCCCTGCTGGCACAGACAAAATGTTAGTTAAAGATATAAAGATTTGGGGAGATTGGTTCAAGATGGCAGAGTAGAAGGACGTGTGCTTACTCCCTCTTGCAAGAGCACCGGAATCACAACTAACTGCTGAACAATCATTGACAGGAAGACACTGGAACTTACCAAAAAAGATCCCCCACATCCAAAGACAAAGGAGAAGTCACAATGAGACGGTAGGAGGGGCACGATCACAATAAAATCAAATCCCAGAACTGCAGGGTTGGTGACTCACAAACTGGAGAACACTTATACCACAGAAGTCCACCCACTGGAGTGAAGGTTCTGAGCCCCATGTCAGGCTTCCCAACCTGGGGGTCCGGCAACGGGAGGAGGAACTCCTAGAGAATCAGACTTTGAAGGCTAGCGGTATTTGACTGCAGAACTTTGACAGGACTGGGGGAAACAGAGAATCCAATCTTGGAGGGCACACACAAAGTAGTGTGCGCATCAGGACCCAGGGGAAGGAGCAGTGACCCCATAGGAGACTGAACCAGACCTACCTGCTAGTGTTGGAGGGTCTCCTGCAGAGACGGGGGGTGACTGTGCCTCACCATGAGGACAGGGAAGTTCTGGCAAGTACTTCCTGGCAGCAGAAGTTCTGGGAAGTACTCCTTGAGCCCTCCCAGAGTCCGCCATTAGCCCCACCAAAGAGCCGGGTAGACTCCAGTGCTGGGTTGCCTCAGGCCAAACAACCAACAGGGAGGGAACCCAGCCCCACCCATCAGCAGACAAGCAGATTAAAGTTTTACTGAGCTCTGCCCACCAGAGCAACACCCAGCTCTACCCACCACCAGTCCCTCCCATCAGGAAGCTGGCACAAGCCTCTTAGATAGCCTCATCCACCAAAGGGCAGACAGCAGAAGCAAGAAGAACTACAATTCTGCAGCCTGTGGAAGGAAAACCACATTCACAGATAGACAAAATGAAAAGGCAGAGGACTTTGTACCAGATGAAGGAACAAGAAAAAACCCCAGAAAAACAACTAAATGAAGTGGAGATAGGCGACCTTGCAGAAAAAGAATTCAGAATAATGATGGTGAAGATGATCCAGGACCTCAGAATAAGAATGGAGGCAAAGATCGAGAAGATGCAAGAAAAGTTTAACAAAGTCCTAGAAGAATTAAAGAACAAACACCTAGAAGAATTAACAAACAAACAGAGATGAACAATACAATAACTGAAATGAAAACTACACTAGAAGGAATCAATAGCAGAATAACTGAGGCAGAAGAACGGATAAGTGACCTGGAAGACAGAATGGTGGAATTCACTGCCATGGAACAGAATAGAGAAAAAAGAATGAAAAGAAATGAAGACAGCCTAAGAGACCTCTGGGACAATATTAAACGCAACAACATTCGCATTATAGGGGTCCCAGAAAGAGAAGAGAGAGAGAAAGGACCCGAGAAAATATTTGAAGAGATTATAGTCGAAAACTTCCCTAATATGGGAAAGGAAATAGCCACCCAAGTCCAGGAAATGAAGAGAGTCCCAGGCAGGATAAACCCAAGGAGAAACATGCCAAGACACATAGTAATCAAATTGACAAAAATTAAAGACAAAGAAAAATTATTTAAAGCAACAAGGGAAAAACAACAAATAATATACAAGGGAACTCCCATAAGGTTAACAGCTGATTTCTCAGCAGAAACTCTACAAGCCAGAAGGGAGTGCCATGATATATTTAAAGTGATGAAAGGGAAGAACCTACAACCAAGATTACTCTACCTGACAGGGATCTCATTCAGATTTGATGCAGAAATCAAAAGCTTTACAGACAAGCAAAAGCTAAGAGAATTCAGCACCACCAAACCAGCTCTACAATAAATGCTAAAGAAACTTCTCTAAGTGGGAAACACAAGAGAAGAAAAGGACCTACAAAAACAAACCCATAACAATTAAGAAAATGGTAATAGAAACATACATATCGATAATTACCTTAAACGTGAATGGATTAAATGCTCCAACCAAAAGACACAGGCTTGCTGAATGGATACAAAAACAAGACCCATATATATGCTGTCTGCAAGAGACCCACTTCAGACCTAGGACACATACAGACAAAGTGAGAGGATGGAAAAAGATATTCCATGCAAATGGAAATCAAAAGAAAGCTGGAGTAGCAATTCTCATATCAGATAAAATAGACTTTAAAATAAAGAATATTACAAGAGACAAGGAAAGACACTACATAATGATCAAGGGATCAATCCAAGAAGAAGATATAACAATTATAAATATATATGCACCCAACATAGGAGCACCTCAAGACATAAGGCAACTGCTAACAGCTATAAAAGAGGAAATCGACAGTAACACAATAATAGTGGGGGACTTTAACACCTCACTTACACCAATGGACAGATGATCCAGACAGAAAATTAATAAGGAAACACAAGCTTTAAATGACACCATAGACCAGATAGATTTAATTGATATTTATAGGACATTCCATCCAAAACCAGCAGATTACACTTTCTTCTCAAGTGCACATGGAACATTCTCCAGGATAGATCACATCTTGAGTCACAAATCAAGCCTCAGTAAATTTAAGAAAATTGAAATCATATCAAGCATTTTTTCCGACCACAACGCTATGAGATTAGAAATCAATTACAGGGAAAAAACCGTAAAAAACACAAACACATGGAGGCTAAACAATTCATTACTAAATAACCAAGAGATCACTGAAGAAATCAAAGAGGAAATCAAAAAATACCTAGAGACAAATTACAATGAAAACACGACTATCCAAAACCTATGGGATGCAGTTCTAAGAGGGAAGTTTATAGCAATACAAACCTACCTCATGAAACAAGAAACATCTCAAATAAACAATCTAACCTTACACCTAAAGGAACTAGAGAAAGAAGAACAAACAAAACCCAAAGTTAGCAGAAGGAAAGAAATCATAAAGATCAGAGCAGAAAACAATAGCAAAGATCAATAAAACTAAAAGCTGGTTCTTTGAGAAGATAAACAAAGTTGATAAACCTTTAGCCAGTCTCATCAAGAAAAAGAGGGAGAGGATGCAAATCAATAAAATTGGAAATGAAAAAGGAGAAGTTACAACAGATACCGCAGAAATACAAAGCATCCTAAGAGACTACTACAAGCAACTCTATGCCAATAAAATGGACAACCTGGAAGAAATGGACAAATTTTAGAAAGGTATAACCTTCCAAGACTGAACCAGGAAGAAATAGAAAATATGAACAGACCAATCACAAGTAAGGAAATTGAAGCTGTGATTAAAAATCTTCCAACAAACAAAAGTCCAGGACCAGATGGCTTCACAGGTGAATTCTGTCATACAGAGACTGTCATACAGAGTGAAGAAAGTCAGAAAGAGAAAAACAAATATCGTATATTAATGCATAAATGTGGAACCTAGAAAAATGGTACAGATGAACCTGTTTGCAGGGCAGAAATATAGACACAGGTGTAGAGAACAAACGTATGGACACCAAGCGGGGAAAGTGGCGGGGGTGGTTTGGTGGTGGTGGGATGAATTGGGAGATTGGGATTGACATCTATACACTAATATGTATAAAATAGATAACCAATAAGAATGTGCTGTATAAAAAAATAAATAAAATAAAATTCAAAAATTCAAAATAAAGATATAAAGATTTGAATAATAAAATTAACAATGTTGATAAAATGGACACAGAGAGAACTCTGCATACAATAATTAGCAACGTTCTTGAGTCACATGGAACATTTTATAAAAATGTGATCACCTTCTAGAATATAAACTAAATCTCAACAAATTTCAAAGCATGTGTATTACTCAGGTCGCTTTCTCTGAGCAAATTACGATTAAGCTAGAAATCAGTCAGAAAAAGCTTACCAAAATTAGGGTATTTGAAAACACTTCTGGGAGCTCCCCGGTGGTCCAGTAGTTAGGACTCAGTACTGTCACTGCCAGTGGCCCCTGGTTCGGGGAACTAGATTCCACAGGCAGCATGGCTCAGCCAGAAAAAAAAAAAAAAAAAAAAAAAGAAAAAAGAAAACAGTTCTAAGTTACTTCCTAGGTGAAAGACAAAAGCGTACACTTAGTTTAAAAAACAAAGTATAGGCCTCTCACCTTCTGAGATGGCCCACACTCTGTCTATGGAGTGTGTATCTCCCTGAATAAACTTCCTTTTTTTAAAAAAAATAAAAAAATTAAAAAAAAATAAAAATAAAAAACAAAGTATAAATATTGCAAAGGAGCAGATGAAACTACTGTCATTTACAGAAGATGTGATTGCATAACTGAAGGACCTAAAATGGCTGAAAAATTACTGAAAGCAAAAGACATCAGTGAGATGGTGAAATACGAAAGTAATGTACGGAAACTGATAGTTTTTATAAAAAACACCAACAACTAGTTAGACGGAATAAAGTCAGAGAGGGCAAAGGTGGGAACCAAATGCTTCACACGCATTTTTATGATGTTTTGATTTTTTGCCACAAAGTGAATATATTATCTCATCCAAAAAAAGTTATTCACACGGGTGGATGCTGTAGGACACAGGAAGACCTTCCCAAGGACACTTGGACGTGGACAGATTTTTTTTTTTTTTAAAGTATTTGTTTTATTTATTTATTTATGGCTGTGTTGGGTCTTCGTTTCTGCGCGAGGGCCTTCTCCAGTTGCGGCAAGCGGGGGCCACTCTTCATCGCGGTGCGCGGGCCTCTCACTATCGCGGCCTCTCTTGTTGCGGAGCACAGGCTCCAGACGCGCAGGCTCAGTAGTTGTGGCTCACGGGCCTAGTTGCTCCGCGGCATGTGGGATCTTCCCAGACCAGGGCTCGAACCCGTGTCCCCTGCATTGGCAGGCAGACTCTCAACCACTGCGCCACCAGGGAAGCCCCGACGTGGACAGTTTTTAATGACAGGGTGTTGGGCAGGCGGGAAGTGCAGACAGTAAAAAGCATCCGGGACTAAGGGACCCGGGCACCTGAGGGGCACAGGCAGAGAAGACGTTTCTAGAACAAAACCTCTGACATCCGCGTCTAGGCTCTGGGATGGGAGGCCCCTGGCGGTGGCTTGTGTGGGGACAGGTGGAGCAGATGAGGGTTCCTCTAGAGGCCCCTGCGTGACCCCGTGGGTGACTTCCATATGTCACAGGTGTGACCCATTGTCCCCGACCCGGTCCTAATGTGACATCTCTCCTGGGTCTCCCATTTGTGACGTGGACGTTTACAGCCCCCTCTGTGTCTGACCCAGTGTATGACCCTCCCATGTGACGCCTCTGTGCACCGGTCACTGTGACCCTTGCCCTCTGGCTTCCAACTGAGTTTGGCTGGTGTGGAGGAAGGAACTAGAAGGTGTGAACGTAAATGCAGACCAACCAAAGGGGACCAGCAAAGGCTCTTCATGCCCAGCTGTATGTGTGTGTGTGTGGGGGGTGGGTGTTAACCACCAGCACTGGAATCTGGCAGAGACTCCAAGGCGGGTTGAGGTGAGGGAAGGATTCACGGCGGGACAGAGGGGAGGCTCAGGGCTGCCCTGCTGGAGGCCGCTGGCCTGGGGGCGCTGGAGGCCGGCTGACAGGAAGTGGGGCGTCCTGTGTGCTTGGTCAGGGGCCATGTCTGCCTTTCTCTGGGTGGTCCTGAGTTGGAAACAGGGACAGAAATTAGGGAAGCTGTCAGTTACTGATGGAGGCTTGGACATTTTGGGTCAATTATTGCAGAAGTTATTATTTGGCTTCTTGGATTATCCCTAGAGATAGGGCTCTGGCCTCTACGGAGTCTGACATAGGCTGGCTTCTGGGCTGTTTATTACAGATAAGGGGTTGGCTTTCTGGGCAGGTTGCTTTAGATTGAGGGTCAGAGTTCTGTTTTTGTACATAGTCTGAGCACCGTGGCCACGGTCCACGTGCATATTCAGGCTCTCCCAGCTTGGAGTTTCGGATTCTGCTGTGGGTTCACTCTTGGCCAAAAGAACTCTCGCCACCTGGGGTCTCCCTCTGGGTCCTGTGTGGGTTAATGGGGCAGAGTTTGTACGGTCGGCGAGGCTTCTCCCATCCTCCACTCCCACTCAGCCACTCCTTCTGTGTAGTCGCCTCTCTGGGGATAATCCTGCCCTGGGAGCTACTGAAGTCAGTGCAAGTCAGGTCTTGCACAAAGCTCCGAGGCAGGGAGCATCAGTCCTTTACAGGGCTGGCGACACGTGCATTTTTGGGGGGTGGGGGGACGTGCCATGTGGCTCGTGGGACCTTAGTTCCCCGACCAGGGTTTGAACCCAGGCCCTCGGCAGTGGAAGACTGCCGAGTCCCCTGGACCGCCAGGGGACTCCCAACATCTGCATTCCCCTTTGGTGAGGAGCACGGGGCATAGTAGTTTGGAAATACTGTTAGCAAGTATCAATAGTTTGTCTTTGAGTATTTCCTTATAATTGGCAGTGTTTTAAAGCCAGATGTTATGGCCAAAAATAGCCTCTGAATGTTTGTTCTGAGGTCCAGAAACCTGGAAGGTGGCCTGAGGGGTTTCTGGGCCTCCTGGAACCTTCTGGAAACTAACAGGGAGAGCAGGGTGGAGGTTTCTGGCTCACCGTGGGCTCCACCTCAGCCATGAAAGCAGATTCTCAGCAGTACTTAGGAGAAACATACACCCCAGGGCGGCTGGTGTTCCACTGAATTAACCTCTATTAAAAATTTCCACGTCCAGGTCTGTGGTTAGGGATCATCATCTGTGCTGTCTCTCAGGCTGTGTGTTCTCTAGGCTTTATTGCCCGGCTAAATTGGAAAAAGGCCTGTCAGCAGGTAACTATACTCGTTGCTCTCCTCTCCTGGAAAACACACACAACCAGTTTTACCTCTCTCTCCCTTATTTTGGAAGGTTCTTTTCTCTTTTATTATAAATGCTACTTCTTTGTCATTGTTGTTTTATTTTATGTTATTAGAGTTGATTTACAATGCTGTGTTAGTTTCACGTGTACAGCACAGTGATTTAGTTATACATATATATATATATATATATATACACACACACACACACCCTATATATATATATATGGGGTGTGTGTGTGTATATTCTTTTTCAGATTCTTTTCCCTTATACAAAATATTGACTATGTGTCATTGTTTTAACTGGACTTAATTCAGATGTGAAGGGCCGGTGACCCTGGCTTTATCTTTTCCCCTTTGGTTATTCATCAGATAGAAAAACAGGGGCTCTCTTCTTCCCTGGGTCCTATGCTGAACTTCCGCCTCTGTTCCTGAAAAGCCAATTTCAGGACAAGCTTTAGAACTGGAGAGAAAGGTGGAATGCCATCAAATTTATCCTGATATTTATCCTGTTTTTATTTATTTATTATTTTTTAAAAAATAAATTTATTTACTTATTTATTTTTTTGGGCTGCGTTCGGTCTTTGTTGCTGTGCACGGGCTTTCTCTAGTTGCAGCGAGCGGGGGCTACTCTGTTGTGGTGCGCGGGCTTCTCGTTGCAGTGGCTTCTCTTGCTGAGGAGCACAGGCTCTAGGCGTGTGGGCTTCAGTAGTTGTGGCATGCGGGCTCAGTAGTTGTGGCTTACAGCCTCTAGAGCACAGGCTCAGTAGTTGTGGCGCACGGGCTTAGTTGCTCCGTGGCATGTGGGATCTTCCCGGACCAGGGCTTGAACCCATGTCCCCTGCATTGGCAAGCAGATTCTTAACCACTGCACCACCAGGGAAGTCCCTATCCTGTTTTTATGATCTCCCAGTGTTTCATTAAGATACCTGTGGGCATCTTTGTCTGTAAACTTCCTAGGGTCAGTGTAGGGTGTTAAAGAGGGGATGGAGAAAAAGAGGTGAAGGACGAGGAAGGGAGAATTCTACAGGATCCCGGTCCCCGACTTGCCCTCATCTTTTTTCCATCCAACCTTCCCCACCCACTGACCCCACTAGAGAGGCTCCCATGTTACACGTCAGTTAAAGAAAATGGCTCCACTGGGGAATTAAGCAAGTGTTTGATTAGCACTGTGGTGAAGCCTGTGGATTGACTTGGTCTCGTTTTCTAGGCTCAGGTACCTGCCAGTTTGAAACAAAACGTGGCCCAGGACAGGACTGCGGCTCTCTCCCAGGACCCACTTTGCCCAGGTATGACACAGCTGCCCCCACTCTTGGGACGGGCCTGTCTAGGTGTTCACAACGAGATTTGCTGCGCTGAGCTCCCACTTAAATAGGGCAATAATGTCTCAGAAACAAATGATAAGGAACACCCAATTTCAGGTAAACAGTTGAAGTCTGTTTGCTTTTTTTTTTAGTTTTTATTTTTGGCTGCGTTGGGTCTTTGTTGCTGCACGCGGGCTTTCTCTGGTTGCGACGAGCGGGGGGCTACTCTTCGTTGCGGTGCGTGGGCTTCTCACTGCGGTGGCTTCTCTTGTTGTGGAGCACGGGCTCTAGGTGCATGGGCTTCAGTAGTGTGGCATGTGGGCTCAGTAGTTGTGGCACGTGAGCTCTAGAGCACAGGCTCAGTAGTTGTGTTGCACGGGCTTAGTTGCTCCGCCACATGTGGGATCTTCCTGGGCCAGGGCTCGAACCCGTGTCCCCTGCACTGGCAGGCGGATTCCCAACCACTGCGCCACCAGGGAAGCCCCCGAAGTTTGTTTGCTTTAATTGCAGACACAGACACACTGCTACAGATCATTAAAAGCTGCAGGTGATCAATTCAGTACTGATGCAAGCATTTAGGGTATTTTCCTTATTGTTACTCTTCTGAGGCATCCTGAGGCTAAATCTAGGTCTGGGTCACTATCCTGCCTGGTACTTAGCAGGCCCTCTGATGGGAAGACTCACATCTCTCCCCAGTGCTGTGAACGGCCTTGAATCATCTCTTAGGTCATCTTTCTCCTCCACTGGCCTTATTCTCTTTCTGAGATGCTAATTCGATGAGTGCTGGCCCCTTGAACATTTCCCTGAAGCCTCTTAACTTAAAGAGCTACCTTATTTGTTGCGTTACTTGGTGGGGCAGAGCCCCTGAGGACCCCAGCTGACCGCAGCGGGATCCAGTCCATGTCTGTGGGTGAGTGGACAGCACCTGACATAGGATTTCCTTTATTCTCCACGGTAGCAACTGCTTCTGGAATTACCATTCTCCCAACTAGTAATGCATACATGCATCTCCTTTTATACAGAAGAAAAACACCCTTTTAAGGCACTGAGTTCCTTTTCATCTCCAGCAGGCCCTGAAAACCATGGAGGAATGTGGATAAGAGAGGTTGAAAAAACAGAGGAGATTCAGTCAGATCAGCAGACATGCCAGGTAGAGTGTCTTTAGGTTCATCCAAGGGCCACGTGGAAATTGTCTGGGAGACAGCTGGCGCTGCGGCGAGGGCTTCTGCTCTTCGGGGTCACTGTCATCTTGCTGGTGGGGGTTTTAGTGAGAGTCTATGTCCGAATTCAGTGATGTGGCGAGACAGAGAGAGAGAGGGAGAGAGAGGGAGAGAGAGAGTAGGCCAAGGGATGCTTCTGACCTTACCAACAAAAATTCATTGGCCCAAAGGTGGCAGTTCGTTTTCAGTTAACGTTATTCAGCTGTGCCCATGGACGTCAAGAACTGAGAGTTCCAAGATATATTTTCTGATGAAGAAAAGGAATGAAGGTAAAAAGTACGTGCTAGTCCAAAACAACGTCTGGAAGATTACATCCACCACCATTTCAACCGAAGACCACTCTGTACCGGATGCATCGAGGTATGGCTTTGTATGTTTCTTCTGCTGTTTTTTTTTAGACACAAACCCATATACCAAGGACTTAAGGATTCTTACTATGTGAATTATTTAAAATACATTTTACAATATATCTTCCCTTAGATTATTATTCAGCAGGAAATGACATTTGTTAATATTCATTTGGTACCAAGGGTAGTAGACATGCTTAAGAAACTTAAAAGGGGAGAAGACAGATTACCAAGAAGAAAGGAGTCAGGTGGCATCAATTAGCATGCTTCCGGTCAAGGGCCTGGCTTAACACGGGTTTGGATTGACATGTTGGCAGGCGCAGGGAAGGATAAAGGACCAGCACTTTGTTTCTGAGTGGTGGGCATCCCACAGAGAGAAATACAGGCTTCGAAGAGCTAATCCAGGCAAACTGGAGGGAAAAATCAGACCCTTTCCTATTCTGATAGAAGGAAGAGTTGATAAAGTTGGAAGGCAGCAAAAATGAAAAGAGTGTTCTAGGAGAGGGGAGGATGGGGTCCTGGGCAGGCCCTGTTCGTCTTGTTTGGGCCTGTCCTCGTCTTAAAAAAGGCGCAGGCTTTTAGTGGCAGAGACGCGGTATATCCGGAAGGTTTTGTGCGGCCCCATCTCAAAAAGATGAGGTTTGAATGAATGCGCCCTTCTGCTTGGCCTTGGCAATCACTGGGAAAGTCTTTGGAGCTGTGAAAATCCAATCATTGCTAACTCCTCTTAGCGGGTGGGAAGGCGAGTCAACAGCGGCCTTGAATTAAGGGGTCATTCTTGGATGCCGCCTTGCCGGGCTAGCCCCGCGCCGTTAGCTTAGCAAGCCTCACTACCTGCTAAGTACGCTGCGTTCCGGGGTGGATACAAACTGCGAGGCGTGGCCTGTGCCCCGGAAGAACAGATAACGGACAAAATGAGAAAAGGTAGCTCCTTCGAGTGAAAAACACGCCAGGGCAGATTTCGGCGGGGGGAGGTGGAGGTACTCCCTTAAGGCATCTCCACCCTCAGCGCTTCATTCCTCTTGGGTCAGTTAAGTGGAGGGTCACCTTCCAGGGACCAAGACGAAGGCTGCACCCAAGGTGGCCCTCGCGGTGGGGCCCCAGCAAAGACCCCGTCCCGGCTTTTCGTTCCCTCCCCACCGGGCACCCCGAGTTCTTCGTCACCTCCCCACCGGGCACGGGGGCTCGTCCTACCCGCTGCAAATTGCGGGCGGCAGGGAGCGCAACCCCCCGGGGAGTAAATTCTTTGCCCCAGCGTGGGGGGAGACATCACCCGGAAACCAGCGAAGGCTAACTCGGGCCCCCCTGCACTGTTCCCACCTGCCCCTTCCGCGCCCCCCACCAAGGCCGCGCCTCCCCCGAGTCCCGCGGGCCACGGAAGGCGGGGGCCGGGGGCGGGGCGGGGCGGGGCCTCCCCACCCCCAATCCCGCCACCGCCCGCCGCCCCGCCCACCCACCCCCACCCTATCTGGCCCACCGCCCCCGCCGCTTCCCGCGCACTCCCGGAGCGGGCGCGCCCGCCGCCGAGCTCCTCCCGCGACGCCATGGAGACCCCCGCCGCCCCTGCGCCGCCCGCCGCCGAGAGCCCCTCGTCCGCCCGCGACGGCGCCCAGCGGCCCGGGACCCCCGGCTGGCGCGAACGCCTGCGGCCTCTGCGGGGCGCGCTGCCGCCCGACGTGGGGCGCGAGACGGCGGAGCTGGCGGCGCTCGCGGGCCCAGTGGTGAGTGCGCGGCCGCGCGCCGCCCGCCCCGCGGTCCCTCTCCCCGCGGTCCCCCCCCGTCCCCCGCGGTCCCTCATCCCGTGGTCCCTCTCCCCGCTGTCCCCCCCGTCCCCCGCTGTCCCTCATCCCGTGGACCCTCTCCCCGCGGTCGCCCCCCGTCCCCCGCGGTCCCCCTGCGTCCCCCGCGGTCCCTCATCCCGTGGTCCCTCTCCCCGCGGTCCCCCCCGTCCCCCGCGGTCCCTCATCCCGTGGACCCTCTCCCCGCGGTCGCCCCCCGTCCCCCGCGGTCCCCCCGCGTCCCCCGCGGTCCCTCATCCCGTGGTCCCTCTCCCCGCGGGCCCCCCCGTCCCCCGCGGTCCCTCATCCCGTGGACCCTCTCCCCGCGGTCCCCCCCCCGTCCCCCGCGGTCCCTCATCCCGTGGTCCCTCTCCCCGCTGTCCCCCCCGTCCCCCGCGGTCCCTCATCCCGTGGACCCTCTCCCCGCGGTCCCCCCCGTCCCCCGCGGTCCCTCATCCCGTGGACCCTCTCCCCGCGGTCCCCCCCGTCCCCCGCGGTCCCTCATCCCGTGGACCCTCTCCTCGCGGTCCCCCCCGTCCCCCGCGGTCCGGCCGGTGGACCTGGGCCGTCCCGCGCCGTCTCGAGCGGGAGGGTCGGTGTAACGCGCTGTCCTCCGCTTTCCTCCCCCCAGTTCCTCGCGCAGCTGCTGACCTTTCTCATCAGCCTCGTCAGCTCCGTATTCTGCGGACACCTGGGCAAGGTCGAGCTGGATGCGGTTACGCTTGCTGTCTCGGTAGGTTTTTACATTCCTTTCTTTTTTTGGGGGGGGGGCGCTGACGACTTGGAAAAGCCTGGAATTTGAATTGTGTGATGCCTGACACCTGCACCTTCACAGGGTCCGAGCTTGACCCGGGGGTTCCATTACCCTATCGTTAGATTTGGAAGGAGATTGTGTCAACTACTTAGAAAAGGTGTTCTGTGTACTCAAACCATCCTATGGTGACCGACCTCTAATTGGTCTGGGGACCAGGTACTGCAAAGAATTCGTAGCAATGAGGCAAATTCTGCTGGTAGAACTAAAAGAACTGCTTTTTTTTTTTTTTTTTTCTATTATGAAGTTAAACCAGATAACTTATCTAGAACTAGGTTGACTGCTGTTAGTTTGAATTACCCAGTTCATTAAGGTGGTGCTATTTCAGCCTTGTAATAAAGTGTCTCCCTTCCACCATGGATTGAAATTACACCCCCTTTGAAGTCCCTGCATTTTTGTTGGTGATGTAGTGGAAAGCTGCCTCTCTCCTGCGTTTCATCCATGCTTTCAAAGAAGGTGAAAAGCTTCTGCTGGTAATGGCAGATGGTCTTTCCCAGTCTCAGTAAATGCCCCTCCTGTTCCCACCCAGGTGGGTAGAGCCCTAAGATCATGGCAGGGCCACAGAAGTTTTCCTTATGGTTGAGACTACTTTGGTATGTGGAATCAGACATTTTATTTACAGGTCTATTATTGGGTGAACCCGTTTGGTAGGTTGCCTTTTCATTTTGTTGACAGTTTCCTTTGCTGTGCAGAAGCTTTTTAGTTTCATGTAGTCCCATTTATTTTTGCTTTTCTTGCCTTTAATTTTGGTGTCAGATCCAAAAAATCATGCCCAAGACTTGTTAAAGGAGCTTACCGCCTAAGTTTTCTTTCAGGAGTTTCATGGTTTCAGGTCTTATATTCAAGTCTTTCACCCGTTTTGAGTTGATTTTGTGTATGGTGTGAGATAGGGGTCCAGTTTCATTCTTGTGCATGCAGACTCTCCTTTCCCAGCGCCCAGTTTTGGACAACCTATCTGGTACACCATCCTGGACTTTTCCTTGTTGATCTGTACGTGGCCTCTTCTGTGTTCACTGACAACCTCAGGACCTGAGTGCTTGTCTGCTTGGGTGTGTGGGTCCACCTCCCTCCATCTTGCTGGCTTCCAGGACCCCCGAATGCACATCGGGCCCCACGCCCTGCACATTTCCACCCCTCCGTGTGCACCCACAGCAGAAGCTTTAAACTTTACACTTCCGCTCACCACCCTTTATCCCTGGAGCCCTGTCAAGGCCTCACACCTGTGCTGTCTGGCCTCTGCCCTCTGCCCTCAAGGGGGTTTTCCATGCTGGGATCCCTCCGTCCTCGCTCGCTCTGCAGCCCCCGCTTGGTCCCCTCCCACAATCCAGGGCCAGTCAGTGCCTGACCCCCCCCTCCACCGCCCCCGCTTCCTTCAGCCCTGCCACCTGGATCCCCATCACTTTTCTCTCTCTCTTTTTTTTTCTCTCTTTTTTTTTTAAATAAATAAATTTATTTATTTTTGGCTGCATTGATTGGGTCTTCGTTGCTGCGCGCAGGCCTTCTCTAGTTGCAGCAAGCGGGGGCTACTCTTCGTTGCAGTGCGCGGGCTTCTCATTGCGGTGGCTTGTTGCGGAGCATGGGCTCTAGGTGCACGGGTTCAGTAGTTGTGGCACACGGGCTCAGTAGTTGCGGCTCATGGGCTTAGCTGCTCTGTGGCATGTGGGATCTTCCTGGACCAGGGCTCGAACCCGTGTCCCCTGCATTGGCAGGCGGATTCTTAACCACTGTGCCACCAGGGAAGTCTCTCATCACTCTTTTCTTTGAGACCAGCCTTCTACCTGGGCTCAGAACTATCCTTTCTCCTCCAGCCCCTTCCCTTTCACTAGTGCTACTGAATTACGGTAAAGTATCCAAGTCTCTCCTTGTGCAGCCCCCTCTCTGGCCTCTATCCACTTACGCTCTTTGCCAGAAAGTCTACACTGCGTCTTCATTTTCCTTTTCTCCCCATTGCAAACTGGCCTCTATTTCCCCACTGTTCCATTTAACCTACTCTTCTGAAAGTTGCCAGTGACCCACCCCCCCCCGCCCCGCCCCCAATCTCCAGAGAACTCGCCCTCACCTGGCCGCCTTCCCCCACCTCCCTCCTGGGAACTCTTCGCACCTGTCAGTCCTCCCTGGTTCCCCTTCCGGTAGTTGTGCTGCGTATCCTCTTCCCCCTCCTCCTCTGTTTGTTGGTGACCATCCTGCCCTGGGAGCACCGTACACGGCCCCCCCGTCTGCATCAGTCAGCAAGCCCTGCTGCCTGAATTTCCCACATTTCTTAAAATCACTTTTTTTCTGTTTCCTGCTACACTCTCCCAGCTCGGCCTTCATCCCTGCTGCCAGCCGCACGGCCTCCCCCTCCTCCCGCCCTGACTGCATCCTGCCCTCCCCCATTCTGCAGCCAGAGTCGCGCCCCTCCCGGCTTCTGACCTCCGGGCATCTCAGCCCCCTGCTTGTGGTGCCCACTGCTTTCTGTTACCTGCGTGTGAGGTCCAGGTGTGTCTGCCTAGACAGGGCAGGGTCACCTGCACAAAACTGTCCCTGAGGACTCCCGGGCCGCCCAGAGCCCCTCCTCCGCGCTGTGCTGGTCTGTCTCCGCCTGCTTTCTTGTGATCGGCCAGCTCCTGTTAACTTTTGCTGAGCCCGGTACCAGCAGAGATGCGGCCCCAGCAGACATCTCAGAAATGCGTAACTTCGGAGACCCGAGCAAGCCGGCTCTCACCCAGGTGTCCCCTGAATGTATGTTTTTCTTCTCAGCTCTATGCCTTTATGTTTTCCCATCTGTAACGTGGTGACGGTTTAAAGCATGATGATTGTGTATGCATGTAGAATCCCACGGTGCCTGTTTTTTCATTTATTTCACCACAACTATTTTGAAACCTATCTTGGGAGGGGAATTAAGATTTTATATGTGTTTTTTGGTGATTCTTTTCCTCTTTCTGTTTTTCCCCTGAAGCACTCAATGATAAGAGGGTAACGAAAGAGTTTCTAGTTTTTGAAGTAAAAATAAAATAGAAATACACCCAGCAAGGACCTACTGTACAGCACAGGAGACTATACTCAATATCCTGTGATAAACCATAATGGAACAGAATCTAAAAAAGGATACATATACACATATATAAAACGGAATCACTTTGCTGTACACCTGAAACCAACACAACATTGTAAATCAACTATATTTCAATAAAAACAAACAAAGATTTGGTGTGTGACTAACAAGAAAAAAAAAATACAGTAAATACAAACCTAAAATTATCCAGACAGGCTTGAAAAGGGCGTGTGGGAAGGTGGGTATGTTCCAGTAAGGCATTTGTGTGGATAAGGTCTCAGATAAGGGGGTCTGTGCCTGTCTTCCGGGGGGCAGTGGGTGGCCAGGCTTTTCCTTTTAATCAGCTGTTAAATTGTAACAAATTGCTAGGGAGACAGTAGACTCACTTCAAGAAAACTCTATTTACGAAAGCCAGGCCCAGTTAGAAATTTTTTTACCTTGTGAAAAAACTCTGGATATAGTATGAGAGGGTTTACAGAAGTGTTTGGTTTTAAAAGAAAAGAACATTTCCATATACCCACCTTGTTCCACAAAGCATTTGAGTTGGTTTATAAAAATACTTTCAAGGCAGATAGAGTCGGGTCCAAGACACGTGGATGGAAGAAGACACAAGGTGGGGTGGTGGTGACTGGCATCTGAGGGGCTGCAGATCTGCTCTGAACTCCCCACCCACGTGGTTCCCCCAAGTGTTCCTGAGCCACCTCTCAGGGAAGAGCAGCTTTTCTTGATGCTGAGTCATAGGGAGTTTCTCTTGTAGAGTTTCATAAAGTGGACACCCTGATGTGGAAGCCCGTGTCCCGGATGACGTGCTCTGAGAGATACAGTAGCAGTTCCTGTGCATCTTTTATCACACTGGCTGCTGGGAGGGGAAAGTGTGACAGCAGGGCTGGGTTGGTAAAAGCTCGTTGACTTTAGCCAAAGCCGTCTCTGAATAGTAACTTGACCCAGATGGACTTGAAGTTGTAGAGGAAGAATGACACCAGAGTGCGTCCATTTACCCAAAAAAGGCTCACGTGTGACATTGTTTTTCAATACAAAACTCTTGAGAAATTGGCATGCTTCATCCTTCTCTCTTCCTGGAACGCCGAGGTGTTCTGGGGCTTTTGCCCTGACGCTGTCCTGGGTGGACGCAGAGCAGAGGGTGTCTTGGGGTGGGTGCCCCCTCCTGCTCTGAGGGTGGCCTGTCACCGCCTCCTGGGGGCTGGAGTCGGTGGTCTTGCTCAGCCAAGGTCATCCCGGAGCTGCCGTCACTGCTAGATGTGAGCCCAGGATGGAAACGAGGGTCTTCAGCTCCCCCCAGCCAACTCTGCTGGGCTCTGACCCTTACCTGCAGGTTACTGCTTGTGCCCTTGGTTGTCGGGGGCACTGGGTGGGGTCTGGGCGAGAGGCTGACACAAAAGTAGTGCCATTCCTCCCTGGAGGACCAGAGCCTGGGGCCGGGCTGCCCAGCTTCAGGTCACTGTCTGAGCGATGTAAACTTGCTGTGACTCAGAGGACCCATAAACGGGAGTCGTGGTCGTAGCATTGTGTGTGTGAAGGGCTTGGGACGGCCCTGCACATAGCGCGTGCTCAGTCCAGGTTCGCTGTTATCGTCATTAAATGCACGCCGTAGGTCAGGGGTATCACCGTCAGGTGTTAACCACAACATTGCTTTTATTAAATACAGAAGTTGTAATGCGCCGTGGGTTTAGGAAAAACTAGGTTGTTGGCGCCCCTGGTTGACGCAGGTGACTGTGATCCTTTAGTTAGACTGTATGTCCTGTGTGACAGTCGACAAGGACCGAGGTGGACACCACGTGATCTGAGACGCAGATCACCAGCTGCTCCCGCCTGGTCCCCAGATGCTCGCCACACCTGGTCTGCTGTTCCTTGCAGGTTGTGAATGTCGCCGGGATTTCCGTTGGAACCGGCTTGGCCTCCGCTTGTGACACTCTCATGTCTCAGGTGAGGACCACCCTGCCCCACAGACCTTTCTTTGTCAATTATCTTTCGTTTTAGAACCAGTCTAGGGGATGGAGGACAGGCTGTGGTTTTGCGGCCTTTTGTTTGTCAGATACCCCGCTGCTGATGGCTATGAATGAAGTGGAGCTGGCTTCACTAATCCTGTCCTCTGCATACATCTGCTCAGGGCTGTTTTCCTTTTTCCCTCCTGGCTGATCCCTCCCACCCTAAAACCGTCCTCCTTCATCCACTGCCCCTCTGTCTCTCCTCTCCTTCAAACCAAGCTGCTTGAAGGTGTCCCTTGTGGTCCCTGTCTGGACACCACCCTGGACTTGGCACCCATCACTGATTCCGTTCCTGCGCATCCCCCCCCCCCGCCCCCCCCCATCCTGGTCCTCAACCCACTCAGCCACCACCGCTCTCCACCACTCCCTGGTTGCCACGGTTACAGATCCTGCCAGTGGTCCAGCCACCTCTCCGGTGGCTCCTCCTCAGTCTGTGGCGTCTGTTCTTCTTCTTCCTGCCCCTTGGAGCCCCCTGCCCTCACCTGCCTCCCACTGTGGTACATCCCCCCCCCCCCGGCTGCTGTCTCCCCCGCCGCCAGCGGTGGTGAAGACTCACGTCGCCATCTCCTGCCCACATCTCTTCCCAGAGGGCCAGCCTCCATTCTGTCCTCAGACCCAGCTCATCCAGGATTAAGCTCACCAGTGTTCCCCTGCAGAGTTCCCTCTCTCAGGAATAAACGACCCGCTACTCAAGCCAGAAGCCGTCTGCTTCCTCCCCCATCTCCACACGTTAGCAGAACTGTTGATTGCTATTGACTTTGACTCGTAGTGTTTCTTGACTCTGCTCGTTTCTCTCCATCCTTACTGCCTGTCTCGGGATTGGGAGCTCTGGGCTGGTGTGCAGGCATCACCAGCGCAGAGACAGATGCCAGTCAAGGCCTTTTACTTCTGGCTCTGTCTCTTACCTCACCCACCTGATCTATAACCATAGTGGTTTTCCTTCTAGACTCTGAGCTCCTTAGGGAGAAAGGCTGTGTCTCTTTCAGTCTCTGAAGCCCTGTGGTTCAGCATTGTGCTTGCTATATAGCAGGTACCTTGGAAATTTGTTGAATGGGTGAGAAGGAGAGAGAGAAGGAGGCAGAGATGGGTGGACGGATGGATGGATGGATGAGTGGCTGTATGATGAATGAGTGTGTAGATGAATGAATGGGTTGGGTGTATGATTGATGGATGGATGGATGTTGTGGATAGGAGGGTGGATGGATAATGGATGGATGGATGAATGGGTGGGTGGGTATATGATGCATCAGTGGATGAATGAGTGGGTGGGTGGATGGTCAGATGGATGAATGAATGGCTGGGGCGGGGTGGTATATGATGGATGAGTCCTACCTTTAAACCCAAAGCCTGGGAGAGTGAGGACAGGGTTACATGCCAAGGAAGGAGCAGTGCTGAGCGAATGTAGTATCTCCTGAGCTGTTGCCCTCGGCTCCCATCAGGTAATGCGTGAGGGTTTCCTGAGATCGTTTTTCCAGGCTAAGCTGAACATGGCTCTGAAGGACTTAATGTAATTTAGGCCAAAGCTAACTCTGGATTGGCGTGATATAGGATATGAAATTTTATTTCAAAAGAGTTTTTTGGGTCCCGTTTTTTTTTTTTGCACCATTTCAACATTTCAGTCATTTTAATTCATATATATATATTTTTTAACAAAAGGCTGTATCTTAATTTATTTCCCCACTTATCAATATATAATGGACATCTTTCTGTATTATTAAATGTACTTCCATAGTGGCACATTGTTTCCCAAATTTTATTTTATTTATTTATTTATTTTATTTCTGAGGTATACATTTTAAAGTAAAAACTAGAATTATAACTTATAACATTATACCAGAACATGTAAGATTTTTAGAAATTTCATGTAATGTCTGAAACATTTACATTAACATATTTCCATACAAATAACCCAATGAAAGTTTAGTATTAGTTGTTTTGTTTGTTTGTTTATTTATACTGCAGGTTCTTATTAGTCATCAGTTTTATATACATCAGTGTATACATGTCAATCCCAATCGCCCAATTCAGCACACCACCATCTCCACCCCACCACAGTTTTCCCCCCTTGGTGTCCATATGTCTGTTCTCTACGTCTGTGTCTCAACTTCTGCCCTGCAAACCAGCTCATCTGTACCATTTTTCTAGGTTCCACATACATGAGTTAATATACGATATTTGTTTCTCTCTTTCTGACTTACTTCACTCTGTATGACAGTCTCTAGATGCATCCACATCTCAACAAATGACTCAATTTCGTTCCTTTTTATGGCTGAGTAATATTCCATTGTATATATGTACCACATCTTCTTTATCCATTCGTCTGTCGATGGGCATTTAGGTTGCTTCCATGACCTGGCTATTGTAAATAGTGCTGCAGTGAACATTGGGGTGCATGTGTCTTTTTGAATTATGGTTTTCTCTGGGTATACGCCCAGTAGTGGGATTGCTGGATCATATGGTAAATCTATTTTTAGTTTTTTAAGGAACCTCCATATTGTTCTCCATAGTGGCTGTATCAATTTCATTCCCACCAACAGTGCAAGAGGGTTCCCTTTTCTCCACACCCTCTCCAGCATTTGTTGTTTGTAGATTTCCTGATGATGCCCATTCTAACTGGTGTGAGGTGATACCTCATTGTAGTTTTGATTTGCATTTCTCTAATAATTAGTGATGTTGAGCATCTTTTCATGTGCTTCTTGGCCATCTGTATGTCTTCTTTGGAGAAATGTCTATTTAGGTCTTCTGCCCATTTTTGGATTGGGGTGTTTGTTTCTTTAATATTGAGCTGAATGAGCTGTTTATATATTTTGGAGATTAATCCTTTGTCCATTGATTCGTTTGCAAATATTTTCTCCCATTCTGAGGGTTGTCCTTTCGTCTTGTTTATGGTTTCCTTTGCTGTGCAAAAGCTTTGAAGTTTCATTAGGTCCCATTTGTTTATTTTTGTTTTTATTTCCAGTACTCTAGGAGGTGGATCAAAAAAGATCTTGCTGTGATTCATGTCAAAGAGTGTTCTTCCTATGTTTTCCTCTAAGAGTTTTATAGTGTCCGGGCTTACATTTAGGTCTCGAATCCATTTTGAGTTTATTTTTGTGTATGGTGTTAGGGAGTGTTCTAATTTCATTCTTTTACATGTAGCTGTCCAGTTTTCCCAGCACCACTTATTGAAGAGACTGTCTTTTCTCCATTGTATATCCTTGCCTCCTTTGTCATAGATTAGTTGACCATAGGTGCGTGGGTTTATCTCTGAGCTTTCTATCCTGTTCCATTGATCTATATTTCTGTTTTTGTGCCAGTACCATACTGTCTTGATTACTGTAGCTTTGTAGTATAGTCTGAAGTCAGGGAGTCTGATTCCTCCAGCTCCGTTTTTTTTCCCTCAAGACTGCTTTGGCTATTCGGGGTCTTTTGTGTCTCCATACAAATTTTAAGATTTTTTTGTTCTAGTTCTGTAAAAAATGCCAGTGGTAATTTGATAGGGATTGTATTGAATCTGCAGATTGCTTTGGGTAGTATAGTCATTTTCACAATATTGATTCTTCCAATCCAAGAATATAGTATATCTCTCCATCTGTTGGTATCATCTTTAATTTCTTTCATCAGTGTCTTATAGTTTTCTGCATACAGGTCTTTTATCTCCCTAGGTAGCTTTATTCCTAGGTATTTTATTCTTTTTGTTGCAATGGTAAATGGGAGTGTTTCCATAATTTCTCTTTCAGATTTTTCATCATTAGTATATAGGAATGCAAGAGATTTCTGTGCATTAATTTTGTATCCTGCAACTTTACCAAATTCATTGATTAGCTCTAGTAGTTTTCTGGTGGCATTTTTAGGATTCTCTATGTATAGTGTCATGTCATCTGCAAACAGTGACAGTTTTACTTCTTCTTTTCCAATTTGTATTCCTTTTATTTCTTTTTCTTCTCTGATTGCCGTGGCTAGGACTTCCAGAACTCTGTTGAATAATAGTGCTGAGAGTGGACATCCTTGTCTCGTTCCTGATCTTAGAGGAAATGCTTTCAGTTTTTCACCATTGAGAATGATGTTTGCTGTGGGTTTGTCATATATGGCCTTTATTATGTTGAGGTAGGTTCCCTCTATGCCCACTTTCTGGAGAGTTTGTATCATAAATGGGTGTTGAATTTTGTCAAAAGCTTTTTCTGCATCTATTGAGATGATCATATGGTTTTTATTCTTCAATTTGTTAATATGATATATCACATTGATTGATTTGCATATATTGAACAATCCTTGCATCCCTGGGGTAAATCCCACTTGATCGTGGAGTATGATCCTTTTAATATGTTGTTGGATTCTGTTTGCTAGTATTTTGTTGAGGATTTTTGCATCTATATTCATCAGTATTATTGGTCTGTAATTTTATTTTTTTGTAGTATCTTTGTCTGGTTTTGGTATCAGGGTGATGGTGGCCTCATAGAATGAGTTTGGGAGTGTTCCTTCCTCTGCATTTTTTTGGAAGAGTTTGAGAAAGATGGGTGTTAGCTGTTCTCTAAATGTTTGATAGAATTCACCTGTGAAGCCATCTGGTCCTGGACTTTTGTTTGTTGGAAGATTTTTAATCACAGTTTCAATTTCATTACTTGTGATTGGTCTGTTCATATTTTCTGTTTCTTCCTGGTTCAGTCTTGGAAGGTTATACCTTTCTAAGAATTTGTCCATTTCTTCCAGGTTGTCCATTTTATTGGCATAGAGTTGCTTGTAGTAGTCTCTTAGGATGCTTTGTATTTCTGCGGTGTCTGTTGTAACTTCTCCTTTTTCATTTCTGATTTTATTGATTTGAGTCCTCTCCCTCTTTTTCTTGATGAGTCTGGCTAATGGCTTATCAATTTTGTTTATCTTCTCAAAGAACCAGCTTTTACTTTTATTGATCTTTGCTATTGTTTTCTTTGTTTCTATTTCATTTATTTCTGCTCTGATCTTTGTGATTTCTTTCCTTCTGCTAACTTTGGGTTTTATTTGTTCTTCTTTCTCTAGTTCCTTTAGGAGTAAGGTTAGATTGTTTACTTGAGATTTTTCTTGTTTCTTGAGGTAGGCTTGTATAGCTATAAACTTCCCTCTTAGAACTGCTTTTGCTGCATCCCATAGGTTTTGGATTGTCATGTTTTCATTGTCATTTGTCTCTAGGTATTTTTTGATTTCCTCTTTGATTTCTTCAGTGATCTCTTGGTTATTTAGTAACGTATTGTTTAGCCTCCTTGTGTTTGTGTTTTTTACGTTTTTTTCCCTGTAATTGATTTCTAATCTCATAGCGTTGTGGTCAGAAAAGATGCTTGATATGATTTCAATTTTCTTAAATTTACTGAGGCTTGATTTGTGACCCAAGATGTGATCTATCCTGGAGAATGTTCCGTGCGCACTTGAGAAGAAAGTGTAATCTGCTGTTTTTGGATGGAATGCCCTATAAATATCAATTAAATCTATCTGGTCTATGGTGTCATTTAAAGCTTGTGTTTCCTTATTAATTTTCTGTCTGGATCATCTGTCCATTGGTGTAAGTGAGGTGTTAAAGTCCCCCACTATTATTGTGTTACTGTCGATTTCCTCTTTTATAGCTGTTAGCAGTTGCCTTATGTATTGAGGTGCTCCTGTGTTGGGTGCATATATATTTATAATTGTTGTATCTTCTTCTTGGATTGATCCCTTGATCATTATGTAGTGTCCTTCCTTGTCTCTTGTAACATTCTTTATTTTAAAGTCTATTTTATCTGATATGAGTATAGCTACTCCAGCTTTCTTTTGATTTCCATTTGTATGGAATATCTTTTCCCATCCCCTCACTTTCAGTCTATCTGTGTCCCTAGGTCTGAAGTGGGTCTCTTGTAGACAGCATATATATGGGTCTTGTTTTTGTATCCATTCAGCAAGCCTGTGTCTTTTGGTTGGAGCATTTAATCCATTCATGTTTAAGGTAATTATTGATATGTATGTTCCTATGACCATTTTCTTAATTGTTTTGGGTTTGTTTTTGTAGGTCCTTTTCTTCTCTTGTGTTTCCCACTTAGAGAAGTTCCTTTAGCATTTGTTGTAGAGCTGGTTTGGTGGTGCTGAATTCTCTTAGCTTTTGCTTGTCTGTAAAGCTTTTGATTTCTCCTTCAAATCTAAATGAGATCCTTGCTGGGTAGAGTAATCTTGGTTGTAGGTTCTTCCCTTCATCACTTTAAGTATATCATGCCACTCCCTTCTGGCTTGTAAAGTTTCTGCTGAGAAATCAGCTGTTAACCTTATGGGAGTTCCCTTGTATGTTATTTGTCGTTTTTCCCTTGCTGCTTTCAATAATTTTTCTTTGTCTTTAATTTTTGCCAATTTGATTACTATGTGTCTCAGTGTGTTTCTCCTTGGGTTTATCCTGTATGGGACTCGCTGTGCTTCCTGGACTTGGGTGGCTATTTCCTTTCCCATGTTAGGCAAGTTTTCGACTATAATCTCTTCAGATATTTTCTCTGGTCCTTTCTCTCTGTCTTCTCCTTCTGGGACCCCTATAATGTGAATGTTGTTGCGTTTAATGTTGTCCCAGAGGTCTCTTAGGCTGTCTTCATTTCTTTTCATTCTTTTTTCTTTAGTCTGTTCCGCAGCAGTGAATTCCACCATTCTGTCTTCCAGGTCACTTATCCGTTCTTCTGCCTCAGTTATTCTGCTATTGATTCCTTCTAGTGTAGTTTTCATTTCAGTTATTGTATTGTTCATCTCTGTTTGTTTGTTCTTTAATTCTTCTAGGTCTTTGTTAAACATTTCTTGCATCTTCTCGATCTTTGCCTCCATTCTTATTCCGAGGTCCTGGATCATCTTCACTATCATTATTCTGAATTCTTTTTCTGGAAGGTTGCCTATCTCCACTTCATTTAGTTGTTTTTCTGGGGTTTTATCTTGTTCCTTCATCTGGTATATAGCCCTCTGCCTTTTCATCTTGCCTATCTTTCTGTGAATGTGGTTTTTGTTCCACAGGCTGCAGGATTGTAGTTTTTCTTGCTTCTGCTGTCTGTCCTCTGGTGTTTGAGGCTATCTAAGAGGCTCGATGGGAGGCTCTGGTGATGGGTAGAGCTGACTGTTGCTGTGGTGGTCAGAGCTCAGTAAAACTTTAATCCACTTGACTGTTGATGGGTGGGGCTGGGTTCCCTCCCTGTTGGTTGTTTTGCCTGAGGCAACCCAGCACTGGAGCCTACCTGGGTTCTTTGGTGGGGCTAATGACAGACTCTGGGAGGGCTCATGCCAAGGAGTACTTCCCAGAACTTCTGCTGCCATTGTCCTTGTCCCCACAGTGAAACAGAGCCACCCCCCGCCTCTGCAGGAGACCTTCCAACACTAGCAGGTAGGTCTGGTTCAGTCTCCCCCGGGGTCACTGCTCCTTCCCCTGGGTCCTGATGCGCACACTACTTTGTGTGCGCCCTCCAGGAGTGGGGTCTCTGTTTCCCCCAGTCCTGTCGAAGTCCTGCAATCAATTCCCACTAGGCTTCAAAGTCTGATTCTCTAGGAATTCCTCCTCCCGTTGCCGGACCCCCAGGTTGGGAAGCGTGACGTGGGGCTCAGAACCTTCACTCCAGTGGGTGGACTTCTGTGGTATAAGTGTTCGCCAGTCTGTGAGTCACCCACCCAGCAGTTATGGGATTTGATTTTACTCTGATTGCACCCCTCCTACCGTCTCATTGTGGCTTCTCTTTTGTATTTGGATGTGGGGTATCTTTTTTGTGAGTTCCAGTGTCTTCCTGTCAATGATTGTCTAGCAGTTAGTTGTGATTCTGGTGTTCTCGCAAGAGGGAGTGAGAGCACGTCCTTCTACTCTGCCATCTTGGTTAATCCCAAATTTTAAATAGCTTTTTAAAAAGATTATAAAGGCCAAACACATATAGAAATTTTAGGTTATCTAGAAAAGTATTTTAAAAAGTGGAAAAAAATCACTAAAATTTACCCCCGCCCATCCCCCAGTTACCTCTATTAACTTTTTGGTGAATATCCTACAAATATTTCAATCTGTGTACATTTATGCACCCACACAATTCTAGAATTTACATATTTTTTTTCCCTCCCCTTCAACAATGTTTGGAGAATGTTCTGTTTCAGTGAAGTCGGTGTATACTTTCCCTTTTAATATTTGCATAATATTCTGTAATATGTCACTAGTATTTCCATTCTTCTGTTACTGAGTGTTTAATTTAGTCCCATTGTCTCTTTTTTTTTTTTTTCCATTGTCTCTTTTAATGTGTGTTGAGGTCGGACGCTTTTGGTTGAAGAAAGGGACAGTCATTCCGTTACTTGCAGAAGAGAGGAGGCCTGGGCTGGGGCACTGGGGAGTGGCCTGTCCACCTTCCCGCTCTCTGTGCCCCGGCCCCTCACCTGCCCCTCTGCCGCTCGTGGGGTTCCCCTGCTTGGAGCTGCCCAGTGACCCTTCCCCTCCCCTCCCCTCCCGCCTCCCCTCCCCCTCCCCTCCCCCCTCCCCCCTCCCCTCCCCTCCCCTCCCCTCCCCTCCCCTCCCCCCTCCCCTCCCCCTCCCCTCCCCTCCCCTCCCCTCCCCTCCTGCCTCCCCTCCTCCCCCCCCTCCCCCTCCCCTCTCCTCCCCTCCCCTCCCTTCCCTTCCCCCTCCCTTCCCTGTCCCCTCCCCTCCCCGACTCTGTTCCAGCCCTGCAGCGCCCCCAGGCCGCTCCCGCTCATTCTCTTGCCATCAGCCCCGGGGTGAGGCCCCCCCATCACCAGGCCAAGAGCCGTGCTCACCGCCGCCCCCAACACTCCATCCTCTTCCCCTTCCCGGATTGATTTTTTTCTATGAGAGCAGGGACTTTGCTCCCTGCTGAGTTAGTTCCCAGGCCTCACGGCTGTCTGGCACATAGTAGGTGTTCTAGAAGTATCTGCTGAATGAATCCGGAAGGCTCTAACATGCACCCAGTTCTTCTCACACCTTTTAAGCTCAGCTCTTTCCTGCCTGGTTCCCTGGAGCAGGGGACCGACCAGTCGTCCCCAGGCAACCAACTCAGCGGCTGGGGTGGGAGCAGATGGCAGGAAGCACCCGGCAGGGCTGCTGGCGGCGGGCAGGGCGCTGCCGGTGGGGGTCTGTTCGCGGGGCAGGCAGCCCAGGCGCTGCGTTCTCCATCACTGTATTTGTGTTCCCGAGTCCTTCGGAGCCAAGAACCTAGAACGTGTGGGGCTCGTCCTTCAGAGAGCCATCCTCATCCCGATGCTGTGCTGCTTCCCGCGCTGGGCCCTCTTCCTCAACACCGAGCGCCTCCTCCTGCTGCTGAAGCAAGACCCCGGCGTCTCCAGGTCAGCCCTGTCTGTAGCGTCACAACCCCAGGGTCGCGGTCGGTGGTTGGCTGGTTATCTCGCCTGTGCTGACATTTTCGGTCAGTCACCTGGACTTGAACCCTGTGGAAGGTGGAAGCTGTGACTCTGGCCTGCGGGACCCTGGCTGATGGGGACCCCCCGATGCGGACGCAGGGGGACCCTGCCCTCCGGGAGACATGGCCCCGCCTGCCCTTCGCGGAATTTCTCCGTTTGGCATTTTGCACACGCACAGAGTGTCTTTCCCCGACGCGGTAGCAGAGAGGGCAACGCGGTCGCCTGACGCTTGTTTTTAGAGTCGGGATTGTTAACCCTCTGTTCTAGCAGGCTCGCCAGGGATGTCGGGGATGCCGCATGCAGGGGGGCTGTCCTTTCTGGAGACTGTTGGTCGTGCTTCCTCGTGAGGTGCAGCTGCAGTCCTGGCTCTTCCAAGAGGCTTCCGAATTTTGCCCAACTTTCAGTTCAGTTGGCTGTGTTCCTTCCACCTTTTCTGCCTGGGATGACCTGAACAACGTCAAGTCCAGCTCCCCTGAGTCAGCAGACATTTAGCAGGCCTGATGTGATGTCGACCTACGTTGCAAGGAAACAGTCACTTACAAGTGTTATTAACTTTCTCCCATATAAATTATTTTTAGTTGTAATTTTTAGAAAATACTCTGTGGATTCAGCTTGAAGACAGCATGAGCAGCAATTGTTTTAATATTAACTGGAGGCTCTTTTGTTGTCTGTTTCAGGATAGCCCAGATCTATGTGATGATTTTAATCCCTTCTTTTCTGGTGAGTGTCAACAACATCCTTGCGTGTTGGTACACAAAGCAGCTCGTGAACAACGCGTGAACAACGCGGGCCTCCCCTCCTCTTGTTTGTTTATTTTATCAAAGTGCTATTCATGCAAAAGCTGAGCATTTCTTGGACCTGTCCTCCCCACCCCACTGATCCTCAGAGCTTGTGCCCCTTTGATGTCCAAGAGCTTAAATTAAATATAAACACTGATAAGGGGAAGACATTTCCTTCCTTATTCTAGGGTTACTTTTTTTTAAAATTAATTTTTATTGGAGTATAGTTGCTTTACAATGTTGTTAGTTTCTACTGTACAGCAAAGTGAATCAGCCATATGTATACATATGTCCCCTCGTTTTTGGATTTCCTTCCCGTTTAGGTCACCAAAAAGCACTGAGTAGAGTTCCCTGAGCTATACAGTAGGTTCTCATTACTTGTCTATTTCATACACTATTTTATATCAACAGTGTATATATGACAATCCCAACTTCCCAATTCATCCCACCCCCTCCTCCACTTTCCCCTCTTGGTGTCCATATGTTTGTTCTCTACATCTGTGTCTCTATTTCTGTTTTGCAAATAAGATCATCTGTACCATTTTTCTAGATTCCACATATACGCGTTAATATATGGTATTTGTTTTTCTCTTTCTGACTGACTTCACTCTGTGTGATGGTCTCTAGGTTAGGGTTACTTTTGATTCCAAATTAATCAGGATGTTTCCTGGGCTCCGCCTGGATTTGGGGAAGGACCGGCAGCTGTCACCCTCAGAGCCATTCAGATGTCAAGGCAGTGAGTGGCTTCTCTTGAGCTGGTTAGAATTCGCTTTTGTCCTCACGGGGTCCGCTCTGGGAAGATCCAAATAGTTAGCATTTGATTATCCTAGCATTTGGTTAGTGTGGGTCTGAGTCTCTGAATTTGAGGTCACATAACAAGATTAAATATCTTACTAAAAACCAGAACTGACGTAAACTGTGGGAATGAGACTATTTTTTTAATCAACGAGAGCTGTTTTTCTATTTTATCTTACAGGCCACATTCCTGTTACAGCTGCAGGCAAAATATTTACAAAGTCAGGTACAGATTTTTTAATATTTTTAATCCATAATACTGGAAATGTGTAGTAAATATTTTTTTCCCTAACTCAACGTGGTATTTCTGTTCTGTTTATTTATTAACAATAATTTGTCTGTTTACTCTGTGCCAGATACTGTTCTAAATGCCTTATAAATATATTAACTTAATTCTAATAACAATGTGAGTAGGCTCTATCTTTTCCATTTTTAGATAAGAAAACTAAGGTATGTAGATGATGTGACTTGCCCAAGGTCATACAGATTGTAAGCCAAGGAGCTGGGATTTGAACTCAGTCTGGCTCCAAAGTCTGATCTAAAGTTTTCGGTATTTAAAAGTCTGTATTTCTGGGGCGGGCTTTTCCCTAGCTTTCCCCAGTTTTGGTTTTAGGCAGACACACCCAACAGCGTGCTGAGAGTCATTTCTCGCAATCTTACAAGAAAGTAATTATTTTACCCAGCTTTACAGAAGAGGAGAGTTAGGGCTGAAGAGGGTAGGTTCTGAGTTGGGATTCAGAGCTAGATTTTTTTCTACAAACTATTCTGCCTTAAGGATCTACTTCGAGTATTTCTCTTTCCAACACGACAGCCCAGTGCTGGGCTGGGCCTGAGGGTTACGGTGGAAGGCGGGCTGCAAGGTGGAGTGGGCTGGAGGTCCGGAGGTCCGAGGCTCTGGGCCATCCCAGCTCACACCGCCCCTTCCCCCAGGCTCAGTGAGACTCGGGAGCCAGACAGAACCAAACGTGTGGCTCCTCGTCGTGGGGGCCACCTGGGACCCGTCCCCCACCGGCTTGCACCCTCTCCATCCGGGCCGCACCTGCAGCCCCACCGTCGGGCGTCCATCTCGCCCATCCTTAACCCCCCCACACGTCCTTGCTCTGCGCCCCGACCCTGACTGTGCTTAGACAGAGACGCACTGAGGCTCCAGCAGAGGCCTTGTTGCGCTGAGGTCCGCAGGGGAGCGGGCTTCGGTCCAAGCTCCAGGCTGAGCACTGTCACCACCTGCGTGTCCACAGCCCGCTTTCTGGCCCCGCGGGACCGGCCAGAGCGCCACACTGCCAACCGGGCTACCGCCCACCTACCCCGACCCCCTGGTAAATATCTTAGGGAATTTTCCATAAAAGTAATGGACAGTTTTTTCTGAGGTTCTACCCCTGAGCTCTGGCTGGGTGGAGTCTTGTGGATGGATGTGCCCCACCCTAGAGAGATGCCTGGCCCCATCACATCCTCTAGGCCACCTGGTTTCTGGCTTTGCACAGGCCTCAGACTGACTCTGGCGCCTGTTTTAGGGGAGGAGGACCCGGTGTCCCACGGCCACCACTGCAGCCGTGTGCAGGGCCCCCCGGGGCCTCGTGCAGCACAGGGCAGGGTGGGTGCGGGCACAGTGGAGAGGCGCCCCGGCCCACCGAACTCAGCCCCCAGTGCCTGCGCGTCACCGTTTGTCCACGAAGCCATTGCACTTTGACAGTGGTCAGCCGTTTAAATGCAGGGGGAAAATGCCGAAGTCTTACTTAAAGAAAGTACCAGTGTCGCGTGGGCAGCAGATACAAACGAAGTGAGTAAAGTAGGAATAAAGGGATGAGCGTTCACCACAGCCCTGCTCTGCCACGGGCATCGCTGGGTACCCTGGATGAGGTGACCTCGTGTGCCCCCAGCCTCGGTCCTGGCGCCTCGCAGGTGGTCTTTCCTTACAGACCTCATGCCGGGACCGGCTGGCTCTTGGCGTGGTTGTCCCCTCTTTTCTCTCTGTGATACTGTCGTCACGCAGAGGCAGTTACCCACCGGGCGGGTCTGGCTCAGGCGGCACCAGGGGGGGAGACGCCCCGTGGTCCCGACTCCTGCCGTTGTTGGTCTTGGGTTACTTTGCTGTCATTTAAAATTGTCGCCTGTTTGAATGTTCATCACCTGTTCAGGAAAACTTCAGTCTTCCTCCTGCGTTTGCCCTTCACTCTCACACGACTACCACGCTCAGAAGTGACATCAGACGTGGGGTTTTTCCCCCACACCAAGCAATCCAGGGCACCAGCTGGGTGTTGTACAGTTTCACTCTGACACTGTGTACCTGGAGATGGCGTCAGGTCCCACGGGTTAAGGCTCAGTCCCACGTGCCTGCTCCCCTGACCCCCCCAGACGCTCACTGCAAGTCCAGGTTGTCACCTGTGCTGACCAGTTGGCTATAAATCAGAGGTTCCCACGACCTCCTCTTGGGTTCGATTAATTTGCTAGAACTCCTCACAGAACTCGGGAACACCATCTCTTACTGTTCACCGGTTTATTATAAAACGACATGATAAAGGATCCAGGTGGACATCCGGGTGGAAGCGGTGCGTGGGGCAGGGTATGGGGAGGGGCTCGTGCCCGTGTTCACCCGCCTGGAAGCTCCCCGAAGGCCGCGCTGTTGGGACTTTATGGAGGCGTCCTCACAAGGGCACGATCATTCATTAGCTCCATTTCCAGCCCGTCCCCCCTCTCTGGAGAGTGGGGGTGGGGAGCCTGAAAATCGTGGTGACCGGCCCCCATCAGGAGCCCATCCTGGGTCGCCTCATTAGAACCAAAGATACTCCTGGTGCTCTTGTAACTAAGGAATTCATCAGGCGTCAGGAGCTCTGTGTCAGAGGCGGGGTCAAAGACCAGATGTTAGAATAGGAGATGCTGCTGGTGCGCTCAGCACTGCGGGGGCGGCAAGGGTCTTAGGAGCTCCGTGCTGGGACCCGGGGCAGAGACCGATGTATATGTCTCCTGCTCTCTCTCACCACCCAGCTGACTGGCTTGGAAGTGCTCACGTTCCCTGTTTGCTTGGGGCTCCTAGGGCATCATCACGCCTCCAGTGGTTACCGGCATCGCAGCGAACGTCCCCAACGTGGGCACGAGTGCCCTCCTGCTGTACGCCCTGCCCTTCGGAGTCGCGTGAGCAGTGACCCCTCCCCCCCCGGGTACTGAGTGCCTGCTGTGTGCCGGCTGGGATGCAGGGGAGGGGGCAGCCCAGGGGGGAGTGCCAGGCTGTGTCCATGGGCGGCGGGTGCCCTGGAACCCGGGAGGGAGGAACGGTGGGGCTTAGTCTGGGGAGAGCGGGGAGCTGACACCCGCCCGGAAGAGGGTGACCCCGAGCCTGGGCAGACAGGGGTGACCCCAGCAAAGGCAGGAGGTGGAGAGAGGCCTGTAGGGATTTTCCCGCTGTCCCCGGATTGTAAGGAATGGAGCCGGATTCCGTCTCAAAGAAGCTCGAGCAGGCGGGGGTCACACAGAGGAAGACCTCCCTGGGCGGGTGCCACGTGCTGGTCCCCCCCTCGCTTGAGGCCCCCAGAGCCTGCTTCCTCCGTGTGGCTGGCGTGATCTCACCAGCACTCGTGGACCCGGCCCCGGCAGTTCTGAGGTGCTTTAGGGCAGTGTGTTCTTTCTTTTTTTAGGCTGCACTGCACAGCTTGCGGGATCTTAGTTTCCCCCACCAGGGACTGAACCTGGGCCACTGCAGTGAAAGTGCAGAGTTCTAACCACTGGACCGCCAGGGAATTCCCTAGGGCAGTGTGTTTCTTTATAAATGAAAACTGGTTTCGTGGGTCATGACCAGCACTTTGAAAAGTTAAATATATTATGAATGAAATAAGATGAAATAGAATAGGAAATAGAACGTGGCCTGGGGGTGTTTTTCGTGAGACGTTTGCTTCTATGGCATGTGGGTACTGGATAGTGACGGAAATTTAATTCTTACTGTCGGTTGCAGTAAAAAATATATACAAAAGCCGTTAATTGAAGGATTATGCAGAGTTGGAACACAGACCAATCAATGAAAAAACATTTGAAACACGTTCCAGAAAACCGAAAGAGGCTTTGGCCGTGGGGGAGTGAAGAGTCAGGGGCCAAGTTTGAGAAGCAGTGACATTGACCCACATAAGCATCTCAGCAGGCTTCTCTGAAGGTGAACCTCAGAGACTGTCTTTTAGAAGGTTTTTTTAAACAGATATACAGAGGGCAGTTTGGGAATAGGTGGGTAAGAGGAGGAAAACACAGGAATGGATTAAGAAATGATAAAATGTGAGAACTGGTCAGGAGAGTGAAATGAAAAAATAGAAGAGAATGCAGAGTTCCTGGGTCTCTGTGCCAGAACAGGGTACATTCTATTTGTGGGGATAAAATGTCATCCATTGATAATGCTCTCAGGTTATTTCCCAAGACAAAACAAATTTATTATAATCCTGGGAAATAAAACTACTATGACCTTAGACCAGTTGTTGAACACAGTAGCTGTTTGCCATAGCCTTTTTTTTTTTTTTTTTAATCTTTGCTGCGCCCGGTCTTAGTTGCAGCATGCATGTGGGATCTAGTTCCCCGACCAGGGATCGAACCCAGGCCCCCTGCATCGGGAGCGCAGAGTCTTACCCACTGGACCACCAGGGAAGTCCCTGCCATAGCCTTTGAACTAAGTATGTTTAAGAATTTATTTGATGGTTTATTTAAGGCTATCAGAACAAGGAAGGGTGATAAGTCTTTATGTCCTTTTGCTTTACTAGTAGCATTGGGTTCTTCCACAAAAATTCAATCTTGATGAAAAGAAAACAAATCTATTATAAGTGGATCCAGTGTTTAAAAAGAAGATAGTCCAGGAGCTCTGGGCTCATCTAATGACTGTGAGAGCAAAAGCTTATTATTTGGGAGGAATGTACTCCGGGTGATGATAGCTTTTTCTCCTTCAGAGGATCTGCCTGGGCGAACACCACTTCCCAGTTCTGCCTGTCTGCTCTTCTCTTCCTGTACATGTGGTGGAAAAAAATCCACGTCAACACCTGGGGAGGTAATGAGGACATTGATTTCTTTCATTTTTTTCTTTTCTTTTTATTTTTTTATTATCTTCTTTTATTATTTTTTTCAAACCCTTGTGTCGAGGGCTGACTTTCAATAGATCGCAGCGAGGGAGCTGCTCTGCTACGTACGAAACCCCAACCCAGAAGGAGGTCGTCTATGAATGGTTTAGCACCAGGTTCCCCACGAACGTGTGATGCGTGACGGGCGAGGGGGCGGCTGCCTTTCCAGCCAATTTCTTATGTTATTTATTGTTCAGAAAGATGTGATTCTGGTCTCTGAATTTTTTTTTTTCCTCAGAGTGTTTTTGTTTTTATCTTTTGGGAAATTTAAAAATTCTATAAAATATTTAAGTTACTGAAAATATAAAAGTTACAGGTTCAACATGAGAATTTTTTTTTTTTACATCTATGAAGGCAGCTTTTGTTCATAGAAACCTACTAGTTTGTAAGAATTAATATTAAATGAGTTAAAATTGCAAATATAAAATCCTAGTAGCTGTTTCTTGCAAATCACTCTGCTCTGTTAAAGTGAAGTTTGATTAATGTCTTATCAAATCACATGAACAGATGGAACTCTTAAACAATCAGCACCACTTTCAACTTAGCTAAATTCCCTTAAGTATCCTAACATCCATTTGTAAATTTAGTAAAATAGATCTGTTTTTGTTTTCTATTTTTTGAATTGTGGTAAAATATAATATATGTAATGTAAAATTTGACATTTTAACCATTTTTAAATGTACAATTTAGTGCCCTTAAGTACGTTCACAATGTTATGCAACCATCACCACTATCCATGTCTAAAACATTTTTATCTCTCCAAATAGAAACTCTACCCATTAAGCAGTAACTTCCCATTTTCCCTCTGCCCAGCCCTGGGTAACCTCTAATCTACTTTCTGTCCCTTTCTGTTGATCTTGTACCTGACACTTTGCTGAAGTGATCTGTTCTTTCTAGGAGCTTTCTTGTGGATTCTTTGGGTAGGTATAGGATGGTGTCATGTGTGAAGAGAGAATTTTACTTGTTCCTGTCCAGTTTTTTTTTTTTTTTTTTTAATTTATTTTTGGCTATGTTGGGTCTTTGTTTCTGTGCGAGGGCTTTCTCTAGTTGCGGCAAGCGGGGGCCACTCTTCATCGCGGTGCGCGGGCCTTTCACTGGCGGCCTCTCGTTGCAGAGCACAGGCTCCAGACGCGCAGGCTCAGTAGTTGTGGCTCACGGGCCTAGTTGCTCTGCGGCATGTGGGATCCTCCCAGACCAGGGCTCGAACCCGTGTACCCTGCATTGGCAGGCAGATTCTCAACCACTGAGCTACCAGGGAAGCCCTTTTTTTTTTTTTTTAAAGAATTCTTTTTTTTGTGTGTGTGTGTTTTTTTAAATTGATTTATTTTATTTATTTTATTTTTGGCTGCATTGGGTTTTTGTTGCTGCACGTGGGCTTTCTCTAGTTGCGGCGAGTGGGG
Source organism: Balaenoptera musculus (assembly GCF_009873245.2). Taxonomy (NCBI): domain Eukaryota; kingdom Metazoa; phylum Chordata; class Mammalia; order Artiodactyla; family Balaenopteridae; genus Balaenoptera; species Balaenoptera musculus. Next base: position 58,002,242 of record NC_045804.1, on the reverse strand, counting down.
GCTACTCTTCGTTCCAGTGCACAGGCTTCTCATTGCGGTGGCTTCTCTTGTTGCGGAGCATGGGCTCTAGGCACGCAGGCTTCAGTAGTTGCAGCACGCGGGCTCGGCAGTTGTGGCTCATGGGCTCTAGAGCGCAGGCTCAGTAGTTGTGGCACATGGGCTTAGTTGCTCTGCGGCATGTGGGATCTTCCTGGACCAGGGATCGAACCCCTGTCCCCTGCATTGGCAGGCAGATTCTTAACCACTGTGCCACCAGGGAAGCCCCTCCTTTCTAGTCTTGATGGAAAGGAACAAGTAAAATTCTTTTCATTACTCTTTAAAATTTAGGTATAGTGATTTTTTTTAATTAATTAATTAATTTATTTATTTTTGGCTGTGTTGGGTCTTCGTTTCTGTGCGAGGGCTTTCTCTAGTTGTGGCAAGCGGGGGCCACTCTTCATCGCGGTGTGCGGGCCTCTCACTGTTGCGGCCTCTGTTGTCGCGGAGCACAGGCTCCAGATGCACAGGCTTAGTAGTTGTGGCGCACGGGCCTAGTTGCTCTGCAGCATGTGGGATTTTCCCAGACCAGGGCTCGAACCCGTGTACCCTGCATAGGCAGGCAGATTCTCAACCACTGCACCACCAGGGAAGCCCTGTGAATTTTTGATATTACATTAGTTTCGGGTGTACAATATAGTGATAGAAAAATTTTATAGATTATACTCCATTTATAGTTATTATAAAATATTGGCTATATTCCCTGTGCTGTACAATATATCCTCGTAGCTTATTTATTTTATACACAATAGTTTGTACCCTTAATCCCCTACCTTTATTTTGCCCCTTCCCCTTCCCTCTCCCTACTGATAACCCCTAGTTTGTTCTCTGTATCTGTGAGTCTATTTCTGTTTCATTATATTCACTAGTTTGTTTTATTTTTTAGACATATAAGTGATACCATACAGTATTTGTCTTTCTCTATCTCACTTATTTCACTAAGCATAATACCCTCCAGGTCCATCCATGTTGCTGCAAATGGCATTATTTCATTTTTTTTATGGCCAAGTAATATTCCATTGTACATACATATCACATTTTCTTTATCCATTCCTCTGCCGATGGACATTTAGGTTGTTTCCATGTCTTGGCTTTTGTGAATAGTGCTGCTTTGAACATTGGGGTGCGTATATCTTTTTGAATTAGTCTTTCCCTTATTTTTTGGATATATACCCAGGAGTGGGATTGCTGGATCATATGGTAGTTCTATTTTCAGTATTTTGAGGAACCTCCATACTGTTCTCCATAGTGGCTGCACCAATTTACATTTTCACCAACAGTGCAAGAGGGTTCCCTTTTCTCCACATCCTTGCCAACATTTGTTATCTGTGGTCTTTTTTGATGATGGCCATTCTGACCTGTGTGAGGTGATATCTCATTGCAGTTTTAATCTGCATTTCTCTTGATGATTAGTGATGTTGAGCATCTTTTCATGTGCCTGTTGGCCATCTGTATGTCTTTGGAAAAATGTCTATTCAAGTCTTCTGCCTATTTTTAAATCGGATTTTTTTTTAATTAAAAAAATTTATTATTTATTTTTGGCTGCGTTGGGTCTTCATTGCTGTGCATGGGCTTTCTCTATTTGCGGTGAGTGGGGGCTACTCTTCGTTGTGGTGCATGGGCTTCTCATTGCAGTGGCTTCTCTTGTTGCAGAGCATGGGCTCTAGGCATGCAGGCTCAGTAGTTGTGGCTCGCGGGCTCCAGAGCGTAGGTTCAGTAGTTGTGGCGCACGGGCTTAGTTGCTCCGCGGCATGTGGGATCTTCCTGGACCAGGGCTCGAACCCGTGTCCCCTGTGTTGGCAGGCGGATTCTTAACCACTGCACCACCGGGGAAGTCCCAGGATTGTTTGTTTTTTGATGTTGAGTTGATGAGTTCTTTGTATATTTTGGATATTAATCCCGTATCATATATATGGTTTGCAAATATCTTATTTTGTTTATTTGGGTCCTCTCTCTTTTCTTCTTGGTGAGCCTGGCTAAATGTTTATCAGTTTTGTTTATCTTTTCAAAAAACCAGCTCTGGGTTTCATTGACCTTTTCTATTGTGTTTTTTTTTTAATCTCTCTTTCATTTATTTCCACTCTGATCTTTATTTCCTTTCTTCTGCTGACTTTGGGCTCTGTTTTTCTTTTTCTTATTCTTTTAGGTGGGAGGTTAGGTTGTTTATTCGAGATTTTTCTTGTTTCTTGAGGAAGGCCTGTATGGCTATAAACTTCCCTCTGCTTGTGCTGTATACCATAGATTTTTGCAGTGTTGTGTTTCCATTTTCATTTGTATCAAGTTATTTTCTGATTTCCTCTTTGATTTCTTAATTGACCCATTGGTTTTTTAGTAGCATGTTTTTCAGTCTCCATGTGTTTGTTCTTTTCCCATTTTTCTTTCTAAGTTGTTTTCTAGTTTCATACTATTGTGGTTGGAAAAAAATGCTTGATACAATTTCTGTCCTCTTACATTTGTTGAGACTTGTTTTGTGGCTCAGCATGTGATCTATCCTGCAGAATGTCCCATGTGAACTTGAAAAGAATGTGTATTCTGCTGTTTTTGGTTGTAATGTCCTGTAGATATCTGTTAAGTCCAACTGGTGTATTGTGTCATTTAAGACCACATTGATTTTCTGTCCATTGATGTAAGTGGGCTGTTACTATTACTATTGTATTATTGTCAGTTTCTCCCTATATGTCAGTATCCATTTAACAATTCTCCATGCTCCCTTCCCCCAGCCCCTGGCAACCACTGTCTTCCTTTCTGATTCTGTGAGTTTGGCTACTCTTGATATCTCACATAAGTAAAATTATACAGTATTTGTCTTTTGTGCCTTTTTGTCTTATGTGTTAGCATAATGACCTCAAGGTTCATCCATTTTGTAGCATGTGTTAGAATTTCCTTCCTTTTTTAAGTTTGGATAATATTCCATTGTATGTATAGACCACATTTTGCTTATTTATTCATCTGTGAATGGACATTTGGGTTGCTTCTACCTTTTGGCTATTGTGAATAATACTGCTATGAACGTGGGTATACAAACATCTCTTTGAGATTCTGCTATCAATTCTTTTATACATATATATATCCAGAAATGATTTTGCTGGACCATATGGTAGTTCTATTTTTAATTTTTTGAGGAACCACCATACTGTTTTCCCATTGTGGCTGCATCATTTTACATTCCCACCAACAGTGCACAAGGCTTCCAGTTTATCCACATCCTCACCAACACTTGTTATTTTCTATTTGTTTGTTGTCTTTAAAATTATTTATTTATTTATTTATTTATTTTTGGCTGTGTTGGGTCTTCGTTTCTGTGCGAGGGCTTTCTCCAGTTGCAGCGAGTGGGGGCCGCTCTTCATTGCGGTGCACGGGCCTCTCACTGTTGCGGCCTCTTCTGTTGCAGAGCACAGGCTCCAGATGCGCAGGCTCAGTAGTTGTGGCTCACGGGCCCAGCTGCTCCGCGGCATGTGGGATCTTCCCAGACCAGGGCTCGAACCTGTGTCCCCTGCATTGGCAGGTAGATTCTTAACCACTGCGCCACCAGGGAAGCCCCTGTTTGTTGTTTTAAAGCAGCCAACTGATGGGCGTGAGATGATATCTTATTGTGTTTTTTTTTTATTTGCATTTTCCTAATGATCAGCGATGTTGAGTGTTTTTAAAAAATGTGCCAATTGGCTATTTTTTTTTTTTTTAATTTTATTTATTTATTTATTTATTTTATTTATGGCTGTGTTGGGTCTTCGTTTCTGTGCCAGGGCTTTCTCCAGCTGTGGCAAGCGGGGGCCACTCCTCACCGCGGTGCGCGGGCCTCTCACTATCGCGGCCTCTCTCGCTGTGGAGCACAGGCTCCAGACGCGCAGGCTCAGCAATTGTGGCTCACGGGCCCAGTCGCTCCGCGGCATGTGGGATCTTCCCAGACCAGGGCTCGAACCCGTGTCCCCCGCACTGGCAGGCAGACTCTCAACCACTGCGCCACCAGGGAAGCCCCAATTGGCTATTTGTGTATCCTCTTTGGAGAAATGTCTGCTCAAGTCCTTTGCCCATTTTTTTTTGTTTGTTTTGTTTTTTGTTTGTTTTTTAATTTATTTATTTTTTGGCTGTGTTGGGTCTTCGTTGCTGTGCGTGGGCTGTCTCTAGTTGCGGAGAGCGGGGGCTACTCTTCGTTGTGGTGCGCGGGCTTCTCATTGTGGTGGTTTCTCTTGTTGCGGAGTGTGGGCTCTAAGTGCACAGGCTCAGTAGTTGTGGCTCGTGGGCTCTAGAGCGCAGGCTCAGTAGTTATGGCATATGGGCTTAGCTGCTCTGCGGCATGTGGGAACTTCCCGGACCAGGGCTCGAACCCATGTCCCCTGCATTGGCAGGCGGATTCTTAACCACTGCGCCACCAGCCTTTGCCCATTTTTTAATTGTTGTTGCTGTTGAACTGTAGGAATTCTTTCTATATTCTGGATATTATGATATCCAGTTATCCTTTTCAGATAGACTATTTACTAGTATTTTCTCCTGTTCTGTGTGTTGCCCTTTCACTCTGTTGATTGTGTCCTTTAATGCCCAGAAATTTTCAATTTTGATGTAGTTCAGTTTACCTCGTTTTACTTTAGTTGCTTGTGGGCACAGTGGAGTTCAGATCTAATCATACTGCCATGTGTATGCCCAGTGCTCCGCTTTTCCCTGTAATACCCGTCCATCGTGTTTTACTTTTCTAGCTCCCTAGTGATTGTATCCTTGATGTCCCCGTCATCCCACAAGCGTACCGGCAACAGGGATACCTACGTGGTTTCCTATGGGACTCTGCACAAGTTTCTCTGCTGTGTATAACGGGAGTGAAAGGTGTGGGTCATAGGGCATATATAGACTTCAGTTTCACTATATTTTGTCAGCTCTGTTCCCACCATCTCAAACTCTGGGCTTGTTGACCTCTTTTTATTTATATTTATTTTTTTGGCTGTGTTGGGTCTTCGTTTCTGTGCGAGGGCTTTCTCTAGCTGCGGCGAGCAGGGGCCACTGTTCATTGCGGTGCGCGGGCCTCTCACCGTCGCGGCCTCTCTTGTTGCGGAGCACAGGCTCCAGACGCGCAGGCTCAGTGGTTGTGGCTCACGGGCTTAGTCGCTCCGCGGCATGTGGGATCCTCCCAGACCAGGGCTCGAACCTGTGTCCCCTGCGTTGGCAGGCAGACTCCCAACCACTGCGCCACCAGGGAAGCCCTGACCTCTTTAAAATATATTATTTTTCCGGTGAACACTGGTTCCTCCTGATCTCTGAGATTTTGGTGGAGGCACGCGTTTGAGATAGAATTGTTGGTATCAGACTGTGGAATAGTAAATGCTGTGTTCTTCCCTCTCCTCCAGGTTGGACCAGGGACTGTTTCCAGGAGTGGGGCTCCTTCATCCAGCTGGCCATCCCCAGCATGTTCATGGTGTGCATTGAGTGGTGGACCTTTTTTTTTTTTTTTAATTAATTAATTAATTTATTTATTTATGGCTGTGTTGGGTCTTCGTTTCTGTGCGAGGGCTTTCTCTAGTTGCAGCAAGCGGGGGCCACTCTTCACCGCGGTGCGCGGGCCTCTCACTATCGTGGCCTCTCTTATTGCAGAGCACAGGCTCCAGACGCGCAGGCTCAGTAGCTGTGGCTCACGGGCCCAGTTGCTCCGCGGCATGTGGGATCTTCCCAGACCAGGGCTCGAACCCGTGTCCCCTGCATTAGCAGGCTGATTCTCAACCACTGCGCCAGCAGGGAAGGCCAACAGCCTGGTTAATTATGTCTACAGAGCTTTTCAGGAGACCCAAGTTTGCTTCTCCTTCCTCTTGGTTTCATCAGGCCCTCATGGAAGATTTCAGTACAGGTTTCACTCCTCATCCAACCATAAGCACACTATTCAAGTTGGGTGAGGCTTTGTGCTACCCCACTGCCTTTCATTTTGTAGCTCTGAAAGGGACGTTTGCTAAGGTCATGGAGTGACCTGCCAAGGTCACGGAGCAGGAGAACAAAGCCCGAGTCTAGGTCTCAGGACTCTTTGGCCATCCTGTGGCTCAGCTGACTTTTGCTAGGCATTGTGCCAAGATCCTAGGGCATTTACAGAGTGACTGATTTTGCTCTGTTTTAGCCTCGCTCTGTGTTTCTTTCCGACCTAGAACAGTTTTGGTCACGGGCATTCACCTTAGCCATCCACTGCTAGTGAAGGAATAGAGAAAACAGCAGAGACAGAGGGTAATAATACTTGATCTGAAAGTTTCTGTGGACACTGGAATGCGTTAATAGTCCCATCACTTCTCATGGAGTTCCACTGCCCTCTGTCCTTCCCTCCACACTGTGGCCCCCCATCTCCCTGAAGGATGACCTGCACCCTGGCGCACCGTATGGTTTTCTACTTAAGCCCCTTGTTTTGTTCCCTGGTGAAATGGGGGCTTCTGGAATGAGCCTGTATCCCATCTTAGCTGCTGAAGTTCTTGGATGCTTCCTGAATGGGGTTCTCCTTGGCACAGAAAGTGAATTCTGCCACTGGATTATGCTTCTGGGGGCAATCTTGGCTTCTCTTAAATTACATTAGGTTCTAGCTTCATAAGGAAAATGTTCACTTTGCTCCACTTTTTGAACATTTCAGGATTGATGAGCGTGACAGAGCTTGGAGCCCAGGCCGTCGTTTATGTACTGGCTTCTGCGGCCTACATGGCAAGGCGATGCCGTGCTGTCCACTCGGAGAGTTAGACGGTACGAGGGGGGAACGCAGCTGGAGAAGCAAGCGTGGATTTTGGAGCCAGACACACTGCTGGGTGTGGGTCCTGGCCGTGCTGCTTCTCAGCTGTGTGATGCTGGGCTCATTACATAACCTTTCTGAGCTTTACTTTCCTCATATACACAGTGGGAAAAAATAATACCTGTTTGGCAGGTGAAAACTAAGACAAAGCTTCTATAAAATACTTAGCACAGTGCCTGGCATGTCTATTGGAGATAACGGAGTTTACTGCAAATAACCTGGTGCTGGGATACGGTGGGGCATAAGGTGCAGACGGTCCCCGTCTCGTGGCTGGTGGGCTGGCGTGGAGATAAGCAAACAGATGAATAAGAGCATCATATAGACATATAATATGCACCATAAAAGAAGCAAACAACAAAAACAAGTCTAAGATGTATGAAAACAGAGACAGACACCTTTTTAGATAGGTGTTTAGGAACGGTCCTCCTGAGTGGCTGTGTAAGCGGAGACTTGAAGGGTGAGAAGGTGCCAGCCCGGGAAGCCCACGCTCAGGGCTGACCACACAGGCCCTGAGATGCAGGGATGCAGGAGAGCCCTTGCATGTTCCGGGACCTGACACGAGCCCGGTTGAGGGGTTCGCAAGGACAGAAGCTTCTTGCCGCCGTGTGGAAGCTGGCTTGGAGGACAGGTGTGGGATGGGAGGCGGGAAGGAGGCTGTTGGAATCGTTGAGGGGAGCAAGTGGAAGGCGGCTGCTGGTGGAGGAGGGGCAGAGAGTTAGTGATGCCGTCGGGCAGAGCTGAAGTGACAGGACCAGGGTTTGGATGTGGGAGGCTCGGCAACGCACGGGAAGAATCACAAATGCCTCCAGGGTTTCGGGCTTGAACAAATGCGTGGGGTCATGCCTTTTACCTTCTGAGGCTTTCTGAATGTTCCAGTTCTGCACATATAGGCCCTTTGTTCCTTGTTTTTGAAAAACAGATGCCATCTGGGCAGTAGGATGAGGGGCCATTCATTGTTGTTTCCATTTACATATGTTTTTTTAGTCTTAAAGTGAAAGAAGGACTTAGTGGGGATTGATGTGGTCGTGTAGGAGTGAGCAGGGAGGGTGTCTAAGGGCAAACCCCAAGACACACAAGTCAGCAGCAGAAGGAGACCCCCACCAAGAGCCAGGCCCGGGCAGGTGTGGAAGGGGGGCGACCCTGAGAACAGGTCGTGGAAGAAGCCGGGTAGAGGGTGGGAAGGGTCCCTTGGATGTAGGGTCATTGGAGACGTTTTGGAGTGATGAAGAGCAGGAGCCAGATGTGGGCACTGACCTTCTCGGGGATGAAGAAGCAGAGGCTGCTGGGAGTCAGTTCTGTCTAGAGGATTGGCTGTTGACGGGGGAAAGATTCCATCAAGGCACGGTTTGGTTTTGCTTCTGGTTTTATTTTTTTATTTTTTAAAATTAATTTATTTATCTTTGGCTGCATTGGGTCTTCGTTTTGGTGTGCGGGCTTCCAATTGCAGTGGCTTCTCTTGTTGCAGAGCACAGGCTCTAGAGCGCAGGCTCAGTAGTTGTGGCGCACGGGCTTAGTTGCTCCGTGGCATGTGGGATCTTCCCGGACCAGGGATCGAACCCGTGTCCCTGCATTGGCAGGCAGATTCTTAACCACTGTGCCACCAGGGAAGTCCTTGCTTCTGTTTTTAATGGTAGCCCTGGAGTTTGTTTGTTTTTAGTGTTTTTATTTATTTGGCTGTGTTGGGTCTTAATTGCAGCATGCGGGCTCTTCATTGCGGCATGTGGGCTTCTCTCTAGTTGTGGTGTGCAGGCTCTAGAGCACATGGGCTCAGTAGTTGCAGCATATGGGCTCTCTAGTTGTGGCATGCGGGCCCCAGAGCACGTGGGCTCTGTAGTTGCAGCAAGCGGGCTTAGTTGCCCCGCAGCATTTGGGATCTTAGTTCCCAACCAGGGATCAAACCCACGTCCCCTGCATCGGAAGGCGGATTCTTAACCACTGGGCCACCAGGGAAGTCCCGTGGAGCTTGTTTATAGGTGTGCGGTAAACCGAAGCTATCTGCCAATTCTACCTTATCTTCAGATCTTCTGTTTTTCTACCTGTTCTATCACAGGCTTCATTTTTTTGTATTAATTTTTATTTTTAATTGTGGTAAAATACACATAATGTAAAGTCTACCATCTTAACTACCATTTTAACTGCCCAATTCAGTAGTGTTAAGCATATTTTGATTGTTGTACAACCAATCTCCAGAACTTTTTCCTCCTGCAAAACTGAAACTCTGGCCCATTGAATAATTCCCGTTCCTCCTGCCCTCAGCCTCTGGCAACCACCATTCTAGTTTCTGTTTCTTGTCCCAGGCTTCCCTTTGTTAAGAGACTCTGAAGCAATAAGTGTTCATTGTTTTTATGGAAAAAAAACAAGTCCCCTTAATGGTGAACTTACAATAAAAATGATAAAATACAGAGAAATAATCCACCGAGAGCAAGAGTTAACAGATACAGTAAACAGGAAAGTTAGAGTTTGGAATTTGAGATGATGGTATAATAATCAGAGAATAGAGAAGTCGTATGTTCAAAATCATTCAACATAAAAGAAGAAATTGAAACCCGAAGAATGATATTTGGAAAAGAACCAAGTAGGATTTTAAAAAATTGAAAATATAGCCACAGAAATTTAATACTTCATAGATTAGTTAAAACTGAAAAATCAAATAATGAACTTGAAGATAGATCTGTGGAAATTCCCATAATAAAACAAAGGCATGTAAATAGATGGAATTAGATACTCAGACCAATGAAATAGAGAGCCCAGAAGTAAACCCTTACATATATTGTCAAGTGATTTTTGACAAAAACAAATGTTCCTGGGAAAACTGGATATCCACATGCAAAAGAATGAAGTTGGACCTTACCTAACACCATGTGCAAAAATCAACTCAAAGTGGATCTAAGACTTAAAACAATAAAACTCTTAGAAGTATATACATAAGGCAAAAGCTTCACAACATTGGATTTGGCAATGATTTCTTGGATATGACAGCAAAGGCACAGGCAACAAAAGAAAAAAGACAGTTGGACTTTATAAAAATTTTATAATTTTGTGCATCAAAAGACAGTATCAACAGTAAAAAGGCAACCCACAGAATGGGAGAAAATATTTGCAAATCACCTGTGTGATAAAGATTACTAATCAGAATATATAGACAACTCTTAAAACTCAATAACGAAAACCAAAACATCCTGATGTTAAAATGAGCAAAGGACTTGAATAGATATTATCTCCAAGGAAGATATACAAATGGCCAATAAGCACATGAAAAAATGCTCAGTATCACTGATCATTAGGAAATGCAAATCAAAACTACATTGAGATACCTCCTCACACCCATTAGAATGGCTACTCTCGAGAAAAAAAAAATAGAAAAAGGAAAAGAAACAGAAAATAAGTGTTGGCGAGGGTGTGGAAATATTGGAACCCTTATGCAGTGTTGGTTGGAATGTAAAATGATGCAGCTGCCATGGGAAAATAGAAAAATGGTAGTTCCTAAAAAATTAAAAATAGAATCACCACATGACCCGGCAATTCCACTTTTGGATGTATACGCAAAAGAGTTGAAAGGAGGATCTCAAAGAGATATTTTCACACTCATGTTCACAGCAGCCTTATTCACAAGAGCCAAAAGGTGGAAGTAACCCGAATGTCCTTCCACAGATGAATGGTTAAACAAAATGTGATATATACATACAATGGGGTTAATCATTATTTTAAAAAAAGGAAGGAGATTCTGACACATGGAACAGTGTGGATGAACCTTGAGGACATTATGCTAAATGAAATAAGCCATACATAAAAAGACAAATACGGTACAAGTCCACTCATGTGGTACTTAGACTAGTCAAAATAATAGAGACAGAGTAGAAGCGTGGTTGCCAGGGTCTGGGGGAGGGGGGAGTGAGGATTTATTGTTTAATGGGCCCAGGGTTTCAGCTTTAGGAGATGAAAAGAGTTCTGGAGATGATGGTGGTGATGGTTGCACAGCATTATGAACGTATTTAATACCACTGAAGTGCATACTTTAAAATGGTTATAATGGTTAAAAAAATACACCACATAGTAATTACTGGAATGAGAAGGGAAGAAATGGCTAACACGGTAAATTTCACGTTGCGTGTATTTTGCCACGGTAAATACAAGTGAGAAAAAGTAGAACTGGAACATGTGAAAGATGTAGACCCATTATATATCTTATATCTAGTAGGAATTCCACAGGGAGAGGATAGAGACTGGCGGGGATGCCGTATTCAGAGACCTTTGATGAGAGACAGAGACCATTAGATAACTGAAGTAAGACACGAATCTGAATATTCAACAATTATCATGAACATTTTATTGGAGATTCGAGCCTGTGCAATTAGGCAAGAAAAGGAAAATGCATTGATTTATAAACTAAATGGCTGACATGGCTTTCCTGTCCTGTTGTTTGTGGATTTTTCTCCAGCAGACCTCTCCCCTGCGTGGGAAGGATCAACAGGCGGCTCAGTACAGAGGTGGGATCTGTCACATGACATCTTCACTTAAGGGCTTATGGGTGGGGAGCAGGGAGCACAGTCCTGACCTCCCCCACTGCCCCACCCCACCTCCCATCCCCCAGGGCGAGAAGGGCTTGGCTCTGAGGCACTCACGCCACCAGTTGCTGCGCAGTGAGTCTGAGAGGGAGGGCCGGTGGGCAGTGGGGTCTGGTCGTGCTGTCCGGTGACCCTGTCGCGAGTCCCCAGGACTGCTCATTGTTGCCTCCTGGGGCCCCCGTGGGAGGAGCGAGTGGGATGTAGCCTTTTCCTCTTCCTCATCTGGACTTCGGCTTCCTGTTGTCCTTTCCGTCTTCCAGAAGCTCATCAGCTCGCTTAGTCTCAGAGTTGTTAATGAGTTTCTTCTCTGTTAAGCATCTTTACTGACATTTTAGTGGCATTTGGGGAAGGAAGGGGGTTAAGCATGTGAGCTGGCCATTCATCTTGAGCTGAAGCCAACATGTATACTTTGAGCCCACAAGTCTTGTCAATTTTTATATAGTCAGGTCCATTGTTTTTCAAGTTCTTAATCTTAACAATTTTTAATAGATATTTTTTATCAACTTCGCTTAGGCTGGTTCTCAAACAGCAACAAATTAGACGGCTCTCAGGAGGATGCTGCTTCTAGTAGGAATAAGAAGTTAAAGCTGACACATAAATTACTGAAGGCAGACCTGAGAACTGAAGTCGGGTTACTACACAACCCGTGATTCCCAAACAGCCCCCGAGGGCAGCACCGTCATCACAGGAGAACAACCGACGTGACCCCGCAGGTTGAATAACGGTCTCTTTAAGAAGCAAGCAAGCTTATAGCTTCAGATTTCCATAACCAGTAATTAAAATAAAGTTTGGGCATCTACTATGAAGGGCCATAGTTCGATTTAATGGGTAATTAGACATCGGAATGTTGGAAACGTAACGTATGGTGGAGTCAGATTTCATCAGCTTTTGCGGAATTCCTACAGTGTGCCAGGCTTTGTTCTAAGTGCTTTTTTCACATGATTCATTTCACTTTTACGACTGATTTATATATTTATAGTTCATTAAATCTTGTAGAATGTAGCAAAGGTGAATTGACTCTTGATAGTGTATGTTTAGCTAATAAGGGAGGTGCTTTGCCCTCAAATCCAGCATCTGTAAGAGGTTCTGCTCTGATGCCTCTCATGGGGGCAGCGGTCAGGGCAGCTGTTACACATCTGTAACAGTGGGCGAGGCCAAGCCACTTGTTTCCAGTCACACGGCAAGGACATACTGGAACCGGGTCTAGAACCCGGAGCTCTGACTCTGTCCCGGGTTTCCGCGCAGGTAGACTCTAGCGCACTGATACTCTGATTTTCAGACCCTCTGACTCCTCCTCGTGATTTTGTGATCATTCATTTCTAGGTGCCTCTAGGCCTTGGCGTGGCAGCCAGCATCCGGGTGGGCGGTGCCCTGGGGGCAGGGGATGCCCAGCAGGCACGACACTCCTGTGCCACCGTCCTCCTGTGTGCAGGTGAGTGTGGCACTGCTGCTCACTGGCCGCAGCTGTATCTAAGTTTAGAAATATATATCATAATTTCTCTAGGAACTGACTTACATGTGTAAACTCAACTGAAATCTTTCTTCTTTATGCTGACTCCTGTTTACTCAGTTAAATAAAGCTCCTAAATATGATTTTCTGTTATTAGGTACCAACTAAATACTGTTCCACTTGGTACTAACAGGAATCATTTCAAAGGCAGTTGTTATCATGTGCAGGCTTATTTCTGACCAGAATCTGTGTGCCCAGCTCTCCAGGTTCCTGGATCACTGACCCTTGGGCAGTATGAGTGTTCTGGAATCTGAGCAGTTAGAGAAGATTCTGATTGGGTTGTCATCTTATTGAACATCTCTTCTATGAGTCTCCCTTAGAAAAAGAAGTTAGAATCATCTGACCTTAGGTGCTCTTTTCCTAGACAGTAAGAAGAAACACTTTAAATTATTACATTTCTTAAATCACTGACACAGATATGAGAAGTCAGTATGAGGATTTATCACACTCGGGAGGATTTTCATTTCCAGTTGTTTCTTCTGTATTTTCCAGGTGTTTGCGCACTTGTAATGGGTATCTTACTTGCCGCTTTAAAGGACATGGTTGCCTATGCATTTACCAGTGGCAAGTATGTACCATCTTCTAGGAGGACATTTTTAGTTTTATGCTTTCTTTCTTTACTATACTTTTCTGACTCTGAGAGGTGAGTAGCATTTTACTCCATAGGAAAATCTGTAGTGCAGCTGGGAGTGAATTTGAACAGGTTTGAATGAAGGAAGCCCATGGAAACCCCCTCCACCCCTACAATACCCAGTTCATTTATCAAACGCAAGTGGGCTTTCTCTTGTGCTCAGTGTGTTTTTGCTCAGAGATACACAGACAAAGCACATGGAAAAACCTCATCCCCAGAAAGGCACCTCCAGGGCACGCTGGCAGCAAGCATGCCTGAATCATCTGGGCAGTGTTTGCATAAACCACTGACCCAATCTTAGGTTGAACTTTACTGCATTTTCTGTAATGATGTGTTTGCGTAATTATTTAGATGCAATAAAGTGTCTTGAATAAACCAAATCCTTATGAAAAAGCTTCAGTAATTTGCATCAGTTGCCTCAGATTATGCTTACGGAGAAATTCGGTTTTATTACTTTTAAGTGTGCTCGTCTAGTTTCACCCAACCCCACTGGTTTTAGACCAGTGCTTAAATATATTCTTGTAAAATCTTAGGGCTAGGGAGGTGGTCAGATGGAGGCACAGGAACTAGATTTACCCTCCTGCCTTAAACAACTAAAAAACCAGACAAAATCTGTATTTTAAAAAATGGCTTTCAGACATTGGACCACAGGCAGCCCAGATAAATCCCTGAGGAGAACCCCGTGATTGCCCCAGCTTACTGTGAGGGAGTTTCCAGGACAAAGTGCAGACGGGGGCCCTGGCAAAGCCCCCCATCTCCTTGGGTTAGGGAAATGGAGTTGGGAGTGGGTAGGCTGTGTGGCGAGTTCCCAGGCAGAGTCCCAGAGCAGGGAGAGCGCCCAGAGAGCGCTTTGGAGATCTATGGAAGCTCTCCCTCAAGTCTTCAGCTGACCACTGAGCCGACTGTGCCTGTAAGGGTCCTACCTGAGGCCAGGGGAGTGGGGTGAGGAGCAGGAAGGAACACCTGAAAGGAGCAGGCAGAACAATTCTTGAAGTTCATAAAGGGTCGGGAAGAGTTTGTGTTCCCACCACGTGGAATGAAGAAAACCTCGTAATGCATGGGATGGCTGGTGGAGTTCTCAGAAGGACCTTGCCTCAGTACAAGGAAAATTAGCCCTAGAATGAAGGCTGCTCTGGTTCCACCTAACAAAGCTTAAAAGCAGACTTTGAAAGGATCACACTGTTTGCAAGAAATTTAACTGTATTACAGCTCAAGAGTACTTAAATTATTACAAGAACATGCAGTATTCGACAAACTAAAATTCACAATGTCTGCATCTAATTAAAAATTACCAGGCATACAAAGGAGCAAGAAATTAAAATCCATAGAAGCATCAATCAGTTGAAACCAACCCAGAAATGAAACATATGATAGAATTAGTACACACAGATATTAAAAATTTTAATAACTATGTTTTGTATTTTCAAGAAGATAGAGGAAAACATGAGCATGCTAAGGTAAGACATCAAAGATTTTTTAAAAGACAACAAATTGAACTTATAGAGCTGAAAGAAAATGTCTGAAATGAAAATATATTGGATGAGAGTAACAGCAGATTAGATAGTGTCGAAGAAAAGATTAGTGAACTTGAAGATAGAGCAATAGTACATATCCTAAATGAAATGCAGTGAGAAAAAAGACTGGAAAAATATGAACATCAGTGAGCTATGATTGGCCTAAAAAGGCTGTAACTAGTGTTCTCAAAACAGAGAGAGGAGAGGGGACAGGAAAAAAAACTTGAAGAAATAATGGCAAATCTTTCTAAATTTGATAAGATCTTAGAATTAAAGAGATCTAAAAGGCTACTTGATGTAATCACTCATCTTACATCAGGATTCCTCCAAAACATCCTTGCCAGGTTGTCCAACTTACACTTTCATAACCTCAGTGGTGAGGATCTTGCTACCTCTGAAGGCAGCTTTGATTCTCAGGACACCTTCCTTTTTTTTTTTTTAATTAATTAATTTATTTATTTTTGGCTGTGTTGGGTCTTTGTTACTGTGCGCAGGCGTTTTCTAGTTGCGGCAAGCGAGGGCTACTCTTTGTTGCGGTGCATGGGCTTCTCATTGCAGTGGCTTCTCTTGTTGCAGAGCATGGGCTCTAGGTGCGCAGGCTTCAGTAGTTGTGGCTTGCGGGCTCAGTAGTTGTGGCTCACGGGCTCAGTAGTTGCGCCTCGTGGGCTCTAGAGTGTGGGCTCAGTAGTTGTGGCACATGGGCTTAGTTGCTCCGCAGCATGTGGGGTCTTCCTGGACCAGGGCTTGAACCCGTGTCCCCTGCATTAGCAGGTGGTTTCTTAACCACTGGGCCACCAGGGAAGTCCCAGGACACCTTCCTTATTTTGAGCTGAAATGTACCCATAATTTTCACCCACTTATTCTGGTTCTTGTGCTTGTAGGAATCTAAATCCATTCCTGAGTTACAGCCTGCAGATATTTGAAGGCATCTCTCAGGCTCTCTTCTCCATGGTAACCGTCTGAGATTCCTTCAGACATTTCCCATGGAGTGTGATTTTGAGGCTCCACTGTCTTGAATTCATACAAACCTGAAGGCAGTGCTCTTAGCTCCACCGAGAGCAGAACTGTGTCCACTGTACCTCGTCCTGCCTGACGGCCTTCTGGTGAAGCATTAGGTTTGTGGTGGCTGCACCACACTCCGTCTGTGGAGCTGATTGCCAGTGTGCCCCCGACCAGCCCTAGCACCACCTTCTGCCCTCCTCTGGTTATCGTCTTGAACCCAAATGCAGATCCTACTTTTGTACCCATTCGTCTTTATTTTCTTATTTTTTGACTCATCTTGACATTTTGGGTTCCTAATTCTGTCAGTGACAGTATTTCCTATCCTTTTCAGCTTCCGGCATCTGTACATGGGATACATGCTTGTATATCTCCATTTCCTCCTCTTTTGCCTAACACTCTGGCATCTTCATTATAGTGTTCTCGCCCCCCAGACCCTAGCAGCATCCCGGCTGAACTCAGTATCCACATGGATGAGCCGTCCAGTGCCCCAGTCCTCACCCCGGTAACCTCTGCTCTCCGCAGGCACACTCTCCCGTGGTCATGCTTGGGGCTTTGTCATTATGCAACTGTTCCAACTCTGGTCCCCAGTTGGCCACAACTCCAACGCTTCCAACAGCCATGTCTACGTAAGAGGATTCTTCAGCTGCTTGGGCTCTCCAGTCTGTTGACTCCTCTGGTCCTGCACTCTTTCTCAATCCATCATGACATTCCTGCCTTTACGCCTTCCCTCATGTAGCGTAGGTGCCATGGCTCATTGTTTGAGGAACTCCTGAATCCCTTTGGCCCTCCTGTGTGGCAGAACCCCAGCCTGGAGGAACCCAGGTGCACACTGTCTGTGTCAGTAGCGCATCACTTTTGGAAAAGTCACGGAAGAGGGTATGTTGGTACCACTAGAAACTTATGACCACAGTTAGACCCTCAGCATTGTCCATCTTGCTTTTCCTTGGCCATCTCACTGTCCATCACTGCAGTCCATATTAGACCTTCTCCACTCTCCTCAAACCACTGACCCCTCTGTACCACCCTCAGCCATCACTCTCAGCAAATGACTTGCCTCCCCCTTGAGTTTATCCTGTTTGGAGTTTGTTGAGTCTCTTGGATTCATGTCTTTTATCAAATTTGGGAAGTTTTCAGCCATTCTTTCTTCAAATATTTTTTCTGTCTCTCTCACCTCTGGCACTCTCATTATGTGTGTGTTGGTATATTTGATGGTGTTCCAACAGGTCTTCATTTTTCTTCATTCCTTTTTCTTCATTCCTTTTTCTTTCTGTTACTTAGTCTAAATAATCTCAATTTGTTTACCTTAAAGTTCACTGATTCTTCCTTCTGCCAGCTCAAATCTACTGTTGAGGCCCTCTAGTGAATTTCTCATTTTATTTTTTGGATTTTTCAACTCCATGGTTTTTATTTTTTATAATTTCTGTCTCTTTATTGATAGTATCTATTTGGTGAGGCATCATTCTCATACTGTCCTTTAGTTCTTTAGACATGGTTTTCCTTAACTCTTTGAATATATTTGAAATAGATGATTTAAAAGTCTATTTTAGCGAGTCCAAAGTCTGTGCTTCCTCAGGGACAATTTTTATTCATTCATTTTTTCACCCTGTATATGGACCATACTTTGTTGTTTCTTTACATGACTCAATTTTTTGTTGAAAACTAGACATTTTTTGATATTTTGGGTTTTTTTTTAATGGAAGTCTAGTTGATTTACAATGTTGTGTTAATTTCTGCTGTACAGCAAAATGATTCAGTTATACATATATATATATATTCTTTTTCAGATTCTTTTCCCTTATAGGTTATTACAAAATTTGACTATAGGCCCCTGAGCTCTACAGCAGGACCTTGTTTTTTATCCAGCCTATATATACTAGTTTGCCTCTGCAAACCCCACACCCCCACTCCACCCCTCCCCCACGGCCACCACATGTCTGTTCTCTATGTGAAAACAAGACATTTTAAACTATTATAATGTGGCAATTCTGGAAATCATACTCACCCCCTCCCCTGGGTTCTTGTTGTCGATGCTCTCGTTTACTTAGTGACTTCTAGGAACTATTTCGGTAAAGGTCTGTATTCTTTGTTGAGTGTGGCCACTGAAGTCTCTGCTGCATTAGCTTAGAGGTCAGCTAATGATTGGACAGTCTGCATCCCAAACATCTCCCAGTCTTTGCTGACGGGCTCTCTACATGCGTCAGGTTCACCTTCAACACCCAGCCAGGCAGTTTACAGCTTGGCCTTAACTCTCACTTCCTGTTCATGCAGAGTCTCAAGTTCAGCCCCAGGTGAGAGCTTAGGCCCTTCCTGGTCTTTCTTGAGCCTCTGTGCAGCCCTAGGTAGGCGTGTGGCCTTCTAGATCCCCAGTAACATGTCAGAGCTTCCAGAGTGAGCCCTGATACACCCCTCATCCCCAGCCTTTCCTACCAAGCTGGTTGGTTAGTCTGTTGTTTGCCCTCTTTTCACTGCCTCAGGAAGCAGCAACTAGAACATTTGCCTGTAAATTTTTTTTTAAATAAATTTATTTATTTATTTATTTATTTTTGGCTGCATTGGGTCTTTGTTGTGGTGTGTGGGCTTCTCTTTGCGGTGGCTTCTCTTGTTGCGGAGCACGGGCTCTAGGCATGCAGGCTTCAGTAGTTGTGGCACGCGGGCTCAGTAGTTGTGGCTCGCAGGCTCTAGAGCGCAGGCTCAGTAGTTGTGGCGCACGGGCTTGGCTGCTCCGCGGCATGTGGGATCTTCCCGGACCAGGGCTCGAACCCGTGTCCCCTGCATTGGCAGGTGGATTCTTAACCACTGCGCCACCAGGGAAGTCCCGCCTGTAAATATTTTTGACAAACAATCTCCTAAAGGTCAACTTTAGCACTGGGCAGTTGGAGCCAGATGAAATAAAGATGGCCTTTTGTGAATTAGTAACTATAATTTGGGAATGAAACTTAAAAAGAGTTCGACCCACTCTTCCTCCTCCAGCCTTGGAAGTACGTGTGGGCTGTTACTTTAAGGTTACTGCTGAGCTGGGAGCAGGGGATGACACCACAGAGCTATCATTACCAAGATTCAGCCACTTTTCTTGAATGTGGGCTCCCCAAGTAACTGCAGGCCTTTGGTTAATTTCCATAGTTCTGAAACAGTCAACTCTGACAATATTTGCCAGTTGTAACAATCTCCTTTTCCCTATTTTCCTATTTCTCTGTATGCTTTGTAAATTTTTGTTAAGAACTGGACATCTTTAATATTGTACTGTGATAACTCTGGAAACCAGGCTCTCCTCCCTCCCCAGGCAGTGCTGTTCTTGCTTGTTCTTGCTTTTTGTCATTGCTGGTCTGCAGTTCTCCTATTCGTTTGGTGACTTTTCTAAACCAGTTTTTACAGAGACTGTGTTCCTTGTCATGTGTGGTGTCTGCTATCTCCGCAGTCAGCCAATGGCCCAACAGAGTTTTTTTTTTTTCCTTTCTTCTTTTTTGTTTTTTGGCCACACAGCTTGCAGATCTTAGTTCCCCAACCAGCGATTGAATCCGGGCCACAGCAGTGAAAGCACCAAGTCCTAACCACTGGACCCCCGGGGAATTCCCAAAGAAGAGTTTCTTAAAAGTTTATGTCTCCTTAAATTACTCAGCAGGCACTGCCTGGGAAGGCACTTCAGCCCAGAGGGGTTAAGACAATGGGCCTGCCTCTCCGTCAGTCCCAGAAATTTTATTTTTCTGGAAATCTTTTTTTTTCCTATAAATTTATTTATTTTTGGCTACGTTGGGTCTTCGTTGCTGCGCGCAGGCTTTCTCTAGCTGTGGTGAGTGGGGGCTACTCTTCGTTGTGGTGTGCGGGCTTCTCATTGCGGTGGCTTCTCTTGTTGCGGAGCACGGGCTCTAGGCACACGGGCTTCAGTAGTTGTGGCACGTGGGCTCAGTAGTTGTGGTTGCAGGCTCAGTAGTTGTGGCGCATGGGCCCAGTTGCTCTGCAGCATGTGGGGTCTTCCTGGACCAGGGCTCGAACCCGTGTCCCCTGCATTGGCAGGTGGACTCTCAACCGCTGTGCCACCAGGGAAGTCCCTTTCAGATATTCTTTTTGTCCTTGGCTGTGCTTAGGTGCAGGTGAATCTTTTATTCTGCCTGGCACTTTGTAAGCTTTCAGTCTCAAGCAGTGGATTTTACTTTAGCTCTAGGAAATTTAGATAAATGATAGAATTTATGGATTAATTTGACATGTGTCTTTTCTGTGGTTATCTGTCTGTATTTTCGGATATTTCCTCAGATTTATCATTAGTCTCTAGCCATGTCCATTTCATTATCCAGTCAAGTGGAATGCTATATTTTAGTGTTCATATTTTTCATTTCCAGTTACTTTTCCCAGTTGCTCTTTTTCCTTAAATGCCTACTGTTTATGAATATTTCTAAGAATAGGAATTATAATTTTTAAAAGTTTCTCTCTTGCTCTTTGCATTCTTTCTGTTTCCTTTTGCGTCAGCTCTTCTGCCTGCTCATTTTGGTCTTTTTTTTGTGCTGTTGATTTTCTTCAGTGTTTGCTGCATGTTGGTTTAATGTTTATACTTGGGAAGGAAGGACCACATTGTCACTTTGACTAGTAGAGACGGTGCAGGGTTAGCTGATGCTGCCGTCCTGGGTCTGCTCTGCGGAGGAGGTCGTTGCTCTGGTGAGAGGGTTGCCTGCGGGCTCTGCCTGAGTTGGTGGCACCTGCTGGCTAACGGTCTTCCCCACAGGCTGAGGGGAGGGAGGCCGGAGCTCTGGGGGGGAGCACCGCCGTCTGTTGTGTGTTTTGCATCCACACTGGCTCCATGGTGTAGGCCTGCGGTCACCGCCACTCTGCTGAGTCATTCTCCAGGGCCCCCGAGCCTCACGCGAGGCCCTCGCCAGACAGACCTCCCAGCACAGCTGCCAGAGCTCAGTGCATCCCCGAGGAGGCAGATGTTTTCTCTGCCTTGAACACTGGCCTCTAGCTGCATTTTTGAGGAAGACTCCCAGCCACAGGGGAAGATTACCCTTCACAGGCTGAAATCTGCTGCTTTTTCTTCCCAACCCTTTTTTTAAAAAATTTTGTTTTATTGTTTACACAGCAGGTTCTTATTAGTTATCTGTTTTATACATATCAGTGTATACATGTCAATTCCAAACTCCCAGTTCATCACACCACCCCCCACCCCGCCACTTTCCCCCCTTGGTGTCCATACGCTTGTTCTCTACATCTGTGTCTATTTCTGCCCTGCAAACCAATTCATCTGTAACCAACCCTCACATGTTTACACTCATCAACAAAACTTTAAGAATTATGCTGTGTCGTGGCAGCCTAGCCCACGTCCCTTTCGACCTAAATTCTAACTGGTGACATTGAAGTTAGTGAGGTCTTATCGTGTCCTCATTTTATCAAATAGGGAAGTAGTATGTGGACTGAGTTGACTGGTCGGTCACTCTGGCAGGTTCGTCCGGCCAGCAGGTGATTAGTGCTACACTGAACTGTGAGTTTTGGGTCACTGACTCTTGTCCCCCAACAGAGATGTCATGTCCCTTGGGAGCCAAGTGATGCCCATTTCTGCTCCCTTTCATCTGTTTGATGCACTTGCGGTGAGTATTTGCAGCGATCTTACCTCTGTGTACCATATGCAGCACGATTTTGTTTTGTGTGTCTAGTTTTGAGTTGAATGCCCGTGGTTACATTCCTGAAAAGCCGGAGCTCTTGCCTCGAGCAGCCGCAGCCACTTGCGGGACAGACAGGTTGACTGAGAGCGTAGCGTCTCAGGTGGGAGGGCCTGAGTTAGCCAGCCTCCCCTACCTCACCTGGGGCTGGGTGCTCCGTGTGACTGCTGGCCACGTGGCGACACCTCCAAGGCGGGCCGTGCTACCTCGGAGTCCACTCTGACCTCTAGAAGGTCCTTCTCCCGGCTGACCTTCTCTAGGTTTACAGGTACTTGAAGACCCTTCTGCTAAACCCTGGAATCATCCCTTGAGGCTTCTTCCTGGTTTCAGCAATTAGTCCTCATGACATGATTTCTGGGTCCATTTGCCATCCTGCTTTTCTTCCCAAGGGATTCCTTCTGCTGTGTCACACTCACTCTGAAGATGTGGTGCCCACGACTGGACACTGGCCGTGGCAAGAATGTGACAGAGAGCAAGACGGTCATCACCCCTCTGGCTCTGGGCATTTTTGAAGCCTAACTGGATTAATATTTTTCAGCCACGATATCAGACTAGTTTCTGCTGAGACTTCCATCAATGAAACCTCTACATTATTTAAAACTATGCTTTTATGAACTATTTTTAACTAGAGATTTAAATGCTGTTACTTGGTGGGTTTCTGGATGAAAGCTGCTGTAGTTGTTGTTAACGTAACTTTAAAAAAAATTATTTATTTATTTGGTTGTGTGGGGTCTTAGTTGCAGCTCGCAGGCTCCTTAGTTGTGGCCCGCGGGCTCCTTAGTTGTGGCATGTGGGCTCCTTAGTTGTGGAATAAGAACTCTCAGTTGTGGCATGCATGTGGGATCTAGTTCCCTGACCAGGGATCGAACCCAGGCCCCCTGCATTGGGAGCGCAGAGTCGTATCCACTGCGCCACCAGGGAAGTCCCTTAACATAACTTTAGAAGCAAATGTTCTCCTTTACCTCTTACATAAGGTGTGGTCCCTGTCTTGAGATAGGGTATGTGACTGTATTCAGAGCTGTGAAATACCAGGTTGTGTTCTGACCTGATGTGATGATGACACCTGAGTGACTGCAACACTGGTTTTGGTTTTCCTCTCTTTAGGGCACCTCTGGTGGAGTCCTGAGAGGTGCAGGAAACAAAAGATGGGTGCCTTCCTGAATGCCATTGGTTATTACGTTTTTGGTTTTCCCCTTGGAGCATCTCTGATGTTTGCTGCTAATCATGGGATAATAGGTATGTGTCTGATTCCTCGGTGACTTACCTCAAATCTCACTTGTCCTGTTACGATAAACTGCTTGAGATACAAACCAGTTGTCTGGAAAGTGACCCCTGTGGAATAGGAAAAATGATTTTCTCCCTACAGAGTTATTTTGTATATAGAAAATACAATTTGTATATTCGGTATATGAAAACAATGTGTGTATTCAGTATACAAAAACACTGGAAATGTCGACTTGAAGGAAATAAACGTGACCCTGCCCTCAGGATGAGACCAAGATTAAGTAATTACACAATTATTCCATTAGGGTTAAGTACTGTGAAAGCTGTGATCTCCTATGATGGCCTGGAACAGTTCCCTGAGGTCGTAATGCATTAGCTTAGTCCTGAGATGTGACTAGAATCACCTAGACGAGGTGACCACAGTTTGTTGAAAAACGATTCTTTCTCTGTTGAATGGTCTTGGCACCCTTGTCGAAAATCAGTGGACCAGAGACGTGTGGGTTTATTTCTGGACTCTGTTCTGCTTCATTGGTCTCTATGTCCAGCTCACACCAGTACCGCACTGTTTGGATTACTGTAGCTGTGTGGTAAGTTTTTGTTTGTTTTTTTAATTTAATTATATTTATTTTTTTATACAGCAGATTCTTATTAGTTATCTATTTTATACAAGTTTTTTAAAATTTTTATTGAAGTATAGTTGATTTACAATGTTGTGTTAATTCCTGCTGTACAGCAGTGACTCAGTTATACACATATAGACATTCTTTTTCATATTCTTTTCCATTATGGTTTATCACAGGATACTGAATACAGTTCCCTGTGCTATACAGTAGGGCCTTTTTTTATCCATCCTATATATAAAAGCTTACATCTGCTAACCCCAAACTCCCAATCCCCCCTCCCCCCTGCACCCCGGGAACCACAAGTCTGTTCTCTATGTCTGCGAGTCTGTTTCTGTTTCATAGAGGATGTTCATTTTGTTCCTTTGTGTATTTTAGATTCCTGTGCAGTAAGTTCTGAAATTAGAAAGTGAAGTGTTCCAAGTTTGTTCTTTTCCAGTTTTTTCGTTTTGCCCATTTAGGGCCCCTTCCAGTTCCATATGATTATGAGGATCAGCTTTTCCTTTTTGTAAAAAAGGCCGTTGGAATTTTTTATCAGGACGGCATTGAATCTGTTAGACTGCTTTGGAGAGAATACTGCCATCTTAAAAATATTATCTTCCAACCCATGAACACAGAACGTCTTTCCATTTATTTGGGTCTTTAATTTCTTGCATCAGTGTTTTGTAGTTTTCGTACAGGTCTTTGACTTCCTTGGTTAAATTTATTCCTAGATATTTGATTCTCTTGGATGCTATTGTAAATGGAATTATTTTCTTAATTTCCTTTTCAGATTGGTCTTTGCTGGTGTATTAAAACACAGCTGATTTCTGTGTGTTGATCTTGTAAGTTTGCTGAATTCATTGATTAGCACTAGTATTTTTGTGTGTATGAATTCTTTAGAATTTTCTATATACAGGGTCACGTCATATATAAATAGAAATAGTTTTACTCCTTTTCCAATTTTAATGCCTTTTAGTTCTTTTTCTTGCCTTATTGTTCTACAATAGGGTTTTAACATTTTTCTATATTCTCCTGCAGTACTTTTATTTATTTTTTTAAATTAGTTTTTATTGGAGTATATTTGATTTACAATGTTGTGTTGGTTTCAGGTGTACAACAAAGTCAATCAGTTATACATATACATATATCCACTATTCCCATATAGGTCATTACAGAGCAGTAGTTTTATTTTTAATTAAAAAACAATGTAAAGCTATAGTTTACAGGATGTGAGAGAATTTTCATGAAGGGCTTTTGCAGAAATATGCTAACCGTTTATGTAAATTATGTCGCTCAAATTTATGAGGACATCAGATGTGATCTCCTGTTAGCTCCGTTTTACACTTGGAGAAGCTAGAGCCTGAACAGGTGAAGTAATGTGTCCCACAGACAGTAGGTGACGAGACAGGATTTGAACCCAGATGCCCCCAGAGCCTCTCTTTTACTGCGATGCCTGTCTCTCTGAGGTTTATGATTCCCTCATTGATCCTGAAGATTCACGGAGCACCTGTATGTCCTGGCCCTGGGTGGTGCTGGAACCCGGGGATGTAAAGATCAACAGGCCAGATCCCTGTTTGCTGTGAGCTCACCCCAGGCTCCGGGGTTTTATTCCTCTCTGTCCCTTGGCACCCTTTCCGTCTTACGCTCTTGGGATGTAGGCCTTGCCTGAGGGTCCTCTTGCTGACCTGTCCCCACTCTCCTCCCTGGAAGGCCCAGGGCTCTCAGCTGTCATCTCGGGGCCTGACTTGGAGCCTGAGCTCCTGGCTGCCCAGGTGTTCCTGGGCGGTCACACCATCACCTCTGGTTCCTGGCCCCTTCCTGGTTCAGTACCCTGGTCAAGAGCCCGGCCCCAGTCACGCTACCAAGTCTCACCAGCTCCGCCTCTGTAACCTCTCTCGTCTTGTAGAAAGTGGGGTTTATCGCACTTTCAGGGGAGAGGAGTTGAGAGTGTGTGATGGCTGTGGCGTTTATCTGAGCGTTCATCATCTCCAGCAAACTCTGCACCCACTCAGGTGCTCTCTGTTACGCTCATTAAGGGGGTCCCGCTCAGCATCCGGTTGCCTGTTGCTGGGGGGCAGTGAGGGGACGTATTTGAGGCAGATTCTGTTTTCCAGACACCTTGTTTCTTCCTCAGGGAAATTCTTCCCTCCTGGGTTGCATCTCAAGATAGGACCAATAGACCTCTGTCTGCAGAGAATAAACGCACTGTTGCCAAAAGACTCGGGAGCCAACTCTGAAATCCACCTGCCCGGTGGTCTACGGCCTGGAGGCCATCTGTGTTCTTATAAAATGGGTGCTCCTCTGACACCCTCAGCTTTTTAAAAAATATATATTTATTATTTATTTGGTTGCACTGTGTCTTCTTGGTGGCATGTGGGCTCTTTAGTTGTGGCATGTGGGATCTAGTTCCCTGACCAGGGATCGAACCCAGGCCCCCTACATTGGGAGCGTGGAGTCTTAACCCCTGGACCACCAGGAAAGTCCCACCCTCAGCTTTTATGTTCAAATACTGGATGAACATTTTGGAAATGTTAGCCTCTGCTCAGTATAGTTTTTATCATTTTCCTTGTAAAACTTTTCTTTTTTAATTAATTAATTTATTTATTTATTTATTTATTTTTGGTTGTGTTGGGTCTTCGTTTCTGTGCAGGGGCTTTCTCCAGTTGCGGCGAGCGGGGGCCACTCTTCATCGTGGTGCGTGGGCCTCTCACTGTCGCAGCCTCTCCTGTTGCGGAGCACAGGCTCTAGATGCGCAGGCTCAGTAGTTGTGGCGCACGGGCCCAGTTGCTCCGCGGCATGTGGGATCTTCCCAGACCAGGGCTCGAACCCGTGTCCCCCGCATTGGCAGGCAGATTCTTAACCACTGCGCCACCAGGGAGGTCCCCCTTGTAAAGCTTTTGCCCATTTCTTGTTGAGGTTATCCCCATTTTATCCTTTTGTGGCCATTGTAGATGAGGCCTTCCCTTCCATCCTGTAATCTAAGTGGTTGTTGCTTGTATATTTGAGGGCTGTTAATTACTGTCTGTGAATTTTGTAGCTTGTTAAAATTCTGAATTCCTCTTATTTGAGTAGTATTCAGTTGATTCTCACAGGATTTCCAGGCATACAATCATATCGTGTACAAATAGTTTTATATTCTCCTTATCAGATGTTACACCACTGATTTCTTTTTCCTGCCTAAAGCCTCTAATAGAATAATAAATTGCTGTGGTGATAGTGGAAATGCTTGTCTTGTTCAGGACTTCAGAGATTGTGCTTCTGATGTTTCTCTACTAAATAGCATGCTGGATTTGGGGCTGACATACACATATACACACAATGTAAACACACATACATTTTTTTTTAAATCAGTCATCAATTTTATACACATCACTTTATACATGTCAATCCCAATCGCCCAATTCAGCACACCACCATCCCCACCCCACCGCAGTTTTCCCCCCTTGGTGTCCATACGTTTGTTCTCTACATCTGTGTCTCAACTTCTGCCCTGTAACCCGGTTCATCTGTACCATTTTTCTAGGTTCCACATACATGCGTTAATATACGATATTTGTTTTTCTCTTTCTGACTTACTTCACTCTGTATGACAGTCTCTAGATCCATCCACGTCTCAACAAATGACTCAATTTCGTTCCTTTTTATGGCTGAGTAATATTCCATTGTATATATGTACCACAACTTCTTTATCCATTCGTCTGTTGATGGGCATTTAGGTTGCTTCCATGACCTGGCTATTGTAAATAGTGCTGCAATGAACATTCGGGTGCATGTGTCTTTTTGAATTACGGTTTTCTCTGTGTATATGCCCAGTAGTGGGATTTCTGGGTCATATGGTAATTCTATTTTTAGTTTTTTAAGGAACCTCCATATTGTTCTCCGTAGTGGCTGTATCAATTTACATTCCCACCAACAGTGCAAGAGGGTTCCCTTTTCTCCACACCCTCTCCAGCATTTGTTGTTTGTAGATTTTCGGATGATGCCCATTCTAACTGGTGTGAGGTGCTACCTCATTGTAGTTTTGATTTGCATTTCTCTAATAACTAGTGATGTTGAGCAGATTTTCATGTCCTTTTTGGCCATCTGTATGTCTTCTTTGGAGAAATGTCCATTTAGGTCTTCTGCCCATTTTTTGATTGGGTTGTTTGTTTTTTTAATATTGAGCTGCATGAGCTGTTTATATATTTTGGAGATGAATCCTTTGTCCGTTGATTTGTTTGCAAATATTTTCTCCCATTCTGAGGGTTGCCTTTTCGTCTTGATTGTAGTTTCCTTTGCTTTGCAAAAGCTTTTAAGTTTCATTAGGTCCCATTTGTTTATTTTTGTTTTTATTTCCATTACTCTAGGAGGTGGATCAAAAAAGATCTTGCTGAGATTTATGTCAAAGAGTGTTCTTCCTATGTTTTCCTCTAAGAGTTTTATAGTGTCCGGGCTTACATTTAGGTCTCGAATCCATTTTGAGTTTATTTTTGTGTATGGTGTTAGGGAGTGTTCTAATTTCATTCTTTTACATGTAGCTGTTTTCCCAGCACCACTTACTGAAGAGACTGTCTTTTCTCCATTGTATATCTTTGCCTCCTTTGTCATAGATTAGTTGACCATAGGTGTGTGGGTTTATCTCTGGGCTTTCTATCCTGTTCCATTGATCTATATTTCTGTTTCTGTGCCAGTACCATACTGTCTTGATTACTGTAGCTTTGTAATATAGTCTGAAGTCAGGGAGTCTGATTCCTCCAGCTCCGTTTTTTTCCCTCAAGACTGCCTTGGCTATTAGGGGTCTTTTGTGTCTCCATACAAATTTTAAGGTTTTTTTGTTCTAGTTCTGTAAAAAGTGCCACTGGTAATTTGATAGGGATTGCATTGAATCTGTAGATTGCTTTGGGTAGTATAGTCATTTTCACAATATTGATTCTTCCTATCCAAGAACATGGTATATCTCTCCATCTCTTTGTGTCATCTCTGATTTCTTTCATCAGGGTCTTATAGTTTTCTGCATACAGGTCTTTTGTTTCCCTAGGTAGATTTATTCCTAGGTATTTTATTCTTTTTGTTGCAGTGGTAAATGGGAGTGTTTCCATAATTTCTCTTGCAGATTTTTCATCATTAGTGTATAGGAATGCAAGAGATTTCTGTGCATTAATTTTGTATCCTGCAACTTTACCAAATTCATTAATTAGCTCTAGCAGTTTTCTGCTGGCAGTTTTAGGATTCTCTATGTATAGTATCATGTCACCTGCAAACAGTGACAGTTTTACTTCTTCTTTTCCAATTCGTATTCCTTTTATTTCTTTTTCTTCTCTGATTGCCATGGCTAGGACTTCCAGAACTATGTTGAATAATAGTGGTGAGAGTGGACATCCTTGTCTCATTCCTGATCTTAGAAGAAATGCTTTCAGTTTTTCACAATTGACAATGATGTTTGCTGTGGGTTTGTCATATATGGCCTTTATTATGTTGAGGTAGGTTCCCTCTATGCCCACTTTCTGGAGAATTTGTATCATAAATGGGTGTTGAATTTTGTCAAAAGCTTTTTCTGCATCTATTGAGATGATCATATGGTTTTTATTCTTCAATATGTTAATATGGTGTATCACATTGATTGATTTGCATATATTGAAGAATCCTTGCATCCTTGGGTTAAATCCCACTTGATCGTGGTGTATGATCCTCTTAATGTGTTGTTGGATTCTGTTTGCTAGTATTTTGTTGAGGATTTTTGCATCTATATTCATCAGTGATATTGGTCTGTAATTTTCTTTTTTTGTAGTGTCTTTGGTTTTGGTATCAGGGTGATGGTGGCCTCATAGAATGAGTCTGGGAGTGTTCCTTCCTCTGCAATTTTTTGGAAGAGTTTGAGAAGGATAGGTGTTAGCTCTTCTCTAAATGTTTGATAGAATTCACCTGTGAAGCCATCTGGTCCTGGACTTTTGTTTGCTGGAAGATTTTTAATCACAAAAACACACATACATTAACAAACGTGTGTGCATGTCTTTTTTTAAATAATTAATTATTTATTTATTTTTGGCTGTGTTGGGTCTTCGTTTCTGTGAGAGGGCTTTCTCTAGTTGCGGCAAGCGGGGGCCACTCTTCATCACGGTGCGCGGACCTCTCACTGTTGTGGTCTCTCTTGTTGCGGAGCACAGGCTCCAGACGCGCAGGCTCAGTAGTTGTGGCTCACGGGCCTAGTTGCTCCGCGGCATGTGGGATCTTCCCAGACCAGGGCTCGAACCCGTGTCCCCTGCACTGGCAGGCGGACTCTCAACCACTGCGCCACCAGGGAAGCCCATGCGTTGGGTCTTTGTTGCTGTGTGCAGGCTTTCTCTAGTTGTGGTGAGCGGGGGCTATTCTCATTGCGGTGTGCGGGCTTCTCATTTTGGTGGCTTCTCGTTGCAGAGCACGGGCTCTAGGTGCATGGGCTTCAGTAGTTGTGGCACGCAGGCTCAGTAATTATGGCACATGGGCTCTACAGCGCAGGCTCAGTAGTTGTGGCGCACGGGCTTAGTTGCTCCACAGCATGTGGGCTCTTCCCGGACCAGGGCTCGAACCCGTGTCCCCTGCATCGGCAGGCGGATTCCCAACCGCGGCGCCACCAGGGAAGCCGCAGACGTTTCATTCTGTTTTATGGCTGATCTCTGATGGAACGCTTACCTACCATAATCTTCTGTATCCATTCATCTCTTGATAAACACTTAGGTGCTTCCATATCTTAGCAACTGTAAATAATGCTGCTATGAACACTGGGGTGCATGTATCTTACCAAAATAATGTTTTTGTTTTTTTTGAATATATACCCAGGAGTGGAATTGCTGGATCATATGATAGTTCTATTTTTAGTTTTCTGAGGAACCTCCATACTGTTCTCCATAGTGGCTGCACTGATTTACATTCCCACCAACAGTGCACGAGGGTTCCCTTTTCTCCACATCCTCGCCAACACTTGTTATTTGTCTTCTTTTTGGTGATGGCCATTCTGACAGGTGTGAGATGATATCTCGTTGTGGTTTTGATTTCTATTTCACTGATTATTAGTGATATTGAGCATATTTTCATGTGCCTATTGGCCATCTGCATGTCCTCTTTGGAAAAATTTCTATTCAGTTCTGCCCATTTTTTAATCAGGTTGTTTTTTTGATGTTGAGTTGTATGAGCTATTTATGTATGTTGGATGTTAACCCTGTACTGATCATATACAAATATTTTCTCCCATTCAGTAGGTTTTCTTTACTTTTTGTTGATGTGCAAAAGATTTTCCTTTGCTGTGCAAAAGATTTTAAGTTTTATTAGGCGCCATTTGTTTATTTTTGCTTTTATTTCCTTTGTTTTAGGAGATGGATCAAAAAAAATTGCTACGATTTATGTCAAACAGTGTTCTGCCTATGTTTTCCTCTAGGAGTTTAATGATATCTGGTCTTACATTTAGGTCTTTAATCCATTTTGAGTTTATTTTTGTATATGATGTTAGAGAATGTTCTAATTTCATTCTTTTACATGTAGCTGTCCAGTTCTCCCAGCACCATTTATTGAAGAGACGTCTCTTCTCCATTGTATATTCTTGCCTCTTTGTCGTAGATTAATTGACAGTAAGTGTGTGGGTTTACTTCTGGGCTCTCTGTTCTGTTCCATTGATCTATGTGTCTGTTTTTGTGCCAGCATGGTACTGTTTTGATTACTGTAGCTTTGCAGTATAGTTTGAAGTCAGGGAATGTGATTCCTCCAGCTCTGTTCTTCTTTCTCAAGATTGTTTTGGCTATTCTTTTGTGTTTCCATACATATTTGAAAGTTATTTGTTCTAGTTCTGTGAAAAATACCATTGGTATTTTGACAGGGATTGCATTGAATCTATATATTGTGTTGGGTAAGATGGTCATTTAACAATATTAATTATTCCAGTCCAAGAACACAGGATATCTTTCCATCTATTTGTGTTGTCTTCAGTTTCTTTCATCAGTGTCTTATAGTTTTCCGAGTACAGGTCTTTTACCTGTAGGTTTATTCCTAGGTATTTTATTCTCTTTGATGCAATGGTAAATGGGATTGTTGCCTCAGTTTCTCTTGCTGATAGTTCGTTGTTAGTATACAGAAGTGCAATACAGTTGTTAGTATATATAGAAACAATCCCATTAATACTTTTAATTAAAAATAAAGTTTTTAGTGCCTGGGGAGATGATCCTATAAATTTTCTCCTTAGATCTCTTATGATGATAAATCATATTATTTGCTTTCTTCATATTGAACAATCCTGATTAGTATATGCTACTCTTTTAGTGAGCTGCTGGATTCTATTAATATTGTATTTAAGAATTTTGCGATGATAGTTATAAGACTGGTCAGTAGTTTCATTTCTTTGTGTAATCTTTGTAAGGTTATGACATTAACAGTATTAATATACACTTAACTACATAAGGAAAATTTAAAATGTTCCCTTTTTGTATTCCCTGGAACAATTTACATAGTATAGGAATATTATTATTATAAAGGTTTGGCTAAATTCTATGAAACTGTCATGCCGGGCATTTTGGAGGAGTTTGTTACAACTTTCACAATTTCTTCTCTGAAAATCAGTTTGTTTAGACTTTATATCTTTTTGGAGGGGGGTCAACTTTGGCAAATTATACATATTTTCAGAAATCTATCCATTTTATCATGATTCTAAATGTATAGAATTGTGCAAAACAATCTGTCATGTGCTTTTGGGGTAAGTTGTTGTATGTGTGTTCTGCATCTATATCCACATCTGCAATTTCTCTGGATTTCCTCAGTAACGATGAGTTGTATTTTCTGCAGAAAATAGTCTGATTCGAGGACTGACCGAATGCTGTAGTATGTATTCAAGTAGCTCCTTTTGTTCTGTGTCAACCAGTACATTTTGACCGTGTAAACAATTTTGAATCTGTCCCCATTGCTCTGTGAAATTTTAATCCTGCAGCTGTCGTGAGAGCCTTCTGTGTCCACACAAACAGAGGTGCTTAGTTTCTTATCCTGACTTTTTGGAAATGTTGTCATGTGATGGCTTAATGAGTAACTGTCCTCAAGGTCATGTCTCTTTTGATGACCAGTTCAGGCTGGGAGCCTGTGGGGTATTTGATCAGGGTCAAGCAGGATTTCGTCCTTCTCTGTTTGGGACACAGAGCTGCCAAGTATTTATTACGGTCTCATCCCTGCCAGGCACTGTCGTGGACACCACGGAAATACCGTTTAACCAAATAGCCAGAGCCTCTGCCTTATGAGCTGCTGGGGTTTCACAATTCAGCTTTACTTTAAAAAAGCAAAAAACATAAAAACCTCTACTCTAGTAGATGCTAAGCTCTTTAGAATATGAACACGTCCGATTTCCCTCTTTGTCCATAAAAGTGCCTCTCACTATTGGACTTATTTAGCAGGTGCTCAGATTTGTTAAATAACACTTTTAAACTATTAATTATACATTAACAACATGGAAATCTTGTGAAAATACATAAAAAATATAATGATGAAAATTAAAATTACCTCTAGTTCACTCCTCAAATATAAAACCTGAGGTATTTCAATGTATTTTATTTTATAAAATAAAATAAATATATAAATTTTTATTTTATAAAAATATAAAATTATTTTTCTCCTAGTACTTTTTCTGTTATTCACAAAAGTGGGGTTATACTGAATATGTAATTTTCCCTGGTCCCATGTTAAAGACATGGTTTTTATTAATTCTCTAGTATTTCCTTGTATCATTTATTTAATGCTTCCCTAATAGTGGCCATTTGAATTGCTCCCCTTTTATTTTTTAAATTGAAGTATTGCTGATTTACAATGTTAATTTCTGCTGTAGAGCAAAGTGACTCAGTTATATACATATATACATTCTTTTTTATGTTCTTTTCCATTATGGTTTATTCTAGGATATTGAATACAGTTCCCTGTGCTATACAGTAGGACCTTGTTGGACCATACCATTCTATGTGTAATAGTTTGCATCTACTAACCCCAAACTCCCAGTCCGTCCCTCCCCCGCCCCCCCAGCCCCGGCAACCACAAGTCTGTTCTCTGTGTCTATGAGTCTGTTTCTATTTCATAGATAAGTTCATTTGTGTCATATTTTAGATTCCACATATAAGTGATGTCATATGGTATTTGTCTTTCTCTTTCTGACTGACTTCACTTAGTATGATAATCTCTAGGTCCATCTATGTAGCTGCAAATGGCATTATTTCATTCTTTCTTATGGCTGAGTAGTATTCCATTGTGTATATGTACCACATCTTTATCCGTTCCTCTGCTGATGGACATTTAGGTTGTTTCCATGTCTTGGCTGTTGTGAATATGCTGCTATGAACATTGGGGTGCATGTATCTTTTTGAATTAGAGTTTTGTCCGGGTATATGCCCAGGAGTGGGATTGCTGGATCATGTAGCAACTCTATTTTTAGTTTTTTGAGGAATCTCCTTACTGTTTTCCATAGTAGCTGCACCAACTTACATTCCCACAAACAGCATAGGAGGGTTCCCTTTTCTCCACACCTTCTCCAGCATTTGTTATTTGTAGACGTTTTAACGATGGCCATTCTGACCAGTGTGAGGTGGTACCTCATTGTAGTTTTGATTTGCATTTCTCTGATCATTAGCGATGTTGTAAGTTGCTCCTCTTTTAAATAACATTGTGACGAGAATCCCAGGTATATGAATTATTAACGACATTCCTGAGTCTCTCCTTAGGATGGATTCCTAGGAATGGAATCAGTCCATCAAAGGCTATAAAGTGTCCATCCATCTGCTTCTCAACTCGAGAGGTTATTCCAGTGAAATGGCCAGGAGTCCACGGGAGGCCCAGCCTCAGTGACCCCTTGCCAACATGGGGCCCCAGACATGTGAACAGGTTAGCAGACTAATTCCCAGTTTATACTGGGTTCCAACTCAAGCCTAGACAGCTGGCTTTGTAGTGCAGTTACTCATATGTGAATGGGTATTTTATATCCACTTTGTTATGCAATGATATTTAAGTGGTTTAAATAGTTTCTTCTCATAAGGAGATAGGCATTGTTTATAATGTTTCTCAGTCATCTCTTGTACACAGCAATTGGAGAGATGGTTCTCAAAGTGGGCTTCTAGAAACATCAGGCCTCACAGGTACATGCACACACCCACCGAAAGCCTTCCAGTGGGTTCCCACTAGAGTTGGAATCAAACCTGGTCAGTGGTAAGCTTGAGTCTGATCCTGGTCCATAATTATCTAAAATTTTAGCGTAAGCTGCAGTTTACGCTGTGGATACAGTAGTTACGGGAGAATGTTAATGATGCCGGGAGGGGGCACTGCAGAAAATCTGAATGGGTTACTTGTTTCCAACCCACAGGTCTCTGGTTCGGATTGATGGTCTGTGTCTTCTTTCAAGCCCTCTTCTACTTGGTGTACACCTGGAGGATAAACTGGAACAGAGTGGCAGAGCAGGTAACAGAGGGCGGGTCCTCTTAGAGAGAAGAAGTCTTTCAGGGTGAAAATGGTAAGAAATCCATTGGCAGCATGACGCACTTTGATTAGTGAAATGCATCCAACGTGAGAGCTGGGAGGCAAAAGGAAATCCTGTGTCAGCACGTTTTCCTCTTAATGTGGAGTTAATTTAGTATCTACTAAGCAGGGCTCAGCCAGAAAAAAAGAGAATTCGCTTAGAAACTATTTTGCTGTTTTGTGTGGTAGTCTTAGAAAAGCAGTAGTGTTTCCTGTTTTTCCTGATCTGTTGTCTCGTTTTCGGCGTCTTAAAAAGGATCTTTTGGTCCATGGTTTCCTAAGAAATGCAAAATGCTAAGTGCCTGTGATCAGGGAAGTTCTTGGGGGCAGAACCTGTCCTGCGGGTTGAGGACTGGGATCCTGACCCTCTGGGCATCTCTGTGTTGAAGTGTGAGCCCTGCTGACTGCGTCAGGGTTTGAGAGGAGATGGGTGGGAGGCTGCCTGAGGGGAGGTGTCCTGGACAAAGAGCCGTGAGGAGGAGCTGAGCTGTGCAGACCGCCACCGTCTGCGTCTGGACCACCCTCGAGGGTTCGCAGCCCTTCTGCCTTTGACGTATCATGTCCTTCCTCCCTTCAGTGTGATTGCTGGAGGGAATGAAGTGTACAGGATGTTCAGTTGGACCATAAACTATCCCTTAGGTGACTGTACCATTTATCTTTAGACTTTATTCCTTTTATCGGGATTTAGGAGCAGTAAAGGCCACGGTGCAAAAAATATGTTATGTTTGCAACTATGGCAACAAGTGCAAACAGTTGCACTTATCAGCTCCCAATATTAATAAGTTGCACTTATCAGCTCATTTTTGTGAGCTGACATTGGGGCGAAGAATAGTGGTTTCTAGTGTCGTGTTCTACTGTCACTGGCGTTTTCAGGACCAAGCAAGACCGCGCTCGATGCTGTCACCTCTAGCGTAGTTTCCGAGGGAGCTTAACCACAGTTTAACAGCAGTGAACTGGCCTCACTTGACTGCACTTGCTTAACCTCTGTGACGCTTTGTTTAGGCACAGGTTCGAGCCGGGCTGAGCGGGACGAAAGAGGCCGTGCCCACTGCAATAGGTAAGGGAGTTTACGGGGGACGTTCTCCAATGTCCTTTATTTCTGGTTCTCACGCCTGGAACTCGGTGCATGAGCTCCTGCTCCCTTGCGCAGTAGCTTGTCTCTGCCTTTCTCATTGGGAGGCCAACTCTGCGTTCCCCTCTGGAACGTGCTTAATAACCCCACATGTAACAAACCATTTACAACGTAGGCTCGTGTCACCTTCAGGAATACCCTTTACTCAGACTAGCACGTAAGGAAATACCTCACTGTTCTCTGCAAACAGATCTGTCCATCCTAGAGAAAGAGGTAGCCGATGGGGTGATTCTACCTGATGTCATCCGACCTGAGAGCCAGGCCATGCAGCTGGTGGAGGAGAACAGCTCGTGTGGGGTGGCCACCATCGGGGAGGTCTTGACGGGGACCCAGCTGATTTTGTATCACGGGGCGGCTGTAGTTTTAGCTTTCGCTGTCCTGGTAGCAGGAATTGTAATAAGAGTTTTCACTGACTGTGGCTGAAACGGAATCACCGGGACAGTGGTTACGCTCTCAACTAAATGTGGAAAGGATACCACTTAGTTGAGATGTGTGCTTAGTTATTCTGAGAGTTTGCACGATCTTACTGCTTACTGAAGATCAAGAAAAGAGTTATAATTTTAAGTGAACTTTTCTCCCAAACATTAACTCTGTCATGGTTTTTAAATCTGCAAATCTGGTTTTCCCGGTTGTAAGTGTTCTTTATGCTGTCGTATATTTAATATCTTTCGTCTTCCAGGAAAGCAGGTCCTCGAACATTAACCGCTGGTCACGCTGTCTTTGTGTTTCTCTGTTACGTGTTCAGTCTTGTCCGTGAGTTTGTACGAAGTGCTGTCTAGTCCGGTCCCAGGTAGTGCCGTGTGAGCTTTTATAAAATAAAAACACTTTAAAATGTGTGCTCGGACTATTTCTACCTAAATCATAACTTGTAGCTTATTGCCTTTTAAGAAGTTTTTGTTAAACTTTTGTATTAATTAAAAAATAAATCTGTGTTCTCTCCTGCTGCTCAGCTCCCAGATGCCAGCATGTATGGCTGCACCTCTCGATGGAGATTTTTAGAGCCTTTTAAAGGGAATCTGACCAATCCAAATAGGAAATCCTAAAAAAAATGACTGACGGACATTGGAGCTTCCCCAACACAAAGCCCACCCGATGACCTGGAGAGCAGTGTTCCCCTGGAACACTATTAAATTAATAATTTAATTATTAAATTAAAATAATTTAATTTTTTAAAAAACTATTATACCATCTTGGTGTGAAGTGTCTCCCTGTCATTTTAGTTTGCAGTTCTAATGCACATTACTAATGACGTCGATCATCATTGCATAGGTTTACTGGCCATCTGTGTATCTATGTTTTCTGGAGAAATGTGCCCATGTTTACATTGAGTTGTTTGTTGCTGAGTTGTAAGAGAGTTTTTAATACACTCTGGATGCTGGGTCCTTATCAGATGGGTGTGGTTTGCAGTATTCTCCACCCCCAATTCTGTAGCCCATATTTTCACTTTCTCAATAGTGTCTGCTCTTTGAACAAAAAGTTATTAATTTTGATGAAGCCCAATTTATCTATTTTTTCTGTTGCTTTCATTTTTGTTGTCATATCTAAAAATCCACTGCCACATTCATTGTCAGAAAAAAAATTAAGTAAGTACTGTTGGAATATGAAAATAGAAGAAATTTAAAACTAAATAACAGCTTACAGGGACTCAGGAAAACACTTCACATAGGATTACTGGTTTGTTATAAAGGATACAACTCAGGAAGAGCCACATGGAAGAGATGCACAGGGTAAAGTACAGAGGTGACAGTGCTCAGGTGGTCTTTCTGATGACCAACTGCCCTCCTGAAGCTACGCAGGTGCCCCCCCATGAGTCACGTTATTAGCGTTAAACCCTAAACCTGAAACTTCTCTACAAAACAGTCTATTCTTAAAATGGGCACATGATCTGCATTGACATTTCTCCAAAGATGATGTACAAATTGCCAATAAACACATGAAAAGATGCTTAACATCTTAGCCATTAGACAAATGCAAAAGAAAACCCCAAGGAGATACCACTACACGTGCACTAAGTGGCTGTAATAAACACAGATACAGCACTGGCGTAGATGGGGAGAAACTGGAACCCTCATACATTAGTGGTAGGAATGTAAGATGGTGCCGCCACTATGGAATACAATTTCACAGTTCCACAAAAAGTGAAACAGAGTTACCATGTGACTCAGCAACTGTACTCCTGGGTATATACCCAAAGAACTGAAATACATGTCCACAGAGAAACTTCTACATGAATGTTCCTAGCAGCATTATTCAAGACAGCCAAAAACTGTTTAATGAAATTATAATATTCAAAATGCCCAGTTTTCAATACAAAATTACTATGCATGCAAAGAATCAAGAATGTATGGCCATTTACCAGGAAGAAAAGATTAATAGAGACTATCCCCAAATAAATATGCCCAGACAAGGGACAAAGAAGTAAAGGGAACTAGGAGCATGATCTCTCAACAAAGAGAGAATGCCAACAAAGAAATAAAGTACAGGAACCAAACATAAATCCTGGAGCTGAATAATACGAAACCTGAAATGAAAATGTCACTGCAGGGGTTCTGCGGCAGATTGGAGCAGGCAGAAGGAAGCCGGGGAATTTGAAGGAAGGACTGATCTGACACCAACTGGGTGTTTGTTTACAACTCAGCTCAAGTCTGACACTAACAAACTGGAGTCAACATCAGATCCCACAAGTTAAAGGACCACATCTCCAAAACGACTGCCCTTCAGATGCCAGCCACAAGTGGGGTCCCCAGGCCAGCCACAAATAGCCAATAAGCACAAGAAAAGATGCCCAACATCATTAGCCATTTAGGAAATACACATTAAAACCACAATGAGATAGCACCTCACACCTATTATGATGCCTATAATCACAAAGTAAAATATTTTAAAATAAGTGTTGGTAAGGATGTGGAGAAATATGGAACTCTTGTGCATTGCTGGTAAGAATGTAAAGTGATGCAAGCTACTGTGAAAAACAGTTTGGCGGTTCCTCAAAAACTTAAACATAGAAATACCGTATTATCCAGCAGTTCCACTACTAGGTTATACCCAAAAGAATTAAAAGCAGGGACTCGAACAGATACTTGTACACCAGTGTTCACCACAGCATTACTCACGATAGGTGACGGAAACAACCCAAGTGTCCCTCACAAATGAATGGATTTATGTGTATACAAAGGAATATTATTCAGCCATAAAAAGAATGAAATTCTGACACATGCTACAACATGCATGAATCTTGAGAGCATTATGCTAAGTGAAATAAGCCAGATACAAGAGGACAGAAATAGTAGGATTCCACTTACATGAGGTACCTAGAGTAGGGAAATTCATAGAGACAGAATAAGAGTTACCAGGGATTGGGGGAGGGGGAAATGGGGAGTTACTATTTAATGGGTACAGGGTTTCTGTTTGGGATGATGAAAAAGATCTGGAAATGGACAGTGGTGACAACAGCATTTTGAATGTACTTAATGCCAATGAAATCTACACTTAAAAATTAAGAAAATGACAACTTTCATGCTATATATATTGTAGTACAATAGAAAGGATGAAAGGCAGAAAAATTAATGCTACTATATCAATATGTACTGCTGTTCTTGGAAAAAAGAACAGAATAGAAGAAGTATTCAAACAAGTAATAGCATGAACTCTGACACTTTAATGGGTACTCTGTACCTAAAAAACAAACAAAAATCAATACTAAGATAGAGCCCGATGACAATTCTGTTCTCTGATGACAAGTAATGTCTAGATCTTTAGGAAGAAAGAGCAAATCACCTACAAAGCAGAAAAAAAAAATCAGGTGGTTTCGCAATTTCTTCAACATAGCTGCATTAATTTCTAGCGGACACTACAGCAATGTCCGCTAGAAGCAAGAAAAATGTGACCCAGGACCATGTGTCCCTCAGATGCTGAATAAAGCCAACAAACACATAAATATCCTCAAGCATGTAACAACTCAGCAGCTATAGCACCCCTGGCTATTAAAAAAAAAAAAACTGCTTGCAATCAAAATAATTCAGGAATTGGACTCTTTGGTAGAACAACGTGAGTTGTGATCATAGAACAGAATGTAAATGTAAAAATAATGTTTTTTAAAAAATCAGGAGGCAGGGAATGCGGAGGTGGGATAAAGCATAAATTCCCTAATTTTTATGTTTTCATATCAGTAAATCCTATGGAAGGTTGAAAGCTGGGGTCTAAACAAGCTTCAACTTCTTTTTTTAAATAACTTTTTTACACTAAGAGCTATTTTAATTAAATACTGTCTCATTATGAAACCTCACTTGAAATTCAGCAATTCAGTTTCAGTTTAGTCTTTCATTGAATTTAAGAGTAAATTTAATTGCATTAAAAAATAGTACTACAGATTCCCATTGTTATCAGCTTATTTAACTTTCTATCCTCACGTGTATGTATGAGAGAGATCTGGAATGACATTCACTAAATGTCCCCAGTAAGTAGTGTTATTTCTGAGAGGAGGAATCTGGAATTATTTTATTCCTCTTTGCTTTGTATAATTCCGTATTACTTAAATTTTTAAAACTAATGACTAATGTCATTTTTACAAAACAACAGTAAGTTATTTCTTTACAAAGAACTGGCCCCTTCACGCACTAAGGCCATGAAGTATTCAAGAACTTTTCAGGGCAGCAGAGACAAGGACCCCACCAGACACCTCTACCTCCGCTGACCCCCAGCAGGGGCCTACAGCCTGGAGAAGGTCCCTGGACACTCTGAAAGCCAGACTGTCACAGTGTGATCTCAGATTACTTTTTTTAAAAGTGTGTGTGACAGAGAGGTCCCCAAACTTTCCTGGTTAATGGCACTGTTCGTTAGTGCCTTAGCAATATGTTTTTCATGGCACCCTGTGGCCAAAAGAAATACCTATTCATTAATTAGTTAAGTTGATAATTACTCATAGCCTAACAATTTAGTAGCTATTGAAAAAATAATACACATAAATGGAAAAAAATAATAGTCTTTTTTGTCTCATTCTTAAGTGGACGCCTGCACCTGCTGGGCACTGAACAACTTCTCAGGCCCTGAGGTCAGGTTGGACGCTGCTACCCTCACTGCCTTTTTCACACTGACTTTCACACAACGTTTTATCACAGCAACTGCTGAGATAAGTTTTTCAAAGATACGACGACATCATTAAAAAAATACATGATGCGTTCTAACGTTAGAGCTGTAAAATGCCTTCAGCTGATAGCTTGCGTGGTGTATAACAGGCATTAAGCCTCATTCTGTTTCCCTTGAAATTTTAAAATACTCTGAAATGTGCCTGTGGATTCACTGCTATCCCCAGAGCACCTTGGCCCAGAGTTTGGGAACCAAACCGTGAGTACGTATAAGAAAAAAGTCTGAAAGTATACAGCACATTAGCAGAGGATACTTCGGAGTGATGGTATTACACATAGTTTTTACTTGTCTATACTTCTCTGTATTTACTGGAAAAAAATTATGCATTACTTCTACAATCAGGAAAAGCAAATAATTAGGCAGCCACCAGATTCCCAAACATTAAAAATTAAAGCAATATCAAGAGTTCCTTATGACCCAGCAATCCCACTCCTGGGCATATATCCAGAAAAGACAAAAACTCTAATTTGAAAAGACACATGCACCCCAATGTTCATAATGGCACTATTCACAATAGCCAAGACATGGAAGCAACCTAAATGTCCATCAACAGATGAATGGATAAAGAGAATGTGGTACGTATATACAATGGAATATCAGCCATGAAAAAGAATGAAATAATGCCATTTGCAGCAACATGGATGGACCTAGAGATTATCATACTAAGTGAAGTTAGTCAGAAAGAGAAAGACAAATACCATGTGATATCACTCATATGTGGAATCTAAAAAAAATGATAACAAATGAACTTATTTACAAAACAAATAGACTCACAGACATAGAAAACAAATGGTTACCAAAGGGGAAAGGGGGGCAGGGATAAATTACGAATTTGGGATTAACAGATACACACTACTATATATAAAGTAGATAATCAACAAGGACCTACTGTATAGCACAGGGAACTATACTCAATATATTGTAATGACCTATAATGAAAATTATCAGTTATAATGTACATATATATATATAAAACTGAATCACTTCGCTATACATCTGAAACTAACACAACATTGTAAATCAACTGTACTCAAAAAAAAGGCCATATCAAGTGTCATCAAGGATGTGAAATAACAGGAACTCGTATACACTACTAGCGAGACTGTTAACTTGTAGAACCACTGGTTTTTAAAAAATTAAAAAATATTTTTTTAGGGCTTCCCTGGTGGCGCAGTGGTTACGACTCTGCCTGCCAATGCAGGGGACACGGGTTCGAGCCCTGGTCTGGGAAGAGCCCACGTGCCTCGGTGCAACTAAGCCCGTGCACCACAACTACTGAGCCTGCACTCTACAGCTCACAAGACACAACTACTGAGCCCACGTGTCACAACTACTGAAGCCCGCACACCTAGAGCCCATGCTCCGTAACAAAAGAAGCCACCTCAATGAGAAGCCCGCGCACTGCAACGAAGAGTAGCCCCTGCTCGCCGCAACTAGAGAAAGCCCACGCGCAGCAACAAAGACCCAACACAGCCAAAAATAAATAAATAAAATAAGTTTATAAAAAAAATAATAATAATATTGGCTTCTATATTTGACTATGTA
Source organism: Balaenoptera musculus (assembly GCF_009873245.2). NCBI lineage: Eukaryota > Metazoa > Chordata > Mammalia > Artiodactyla > Balaenopteridae > Balaenoptera > Balaenoptera musculus. The sequence goes on along the minus strand of NC_045804.1, from coordinate 57,959,474 downwards.
GTTACTTTTATCAGTGATTTTCATTTCTTCACATTGCTTTGTATTATTACCTAAGGCCCCTTCATTTCAACCTAAAAGACTCCCCTTTGCATTTCTTATAGTGCAGGCCTACTAGTGACACATTTTTTCAGCTCTTGTTTATCTGGGAGTGTTTTAATATTCCTGTCCTCTGGATAGTTCTGCCAAATAAAGGATTCCTGGTTGACAGTTTTTTCTCCCAGCACTTTAAATCTGTCATCCCCCCATCTTCTGGCCTCCATGGTATTTGATGGGAAAGTGGCTGTCAGTCTTACTGAGGATTCCCTTCTGCATGATAAGTCACTTCTTTCCTGCTTTCAAAATTCTCCCTTTGTCTTTGTCTTTGTACAACTTGATTATAATACGTCTCAGTGTGGGTCTCTTTGAATTTATCTTGCTTTGAGCTAATTGAGGTTACTGGATTTGTAGATCCATGTATTTCATCGACTTGGGGAAGTTTCTGACCTTTCTTCAAATATTCCTTCTGCTCCTTTTATCCTCTTCTGGCACTCCCATTATGAATATGTTGCTACACTGGATGGTGTCTTATAGATCTTTAGGCTCTGCTTATTTTTCTTCAGTCCTTTTTATTCCTTTCTGCTCTTCATGCTGGATAATCTCAAGTGACCTATTCTGATATAATGAGTATATCTGGATTCTGACCCCCAGTTCCTGGCACAAAGCTTTAAAAATGCTTGGACTTTCCTGAGTGATAGGAGTGTTTGTAGCATGAGGTGACACATGCAGGGGCCCTTAGACAGCTGCAGGATGGGGGCTGGTCACTAAAAAACCAACCACACATGTAGAGGGTTGGAAATTTCAGCCTCACCTCCCTGATCTCCCCGAGAGGCTAGAGAGTGAGTTCAATCACACCAATGGTGTAATCAATCATATCTATGTATCAGTAATAAAACTCCATATAAAAATTCTGGGCTATAAAACCCAGGGGAGCTTCCTGCTTGGTGAACACTTGATATACTGGGAGGGTGATGGGCTCAGACCCCGAGAGGAGAGGGCCTGGAAGCTCTGCATCATCTCTGGCCCCCAGACCTTGCCTTAGTTCCTACATCTGGTGTTCCTCGGTTGTTTCTTTTATAAAATTCATAATCATAAGTATAGCATTTTCAGTGTGTTCTGGGACACACTCTAGCCAAGTACAGAATGGAGGAAGCTGTGGGAAATGCTGAATTTATAGTCTAGTCAGCCAAGCAGAAGTGTGGGTATCCTGGCATCCCACTTGTGGCTGGTACCTGAAGGGAGTGCAGTCTGCTGAGGACACTGCCCTTCAGCTTGTGGCATCTGATGCTTACTAACTTGAGTTCAGAACTGAATTGAACTGAGTTGTAGACACACAGCTGGTGTCAGCAGAGTCCTATATTCAAGTTCATTGATTCTTTCTTCCACCTATTCCAATTTGCTCCTAAAACCACCAAGTAATATTTTCATTTCAGATACAGTATTATTCAGGATTTCTATTTTGTTCCTATACTTCCTATTTCTTTGTTTGGAATTCTCTATTTGTTGAGACATCATGCTCTTGGTTTCCTTTAGCTCTTTGAGCGTTTTAAGACTGTTAATTTAGGGACTTCCCTGGTGGTGCAGTGGTTTAAGACTCCGCACTCCCAATGCTAGGGGCCCGGGTTCGATCCCTGGCCAGGGAACTAGATCCCACATGCATGCCACAACTAAGAGGTCACATGCCACAACTAAGGAGCCTGCGTGCTGCAACTAAGGAGCCTGTGAGGCACAACTAAAGGAGGCACAACTAAGACCCGGTGCAACCAACTAAATAAATAGATAAATATTAAAAAAAAAAAAAGACAAACGATTTCTCAGAAAAGTTCACTGTCTGGCTTCTTCAGGTACAATGTCTATTAATCTTTTCTTCCTGTGAAGCGGCCACACATTTCTGATTTTTTGCATGCCTAGTAATTTTATATTAAAAATTGGGAATTTTGACTATTACAATCTGGCAATTCTGGAGTCAGATACTTTCCACTCCCACTGCTTGATAAAGATTACTTTTTTTTTTTTTTTTTTTTTTTTACTTTTTAAAACTATTTTTGTTAGAACAGTCTTCTTTCTTGTGTATGGCCACTGAGTCGCTGTTCCATTACCTTAGTGGTCACCTAGTGATTTCACAGAAATTTCCTTAAAGAGTTTTTGGCTATTCTGAATAGTGCTTCTGGGAACATTCACGTAGAAGCTTCTGTGTGGACATGCGTTTTCCATTCTCTTGGGTATATACCCAGGAGTACAACTGCTGGGTCATACGGTAACTCTCTGTTTCACTTTTTGAGTAACTGTGAAATTGTTTTCCACAGTGGCTGCACCGTTTCTCCAAATCTAGGCCAACACTTGTGGTCATCACTGCCACCAGGTGTATGCGGTGTCTCCTTGTGTGTTCATCTGTATGAGTCTAACGGCTAACGTATTGAGCATTCTCATGTGCTTACTGTCCATTTTTATATTACCCTTGGAGAAATGCCAATGCAGACCCTTTGCCCATTTTAAAAACAGACTTAATTTTTAAAGCAGTTTCGGGTTTACAGAAAAATTTCACAGAAGTACATAGTTCCCACCAATGCTGCCCCTCACAGACCCATGCACAGATTCTCTTATTAACATTGTGCATTAGAGTAATAAATTTGTTACAATTGATGAATGAACTTTGCTACATTATTATTAACTAAAGTCCATAGTTTACATTGGGGTTGACTCTTGGTATCATCTAGTTCGATGGGTTCTTCAGACAAATGTATTTCATGTACCTACCATGACAGTATCATACAGAGTTAGCTTCACTGCCCTGAAAATGCCTTTTGCTCATGGACTACTCTCTCCCCACACCCAAACCCCTGGCAGCCACCCATCTTTATTACGGGTTCCCCAACTCCAGCAGGTCATATAGCTGGAATCATAGGATATGGAGCCTTTTCAGACTGGCTGCTCTCACTTAGGGATCCTCCAGGTCTTTTCACGGCTTGAGAGCTCTTTTCTTTTGACCACTGAGTAAAATTCCTTTGTATGGATGTAGTACAGTTTGATTATCTAGTCACTGATTGAAGCACATCTGGTTGCTTCCAAGTTTGGGCAATTAAGGATAAAGCTGCTGGGCTTCCCTGGTGGCACAGTGGTTAAGAATCCACCTGCCAATGCAGGGGACACAAGTTCGAGCCCTGGTCTGGGAAGATCCCACATGCCGTGGAGCAACTAAGCCTGCGCGCCACAATTACTGAGCCTGCGCTCTAGAGCCCGCGAGCCACAACTACTGAGCCCGTGTGCCTAGAGCCCGTGCTCTGCATAACAGAAGACACTGTAATGAGAAGCCTGTGCACTGCAACGAAGAGTAGCCCCCACTCGCTGCAGCTAGAGAAAGCCCGTGCGCAGCAACAAAAACCCAATGCAGCCAAAAATAAATAAATAAAATAAATAAATTTCAAAAAAAACCAATAAAGTTGCTAGGGACTTCCCTGGTGGTCCAGTGGGAAAGACTCTGCACTCCCAATGCAGGGGGCCCAGGTTCAATCCCTGGTCAGGGAACTAGATCCCGCATGCACGCCACAACTAAGAGTTCGCATGCTGCAACTAGGAAGTGTCTGCATGCCGCAACCAAGAAGTCCACATGCTGCAACTAAGATCCCGTGTGCCGCAACTGGGACTGAGCACGGCCAAAAATAAATTAAAAAAACAAAAAAAGAAATAATAAAGCTGCTATTAACATTTGTGTCCAAGGTTTACGTGTAAATGTAAGTTTTCAACTCATTTGGGTAAATAAGTGCACCATGAACACTGGACAATATTGTAAGCCTATGCTCACCACCTTTGTAAGACACTGTCAAACTCTCCCGAAGTGGCTGTACCATTCTGGGCTCCTACCAACAATGTATGAGCGTTCCTGCTGTTCCACATCTCCGCAAGCATTGGGTGTTGTCAGCGTTCCAGAGTTTGGCCATAGGTAAAATCTAACAGGTAGATTAGATTCTACTAGGTATAGAGTGGTATCTCGTTGTTTTAGTCTGCAATTCCCTGATGACTTACGGTGTTGAGCATCTACTCATATGCTAATTTGCCATCTATACTCTTTGATACGGTGACTAGTCAGATCTTCTGCCCATTTTTTAATTGGGTTGTTTTCATATTATTGAATCTAAAGTGTTCTTTCTGGGCGGAGTCAAGATGGCGGTGTGGGAAGATGCAGAGTTAGCGTCTCCCCACATCTAGGGCACCTGCCAGCTGCTGGTGGGGGACTCTGACCCCCAAGGAGACAGAGGAACCCCAAGGTGAACTGGTAGGACGTAGCGGGACTGAGCGGGGAGGAGCAGTGGAGGCCAGAAAGGTCCGGCGCCCCTGAGGCCGGGGGATCAGGAGAGGCAGGCGGGAGGGGCCCTCCCAGACCGGAGGAGCAGGAGAGGAAAGAAGGGCGTCTGCCCCGCCCACTCGAGCCCAGGAAGCCTGCTGGGCTCCCAGGTGAGGTCCCCTGACCTCTGAGACCAGGGGTGCAGGGCACGCCTGGGCCTCTTCTGTTCCTTGAGCCTAAGCCCCACTCCCCACAGCCCCCAGGGCCTTTTCCAGCCCTGTGGGTCCTGAGCATTGGCCCCGCCCACTGCCCAAACCATGCCCTTGCTTAGGCCCCGCTCTCCATAGCCAAGGCCTTTCCCCCCCTCTTTTTTTCCCTTCTCCTCTTTTTTTTTTTTTTTTTACTATTGTGGTACTGTTGTACCTCCTGGTTGTTGACTCATCTATGTTTTTACTTTTATATTCTCCCTAACTTATCTGTTAGATTCCTAGTCTAATTTTATTTTTTACTTTGTTATTTTTTTTTTTTTGCCGCCCCAGGTGGCTTGCAGGATTTTGGTTCACGAGCCTGGGGTCGGGCCGAAGCTCCTGCGGCAGGAGCTCCGAGTCCGAACCACTGGACTAACAGAGAACCTCAGACCCCAGGGAATATTCTTCGGAGTGAGGTCTCACGGAGTTCCTCATCTCAGCACCAAAACCCAGCTCTACCCACTAGACTACAAACCCCAGAGTTGGAAACCTCAGGCCAAACAATCAGTAAGACAGGAAAACAATTCCACTCTTAAAAAAAAAGAAAAAATGAGATGGCAAAAAAGTAAGTCATAGATGAAGGAGCAAAGTAAAAACCTACAAAACCAAATAAATGAAGAGGAAATAGGCAATCTCCCTGAAAAAGAATTCAGAGTAATGATAGTAAAGATGATCCAGTATCTCAGAAATAGAATGGAGGCACGGATTGAGAAAATACAAGAAATGTTTAACAAAGATCTAGAAGAACTAAAGAACAAACAAACAGAGATGAACAACATAATAACTCAAAATGAAAAATACACTAGAAGGAATCAATAACAGAATGAGGCAGAAGAACGAATAAGTGAGCTGGAAGACAAAATGGTGGAAATACCTGCCAAGGAACAGAATAAAGAAAAAAGAATGAAAAGAATTGAAGACAATCTCAGAGACCTCTGGGACGACAATAAACGCACCAACATTCGAAGTACAGGGGTCTCAGAAGAAGAAGAGAAAAAGAAAGGGTCTGAGAAAATATTTGAAGAGATTATAGTTGAAAACTTCCCTAACATGGGAAAGGAAACAGTCACTCAACTCCAGGAAGCACAGAGAGTCCCATACAGGATAAACCCTAGGAAAAACACACCAAGACACATATTAATCAAACTAACAAAAATGAAATTCAAAGAAAAATATTAAAAGCAGCGAGGGAAAAACAAAAAATAACATACAAAGGAATCCCCATAAGGTTATCAGCTGATTTTTCAGTGGAAACTCTGCAGGCCAGAAGGGAATGGCAGGACATACTTAAAGTGATGAAAGAGAAAAACCTACAACCAAGATTACTCTACCCTGCAAGGATCTCATTCAGATTCGATGGGGAAGTCAAAAGCTTTTCAGACAAGCAAAGGCTAAGATAATTCAGCACCTCCAAACCAGCTTTACAACAAATGCTAAAGAAACTTCTCTAAGCAGGAAACACAAGACAAGAAAAAGACCCACAAAAACAAACCCAAAACAATTAAGAAAATGGTAATAGGAACATACATATCATTAATGACTTTGAATGTAAATGGATTAAATGCCCCAACCAAAAGATACAGACAGGCTGAATGGATACAAAAACAAGACCCATATATATGCTGTCTACAAGAGACTCACTTCAGACCTAGGGACACATACAGACTGAAAGTGAAGGGATGGAAAAAGATATTCCATGCAAATGGAAATCAAAAGAAAGCTGAAGTAGCAATACTCGTATCAGAAAAAATAGACTTTAAAATAAAGACTGTTACAAAAGATAAGGAGGGACACTACAGAATGATCAAAGGATCAATCCAAGAAGAAGATATAACAGTTGCAAATGTTTATGCACCCAACATAGGAGCACCTCAATACATAAGGCAAGTGCTAACAACCATGAAAGGAGAAATTGACAGTAACACAATAAAAGTAGAGGACTTTAACATCCCACTTACACCAATGGACAGATCATCCAAACAGAAAATAAATAAGGAAACACAAGCTTTAAATGATACAATAGATCAGATAGACCTAATTGATATTTATAGAACATTCCACCCAAAAGTGGCAGAATACACTTTCTTCTCAAGTGCACATGGAACATTCTCCAGGATAAGATCACATCTTGAGTCACAAATCAAGTCTCGGAAAATTTAAGAAAATTGAAATCGTATCAAGTATCTTTTCTGACCACGATGCTATGAGACTGGAAATCAATTACAGGAAAAAAACTGTAAAAAACACAAACACATGGAGGTTAAACAGTACGCTACTAAATAACCAAGAGATCACTGAAGAAATCAAAGAAGAAATAAAAAAATACATAGAAACAATGAAAACACGACGACCCAAAACCTATGGGACGCAGCAAAAACAGTTCTAAGAGGGAAGTTTATAGCAATACAATCTCACGTCAAGAAACAAGAACAATCTCAAATAAACAATCTAACCCTACACTTAAAACAACTAAAGAAACAAGAACAAAGAAAACCCAAAGTCAGTAGAAGGAAAGAAATCATAAAGATCAGAGCAGAAATAAATGAAGTAGAAACTAAGAAAACAATAGCGAAGATCAATAAAACTAAAAGCTGGTTCTTTGAGAAGATAAACAAAATTGATAAACCCTTAGCCAGACTCATCAAGAAAAAAAGGGAGAGGATGCAAATCAATAAAATTAGAAATGCAAAAGGAGATATCACAACTGACACTGCACAAATACAAAGGATTATAAGAGACTACTACAAACAACTATATGCCAATAAAATAGACAACCATGAAGAAATGGACAAATTCTTGGAAAGGTACAATTTTCCACGACTGAACCAGGAAGAACTAGAAAATATAAACAGACCTATCACAAATAATGAAATTGAAACCGTAATTAAAAATCTTCCAACAACCAAAAGTCCAGAACCAGATGGCTTCACAGGCGAATTCTAGCAAACATTTAGAGAAGAGCTAACACCTATCCTTCTCAAACTCTTCCAAAACATTGCAGAGGGAGAAACACTCCCAAACTCATTCTATGAGGCCACCATTGCCCTGATACCAAAACCAGAAAAAGATATCACAAAAAAAGAAAATTATAGACCAATATCACTGATGAACATATATGCAAAAATCCTGAACAAAATACTAGCAAACAGAATCCAACAGCACATTAAAAGGATCATACACCATGATCAAGTGGGATTTATCCCAGGGATGCAAGAAATCTTCAATATATGCAAATCAATCAATGTGATACACATTAACAAATTAAGGAATAAAAACCATATGATCATCTCAATAGATGCAGAAAAAGCTTTTGCCAAATTCAACACCCATTTATGATAAAAACTCTCTAGAAAATGGGCATGGAGGGAACCTACCTCAACATAATAAAGGCTATATATGACAAACCTACAGCAAGGATCACACTCAGTGGTGAAAAACTGAAAGCATTTCCACTAAGATCAGGAACAAGACAAGGATGTCCACTCTCGCCACTCTTATTCAACATAGTTTTGGAAGTCCTAGCCACGGCAATCAGGGAAGAAAAAGAAATAAAGGGAATACAAATTGGAAAAGAAGAAGTAAAACTGTCACTGTTTGCTGATGACATGATACTATATATAGAAAATCCTAAAGATGCCACAAGAAAACTACTAGAACTAATCAATGAATTTGGTAAGGTTGCAGGATACAAAATTAATTCACAGAAATCTCTGGCATTCCTATACACCAACAACGAAAAATCAGAAAGAGAAATTAAGGAAACACTCCCATTTACCACTGCAACAAAAAGAATAAAATACCTAGGAATAAACCTGCCTAAGGAGGTGAAAGACTTGTACTCAGAAAACTATAAAACACTGATGATAGAAATAAAAGATGACATAAACAGATGGAGAAATATACCATGTTCTTGGATTGGAAGAATCAATATTGTGAAAATGACTATACTACCCAAAGCAATCTACAGATTCAACGCAATCCCTATCAAACTACCAATGGCATTCTTCAGAGGTTTAGAACAAAAAATTTTACAATTCGTATGGAAACACAAAACACCCCGAATAGCCAAGGCAATCTTGAGAAAGAAAAACGGAGTTGGAGGAATCAGGCTCCCCGACTTCAAACTATACCACAAAGCTACAGTAATCAAGACAGTATGGTACTGGCACAAAATCAGAAATATAGATCAATGGTACAAGATACAGTGCCCAGAGATAAAACCACGCACATATGGGCACCTAATTTACGACAAAGGAGGCAAGAACATACAATGGAGAAAAGACAGCCTCTTCAATAAGTGGTGCTGGGAAAACTGGACAGCTACATGTAAAAGAATGAAATTAGAACACTCCCTAACACCATACACAAAAATAAACTCCAAATGGATTAAAGACTTAAATGTAAGACCAGACACTATAAAACTCTTAGAGGAAAACATAGGAAAAACACTCTTTGACATAAACCACAGCAAGATCTTTTTTGACCCACCTCCTAGAGTAACAGAAATAAAAACAAAAATAAACAAATGGGGGCTTCCCTGGTGGCGCAGTGGTTGAGAATCCTCCTGCCAATGCAGGGGACACAGGTTCGAGCCCTGGTCTGGGAAGATCCCACATGCCGCGGAGCAACTGGGCCCATGAGCCACAACTACTGAGCCTGCGCGTCTGGAGCCTGTGCTCCGCAACAAGAGAGGCCATGATAGTGAGAGGCCCGCGCACCGCGATGAAGAGTGGCCCCCGCTTGCCACAACTAGAGAAAGCCCTCGCACAGAAGCGAAGACCCAACACAGCTAAAAATAAATAAATTAATTTAATAAAATAAAATAAAATAAAATAAACAAATGGGACTTAAACTTCAAAGCTTTTGCACAGCAAAGGAAACCATAAACAATACAAAAAGACAACCCTCAGAATGGGTGAAAATATTTGCAAATGAAATAACAAAGGATTAATCTCTAAAATATACAAACAGCTTATGGAGCTCAATATCAAAAAAAACCAAACAATCCAGTTAAAAAATGGGTGGAAGACCTAAATAGACATTTCACCAAGGAAGACATACAGATGGCCAAGAGGCACATGAAAAGATGCTCAACATCACTAATTATTAGAGAAATGCAAATCAAAACTACAATGAGGTATCACCTCACGCCAGTCAGAATGGACATTATCAAAAAATATAGAAACAATAAGAGCTGGAATTCTAGGGTGTGGTGAAAAGGGAACCCTTCTGCACTGTTGGTGGGATGTAAATTGATAAAACCACTATGGAAAACAGTATGGAGGTTCCTTAAAAAACTAAAAATAGAACTACCATATGACCCAGCAATCCCACTACTGGGCATATACCCTGAGAAAACTGTAATTCAAAAAGAGTCATGTACCACAATGTTCATTGCAGCTCTGTTTACAATAGCTAGGACATGGAACCAACCTAAATGTCCATCGACAGATGAATGGATAAAGAAGATGTGGCACATATATAGAATGGAATATTACTCAGCCATAAAAGGAAATGAAATTGAGTTATTTGTAGTGAGGTGGATGGACCTAGAGTATGTCATACAGAGTGAAGTAAGTCAGAAAGAGAAAAACAAATGCTAACACATATATATGGAATCTAAGAAAAAAAAAAAAAGGTACTGATGGACCTAGTAGCAGGGCAGGAATAAAGAGGTGGACATAGAAAATAGACTTGAGGTTATGGGGTGGGAGGGTGAAGCTGGGGCAAAGTGAGAGTAGCATCGATATACATACGCTACCGAATGTAAAACAGATAGCTGGTGAGAAGCAGCAGCATAGCACAGGGAGATCAGCTCTGTGCTTTGCGATGACCTAGAGGGGTGGGATAGGGAGGGTGGGAGGGAGACGCAAGAGGGAGGAGACATGGGGATATATGTATACGTATAGCTGATTCACTTTGTTGTGCAACAGAAACTAACACAGTACTGTGAAGTAATTATACTCCAATGAAGATCTATTAAAAAAAAAAAAGAAGATTTAATACAGGAAAAAAAAATAAAGTGTTCTTTCTATTGTACATTTTGGATACCAGTCCTTTTTCAGATATGTTTTTTAGAGATTTTTTCCTAGTCCCTATCTTATCTTTTCATTCTATTAACAGTGTTTTTTGCAGAGCAGAAATTTAAAACTTTAATGAAGTTCAACTATCAATTTGACAATGTCCTTAGTGTCTATATAATCAGTCATAATTCCAATTATTATTTAAAAATTCTCTATGTCACAGAAATAATCAAATTTCCTTGTCAACTGCATCATTTTTTTTAATCGTCAAATCTCACCAAATCTTTCACCATGGCTATTTTTACATCTTTTATCTTTCACAGTTATTATTTTACCTTTGATTCTTCTCTGAAAGCATTTACAATCAATTACAGGGAAAAAATGCTTCATCTTCAAGGAGATTCATGGAAAGGACCCTGACAAGTACTCCAGAATACAGGTTTTTGACAACTTTAAGATCATACTACTGAACTGGGTAAGAATTTTTAGAACTCTAATGAAGAAATTGATTCATAAAACTGCTAACCCAAGATATAGCAAAACAAGACTTAATTACATGTGACTGAAATGAACTGATGCAGATGATTATAATTTTTGCACTTTTTGTTTGAAGCATTCTTGGTTCTTTAATGTTTTGTTTTCCAGATTTAAGGAAACCTTTTCTCTTTCTCTTAAGCTATCTATAACTTACCACAATTTAATAGATTATACTTTTTAAAATAAAAATTAAAACATGTATCTTTTCTCTCTACCTGATCCTTGCAGAATTCAGATACTCTTAGTTTCTCATTTTCATGGCAAAATACTTATTTGCATAGGTGCGATCAGAATCTGTTCTCCCTATAACAGCACAAAATTGGAAACACTGGTTTATTACTGAGGCTTTGTCTGGATCATCCTATTTGACCTACATGTACATAGAATCAGATGTGATCACACAGATTTAAGGAACTGATGTTGACTTTATGGAGCCAATGCTTATGAAGTCCCTTGAAACACTGGCCTGGTACTTTACTTACACTTGAGTAAGGATGGTCATTTTCCAGCTGGCCCGGGAACCTTAAGATACACTGGGGACCTCAAGAAGAGTGGAATTCACCCAAATCTATAGGTACTGCAGGGGAAGTCTGATGGCAAATTCTTGGCTTGGCTTCCTAGACTTGAAAGACTTTTAAAGGTCCACTCTAGAATTCCTTATTAAAAGTTCCAACAAAGGTGACTTGAAAAGGACTTATATGATAAACCACTGTTGTTGCTGTGTTTATACAAATAATCAGGCCAGGATAAGACTAAACTTATTTTACAAACAAATCATCTTACTATAATGGCAGTTGAGAAAAACAGGGTAACTATAAAGAGAAAATTATGTTTCAATGGAAAAGTATCACACACCCCTGTGGTTATTAGATATGGCCCTATTCGTTTTCTTTGAGGTTTTGTTATCTACCTGTAAACTGGACTGGATCCTGAATTATTCTAGTTTCCTCCAGTGTCTAGTTACAACTGCTCAAACTAACAATAGCAAGTTTTGTCCCACCATTCTAACTTGGAATCACTAAGAATTAAAACTATCCTTTTCCTGAAACACTATAAGCTGAAGCTGGATGACACGATATAAACTTCAGAGAAACCACCACAACAGATCACGTATGGACAACCTTCATGCCTGCTGTTCTGCAGGCCACTAAGAAAATTCATGGGAACATTCAATTCCATAAACAGAGACATTCAAACTGCAAACCAGGAAATTCACCAAATTACAACTGCCATCCTCATTCCACCATCTGAAGATACTTTGAGCTCAAATCCAGAAATCTTCTTGACTGGATGCCCTCTGGACTCAGAAACTAGGTTTCCAACTATGAATCTTTGTTTTTCTTTTGTTTCCTCAGAAACTCCCCTCATAAATGCCTGACTGCTCACACCACATAGAGACCTAACTTAGATGGACACGGACACCCCCCTGCACCACTGCCTCTCGAAACAGAAAGAAGAGTTTAACTGCACTGACTTATTCTCAAGACTAAGACACTAGTTCGGTGAGCTATGAAACAAGGTACTTTAGCTTCTGGGCTGTGAGACTTCTTGTGGAATTTTCAAGGTGGGAGTGGAGAGGAATGAAGGGTGGCAGAATATGCCACCCCCAAATATGCCACTTTAGCGTAAGAATTATTTTGAACTAAAGGCACTTGAAAAAACGGCAGATTTTTGTTGTTGTTGTTGTTAGAAAGGCGGTTAGAAGAGCATTTTAATCTCTGCTTCTCTTTTTGAAAAGAGGACATAAAAACTCCCATGTGAAAGATGCCATCATCCCTGTACCAGGAGAAGAGAAACATTCTTTGCTGGGGAGTCAGAGCTGAGAGAATTCTACACAAACAGACCTTGTTAAAATAATTCTTACCTTCCTTTAGCCTCTGCACATGGCTCAGTTACTCTCCCACAGCTGCCACTCTTTACATGCTACAGGCCACTATAAAAGCATGTAGATTCTGCCACATTTTTGCATCTTCACTTCCTTACGAGGGCTCCTGTGTCACATAAAACTTACATAAATGTGTATGCTCTTCTCCTGGGAATCTGTCTTAATGTCAGTTTAATTCTCAGGTCCAGCTGAAAAACCCTAAGAGGGGAAAGGTAAAATTTTGCCTCCCCTACATGTATGATGATTTCTGGGCTACTTACATGTCAGACTGAAAACAAAGTCTTCTACTTTGTTTTTTATTTCTTCCATAATATTTCTATATTCCAACACCACTTACATTTTTTTGACAGTTTGGAAATGGACCAAAAGCACAACAGCAACAACAAAAATAGATAAGGTGGATTTCATCAAAATTAAAAACTTTTGTGCAACAACTCAATAGCAAAGAAATAAACAAGTCACGGGGATGTGATGCACAGCATGGAAACTAGAGTTAATAACACTGTGCCGTCTACTGGAAACGTGCTAAGAGAGAAAATCTTAAAAAGTTTTCATCACAAGAAAAAAATTCTTGTAACTATGTATGGTGATGTATGTTACTAGACATTGTGGTGATCATTTCACAACATACACAAACATCGAATCATCATGTTGTACACCTGAAACTAATATAATTTTATATGTCAGTTTTATCTAAATTTTTTTAGAAGTTTGTGCAACAGAGGGCACTATCAAAAAGTGAAAAGACAATCTACAGAATGGAAGAAAATATTTGCAAACCATACATCTAATAAGAGTCCAGAATATATTAAAAACTTTCACAACTCAACAGCAAAAAGAGAAACGACTCAATTACAAAATGGATAAAGGACTTGAACAGACAAAAAAAGGTATATAGATAGCCAAGAAACTTATGAAAATATGCTCAAGATTAATTTGCATGAAGTAAAGGTACAAATTAAAACCACATTTCACACCCACTAGAATGGCTATAATAAAATATAGTAAAACAATGAATTAAATAAACTAAAAGAATTAAATAAGTAAAAATATAATAAAATAAAATAGAGAAAATTAATAAAACCAAAATTGGTTCTTTGCAAAGAGCCACAAAATTGACAAATTTTTAGTCAGATGGACTAAGAAAAAACAGAGACTCACATAACTGAAAGCAGAAATGAAAATGGGGGCATTACTACCAATTTTACAGAACTAAAACAGATTATAAGAGAATACTATGAACAACTGTACGGTAATAAAGTCTATAACCTATTAGAAATAGACAAATTCCTAGAAACACAAAACCTATCAAGACTAAATCATGAAGAAACAGAAATTCTGAATAGATCTATAACTAGTAAGAAGACTGAATCTGTAATAAAAAATCTCCTGACAAAGAACAGTCCTGAACTTAATGGCTTCACTGGTGAATTCTACCAAACATTTAAAGAGGAACCAATATTTACAGACTTTTCCCAAAAAGTGAGGAAGGAAGACTTCCTAATTCATTCTATGAAACCAGCATTACCCTGATACCAAAGCCAGACAAAGACACTATAGAGAAGAAAACTACAGACCAATATCCCCTGTGAACACTGATGACAAAATCTCCAATATACTAGCAAATCAAATTCAGCAGCATATAAAAGGCTTATATACCATGACCAAGTGGGATTTATTGCTGGATGATTCAACATAGGAAAATGGATTAATATAAAACACATTACAAAATGAAGGGAAAAAACCTCAGGATCATCTCAATTGATGCAAAACAAGCATTTGACAAAAACGCAACACCCTTTCATGATAAAAACACTTAACAGAATAGGAACAGAAGGAAAGTACCTCAATGTAATGAAAGCCATATATGAAAAACCCACAGCAAACGTAATACTCAACGGTGAAAGACTGAAAGCTTTTCCTCTAAGTTCAGGAACAAGGCAAGGATGCCCACTTTTGCCAATTCTATTCAACATAAGTACTGGAAATTCTAGCCGGAGCAATTAGAGAAGAAAAAGGAATGAAAGGTATACAAATCGGAAAGGAAGAATTATCTCTGTTCAAAGATAATATGATCTTATGTATAGAAAACCCTAACAATTCCACAAAGAAAACTGTTAGAGCTAATAAATGAATTCACTACTGTCACAGAATACAATGTCAACACAGACAAGACACAGTTGTATTTCTGTTCTATACACTAACAATGAACAATCTGAAAAGGAAATTATGAAACAATCCCATTTACAATAGCATCAAAAGGAATAAAATAACTTAAAAATTAACTTAACCAAGGAGGTAAAAAACTAGTACAATGGAAATTTCAAAATATTGCAGAAATAAATTAAAGAAGACATAAATAAATGGAATTACAGCTCATGTTCAAGGATTAGATGCCTTTTCATTGTTAAGATGGCAATATTACCTAAACCAGTCCACAGATTCAATGCCAATCCCTATAAAAATCTTAATGACATTATTTGCAGAAATAGAAAAATCCATCTTACAATTCACATGGAATCTCAAGGGACCTGGAATAGCCAAAAAAATCTTGAGAAAGAAGAAAAAAGCTGGAGAACCACACTTTCTGGGCTTAAAACTTACTGCAAAGCTACAGTAATCAAAATGGTGTGGTACTGGCATAAAGACAGACATGTAGACCAATGGCATAGAACAGAGGGCCCTTGAATAAATAAACCCTTGCATATATGGTCAAATGATTTTTGATAAGGATGCTAAGATCATTCAGTGGGGAAAGGACAGTCTTTTTAACAACTGTTTCTGGGAAAACTGGATATCCACATGCAAAAGAATGAAGTCGGATCCTTACCTAACACCACATACAAAAATTAACTCAGGGACTCCCCTGGTGGCGCAGTGGCTAAGACTCTGCGCTCCCAATGCTGGGGGCCTGGGTTCGATCCCTGGTCAGGAAACTAGATCCCATATGCATGCCGCAACTAAGAGTTTGCATGCCACAACTAAGGAGCCCTGGAGCTGCAACTAAGAAGCCCACCTGCTGCAACTAAGGATCCTGTGAGCTGCAACTAAGGAGCCCGCTTGCCGCAACTAAGACCCGGTGCAACCAGATAAATAAATAAATATTAAAAAAAAAAACAAAACAAACTAACTCAAAGTGGATTAAGCTTAAATGTAAGACCTAAAACTATAAAACTCTCAGAAGAAAACATAAGGCAAAATCTCCACAGGACTGGATTTGGGAATGATTGCTTGGATATGACACCAAAGGTACACGCAATAAAAGAAGAAATAGACAAATTAGACCATGAAAATTAAAAACTTGTTTATCAAAAGACAATATCAGGGCTTCCCTGGTGGCGCAGTGGTTAAGAATCCGCCTGCCAGTGCAGGGACACAGGTTCGGATCCTGGTCCAGGAAGATCTCACATGCCGCGGAGCAACTAAGCCTATGCACCACAACAACTGAGCCCACGTGCCACAACCACTGAAGCCCACGCGCCTAGAGCCCGTGCTCCACAATAAGAGAAGCCACCACAATGAGAAGCCCGCACACTGCAATGAAGAGTAGCCCCCGCTCGCCACAACTAGAGAAAGCCTGCGTGCAGCAACGAAGACCCAACGCAGCCAAAAATAAATAAATTAAATAAATATGTATAAAAAAATTAAAAGACAATATCAAAGAGTAAAAAGGCAACTCACAGAATGGGAGAAAATATTTATAAATCATTTATCTGATAAGGTACTAATGTCCAGAATATAGAACTCCAAAAACTCAACAACAACAACAAAAACAAAACCAACGTGATTAAAAAATGTGCAAAAAATCTTGAATGAGGGCTTCCCTGGTGGCACAGTGGTTAAGAATCCTCCTGCCAATGCAGGGGACACAGGTTCGAGCCCTGTTCCGGGAAGATCCCACATGCCGCAGAGCAACTAAGCCCATGCGCCACAACTACTGAGCCTGCGCTCTAGAGCCCGTGAGCCACAACTACTGAGTCAGCATGCCACAACTACTGAAGCCCATGCGCCTAGAGCCTGTGCTCTGCAACAAGAGAAGCCATGACAATGAGAAGCCCGCGCACCGCAACAAAGAGTAGTCCCCGCGCACCACAACTAGAGAAAGCTCGTGCACAGCAACGAAGATCCAACACAGCCAAAAATAAAAACAAATAAATTAACTAAAAAAAAAAAACTTGAATAGATATGTCTCCAAGGAATACATTTAAATGGCCAAAAAGTACATGAAAATATGCTAAACATAACAGATAATTAAGGAAATACAGATCAAAACTACAATGAGATACTACCTCACGCCCATTAATTAGCATGTCGATTATTAAACAAAACAGGACAAAAACCAGAAAATAACAAGTGTTGACGAGGATGTGGAAAACTGGTCTCCTGTGCAATGCTGGTTGGAATGTAAAATGGTGCACCCACTATGGGAAACAGTATAGCAGTTCCTCAAAAATTTAAAAATAGTTTACCAGATGACCCACCAATTCCACTTCTGGGCGTATAGTGAAAACAACTGGAAGCACAGACTCAGATCTCTGTAGTACACTCATGTTCACAGCAGCATTATTCGCAACAGCTACAATGTGAAAGCAACCCAAGTTTCTATCAACAGATGAACAGATAAGCAAGATGTGGTACATACATATGGTGGAATATTATTGAGCCTTAAAAAGGAAAGAAGTTCTGGCACATGCTACAACATGGATGAACCTTGAGGATATTATGCTAAGTAAAATAACGTCACAAAAACACAAATACTATATGACTCCACTTATATGAGGTACTTGGAGCAGTAAAACTCATAAGGAGAGAAAGCAGAATTGTGATCTCCAGGGCTTGGGAGGAGGGGAAATGGACAGCTATTGTTTGGTGGACAGAGAGTTTCAGATTTACAAGATGAAAACATTATGGGGATGGATGGTGGGATGATGGTACAACACAATGAACATATTTAGTACACTGAGCTGTACACTAAAAATGGTTAAGATAGTCAATTTTATGTTGTATTTTACCACAATAAAAATTGAGAAAAAGAAAAAGCTGATACGACATTACCAGTGGTAGAGCTTGAAAAGGCCCTTACTATAAACTCATTGACAGGATTAAATCCATTGAGAGGGAAATACAAACAAAACTAGATCAGCAATTAATATTTTATAGGAAAGTGACCTGCTTCCATGGAAGAAGAAATATTCCATATGAGAAAGAGTAAGAAACCTACAAAAGGGATAATCAGATTCACACATTGAAAACCCATGACAGAGTTAACATCCGGGAGAAATGTTTACATAAAATTGTAGCTCCTTTTCTGATCTCCAATAAGATACTGCAGATTTTCCAAATAACTTAGAAAACATCACTCATATTTATCCACACACAATTGACAGAAAACCATGACAAGGTTAGTTAACACGCTTCATAAACGGTATAAAATTATCATTTCCAGTTTGTAGCCTGATGACAATTCTTCTGTTTTAGTTATGGTATTTGAAAACTCTTATTAAAATTTACGTTAAAAGTACAGCAACAGCCAATGCTATTCCATAATGGAAAATTACTTGCTGCCATAGTTGCAAACTTAACATATGTTTTGCACTGTGCCCTTTACTGCTCCTAAATCCCGATAAAAGGAATAAAGTCTAAAGATAAATGGTACAGTCACCTAAGGGATAGTTTATGGTCCAACTGAACGTCCTGTACACTTCATTCCCTCCAGCAATCACACTGAAGGGAGGAAGGACATGATACGTCACCGTAAGGAAAGGCAGAAGGGCTGCGAACCCTCGAGGGTGGTCCAGACGCAGACGGTGGCGGTCTGCACACCTCAGCTCCTCCTCACGGCTCTTTGTCCAGGACACCTCCCCTCAGCCGGCCTCCCACCCATCTCCTCTCAAACCCTGACGCAGTCAGCAGGGCTCACACTTCAACACAGAGATGCCCAGAGGGTCAGGATCCCAGTCCTCAACCCGCAGGACAGGTTCTGCCCCCAAGAACTTCCCTGATCACAGGCACTTAGCATTTTGCATTTCTTAGGAAACCATGGACCAAAAGATCCTTTTTAAGACGCCGAAAACGAGACAACAGATCAGGAAAAACAGGAAACACTACTGCTTTTCTAAGACTACCACACAAAACAGCAAAATAGTTTCTAAGGTAATTCTCTTTTTTTCTGGCTGAGCCCTGCTTAGTAGATACTAAATTAACTCCACATTAAGAGGAAAACGTGCTGACACAGGATTTCCTTTTGCCCCCAGCTCTCACGTTGGATGCATTTCACTAATCAAAGTGCGTCATGCTGCCAATGGATTTCTTACCATTTTCACCCTGAAAGATTCCTTACCTGCCCTGGGATCAACAGGGTCCCATCTCTAAGAGGACCCGCCCTCTGTTACCTGCTCTGCCACTCTGTTCCAGTTTATCCTCCAGGTGTACACCAAGTAGAAGAGGGCTTGAAAGAAGACACAGACCATCAATCCGAACCAGAGACCTGTGGGTGGGAAACAAGTATCCCATTCAGATTTTCTGCAATGCCCCCTCCCGGCATCATTAACATTCTCCCATAACTACCGTATCCACAGCGTAAACTGCAGCTTACGCTAAAATTTTAGATAATTATGGACCAGGATCAGACTCAAGCTTACCACTGACCAGGTTTGATTCCAACTCTAGTGGGAACGCACTGGAAGGCTTTCGGTGGGTGTGTGCATGTACCTGTGAGGCCTGATGTTTCTAGAAGCCCACTTTGAGAACCATCTCTCCAATTGCTGTGTACAAGAGATGACTGAGAAACATTATAAACAATGCCTATCTCCTTATGAGAAGAAACTATTTAAACCACTTAAATATCATTGCATAACAAAGTGGATATAAAATACCCATTCACATATGAGTAACTGCACTACAAAGCCAGCTGTCTAGGCTTGAGTTGGAATCCAGTATAAACTGGGAATTAGTCTGCTAACCTGTTCACATGTCTGGGGCCCCATGTTGGCAAGGGGTCACTGAGGCTGGGCCTCCCGTGGACTCCTGGCCATTTCACCGGAATAACCTCTCGAGTTGAGAAGCAGATGGATGGATACTTTATACCCTTTGATGGACTGATTCCATTCCTAGGAATCCATCCTAAGGAGAGACTCAGGAATGTCGTTAATAATTCATATACCTGGGATTCTCGTCACAATGTTATTTAAAAGAGGAACAACTTACAACATCGTTAATGATTAGAGAAATGCAAATCAAAACTACAGTGAGGTACCACCTCACACTGGTCAGAATGGCCATCATTAAAACGTCTACAAATAACAAATGCTGGAGAAGGTGTGGAGAAAAGGGAACCCTCCTACGCTGTTTGTGGGAACGTAAGTTGGTGCAGCTACTATGGAAAACAGTAAGGAGATTCCTCAAAAAACTAAAAATAGAGTTGCTGCATGATCCAGCAATCCCACTCCTGGGCATATACCCAGACAAAACTCTAATTCAAAAAGATACATGCACCCCAATGTTCATAGCAGCATATTCACAACAGCCAAGACATGGAAACAACCTAAATGTCCATCAACAGAGGAACGGATAAAGATGTGGTACATATACACAATGGAATACTACTCAGCCATAAGAAAGAATGAAATAATGCCATTTGCAGCTACATAGATGGACCTAGAGGTTATCATACTAAGTGAAATCAGTCAGAAAGAGAAAGACAAATACCATATGACATCACTTATATGTGGAATCTAAAATATGACACAAATGAACTCATCTACAAAATAGACTCACAGACACAGAGAACAGACTTGTGGTTGCCAGGGGGGGCGGGTGGGGGAGGGATGGACTGGGAGTTTGGGGTTAGTAGATGCAAACTATTACACATAGAATGGATAAACAACAAGGTCCTACTGTATAGCACAGGGAACTGTATTCAATATCCTAGAATAAACCATAATGGAAAAGAACATAAAAAAGAATGTATATATATATAAAACTGAGTCACTTTGCTCTACAGCAGAAATTAACACATTGTAAATCAGCAATACTTCAATTAAAAAATAAAAGGGGAGCAATTTAAATGTCCACTATTAGGGAAGCATTAAATAAACGATACAAGGAAATACTAGAGAATTAATAAAAACCATGTCTTTAACATGGGACCGGGGGAAATTACATATTCAGTATAACCCCACTTTTGTGAATAACAGAAAAAATACTGGGAGAAAAATAATTTTAAAAGGCTGGAATAAAATACATTGAAATACCTCAGGTTTTATATTTGAGGAGTGAACTAGAGGTAATTTTAATTTTCATCATTATATTTTTTATGTATTTTCACAAGATTTCCATGTTGTTAATGTATAATTAATAGTTTAAAAGTGTTATTTAACAAATCTGAGCACCTGCTAAATAAGTCCAATAGCGAGAAGCACTTTTATGGACAAAGAGGGAAATCGGACGTGTTCTTATTCTAAAGAACTTAGCGTCTACTAGAGTAGAGGTGTTTATGTTTTTTGCTTTTTTAAAGTAAAGCTGAATTGTGAAACCCCAGCAGCTCATAAGGCAGAGGCTCTGGCTATTTGGTTAAACGGTATTTCTGTGGTATCCACGATGGTGCTTGGCAGGGATGAGACCGTAATAAATACTTGGCAGCTCTGTGTCCCAAACAGAGAAGGACGAAATCCTGCTTGACCGTGATCAAATACCCCACAGGCTCCCAGCCTGAACTGGTCATCAAAAGAGACATGACCTTGAGGACAGTTACTCATTAAGCCATCACATGACAACATTTCCAAAAAGTCAGGATAAGAAACTAAGCACCTCTGTTTGTGTGGACACAGAAGGCTCTCACGACAGCTGCAGGATTAAAATTTCACAGAGCAATGGGGACAGATTCAAAATTGTTTACACGGTCAAAATGTACTGGTTGACACAGAACAAAAGGAGCTACTTGAATACATACTACAGCATTCGGTCAGTCCTTGAATCAGACTATTTTCTGCAGAAAATACAACTCATCGTTACTGAGGAAATCCAGAGAAACTGCAGATGTGGATATAGATGCAGAACACACATACAACAACTTACCCCAAAAGCACATGACAGATTGTTTTGCACAATTCTATACATTTAGAATCATGATAAAATGGATAGATTTCTGAAAATATGTATAAGTTGCCAAAGTTGACCCCCCCCCCCGCAAAAGATATAAAGTCTAAACAAACTGATTTCAGAGGAGAAGTTGTAAAAGCTGTAACAAAGTCCTCCAAAACACCCAGCATGACAGTTTCATAGAATTTAGCCAAACCTTCATAATACAGATCATTCCTATACTATGTAGATTGTTTCAGGGCATCCAAACAGGAAATAATTTCAATTCTCTTTATGTTATGAATGTATTAATGTACATGATTGTGTACATAATGTACAATCATACATTAATGCTATTAATAGCAACGCTCGGAAAGATTACATACAAGATAAAGCTACAGACCAATCTTCCTCATAACTATCATTGCAAAACTCTTGAATAAAATATTAGCAGAGTCCAGCAGCTCACTGGAATAACAATAGCACAAAACAATCAGGACTGTTCTATATGAGGAAACCAAGTGGTATCACATCATCATAGTCGATCTCAGGAGAACAATGATAGAATCATCTCTATAGGCACTAAAAGGCCACCTGACAAAATCCTCAACCATCCTTGTTGGAAACATTCAATAAAGCAGACTCCATGGATACCTCCTGAACATTGTTTTAAAAAAGATGCACACGTAAACTTATTTATGTGTGTCTTTGTGTATGCTTTGATGACATATTTAAGACCATTTAAAAATCAAGACGGAGTAACTGTGGTTCAGGCATGGAGCTGGGTGGCCTTTGTGGATGTGGTTTCACACACGTTCCTGCATCATCGAGAACTTGAATTTTCTGCACTGTATCAGACTCAAGGACACCAACAGCCGTTCTCAAAATAATCTCTGCCAGCAGCTGCAACCTTATGGTATCAAGGTCTCCCCTTGTAACTATGCCACCATTTCAACCCCAGCCAATCCTTGCTTAACAAGCACCCTTACTTCTCACCAGCTCCAATACTAACTCTTGACAAACAGCTTACGCAGCTTTGTGGGTTTTGCCTTTATAAGCCTCCCCCGTTTTGTAGTCTGGCAGAAAACAAGAACAGCTTCTTGAATCTGTGTCTCCCAGTCTATAGTCCTCATCTTGCCTCAAATAAAACTCTCTTCTGTTCCTTAATACAGATTGTTTATTGATTATTGGCGTCAACAGTGCGTATGTCAGCCCCAAATCCAACATGCTATTTGGTAGAGAAACATTAGAAGCACTATCTCTGAGGTCCTAAACAAGACAAGCATTTCCACTAATACCATGACAATTTATTGTTCTACTACAGGTGTTCAGGCCGGAAAAAGAAATCAGTGGAATAACATCTGGAATGGAGAATATAAAATTATAAGATTATTTGTAGAGGATATGATTGTATCCTTGGAAAATCCATTGAGAATCATCTGAAAACTACTGCAAACAGCAAGAGGAACTCAGAATTGTAACAAGATAGAAAATTCACAATCACTAACAGCTCTCTACATACAACCAACCTTTAGATTATGCAATGAAAGAGAAGGCATCCAATGGCAACAAAAGGATACAATGTTGAGGGATACTCTTTACAAGGAAAATGACAAAAGCATGCCTGAGCAGAAGCTAGCATTTCTCAAATGTGCATCAGATATTTGAACACAGAAGCTGAGACTGCCAGGAAAGCACCTATTTTATGAAAACACAGATGGCCTCCAGGTCTTGGACCGAGATAATAAGAAAGAAAATTTTATTTCTTCCTTTCCGATTTGGACCCTTTTTAATTCTTTTTCTTGCCTAACTACTCTGTCTCCAACTTCCAATACCATATTG
Source organism: Balaenoptera musculus (assembly GCF_009873245.2). Taxonomy (NCBI): domain Eukaryota; kingdom Metazoa; phylum Chordata; class Mammalia; order Artiodactyla; family Balaenopteridae; genus Balaenoptera; species Balaenoptera musculus. The sequence goes on along the minus strand of NC_045804.1, from coordinate 57,935,543 downwards.
GATAGAAAGAGCGAAAGCAGACATCCTCGTCTTATTCTTGGTCCGGGGGGAAACCTTCTGTCCCAGCACTGAGTGTTACATTAGCCGTCAGTTCTTCATGTATGGCCTTCATCATGCTGGACAATCTCTCATCTTTTGTGAATCACTTTTACATATTTTCCTCTCCCATTTCATTTTTTTTTTTAATGTGGTAAAATGTACATAACATAAATTTACCCTTTTAAGCATTTTAAAATGTATAATTCAGTGGCATTACACGCATTCACCACTATCCATGGACAGAAATTTATCATCATTCCAAATGGAAACTGTGCACCCATGAGCCCACTACCCGCCAGACGTTAGTAACCACCATTCTGTTTCTGTCTCTATGCACGTGGCTGGGTACCTTGCATAAGTGGAATCACGCAATATTTGTCTCCAGTTCATTTTACATGATTTTGTCAAACTTCCCCTTTTGTATCTCTGCTTTATTCTACCTTTGGTTGTTTCTAAAGTGGTCTTCATTTCTGTTCAAGTGTTCTTTTTCTTTTCCATTTCTTTCCTAAGTTTTAATTACTTGTTTGTCCTCTCCTTATTGTTTTCTCATCTATTCTTTAATCTTTTAAAGCATTTCTTTGGGCTTTTTCTTTTCCTTCAAAGATTATGTTTCGGTCTCTCAAGAAATTGTGAGAATTATCCATCTGGATGTTCATTATTTCATATAAGGTTTTATCTCCTCTTCCTTAGAGGTGTGTGTGTGTACACATGTGTGTAGCGTCTATGCATGGGCACTGGGCTTGTTCTTTTCTGACTAATACTGATCTGTGGACACAAACAGCTCTAGCGGGCAAGTATTTGCTGAAGAAGAGCATGGTGGTTTAGGGCAGGTATCCAAGGCAGCCTGAGGCTCCAATTCAGGTTTACTGTCTTAACATCTTTCATAAAATCTGTTTTTTCCTGCCATGGAAATATATGCAAATAGTCATAAACATATGAAAAGGTGCCCAGCATCATTAGTCATCAGGGAAAGGCAAGTTAAAATCACACTGAGAAACCACTACACAGCTACCAGAATGGTTAATTTTTTTTAAACTGACATCATCAAGTGCTGGAGAGGCTGTGGAGCTAGTCGACTGTCTCTCACACACACACACACACACACACACACACAACACTCTACACACGCACCACCCCACACACACATATAACACTACACACACACACACACACACATAACACTCTACACACGCACCACCCCCCACACACATATAACACTCCACACACACAAACACTCTACACATGCACCACCCCCCACACACATATAACACTGCACACACACACAAACACTACACACGCACCACGCCACACACACATAACACTCCCCCCACACACACAATCACCCCACACACACACACACACACACACACAACACTAGACACACACCACGCCACACACACATATAACACTCCCCCCACACACACAATCACCCCACACACATATATAACACACACACACCTAACACTCTACACACGCACCACCCCCCACACACATATAACACTCCACACACACACACACACAACACTCTACACACGCACCACCCCCCACACACATATAACACTCCACACACACACACACACACACCACTCTACACACGCACCACCCCCCACACACATATAACACTCCACACACACACACAACACTCTACACACGCACCACGCCACACACACATATAACACTCCACACACACACACACACAAATACCACACACACAACCACCCACACACAACACTCTACACACGCACCACCACACACACACATATACCACCACACACACACACACACACAACACTCTACACACGCACCACCCCCCACACACATATAACACTCCACACACACACACACACACAACACTCTACAAACGCACCACCCCCCACACACATATAACACTCCACACACACACACACACACACACACACAAAACACTCTACAAACGCACCACCCCCCACACACATATAACACTCCACACACACACACACAAACGCACCACCCCCCACACACACACACACATACACACACACGGGGACTGTGAATTGGTACAAGCACAATGGAAAGTTATTTGACTCCTGAAGTTATGCATGTATCTGCTTCCACCTGGAAATTGTCTAGCAGTGACTAGATATAGGGGTGTAAGGGGGATGCTGGTAACCTTCTGGGTGGTAGATATTACAGGTGGGTTACCTTTGCCATAATTCATTGTACACATTTATAATTCATGTACTGTTTTCTATTTATGTCATATCCAATAAAAATGTAGTGTTTTATTACCCCCAAAAAATATGCTAGACTACATGCAAGGTTCAAACGTGTGATCTCTTCAGCAGTCAGCAGGGAGAGCTTTCCTAAAGGCAAGTGGGAAATAAACACCTTAATTCTCTCAGTCTCAGGGGACGAAGGTTTTGAGTGTATGCCCAGGACTTCTTCCTTCCTTCTGGCCCTAATCTGGTCTCCTAGAAAGCTGGATGATTTGCTCATAACTTATGCCACACTGCAAGGAATATATTGACTGCATACATATTTTTTAAAATGTTAACATCTTGAACCTCCTTTTACCCCATTGTGGATTAGTCTGAGGACCTGGATAACAGAATTAAGTGCAATGTGGCATGTCTCTCTATCATGTTCAGGTCTCTTGGTAGCAAGTGGCAAAAAAATTCAATTCAAACATTGGGTCCCTGACATTTGGAAACTGACTGGTTTATGACAGGAACTGTGAAGATGTCCTTCGCAGAGGTGCTTTTAGCTTCGAGCCTTAACTGAACACAAACGATCTTATCAGGACTTGTCTCTGAGCTCTGCCTTCCTCTGTATCAGCTTTATTCTCAGCGAGTCATTTCCCCTGGGGTGCCAACAAATTAGCTACAGGTGGCTCTAGGATTCTACCATCCGCATAGCTGGTGAGCCCATGGGGAAAGCATGTCTCTGTCATGACAGTTCTAAGCAAAGTTCTGGGAGGGCTGAATGGTCAGGCTTGGGTCACCCGCACCGGGGAGGGGTCACAGAGTGGACCACCCACAATGAAGAAACTTTAAGGACAAAAAAGGGGTAATGGACTAGGAAAAGTATGGTGGCCAAGCGTACTATATTTCCCAAAGAAATAGCTTGTAGGCACTCACCCCACAATCCCGTACCCTGCAGTGGTGACCTCACTCGCCCAGAGATACTTAAATCCATGGGCACATCATAATCAAAAGCTGGAAGGGGAGCGTTTCAACTTGGGGTGAAAGAATCCCCAGTCCACTCTTTGGTTTCATAAACATACCACCTTGTTCTGCTGAAGAATTTGGACGTGGGTTTTCTTAGGTCCGTCTCCCAAGGCAATAGAAATAAAAACAAAAATAAACAAATGGGACCAAATTAAACTTACAAGCTTTTGCACAGCAAAGGAAACCATAAAAGAAAACAAAAAGACGACCTACGGAATGGGAGACAGTATTTGCCAACGATGCGACCGACAAGGGCTTAATTTCCAAAATATACAAACAGCTCATGATACTCAACAACAAACAAACAACCCAATCGAAAAATGGGCAGAAGACCTAAACAGACATTTCTCCAAAGAAGAAATACAAATGGCCAATAGGTACATGGAAAGATGCTCAACATCGATGATTAACAGAGAAATGCGGGACTTCCCTGGTGGCACAGGGCTTAAGACTCTGAGCTCCCAATGCAGGGGGCCTGGGTTCGATCCCTGGTCAGGGAACTAGATCCCACAAGCATGCCGCAACTAAGACCTGGCGCAAATAAATAAATAAAATAAAAATTTTTAAAAAAGAGAAATGCAAATCAAATCTACAGTGAGGTATCACCTCACACCGGTCAGAACGGCCATCATTAAAAAGTCTACAAATAACAAATGCTGGAGAGGGTGTGGAGAAAAGGGAACCCTCCTACACTGTTGGTGGGAATGAAAATTGGTGCAGCTACTATGGAGAACAGTATGGAGGTTCCTCAGAAAATATACTACCATATGATCCAGCAATCCCACTCCTGGGCATATACCCAGACAAAACTCTAATTCAGAAAGATACATACACGGCTATGTTCATAGCAGCACTATTCACGATAGCTAAGACACAGAAACAATGTAAATGTCCATCAGCAGATGAATGGATAAAGAAGATGTAGTATATATATACACAATGGAATACCACTCAGCCATAAGAAAGAATGAAATAATGCCATTTGCAGCAACATGGATGCAACTAGAGGTTATCATATTAAGTGAAGTAAGTCAGAGAGAAAGACAAACATTATATGATATCACTTATATGTGGAATCTAAAATATGACACAAATGGACTTATCTACGAACAGAAACAGACTCACAGACATAGAGAGTACACTGGTGGTTGCCAAAGGGGAGGGGGCTGGGGGAGGGATGGAGTGGGAGTTTGGGATTAGCAGATGCAAACTATTATATACAGGATGGGTAAGCCACAAGGTCTTACCGTAGAGCACAGGGAACTATATTCAGTATTCTATGATAAACCATAATGGAAAAGAATTAAAAAAAAAAAAAAAAGAATGTATATAGAGAATTCCCTGGCAGTCCAGTGGTTAGGACTCTGTGCTTTCACTGCTGAGGGCCCAGGTTCAATCCCTGGTTGGGGAACTAAGATCCCACAAGCTGTGTGGCAAAAAAAAAAAAAAGTATATATATATGTATAACTTACTTTGCTGTACAACAAAAATTAACACAACACTGTAAATCAACTCTACTTCAATTTAAAAAATTACACACACAAAAAAACAATTTGGATGTGGTTTTAAAATATGCCAAAAAAAATGCCATCAGTTGATTTCTCCAGTTAATAAAAAAAAATGTTCACGAGCTGGCCAAGAGTCAAACTCCTGGTGATGCTTCCATTGGAACCACGACAGATTCTTCTTCAGGTCCTGTCTCATCCTCAGCAGGAGAAGGAGCCCTTTGCGGCTCAGAGGTTAACTTGCCTTAGATGATATTTTGATATCATGCCTTAGATTGCCTATTTTCACGTTGGAATTCTGTTCATTATTTACATTTTAAAAAATTGTGGCCTGAGTCACATGTCAGTTTACCTAGTCCCTTACATAACATTTATTAACTCAGCGTTGAAAATGGTTACTCAATGAACTGTGGGCCAGTTTAAACACTGCCGCACGGTTCCAGAAACAGGTTTCCCCCACTTTTTGAAAGTCTGCTTTACACCACTGTGCTTTTCCTAAAGACCTACGTTAGCACCTGTGTTTGCTAATGGACAGAAATCCAAAGGGGATTTTCACTTTTAGGAGCGAAGGAGGTGACGAGTGAAAACAGCATACAGCGTCTGTAATTGCTACTTGGCTTCACTCCATTTGGCTTAGGGACGGGTTCACGGGAATGCTGTCCTCTGGGACGGCGGGAGAATCCTGCACTGACCGTAGACCGTGGGCCTACTGTGCACAGGCAACGCTCGGGTATGAAGTTGGCTTGGACACCGGGATGCGCTGGAAGCTCCAGCTTTTCCCGGTAAAGCAAAAGGCCTGCTCACCAGCAACCTCCCCTTTACCAGCAGGATCACCGTGGTATCTCCACGTGGACTTCATTTTTTTGGCCAAAAGAAGGCAAGGAAGAAGGTGAAGGAGAGTTTGATGGTCATGCCACCTTCCTTCCTTCACCAAGAATCTCTTTAAATAACTCTCAAACTACTGTGGCTATTGAGAAAGCCACAAACGTGGACAGTGCAAGACACGGAGGCTGGAGCACTTGAGACTGTACCATTCCTTTGTTCAATAAATATTTACAGAGTACCTACAACCGACCAGATTCTTTGCTTGGTAGTGACACTACGTTGAACACGAAAGACAGACACAAACAAATGGGTAAGGGACAGAGTGGCCGAGCCTGGTATTTCAGACATGGTGGTCAGTGAAGGCTTCTTTAAGGAGGTTACGTTTAAGCAGAGATGGAATTAACTCAGCTGAGCACCCCAGGCCGAGGAAAGAGCAGAGTGCGAAAGCCCCGAAGTGGAGGTGTGCTTCCCGTTCTGTGAACAGCAAGACAAGCGCTCCACCAAGTGCGAGAACCATACAGACTGAGGCTGGAGAGGAGGCTGCAGGCCAGGACACGTACGGCTAGTCGAGCATTTTGGATTTTGTTCTACATGTCACAGGAAGCCACTGGAAAGCTTTGAGCAGGGAAGTCACAGGGTCAAGGGTCTTGTGAAAGGATCACTGACAGCTGGGTGGAGAACGGCCGCAGCAAAGCGTATCAGTCAGGATCCAGCCGTGAAAAGAGAACCCACCCCAGTTACTGCAGGCGGAGGGGATCCGAAGAGTAAGAGAGGCCAGAAGGACGCATGCGGTGACACCACAGATGAGAAGCTGCCGAAAACTCCCCTGGCTGGAAGGAACCCAGGGGAGCTGCACCAGCACCGGTGCCGCCTGGAGATGCTGTCACTGTCACCCTGTATCTCCTAGAGAGGGGCCACCTTGACACCGAGGAAGGAATCATCCCAGCTCCTCTTCCACTACAGAAACACCCAGCAGCTGCCACACTGCTGACTCCAGAAGCAGAAAGCTGCTCTCCTCCTCCACCTTCTGATTCCTGCTCACGCCTCCTGCTAGTAGAACTCACTGGAAGCCAGCCGGCAGGAAAACCTGGGAAAATCGTTCACACACTCTGGGTGTCTGAACACCCAGAGGGCAAGTGGAGGACTGAGAAACGACAGATAAATAACCTTCACCGAGTCCACAGTAGAAGCAGGAAACCCAGTAGAATGCTACATAAAGTGCTGGTGAAAATGATTATGGCTTGAACTAGGGCAAAGGTGGTTGAATTCAACCACTGGTATTTCTTTTATGGTATTTTTTTTCTTCAACCACTGGTATTTTTTTTTATTAATAATATGTATTTTATTCTATAAAGAAAGAAATTATGTTCCAATGTGAGTTACTCTGATACGATAATTTTCATAGATTTTTTTCCACGTCCATAACAAATGTAATAGAGAAAACTCAAACAACCTCAGCAACTATGATATATTTCTCTTTCTATGGCCAGTGTTGTAAAAATAGTCTCCAAAACTTTCTGAGAGTTTGTAACCATCCTGTTAAAATGACATACTATTATTTCTTTTAATTGACAAATACATACATGACCAGTTGTCCTTCAACTGGAAAACAACTGGTATTTTTATGTTTTGAAACTAGGGTCAAAGAGAAGAGTCAGGATGATCCTAAGGACTTTGGCCTGAGTAAATGGGATGAAGGATGGTACCACTTACTGAGACTGAGAACACCGGAGGAGGCGTGCATTGTATTTGTCTCGTGGATGAAGAGAAACCAACAGTTCTACGTACAGCTACCTTTAAGATGCCTATTATGAATCCCAGTATGAGTGGGATAGAGTTGAACATACTGGCTGGAGTTCAGAGGAAAGGGTGGGACCAGATGGGATTTAAAATCTTCTCTGACCACCATGCACGGGATTAGACGAGGTTGTGACTGTGGAAAGAGAAGAGGTCCAAGGACTGAGCCCTCGGGCACCTGAACACGTCAGGAGGCCTGGAAGGGGAGAAAGGTCCAGCAAGGAAAAACCCAGAGGACTTGGTCAGGGAGGGAAAAGGAAAACCAGAAGAATACAGGGTGATGGCGAACAAGCAAACACACTGTCTCTCCAGAAGACGGCAATGACTGCTGACTGTGGAGGCCAAGTAATCAATAAACAACTTATTGTAAGACTAGAAGAGGGTTTTTTTTCTGGCCAAACTGAGGACTGTAGCCCAGGAGTGCAGTCTCCACCAAGGAGGAAAGCGCTCTGGCGAAGCATGGTTTTCAACACAGTTTTATATCTTGTCAGGACAAAGAACACACATCAAACAGGACGACAGGATACATTCCTTCAAGGTTTCAAAAGAGAGAGCGAGCCAGCACTACCCTGGCGTCTGGGAGGGAAGCTCACCTTCGAGGGAGCGTCAGCACCGGCGTCCCAGGAAGGGGACAGACGTCCCCACCTTCAAAGCGGAGTCCTTCACTTCTAGATAACGCATTCTTTCCCTGAGTGGTGAAAGCAGATGCACGAGATAAACAACCACGTGACAAGCTGATAAAGCCCAAGTCAAATCAGGTACAAGCCAGAAGGACTTCCTGCAATCTCCGCAGGTGCAGAGGAGAGCGAGGCGAGAACCCAGGTGCCGCGGGCATTGTCACGTGGGCGCAGGAGGGGGGTCCGAGCTAGGTGCCCCTCTAGGGAGGGAGGGGGCAGGGACCTGGGGGGGGGCCCGGAGAGCGGCTGGTAAAGGGTAAAGGAGGGCGTGGGGGCGGGGCTGCTGAGGGGCACTCACCTGGGCGCCGAGTCCCCGCGGCTCCGAGCTGGAAGGGAGCGGGCCGGGCGGGCCGAGGGGCGCCGCGGCGGGAGGGCGACGCCTCCTGAGCCGCTGGGCGCGGGGCCCGGTCGGCGGGGTCGTGACCGCGGGCCCCGGCCCCAGCCCGCTCCAGCCCAAGCCCGCTCCAGCCCAGCCGGCCGCCCCGCCGTCCTCACCCCCTCGCCTGCCGACTCCTGGAGGCGGGGCCCGCGCGGCGTCCGGCCTGCGGAGGTCACGTGGGCCACGCCGGCCAATCGGCGCGCGGCTCGGGGTCGACCCGGACTCGCAGGGCGGTGGCCGGGCAGTTAGCGGCAGCTGAGCGAGCGCGCCGGCGGGACGGAGGTGCGGCTGGGGTCGCTGGGCCCGGGGACGGGGGCCAGGGATGGAGAGGCACCGCCCGGCGGCCCCGCGTCCGGCCAGCTCACCCCCCACGGCGCCCGATCTCCCCTGTCCCCGCAGGACTGGCCATGGAGCGCGAGGTCCAGCGGGTTCGCGCGGCGTTCGGGTCCGGCCGCTCGCGCCCCCTGACGTTCCGGCGGCGGCAGCTCGAGGCCCTGCGCGCGATGGTGCAGGAGCGCGAGAGGGACATCCTGGCGGCCATCGCCGCCGACCTGAGCAAGGTGCGCCCCCCGGGACCTGCGCTGCACGGCCTGCCCCTTTTCCGCGGGCAGCTGTGGCCCTTTCCCTTCCCCTGGATTTGGGTCATTCGTCCGCTTCGTGTATTGCAGGCCTCTTCCTCCGAGTCGGATTCTTGTCTTTTAACTTTGCGGTTTCTTATGCAGACACAGGGTTTTGCTTGTCGTTGCGCTCAGATTTCCCTCGATGATGTTAGGTGTCAGATCTGTGCACCCGCGAGTCACCCGGGGACCTTGTTACGATGCAAACGATGCTTCACTGGGTCTGGGGGGAGGGGGTCTGAGAGCCCGAGTTTTTGTAAGAAGCTCCCAGGTGATGTAACAAGCTGCCCTGTTTTGGAACCACGCTTTGAGTAGCAAGGTCTTGGGGGAGTGTTTCGGGTTTAAAAATAGTCCCCTATGTTTTATATCACTGTTGTTACCATTTTGTTTTTAATTTTTCTCTTCATTTTAGGGGTAACAAGGCCTTGCTCTGGCTTTGCCAGGCTCCTTCGGCCCCTCCCCCCGGAAGATTATTTTGAGGGGTAGTACATCAGTTACATTGTTACATCAGTAGTAACAACAGGGACTCTAAAACTTCCTGTGTAGCACTTCTGGTGGAGAGGAACTGTTGATGACTTATAAAGAAGTACAATAAATTCCTTGCCCTTGAGGGCTTTAAGTTTGGTTGGGAAACAAAGCAGGCACAGATAAAGTGGGACTATAGTTTTAAGCCAGCATATTAAGGCTGAAATGTTAAGATATAGGGGAAAGCATAATGACTATGGTTTATAAAGTGTGATCAAGGCACACCATTATTAATTAGGGAAGTCTTCGTGAAAGAGTTAACGTTTAAGCCTGACTTTAAATGGCTTGGATCAGTAAAGAAGGATTTAAAGGGATTGAATTTATTAAGAAGGGAATTAGCAAGTCCTTACTGTGGGCCTGGAGGACACACAGGAATCTGCATGGCAAACCAGCTAGTCTGACAGGTGTGCCTGTCCTGATGCTTTTTTTTTTTTTTTTTTTTTGCATTGCCGTACGGCTTAGTTCCCCGACCAGGGATCAAACCCGTGTCCCCTGCAGTGGAAGCACAGAGCCCTAACTACTGGACCGTCAGGGAATTCCCTGGCCCGATGCTTCTGACATTCAGGGCCAAGTGTGTCCTACCCACAAAGGTTAACTGTGACCCTCTTGTAACAGAGTGAATTCAACGCATACAGTCAAGAAGTCATCACCGTGCTTGGGGAAATTGATCTCGTGCTGGAGAAGCTTCCTGAATGGGCTGCTGCTAAACCTGCTCAGAAGAACCTGCTCACCATGCTGGACGAGGCCTACATCCAGCCAGAGCCCCTGGGAGTCGTGCTGATTATCGGAGCTTGGAACTACCCCTTTGTCCTCACCATCCAGCCTCTGATAGGAGCCATCGCTGCAGGTCTGGCGTCAGCTTCCGTCCTTATGCTGTCTTCGAGAGGCGTATTCTCTGAAACTGGTTGTACATTAAGGATAGTGGTTAGTTAAATGCATTTGCTGTGGTGGCTTGTCTTGGCTTACACCAGCAGTGTATTGAGAATTGATAAACGTTATTATTACTTGTTCAGTGGGCTCCAGAGATTTGTGGGGTGACTGCTTTCTGGAGCCCCGGAGAATGAACCCGTGAGGGTGTAGAGGCATGCGCGAGTCCACAGGCCCGGGTTTGGAGTCAGACGTCCATATCGTCATGTGGTTTCAGTCGCCACCTCTGGCTTTGGATGAACCAGTTGATTCTGTCTGACCCCTTTCTTCATTCAAATAAGGGCTCTGGGAGTAATGCTTGCTTGGGTCTACAGCAAATGCCAAGGGATTCATTTCTCATTTAACCAGGATCCAGACCAACAGCTTTATGTTGGCAAAGCTTGTTTGTGCAATAATCCCAGGGCAAAAGGAAAATCCAAGGGTGGGAGTGAGAACAGTGAGAGAAGGCCGGAGGCCTGGGGGATGGGGCCTCTCGTCAAGGACCTACGTGGTGAGCACTGAGGACTTAGCCTTTGGGAAAGAGGCAGTGGGACGAGCGCTCACGCTTGTGGTGAGGAAGGCAGAACGCAGAGCCAGAAATAACCAGAGGGATGAACCCTTAGTCTGTGCTCCCCCCAGGAGCCCCGTCTCGTGGATGTAAGAATCACTCAAGTACTAGACAACGCTGTCCTGCTTTTTGCTTTGTTTAGGAAATGCTGTGATTATCAAGCCTTCTGAAATAAGTGAAAATACAGCCAAGGTCTTGGCTAAGCTCCTCCCTCAGTACTTAGACCAGGTAAGAGGGCCTTGCCCCCCCTCTGGCATGTCTGTCTGTCTGGCACATCTGTCTGTCGTGGGGAACCCACTCTGCTCCTCGTGCTGGCTTGCGTTATTGGTGGTCAGGCCTCCACACTCATTTTCCCTCAGCCTCCCACGTCTGGCTTAACAAGAGAAGTTAAGTTCCAAAAAAACTGTGGAATAGTTTAGCTATTGTAGTTACACGGTTTGGTCAGGCCCGTGGCTTTATCGGCACCCCTGCTATTAACAAAGCCTCCGCTGCCATTTGGCATTTCGAATTAACCTTTGATCTGACATGATTTTAGGTGTATCCGTTTAGTGAGTTATGTAATGAGGGACTGGTACCGGCCTGGGCGCTCTTCACGAGGTACGGTTACGTGAGCACACGTCTACATTTAAACAGGCATGTTTGTGGCCTGAAAACTACAGGAAGAAAAAGGCCTCCTGACCCAGAGTGTGGACCCTCACCCAGGTTACAGTACTGGCATTTAGGACTATCGGAAGCTGGGACTTCCTGGTGGTCCAGTGGTTAAGGCTCTTCGCCTTCCAATGCAGGGGCGGAGGTTCGGGTCCGATCCCTGGTCGGGGAGCTGGGATCCCGCGTGCCTCGTGGTCAAAAAACCGAAACAAAAAACAGAAGCAATATTATAACAAATTCAACACAGACTTTGTAAATGGTCCACATCAAAAAAAAAAAATCTTTAAAAAGAAGAGTATCGGAAGCTGTGGAGAAAAGACGATCTCTGAAGCAGAGGTCTGGTGCCGCCGTGGAGGAGGTTGTGACACCACGTGAACTGGGGCCGTTAGCTCTGCGTGGAGGAGTCGTCCGTGCGCGCCCGGGAGACGCAGCTCTGCGGCATCACGCGTGGAGTCGGCCGCGTTTTCCGACAGCAGCCTACAGGCCAACTCCGGCCCTCGGAGGAGCCGTGCTCCCCGTGTTGGCTCATTCCCGGCCACGGCGGCCACGGAGCAGTGTTGTCCCAGGGCCTGGGGTACCCAGTGCAGAAGGGCGGTGAAGGCAGGGCGGTGGGGCAGACGCTTCACGGTCTCCCTCTGCCCGGACGGGGGTCGTCATTCCGGCCCTGCCTCACTCGGCTTGTCGGGGACCAACCACACAGGCTCTGTGGATGCAGGCGGAGGCAAGCTAAAGCTTGCAACACCTGTCGGGCCGCTGAGCTGTGAGTAGAGATGGAGGGGCAACGCGAGGCCCACCAGCTGCCTCGTGCTTGGTGTCCTGCCGCCGCTCTCCATGCCGTTGCTACCCTCTCTCATGCGACAGCTGCAGACGGTCGCCCGGTGCACACGAGGCTTCAGTGCAAAGCCCCGTGACGTCCCCCCATCCCAAGAGGAGGCTGAGGCTCGAGGCGTCGGGCGGCCGCCAGCAGGCACACGAGCTAGTGGATGACGGGGCGCGGGGGCACCCGGACCTGCCCCTGGAGACGCTCCCCTGCTGGCCTTGGCACACGTTCGGGCGGCAGTCACTCGGTTCCCCCCACGGCCTGAGCCCCACGCTGAGCCGAGTGCAGAGAGGACGTCCGGGTGGACGCGCCTGGGGCCTGTCCTGTGGTCACCGACAGCGGCCACGTTCCCACAGCCCTCCCCTCGCCCAGCCCCCGTCTTGTGGTTTCCCGGGGCCAGTCTCCCACCTTTTCCTGGTTTCACTGAATGTTACGTGTTTACGTCAGACGATAGGATTCCTTCTGTGACGCGAGTGTTTGTCTTTCTTTCTTGAAGGACCTGTACGCGGTGGTTAATGGTGGCATCGAGGAAACCACGGAGCTTCTGAAGCAGCGATTTGACCACATTCTCTATACGGGAAACACCGCTGTTGGAAAAGTTGTCATGGAAGCCGCCGCCAAGCATCTGACCCCGGTGACCCTTGAACTGGGAGGGAAGAGTCCGTGTTACGTTGACAAAGACTGTGACCTGGACGTCGCCTGCAGGTGAGACTGGTTATCTGGACTCCCCCCGGCAGGCTGGCACGCCCTCCGTGCCTCCTTGCTGGGCACTGCTGGTCGATGTCCTCACAGGGACCAGGACTCTTTCACAAACCACGCCTTGGTGCCACAACCGGAGGAGATGAACACGAGGTTGTGACATCACACGGTGGCCCTCAGGATGAGGAAAAGCTATGTCTGTTCTCTAGATAATAGACCTGGCGAGAAGTTTTACTGTTCTGCTGATTGCTGATCCAGGAAGTAGATAATGCCAAGGATCCTGTGTGCCTAATAAAATCTTTAAATTTCCAAAGAAAGGGCATTATGCTGATCTCTTAACTGAGTTCCTTTACTGATAAAACCAATAATTCTCATCTTGTAACTGAGAATAATAGCATCTTGCATCTGAGAACTAGAAGATGCAAGGTTTCGGGTTGTCTCCGCTAAATCAGTTCAGCTAACAGGAAGTGCCCAAACCCACAGCTGACTGTGCTGGCATGGCGTGGCTCTCCCTCCCTTCAGACAAGGGGCGCGGTGGGGGCACGGGGGGCATTGGCCGGGCTCCGGGTTGGCTCTGTAAGTAGACGTCTACTTGCTGGAACAGGGGACCCCGGTTCGTGGGTTTCCGTCCGAGCCCGGGCGCAGCGTCCCAGATCGGGGAGGGCTTCTGGTCCTGCTGGTACCTGGCATCGTGCAGCAGGACGAAGCCACGGCAGGAGCCGTGGTGTCTGTGGAACCCCTGTCCTCGCAGATGTCCTCTTGGCCGGGGTGGGAGGAGGAGGAGGGTGTCAGGAGGCTGTTTTTCTCCTTTCCTGCCGCAGGCAGTGGCTTCCCTGCGTATAAAGTACTGTTTCTCATGAACTGGCATGAGGCTTTCCCTGCTTTGTAGAATATTCTACGCCAATTGAAAATGCGTTCTCAGTTCCAACCGATTTAGAGATGAGTTTTCAAAACATTTTTTTAATCAAGATTACCAAATACGTTTATGTACTAGTAATCTTGACAGCTAGCTGAAAAACATTCCGACAGCGCCGAAGTGTGTGACAGGTGCGTGGGGACTGAACTCTGGCTGCTGGTGCTTTTCCCAGACGCATCACCTGGGGCAAGTACATGAACTGCGGCCAGACCTGCATCGCCCCCGACTACGTGCTCTGCGAGCCGTCCCTCCAGGACCTGATCGTGCAGAAGGTGAAGGAGGCCGTGAAGGTTCGTGTTTCCCACCTCTGGGTCCACGGGTCTCATTGGGATACGGAGTGAAGTCAGCTGTTTGCAGGGGGCATCGCCCCCCCGCCCAGGAACGTTCCAGGAGCACGTGACTGAACTAATTTCCTGGCTAATGAAAAGTGCTCTCTTAGAACGTGGTAGCAGGGTGAGATTGGTGCTACACACGCTGACACTGTCTAGTCGATTTGTTGATGGCACAACTGGTTAGGTGTAGAACGGGCCTTAAAGAAAAAAGCTCAGTAGCTCTTGTGTGGTTTGGGGAGAACGTTGCGAGGCCTGGTGTGGCCAAGTCCCTCTCGCCGCGGCTGCGGCGGTCAAGGTTCTCGGTTCTCGGCTGTGCCGGCGGTTTAGAGAGGCCAGCAGTTTCAAGGAGCGTGCACTCTTGACGCGGCCATCAGTCTTTGAGGGCATTTCCAATGGCGATCTCTAGTGAGGGGACCAAGGAAGGCTACACGGTGGTGTCCTGAGCTGAGCCAGAAGGAACGTAGGACGGGAAGAAAGGAAGGGGTGAAGCTGTGACAGTTCAGCGGTGGGAGCCCCCTGGGTGGAGAAATTACTGAAACAACCGTTGTTCACTCGCTGGGTGCTGACCGAGCCCCGAAAGGAAGGCTCCGGAACACCCAGGAGTGACGTATGTGAGCAGCTAGGTGACGTGGAATTTGGACGTTAGTGGTGGGACCGCGATGGGGCCGGACAAGGAGAGCGTGAAAGGGGAGCTTGGCCCGACGCTGGGAAGACACTGGGGTTGCAGGGGACGTGCTCGGGTGAGTGCGGTGAGGAACTGGGATTCCAGGAGGCGTGTATTCTCTCGTCACCGTGGCTCTCCACTGAGGTTCACCAGGAGCCGTTTAAGGAAAGCTTCCATTTCTCCCCCTCCAAAGACTGTGGTTCAGCTGGGCTGGGTCTCCAGGTGATTCTGAGGTGCGGCCAGCACTGAAAACCACTCTTGTGGCTCCGGCGTTGGGGCCCGAGAACATGCATTGCAACAAGCTGCCCAGGAGCTTCCTACCGCCCGGGTTCGAGGCGGGTGCGGGGGCTGGACCGTGCTCGTTCCCGCTGGAGAGTAGATGGAGGGCTCCCGCGGGGCTGACTGCTTGGCTTCTGAGGCTCTCTTACTCTGGTTGATTTGCCAGAACTGTGTTCTGATCTTTCGAGCAGTTTCACGGCTGTCTGACTGGTGGAAGTTCCAGTCCAGAGAAGACCTAACACGAGGAAATAGCGCAAAGCTCAGCAAACCCCTTCTGCAAAAGGGGAAAAACACACGCGGTCAGTGTTTTAGGCTTTGCAGGTCACAGGGCCTCTGCCACCACCACCCGGCTCCTCGCAGGACAGCAGCCAGAGCTGATAGGCAAGCGCACGTGTGGCCCTGACACGGGGCGAGACCCCCCTCTGTGTCCACCCCCAGGAGGGACCCATGCCAACCCCCGAAACCGTGGAAAATGGGAGACTTGTGTGCATGCTTTAACTCCTGTCCTTGACCTGCCAAAGAGCTTAGTCTTACTACTGTTAAAGGACCTGGGGGCTGGGGGGTTGGGTTCTGTGAGGATACAAAACCAGATCTGGGGCCATGGTGAATTTTATAATTATTAAAGAAATTAAAATATGGGTCTTTGGTGACAACTAGATACTACTGTTTTAAACAGGAATTTTATGGAGAAAATATAAAAGAATCCCCCGACTATGAAAGGATCATCAATCTTCGTCATTTTAAGAGGATACGAAGTTTGCTTGAAGGACAAAAGATAGCTTTTGGTGGGGAGACCGATGAGGCCACACGCTACATAGGTAATGGAGACTCATCTCGTCCTGCAGGGAGGGGCAACTTAACAGTTTTTATTGACACAGTTTACCGACACTGAATAAACTATTAGGTATAAAGCGTTTAATAAGCTATTAAATACTGCTTTCTGGTATACTGCTTTGTTACAAGCGAGTTAAAGATGATTTTATATATGTATACTTTGAGTAACTCTATTTCGTTGTTTGTATTTACACACGTATTTTATCTAATTTTTTCTTCCTGGCAACCTTGAGAAGCAGAACCAGACTCTAATTATTTCCAGCTTACGGCCGGGAAAACAGCCCAGAGAAGGACATAGCTCAGCCACAATTGCACAGCTAGCCGACAGCAGTTCTGCTCCAGAAAGAATGTTTTCACCTATCATGCTTGACCTCGTTATTTACTTTCTTGTTGTGTTCTTTGTTTTTTGCCACGAGTATGTATCACTTTTCAATTTTAAACACACTTATCTAAAATAACACCTAAGATGAGAGAAGAATCACGCATGGGGACTTCCCTGGTGGCGCAGTGGTTAAGAATCCTCCTGCCAGTGCAGGGGACACGGGTTCGAGCCCGGGTCCGAGAAGATCCCACATGCCGCAGAGCAACTAAGCCCATGCGCCACAACTACTGAGCCTGCGCTCTAGAGCCCGCGAGCCACAACTACTGAATCCTGCGCGCCACAACTACTGAGCCTGCGCGCCTAGAGCCCGTGCTCTGCAACAAGAGAAGCCACCGCACTGAGAAGCCCGCGCACCGCAACAAAGAGTAGCCCCCGCTCGCCGCAACTAGAGAAAGCCCGTGCACAGCAATGAAGACCCAACGCAGCCAAAAATAAATAAATAAACTTATTTTTTTAAAAAAATCACACATGAAGTTGGCGAAAAAGCTGCTCCGCAAATCTTTTTACCTGTCTCCTCTCATCATCACCAAAAACCCCAGCTTTTCAAAAGCAGAACTTAAAAGACTTAAACAGTACGGAGAAAAGTATGCTCTCGGCCTGTTAGTTCAGCGGCTCAGGAACACCCCTAGAGCCCCGGGGGTTCGTCTTCGGGTCCTGCCGGCCCAGCATGTTGACTGCCTGCCTCTACGCCCATCAGTGGTGAGAGGGAAGGTCGGCCGTGATTAGCTCAGACTAGTTAGGAGTTTCCGCCGACCTGGTCAGGGTCACCTCACCTTAGCGCGTGGCTCTGCAGAGGGGGATGGACACTTCTCTGGCCCAGGGAAGCCGCGGGCGGTGGATCTGAGGCAGTGGCTTCTGTACCCCCGGGCGTGCTGGAGAGAGCCGTCCTGTGCCATGCCTCCAGGACAACCTGGTCGTAACCGTGGGTGGAGGAGGGAGCACGCTTGTTCTGTCAGGTGTCTTCTCCTGTAGTCGACCCTCCAGCCCGTCCGCAGGGTCTCCCCGAGCACTGCGGCTTGGGGACTTCTTGGTGTGGACACTGGACACCCCACAAAGCTCTTCAGGATCCGTGTCGTCCTCCTGTCTGTGTCTTTCCCCAGAGTGGACGGAACGCTGAGCTAAGACTTAGGGAATCCCACCATTTCATTACGTTTTCTGAACCTGACGCAGTTGTAATCAAGATCAAAGAGATCACAGGCAGGAACGCACTTCAATTAAGAAGATGTACTGGTTTGATCCACCGAGGGGCCCTCTGCGCTCCCAGGAAGGCCCGTCCACAGAAAGACATAGGAATGTGGTGCTGAACAGGGTTAAACATGCATAGGATTTACTCAAGCCTGTATCTCCCCCTGGGTTTGCACAGGGATCCCTGATGCACACGCGTGGAGATGTAATATTTGCACGGTTCACCCACGTACTTGGGACTTGTCTCAGTAGATGACACCTGGGCGGGAGCGGGGAAGGGATGGGTGGGTGACCCAGTGAGCCGGACGTGAGGTGAGAGTTTGGCATTTCTGTCTTCTGCTTGAGCGTTTTCATTTTTCAGCCCCAACGATACTCACTGATGTGGATCCTGAAACCAAGGTGATGCAAGAAGAAATTTTTGGACCAATTCTTCCCATAGTGCCTGTGAAGAATGCAGATGAGGCCATACAGTTCATAAATGAACGCGAGAAGCCCCTGGCCTTCTACGTGTTTTCTCGTAACACTAAGGTAAACTTCCCCGCGTGCAGCTCGCTCTCAGAAGCCACGCTCCTTCTCTGCTGTAAAGCAAATGCTGATTATTTCGTGTGATGCCAGAGTC
This sequence comes from Balaenoptera musculus, assembly GCF_009873245.2. Taxonomy (NCBI): domain Eukaryota; kingdom Metazoa; phylum Chordata; class Mammalia; order Artiodactyla; family Balaenopteridae; genus Balaenoptera; species Balaenoptera musculus. The sequence goes on along the minus strand of NC_045804.1, from coordinate 57,917,121 downwards.
CCCCAGTCCTGGGTAATGAGGCCCTGGGGTTATCGCTGTGACCCTTCCCTTACTCCCCGGGGTCAGAGCTGAGTCTTCGGGGCGAGTGTCACAAGCCTGGTGACTCACAGACACCTGCCGTGTCACTGGGAGACGTCTGAGCGCCAGCATCAGAAACGTTTCTGCTGCTGATCTGTAGGGCGTCCTGTGTAGAGCCCCGGCTCTTACCCACACGGCGTCTGCGGCCCGCAGGGCGGTGTCTCTGGCGCTGCTGAGGGAGGTGCTTGGCAAGCCTCGGACTTGGCTTTCTCCAGCGACGTGGCTTTGTGGTTGGAGTGGTGTTGCCGTCCCAGCCGGGCGGGCAGATCACACGCCACCCCAGGCCCAGCAGCCCCGCTGCCGCCCTGCACGCGGCCCGTCCGTATGCGCCTCGAGGTGACCAGCCGCTGCTAAGGGACAGTGGCCTCAAGGTGGGCCAGTAGGCCAGGAGCCTCTGAAAAGAGGGGAAAACTCGGAAGGGAGGGTGCAGCCAGCTGAGGTCGAGGAGCTCCCACAGCAGGTGTTTTCTGCAGAGCCTCTGCCGGGGCCACGCAGGGAGTCTCGGGGCAGCTTCTAGAGCTGGCGGTGCTGGCGGTGCTGGCGCGGTACCGATCTCTACAGGCCGTCCAGGGAGACCGGACGTGCGGGGCTCAGCTAGGAACGGGTTAGTGGCACACAGCGGTCTGACGGTTGAAATGACCACAGGCAGTGGTGGACGGGGTGGAAGCCGCGGTCTGCGGGTCAGGCTCGGTCCCACGGTCAGCAGTGACCTTTGCTACAGAGGACTTGGTGGGCCAGCAGCCAGGGGAGGCGACATTTACCAGTCAAGTGCATCGTGCCCACTCAGGTCCTGGGCCAACCAGCGATTTCCTTCAAAAACAGGATGCTACCTCTGAAATCTTGAATGTTTTTTACATTTCATAGAAACGGAATGATAACCTGTTAATCACATGCTATCCTTTAAAGCAGAGGTAGAGAAATACTAACAATTTTTAAAACCTGGAATATAGCCTGAACCATCCCTGGTAAGAAAGGCCCTGGCCGTGGTCCCGGGGGTCCAGCGCTGGGGTGTGCCGGGCGTGGGGGCCCAAGTCTTCAGGCCGTCCGGGTCTCGCTCACTGCCCCCAGCCTCGAGGAGGATGAGGGTCCCGGGGGTCCAGCGCTGGGGTGTGCCGGGCGTGGGGGCCCAAGTCTTCAGGCCGTCCGGGTCTCGCTCACTGCCCCCAGCCTCGAGGAGGATGAGGGTCCCGGGGGTCCAGCGCTGGGGTGTGCCGGGCGTGGGGGCCCAAGTCTTCAGGCCGTCCGGGTCTCGCTCACTGCCCCCAGCCTCGAGGGGCGGCTGACCCGGCGCCTCTGTTCCTTCTCGCCCTCAGCTCATCAAGCGGATGATCGACAGGACGTCCAGCGGGGGCGTCACGGGCAACGACGTCATCATGCACTTCATGCTCAGCTCCCTGCCCTTCGGAGGCGTGGGTGAGGCCCCCCCCCCGTCAATGCCCCCGCAAGCCGCTGCCTGGGGTCCGCCTCTCCATCCCCAGTCTGTAATGACTGGTCCTTGCGTTGCTTCACTGGTTTATGGATCTTCTCCCAGTTTCAGGGCATTTCTTGGGCCAAAAACCAGGTCTCAGTTGAACTGATAAATGCCCTCTGTCCTTTATCGAACGAGGTAGCACATGACAGGCTCACAGCGCCAGGAGCAGACAGCAGCCAAGTGCTTGAACGTCCCTTTGCTTTTTTGGGATAAAGGGGCAAAACCAAACAAAACACTATAGAAAGTTACAAGGGAAAATGTAGTAACCTCCAAGGCATAAACACCGTTAATATTTTGGCTTGTCGTTTAGGTTTTTTTCCTTAAAATGTGTGTCTCTTGATACACATCACAGAGTCTCCCTGCAGCTTCAGCTGTCACCTAAGTGATGCCCCAGCGGCCTGGCCCCAGTAAGCTGCGTGCCGGGTGCCTTGTGCCACACGCGTGTCTGCCCGGCTCACGTGACCGAGCAGAGACGGGAGCACGGTCCCGGAGCACAGGTCTGAGAGGCCTGTTACCACCCAGCCGCGTGACCCCGCTGTCCTGGCCTTGGTCACCTTCCAGGAGCCCGAGGGAGCCGTGGCTCAGCCACGTGCGACGGTGGGAACGGGCACACGCAGCTCTCGGAGTGGGCCGCTTGGAGTCCCGCTCGGGCCCTGCCCAGCCCCCTCTCCGTCTCCGGAGGTGGGGCTCCGGTGACAATGAGCTTGGTCCCTGGCATAGTGACAGCCAGCACCCCGGGAGCTGCCGGTCCCTGCCCTGCCCTTGGAGAGCGTCCTGTGCCAGGGGTCCGCCGTGCGGGGGGCGCCGGGAGGACGTCCTGGAACGAGCCACGTGCGCTGGTGGAGGGGTGCCGCCGGGGCGCCGTGTGCACGGAAGGAGCGCCGTCACCCACAGCGGAGCCCGTCTCGTCTGTTCCTTTATTTCAGGGTCCAGTGGGATGGGAGCGTATCACGGAAAACACAGTTTCGATACTTTTTCGCATCAACGTCCCTGTTTGTTAAAAAGCCTGAAGCGAGAAGGTGCAAACAAACTCCGGTATCCTCCCAACAGCCAGTCGAAGGTAGACTGGGCGAAACTGTTCTTCCTGAAACGGCTCAACAAAGGGAAGCTCGGGCTTCTGCTGCTGACCCTCCTGGGCGTCGTGCTGGCGGCGCTCATGAAGGTGAGTCCCCGGCGCTCGGGCGCCCGACGGCTGCAGGCGCACCTCTTGCGTCTCGGGAGCACCTCCGATCTTTAAATCGGCTCTCTCCTATTCACTTCCAGAGGCTAGGACTCTAAGGTCGGGGGGCTTCCGGCTGCTGGGCCCCCCTGCTTTTCTGGGCCTCCGTGGCTGCCTCTGTGCTCCGGCGGCAGGGACCGTCCAGCCCACAGGCCTCAGCCCTCACAGGGGGCGCGTGGCGGCCTCTGGCCTGAGTTTAAAGCCCCTCGAGCCGCCTAGCCCTCTGATCTTCTTGCTTTTGGTGCCTCAGCGTCAGTTTGGTTCCTGGCTGTGCAGGAACCCGGCGTGCGTGGAGGTGGAGGAGAGCGTGCCGGGGACGGGGCTGGTGGGGAAGCAGCTGTGCCCGGGGGAGCTGGCCTGTAGCGTTTCTCTCTGGCGACTGGCCGTTCCAGGCGTGGACTTGCTAAGAGACCCTCATGACAGCCAGCGTCCTTGGACGGTCCGTATCCTTGGGGCGAAGCCAGATTCAAGCATTTAATGGCAACAGCTGTGTTCCTGTCTGTAGTTTGTTTAAACGTTGAAAGGGGGTCGGCTCACCTTATGGCGTCACAGCTTTGGTGGAACTGGAGATACCGGTCACGTCTGAGATCGCTTGGGTTTCCTCGGAAATACCAGGCTGTGCTGAGGAGAAAGGCCCTGTTGATTTTTCTGGCAGTTCACAGATTGTGCCGTCCTGTGAGCCAGGAACGCCAGAACCCAGCCCTGTCTGTTGAGAGGAGTTTGGGCTGTTTCTTTCCTTTCTGTGAAGTGGGCCAGCTTGGGGAGTGTTCTCTTCCAGTCGTTTTTCTACACTTGGAGGCTTAGGCGTTATCAGAAAAAGAATGTCTCCAGACATTCTGGACCTTGGCCTAGAGCGTCAGAGGGTGAAAACTTAACTTGGCCACAGGTTTTCAAGGGTGAGGTCGGCTTGCTGGACTCTCCAGATTAGAGGTCGTGGCTTAGCTGGGTCTGGGTGAAGCAGTCATTACTTCCAGAAAAGGATGGTCTCACTCACTCGGCTGTCCCAGAGGACGTGCCCGCTGACCCACTCACGGTCACCATCCTTTGTTTCAGAATTTGAGAATAATCTTATACAATGCTCCAAGTCACTATTTATTTTGGTTTTGTTTCGTTTTTTTTTTTAAAAAGTTCGACTTGAGAATTCACATAGCAGACTTAGTGAATCAAAACATATTGTGGGGTGTAGGACTTTCTGGTTTTTTTCTTCTGCTTCTTCCTGAGGTCGGAGGTGCGCTTGGGTCTCTGGTCACTACCTGCCTATCTTTTTTCCCGAGACGTGGGTCCCCAGCCTGACAGGCGTCCTCTTGGTCGGGATGGAGTTTCTTAGCCTCATGGAAAATTCGGAGGTGTGGGCTGACTCTGCCCCGTGTTCCCAGGAGGCCGCCCCCAGGTGCGATGGCCCGTGCCCCACAGGCTAGGGCAGGCCAGGTGGCCCGCCCAGAGTTCCCGAAAGGGTTTGGCAGACAGGCCTTTCTCTGGTAGGGTCTAGAGAAGCAGCAGTGTATAAAAACGTTTATTCAGCCGGGAACAAGAAAATATGGCTTTGATCCCGGGCTGTGGGATCGACTTAATTACGGCTTCGGCCGAGGCCTCTTCTGAGCCCACAGAGCGAGGGCGTGGGCACCCGGAGGTCCAGGCCGCTTCCAGCCCCACCTCTCTGCTCTCCTTACTGGGAGCCGATGCGTTCGTTGTCCCGGTTGTTTTGGATTCCGCGTGAGATTGGGTAAAGATTTGGGGTTTTCTTCCTCTCTGCTGCTTCTCTACTCTTCTCTCTGTGCTTTTACCCGCTTCTTATCAAATCACCTTTTAAACAAATGACTCCGAGCCTAAATTGTCTATTTACTTGAGGAATCTACTGATGGTAATTGCAAACATTTTTCTGAAATTGCTTTTTGCACTTAGTAGTTATTTTGTTACCTGCTTGGGTATGATTTTAGTAATTCACTTTACTAGAATTAGAATGGATTTGCAACATTTTAAAGTGGGAAACTGAAAGCTGCAAAACTGTCAGTCTAAAGGGAACATGTCAGAACCTCAGAGTGGGGGAATTTTCTCTGTGCATTTTACACAAAGTAAAGTTCCAATAAAGCTTAACATAAGCTATGGAAGGCATTGAGGGGCTTGTAAAAGTTGAGGAAAATAAAAGGTTAAAATTGAACGATGTCATTTGGCCTTTGAAAATTAAATCCAACGTTTGAACTCTGAGGTTGTGGCCATGCTTCTTTAAGCCTCAGTGGGTACTGATGAAATTCACTACTGCTCTGGAATTGGAGAAGCAAAATTGTTCACCAGTTTTGAGAGTTCATGTGGACAGTCAGCGTCCTCCTTAGCCAGGATGGGAAATGAGTGCTTTCACCTCCTGTCTCTGCCCTCGTCTACTTGACATTGGACAGCGTACCACCTCCAACACCGCCTGTCTTGTTGTTGTCGTTTTGGGGGGAGGGCATGACCTGTCATCCTCAGCCCAGCCACACTTAAGACCCCTTAGGGATCTGTGGGCCTTGTTGACATGGTTCTTAGGACAGACGGCACGTGTCAGGGCCCCGATCCCGGGCCCATGTTCCAGGGCTGGTGGGGGCATTGTAAACCAGCGGGTAACCCGGATTCCTCTCTCCTCCCCCAGGCTGGATACTGCTGAAGAGTGATCCGTGCTGCCTCCTCATCCTCTCTCCTGAATTATTCTTCTACCAAATAGTTAATGAACCAATAATTTTTAAATCCTACCAAAAATTGTAAGACGATATGCAAATGCACCATCGCCGAACCTAAAAGTCATTGCCACTCACCATTAATAAAACTCGCTGTTTCAGCCAAAGCCCAGCGCTCTCCCGCCCAGTAGTGAGACACTCGGAGAACCCCCATCCCTAGAGCTCTGGGCTGGGGGAGGGGAGAGCATGCTGGCGGGGGGGAGAGCGTGCTGGGGGAGGGGAGAGCGTGCTGGGTGAACCTGAGTTCCCAAAACCTGCTCAGCGACTCTGCTGCTCACGGGACATGGGACACCCCGCCCCTACCGCCTCAGGCATCACCCTGTGGCCTTCCAGAGCCCCGCCCCGCCCAGGTTTCCAGGTCTCTGTCCAGAGAGGTGAGGCGAGGTCTCCCAGCTGCCTTGGGGTTCGAGGCACTAGAACTGGGGTGGGGGGGTCCCTGTCCCTCATCTGTTGGGACTTGAAAGCCTGACCTCCGGGAGTCGGCCCTCCTTTCTCATCCACTCTCTGTCCTGTCTCGTGCTTGGTTTGTGATGGTCCGTGGGGCCGTCCACACATGGTTTTGTGACTGATGTCACTCAGAGCATCTTGTAAATCCTAGGGCTTCCCGGAAGACAGTTGCCAATTTCATGCAAGTATCAGCTGTCATCCGTAGGGTGCAGGAGTTGTACAGTTCTGCGTCTTACAAAACCCACCTGGCATTTTTTACTGCTGTCCTGAAAGTACTCATAACGATACTTATCCTCGCATAATAGGACCTTCAATTTGCAAGTTAGTGGCTCTTCAGGGACAAATCTAAGTTTCTTATTTCTGTAGCACAAGGCAAGTAAATTTCCCTTTTTTAAACGTGAGAGAGATGCCTTTCTGAATAGATTGGGTCCACAGAACTTAACGTGGGGACCATTTCCTGTCCTGGACAGGAGGCCTTGGGCATTCACGGCTCTGCAGCCCTGAGAGCCTTGGGGGCTGGTGGGGGGGTGGCGTCTGGAGGAGGACCCTGAGCCACAGCAGCTGCCCCGCCAAAGGGGACGGAAGACCCCCCCCCCCCCCTGAGCGTGGCCAGGACCCCGCCTGGGGCACTTCAGCCAGATGGAAAGTCTGAAGGAGAGCCCTTGGGGCGGGGTGGGGTGGGGGGTGGCCGGTGAGAGAGTGTAACTCACCCTAGGAACGTGTGATCCACCACTGAGTGAATTGCTCTGTTAGGCTGTCCGCAGTACGTTACATCTACATCACGGGACGAGGTGGCGAGAGTCAATCACTAGGCTAGTTTAGGAAACAGCTGCTTAAACCACTATCAGAATAATCAATCATAATATAGCTCAGACAGAATTTCAATACGGAATTTTCATTTGGTATATTGTACGTTACACTTTTTTTATATACAGCAGGTTATTAGTCATCCATTTTATACACATCAGTGTGTACATGTCAATCCCAATCTCCCAGTTCATCCCACCACCACCACCACCTCCTGCCACTTTCCCCCCTTGCTGTCCATATGTTTGTTCCCTACGTCTGTGTCTCTATTTCTGCCTTGCAAACCGGTTCATGTGTACCATTTTTCTAGATTCCACATATATGCGTTAATATACAACATATTTGTTTTTCTCTTTCTGACTTACTTCACTCTGAATGACAGTCTCTAAGTCCATCCACGTCTCTACAAATGACCCAATCTTGTTCCTTTTTATGGCTGAGTAATATTCCATCGTATATATATGTACCACGTCTTCTTTATCCGTTGATCTGTTGATGGGCATTTAGGTTGCTTCCGTGACCTGGCTATAGTAAATAGTGCTGCAGTGAACACTGGAGTGCATGTGTCTTTTTGAATTATGGTTTTCTCTGGGTATATGCCCAGGAGTGGGATTGCTGGGTCATATGGTAGTTCTATTTTTAGTTTTTTAAGGAACCTCCATACTGTTCTCCATAGTGGCTGTATCAATTTACATTCCCACCAACAGTGCAAGAGGGTTCCCTTTTCTCCACTCTCTCTCCAGCATTTATTGTTTGTAGATTTTTTTGATGATGGCCATTCTGACCGGTGTGAGGTGATACCTCATTGTAGTTTTGATTTGCATTTTTCTAATAATTAGTGATGTTGAGTCTCTTGGGCATCTGTATGTTTTCTTTGGAGAAATGTCTATTTAGGTCTTCTGCCCATTTTTTGATTGGGTTGTTTGCTTTTTTTAAGATTGAGTTGCATGAGCTGTTTATATATTTTGGAGATTAATCCTTTGTCCGTTGATTTGTTTGCAAATATTAAACATTCTAATTAAGCAAAAGTACTGGCTTGTCTACTAGTATATTCTGCTTTAGAATACATACATTATATTTGGTAAAATTGGCATGAATTGTAATAATGTTCTTAGTTTCCAGATATCCCCTGTTGGAGACAATTCTTTGACCACAAGTTTTCTCCAACTATAAATCCATTTTTTTTGCCTTTATCTATCAAAGGAGATGTTGGTCAGCTTTCTTTAACTGATTATTTCTCATTTTAAATTCTCAGCCAAGAAGATTTTTCTCAAGTTTTACTTTGTCACTTGTGGGTTGTTTTTTAAAATAATCTATAGAGTAAATAGGGTTTTTTTTTCCAACTATATCCTCCTTCCCCACCTGCTGACCCAAAACAAGTATTTCTGTAAGCACATTCACGAGACACCAATCCCATAAGATTTTACACAAAAACTGGTCCCACTGCCGATCCTGCCTAGAAGGGGTTTGTAAAGCACACCAGCATCTTCAAGATCCCAGGCCTACGGAACCTCTGAAGTGCCGGTGTGTGTTGTTTCCCAAACTTACTTGAGCGTGGAGTCCTTTGTCCTCAGTACCTCTCAACCTTGGGACACGTGACGTGACTTCGCTGTGTTCGGGTGCGGACGCTGTCTTCGCGTCGCAGAGGAGGGTGCAGGCTTCCGCCTTCCTGTGGGCGGAGGGCCTGGGGCAAGGTCCATGGCGTGCTGGCTCTTCAGAACCAGGCTTCGCACCCTGCATCCTCTTTTGCTATTGACCTTGATCAGTAAATCCGTTTGTCTGTGGGTGTGTTTATAGCTACTGATGCTGAAGGGGCTGATGACGACAGAGGCCAGGCTGCCCCCACTGGGTGGCGGTGTGCGGCCTGGAGCCCAGAAATGGTCACCAGTCCCAGGCCGCAAAAGCACCCTAGAATTCGGATCAGCATCAGATTCCACCCTGAGGCTACGTGGCCCAACGATCTGGGCCTCGCTGCCCTTGTTTATATCTTATCGCTACTGTATGAAAGGTGTTTCTCAAGGTCTGTGATACGTGAAAATGCTGCTGCCGCGAGAGGACCGAAGGGAAGGTGACCAGCCCGGCCCTGGTCGGGGCCTCACGGCGCCTGGATCTGCGGAGGGTGCGTGGGCAGGACGCAGATGGGGGTCTCCGCGAGGTGGGCTGCTCACGGGCGGGGCCCGCTGGCCCCCTTTCCAGAGCTTCACAAAGGCTTTGTGTACAGACGGGCAGCAGACTCAGCCTAGAAATATGCACTTCTTAATGTAACAGTGGCGTCTGCCATTTTGTTTTGATTTGAAATCTCCAGTTTGAAGCCATTTACGTTATTGAATAATGGTAGCACCCCCAGGAGCCTCGTCTTCCGGTCAGCTGAGGCCTCGTAAAGAGCGGTTAGCCGCAGTTCAGACCCGTTACGTCACACGAGGCACCGGCTGAAGGCCTGTTCCTGAGGATGCGGGGTGGGCAGCCACTCTCTGCTTCCTTTCTTGCTAGGGCCTGGCAGTCAGGACCCTGATGACAAGCCCCACCACCAGCGTGCCCATCGCTGCCCCCAGAGCAGCCCCTCGGCGGATGGCCAGCTGTTTGGCTGACAGTCTGCCAGGGGGAGCTGGCAGGGGTTGGGCTGCTTCCGGAGTCCCGAAGAGGTCCAGATGGGCCTCGGGCCTTGAGTACATTGTCAGGGTCACGCCAGGGTAGCTGCCCGTAGCCACTGCAGAGGCAAACGGGCCAGCTTAGCATTGGGGGGGGGCGGGGGGGGCCTGGAGGTGCACGATCGACGCCTGCGCCTCACAGCAGGGGACGCCCGCCTTTTCTCTACGGCACGACCAGAGAAGGGAACTACGTGGGATGCACAGGAAAGGCTGTCGCTAAGTTGAGATGAGATCAGACGCGTGTGCCTGTCTGAGCCTGCGTGATGCCTAACCTTCACCAGTGACCTCAGGGCACGTATGAAACGCTTAGTCGAGCTGCCTTTGCACGTTCCCTCGTGACAAGTGAAGCCCATAGAGTCTGCAGCTGGTTCCCCACCGCAGGATGAGGCACGGGCACTGGGATAACCGGGGCTTTGGGCCGGGATAACCGGGGCTTTGGGCCGTGATAACCAGCGCCCGCCCCGGGGCAGCAGAGCCGCCGCCTGGTGGGGTTCGGGGGGTCGGCGGGAAGCGCCCGCACGCTGCTGAGTCGAGCCAGGCTGACCTGCCCAACCCACAGGGCAGGTGGGTTGGGCAGGTCAGCCTGCTGCCCTGCAGGCCTCCCACCCTGGGTTGGAGATGAGCGCTGACAACACGCTCTAGGGTTCAATGGCCCGTGCTCCGACCTCATCCCCTGCCTTTGCAGTTGCAGGATGACGGGGCAGAGACCTAAGCGCTCAACCCGCTCCCTCATCTGAGTGGAACCGAGGCTCACTGCCCCCCAGGCTGGGGAGGGACGGGGCCTGCTTCCCGGGGCCTCTTAGGTAGTGGACGTTAGTGTCACCCTCCTGGCGTTAGGACGGACGTCACTGTCACGCTGAGGAAGAGAGGCAGCTGGGGCTCGTGCGGTTCCCGGTCACCCGAGCACGCGGGGCAGCGTTACCTGAAGATACGACCGCTCTCTCGGGCCCGGGTCTGAGGCTGGGGGCTGCGCTCTCAGCGGCCTGGGGCGGTAGCCCCACGCGTTTCTGCACCTGAAGGAGACGGAGTCGTCCGGTTGGCCTGCCGTCCACCCCGGCCTCAGCTGTGCCCTGCAGGCCGAGCAGGACGTGGTCACACACAGGCACACCTCGGAGGCTCCAGACCACTGCAATAAAGCGGATGTCACAACAAAGCCACTCACAGGGGTTTTCTGGTTTCCCGCTGCATATAAAAGCGATGTTTGCACGATACTGGAGTCTGTTGAGCACGCAATACCATCTTGTCTAAAAAAGCCTTGTCCCTGCCGCAGCTAAAATGTGCCTCTTTGCTAAAAAATACTAACCATCACCTGAGGCTTCAGCAAGCCATCAGCTTTTCGCAATAGTGACATCAGAGATCAGTGATCACACCTCCCCATGAGGGAGATAATAATGAGAAGGTTTGAAACATGATGAGAATTAGCAAACTGTGAGAGAGACATGAAGTGAGAAATGCTGCTGGGCAAATGGCGCCGATAGACTTGCTCAATGTGGGCTCGCTCCAGACCTTCAACTTGTAGAAACCACAGCATCTACAAAGCGCGGCACAGTGAGGTCTGCCCGTGTTCGCCCTTCTGGGGGACTTTACAGCGGTGGTGCGTTAGGTCTGTGTTAATCCGTCGTCTCAGACGTCAGGAGCACTGGATCCACACACGAAGGCAAACCCACACTCCGCGGGGATTCGGTCTGAGGACACCCCCTCCACGCTCAGCCCGCAGCCTAAGCTGTGGCTTCAACGCCTCTGACGAGCAAGTGCCGGTCCGCCCGGTTTCAGTTCTTCCGAGAGGATGGTGACACGGCGCTGTCGTCACCTCCTCCGAGGTCACAGCACCCTCGGGGCTCACCCACGTTCAGACGAGTCTGCTGAGGTTTCCTCTGTGCGTCTGGCGCGGTTTCCGGCGGTACCTGGGTGGGGCGCCGCTGGCGCCGCACCGTCTCCATGACGCCCGCAGTCCTAGCCCAGGGCGCCCCCTGGCGTGTCGGGGGAGCAGCACTCACCTCCTCCGCGGCGCGCTTCCAGTCCATCCAGGCGGTGGAGGTGACGAAGGCCGCGGCGGCCAGGAAGACACAGGCCAGCATGCCCAGCCAGAGGCCTGCAGGACACGGGGCAGTGGGAGCGTCTGATGGCCGCCCGGGGCCCCCGCCTCCCCCCGCTCCACGTACCCGTGATCCCCAGCCCGACCACGAAGGTCAGCACGGCGCCCAGCGGGAGGCCGACGACGTAGTACGCGACGGCGTTCACGACCGCCCCGAAGGCCTGCCTGCCGGTCCCTCTCAGGACCCCACCGTAGAGACACTGCGGGGAGGCAGAGGGGGCCGGGGTTGGTGACGCGGAGGCTGACGGGGGTCTCAGCAGCGGGAGCTTCCGCGGGAATCTACGGGGCCTGGCCTCGTCCAAGTCCACAGCGCGGGACCAGGATGGGCCCTTGTCCCCCTTCCTTCCCAGCGGGGACCTGCGCGGGGTCACGCAGAAGCCGCTGCATTTCGGACACAACTCCAGAGCCCCGGTCGACACCTTGGCTGCCTCCCTGGAGAGGGAAGGCGAAGTTGGTGACGGACTACCCACCGGCTTGGGAAACTGAACTCGCTTCATCCGGACTGTGTGTAGGTCTCCTGTTGCTGCTGCACCAGGTTACCACAAACAGTGGCTTAAAACAAGACACGTGGATTATTTTACAGTTCCTGAGATTAGAAGGCGAAATGGTCCCATTGTGCTAAAGGTGGGGCTGGTTCCTTCTCGAGGCCCCGGGGAGAATCTGCTTCATTGCCTTTTCCAGCTTCTAGAGGCACCTGCATTCCTGCCCGCGGGCCCCAGACAGCAAAGGCATCGCTCTGACCTCTGCTTCTCCCTCTCTCACTTCTAAGGACCTCTGAAAACACTGGGCCACCTGGATAATCCAGGACGGTCTCCCCACCTCAAGACCCTCAGCTTAATCACATCTGCAAAGACCCGTTTTGCCACGTGACGCCCACAGGTCCGGGGATCAGGATGTGGATGGCTTTGGGGCGTTATCCTGCCTTCTGCACCGGCAGGTGAAGGTGTCTTGTTCCATATGGAAGAGGCAGCCTTTCCCGCTGCTGCCCCCATGTGACGCTCTCGTGAGACCTGTGCACAGAAAGCACTACCTCTTCACTTGTCTCATCCTCCCAGCTCGATCCCAGACCTAATGAGCTAAAGAACTACAGGCTCCGCGCATGCTCTGTCAGCACTACCGAACAGATGTTCGGTTACTTTTATTTTGTTAAGATGAGGGATGGGGAGTATTGTGTGGTTTGCTTTCCCACATTTGAGCAAAGAGGTAAATGCGTTGGGGGTAGGAGACGTGTGCCTCTTCAACTTTAAAATATGGCACACATGTTTCTCAATATATATCACGACATAAAAGATGATCCTTTTTGGTTAAAAAAAAGACTTCTGCCAAATTACGATTGATGTGCTCTGGACCAGTATTTCTCAATCTGGGGGGTGGTTTTGCCCTCCAGGGGACATGTGGCAATGTCTGGAGCTGGTTTTGGTTGTCACAACTCGGGGTGGGGGGTGCACTGGCATCTAGCGGGCTGAGGACAGGATGCTGCGAAACATCCTACGATGCCCAGGGCAGCCCCCCTACAACAAAGAATTATCCGTCCTAGAAGTCAGTAGTGCCAAGGCTGAGAAGCCCTTTAGAGCACTGTGAATTACAGAGACAGTTTCAGTGGGCCCGCTAGCCTGAGGCTGTGGGCCTGTTAGGGAGAAGCAGTGGACCAATGGACAAGCGATTTTACAGGGAGCTCCAATGAGACGAAACAGCTGGGGCAGGGGATGCTTGGTAAGTTCTCTGTCCCAAGTGGGCCAGAGGCTGAGCATGCATGTAGCAGAGGCTGTAGCAGGCCCAAGCCTCCCACACATCCTGGACCGCGGAGCCTGTGCACATGCACAGAAGAGACACAGGAGGACCCAGAAGAAAGCAAAAGCTGGGGCAGACTTGAAAACAGCCTGAACTCTGCGTGGGCCCCGGCCCATACTCGGCTCCTTCAGCAGAGAACGGAAGCCCTACCAGCGGTCAGAGGTGCCTGAGTGTACCCTCCAAACAGTAACTGGCTGAACACTGAGCTATGCAGACATAGGGGTGACCCCTAGGAAGCTAAGCTTAAAAATAAAAACGAGAAAAACAAAATACAAAACTGAGCAGAGACAGCAGCTGCAGTTTGTGGAGGAGACAGGATCACAGGCAAGACTAAACAGAACAGCAGTCCTTGGGGAAAGGCTGCTCTCTGGGATGGACCTATGGTACATCACCAAGCAGGCCTCAGTACATCTAGATCCCTGGTGGTCTAGTGGTTATGACTTGGCACTCGCAATATGTTTAGAAAGACTGGATTAATACAAAAGATGTTCTTTGACCACAACAGAATTAAATTAGAGATGTCTACTGGAAAGAATTCTGGAAATACCCCCAAATGTTTGGAAATTAAACAATACACTTCTCAACCCATGGGTCAAAAAATAAATCACAAGAGAAATTTTAAAATATTTTGAATGAAAAAAATACAATATATCAAAATTTATGAAATGCAGTTAAAGCAATACTTAGAGGGAAATGTATAGCTTTAAACGGCCATATTAGAAAAGAAAGGTCTCAAATCAGTAGCCTAATATTCCACCCTAGGAAACCAGTAAAGAAAAGCAAACTATGCCTGAATAAAGCAGAAGGATGAGCATAATACGAATTAAAGTGGAATTCACTGAAATAGTCAACAGAAAACAGCAGAGAAAAATCAATGAAACCAAAATTCTAGTTCTTTGATAGGATTCACAAAACTGACGAACACTTACTAAGGATTTGATCTTGGTAAAATAAGACCAAGAAAACAGGAAAGTGAAGACACAAATTACCAAAATTAGGAATGAAAGGAGAAACATTACTACTTTCCCTAAAGAAAAGGATTGTAAGGGAATATTATGAGCAACTTCATGCCAAAGATTTAGACAATTTAGTTGAAGTGAATAAATTCCTAGAAAGACACACATTATTAAAACAAACTTAACAAGAAGTAGAAAGTGAGGAACTTCCCTGGTGGCACAGTGGTTAAGAATCCACCTGCCGATGCAGGGGACATGGGTTCGAGCCCCGGTCCGGGAAGATCCCACATGCCGCGGAGCAACTAAGCCCGTGCACCACAACTACTGAGCCTGCGCTCTACAGCCTGCGAGCCACAACTACTGAGCCCACGTGCCACAACTTCTGAAGCCCGCGCGCCTAGAGCCCGTGCTCCACGACAAGAGAAGCCACTGCAATGAGAAGCCCACGCACCGCAACGAAGAGTAGCCCCCGCTCACCACAACTAGAGAAAGCCCATGCGCAGCAACGAAGACCCAACACAGCCAAAAATAAATTAATAAAATAAATAAGTTTTTTTAAAAAAGAAATAGAAAGTAAATAGACCTATAACAAGTAAATAAATTAAATTAGTTAAAAATCTTCTGACAAAAGCCAGACAAAAGCCCAGATGGCTTCACTGGTGAATTCTATCACATTTAAAGAAGAAATAATGCCAATCCTTCACAAACTCAAAATGTATAGATATGAGGAGAGAACACTTTCAAAATCATTCCAGGAGGCCAATGATATGCTGATACCAAAGCCAGATCAAGATATCACAAGGAAAAGATAAAAATCACAGACCAATATCTCTCATGAATGTAGACACAAAATCTTTAACAAAATACTAGGAAACCAAATTCAGTGATATATATTAGAAAATATATACGCCATGATCAGGAGGGTTTTATCCCAGGAATGCAAGGTAAAACATCTGAAAATCAATTAATGTAATTACACCATATTAATAAAGGACAAAACCAGATGATTATCTCAGTAGATACAGAAAAAGCATTCTACAAAATCCAGCACGCATTCATGAGAAAATGTTTCAAACGAGGAGAACAGCTCTTCCTCAGCCTCAGTAAGGGGCATTTACAAAAATTTTACAGATAACATATTTAATGCTGCAAGGCTGAATACTTTCCCTTTAACACCGAGAACAAGGCACAGGTGTATGCTCTTGCCACTTCCACTCAACATCGTACTGGAGGTTCTAGCCAGATGGAAAGGGAGAAGTAAAACTCTTTATTCACAGATGACATGATCCTATATGTAGAAAATCTTAAGGACTCCACACACCAAAAACTACTAGAATGAGTTTAACAAGGTCACAGGATAAAAGATCAATAAACAAAGATGAATTATCTTTCTATAAACTAGCAATGAACAACCTAAAAATGAAATTAAGAAAAGAGTTCCATTCATAATACCATCAAAAAGAACAAAATATTGGGGAATAAATTTAACAAAAGTAGTGCAAGATTTGACCACTGAAGACTACAGCACATTGCTGAGGTAAATTAAAGAAAATCTAACTAGTCGGAGAGACATTCCATGTCCATTTTAACAATACTGTTAAGATGACAATTCTCCCAAAATTGCTCTGTAGAGTCAACACAATTCCTTTCAAAATCCCAGCAGGCTTTTTAGTAGAAACTAACAAGCTGGTTCTAAAATACATATGGAAATGCAAAGGATCTAGAAGAACAAAAGCAATTAAAAAGAGAGAACAAGGTTGGAAGATTTATAGTAACTTATTTCAAAGCTCACTATAAAGCTACAGTAATTAAGACAGTGTAGTATTGGCACAGGATGGGCATATAAATTAATGAAACAGAATTATTAATCTATAAATAAATCACTACATTTACAATCAACTGATTTTTGACCAAAGTGCCAAGATAATTCACTGGGGAGGGAATAGCCTTTCTTTCACACACCAAGAATGGTGTTGGGACTGTTGAATATCCACACACAAAAAAATAAACTTAGACCCTTACCTCGTACCAAACACAAAAATGGGCTCAAAATGAATCATAAACATAAGTGTAGGACCTAAAACTATAAAATGTCTAGAAGAATTCATAAGAGAAAATATTTGTGACCTTGGGTTAGGCAAAGATTTCTTATACATGACAGCAAAAGCATAAACCATAAAAGAAAAGAAAATGAGAAACTGGACTACATTAAAAGTGCAGGGCTTCTCTGGTGGCGCAGTGGTTAAAAGTCTGGCTGCCAATGCAGGGGACACGGGTTCGAGCCCTGGTCTGGGAGGATCCCACATGCCGCGGAGCAACTAAGCCCGTGCGCCACAACTACTGAGCCCACACGCCACAACTACGGAAGCCCACGTACCTAGAGCCCGTGCTCCACAACAAGAGAAGCCACCACAATGAGAAGCCCACGCACCACAATGAAGAGTAGCCCCCGCTCGCCGCAACTAGAGAAAGCCCACGCTCAGCAACGAAGACCCAACGCAGCCAAAAATAAAAATAAAATAGTTATTTTTTATAAATAAATAAATAAGTAAATAAGAAAATGAAAGTCAAGCCACAGACTGGGCTTGCAAATCATATACCTGATAAAGGACTTATGTGTAGAACATATAAAGAATTATTGGGGGAGGGGGGTGTGGGAGGGATGGACTGGGAGTTTGGAGTTGGTAGATGCAAACTATTATATACAGGATGGATAAACAACAAGGTCCTACTGTGTAGCACAGGGCCCTATATTCAATACCCTGAGATAAACCATCATGGAAAAGAATACATTTTAAAATGTGTATGTGTATAACTGAATCACTTTGCTGTACACCTGAAACTAAAACAACATTGTAAATCGACTATACTCCAATAAAAATAAAAATTAAAAACAAACTATACAAAAGCTCTTAAAACACAACAATAAGAAAAGCCAATTTTAAAATGGGCTCTGAACAGACACCTCACCAAAGAAGACATACTGATGACAAATAAGCATATGAAAAGATGCTCCACATTACGTGTCAGTCGGAAGTTACAAATTAAAGCAGCAATGAGACAACCGCTACACACCTGTTAGAATGACTAGAATCAAAACACTGACGACACCAAATCCTGGCGAGGATGCAGAGCAACAGGAATGCTCGTTGACTGCTGACGTGAATGCAGAATGGTGCAGCCACTCTGGAAGGCAGTTGGGCAATTTCTTACAAAGCTGAACATAATATTACCATGCTATTCAACCATCACGCAGCCAGGTATTTGCAGAAAGAGTTGAAAACTATGTCCACACAAAAACCTGCACAATAATGTTCACAGCTTTATTCATAATTGGCCAAACTTGGAAGCAACCACAATGCCCTTTAATGTGGTCCGTCCAGACAGTGAAGCATCAGTGCTAAAAAGAAACGAGCTGTCAGGCCATGAAAAGACCCAGTGGAGGCACCTTACGTGCACATGACTAAATGAAAGAAGCCAATCTGAAAAGGCTACGTGTTGTTTAACTCCAGCTATAAGACACTGGAGAAGGCAAAACTACAGAGACAATAAAAAGATCAGGGATGGCCAGCGGGTAGGGGAGGGGGACAGCGGGAGAAGGGGAGGAATGAACAGGGGGAGCAGAGAGGGTTTTTATGGCAGTGAAATTATGCATATGATTCCTTTTTTTTTTGGCCCTACCACACTGCTTGTGGGATCTCAGTTCCCTGACCAGGGATTGAACCTGGGCCACGGCAGTGAAAGTGCCGAATCCTAACCACTAGACCACCAGGGAACTCCCATGATTCTTTTTTTTTTAATTGAGGTATAGTTGATTTACAATGTTGTGTTAGTTTCTGCTGTACAGCAAAGTGATTCAGTTATATATATATATATATTCTTTTCCATTATGGTTTATTACAGGATATTGAATACAGTTCCCTGTGTTATACAGTAGGACCTGGTTGTTTAACTATTTTCTATATAGTAGTTTGTATCTCGTATGATTCTATAATGGTGGGTCCATGTCATTATACCTTTGTCAAAATCCATAGAATGTACAATGCCAGCAATGAACCCTATGGAGAACTATGGACTTAATTATAATGTATCAATATTCTTTCATCAACTAAACAAATGTCCTGCACTAATACCAGATGTAAATAAAAGGGGAAAGGAGGAGAGAGAGGGGTTTATGGGAACTCGCTGTATTTTCTCAATTTTTCTGTAAACCCAAAACTGGTCTTAAAAATAAAATCTGTTTTTAAAGTTTTAAGACAAACAATACCAAGAAATGGCAAGGAAGGGGGAGGAACTGGAATCCTCATATATTGCTGGGGGGAATGTAAAATGGTACAGCTGCTTTGGAAAACAGCTTAATGGTTTCTTAGAAAGTTAAAAATAAACTTATGCTTCAACCTAACAATTCAAATCCTAGGACTCTACCAAGAGGAGCAAAAACATACGCCCACATGATGACTTGTATGTGAATGTTCCCAGCAGCCTTAGTCACAACAGCCAACACTGAAAACAACCTAAGTGTTCACCTGATGAATGGGTAGACAAAACATGTTACAAGCACACAATGGACCGTCATTCGGCCACAAAAAAGAAATGAAGTCCTGAAAAATGCTACAACATGGACAAACCTCAAAAACATTTCACTAAGTGAACGAAACCAGACACGAAAGACTACATACTGTGTGATTCCATGTCTATGAAATATTCAGAAAAGGCAAGTTCACACAGACAGAAAGCAAGTCAGTGGATTGCCTAGGGCTGGCCATGGGAGCAGGGAGTGACTTCAAAACAGGCCCCAGGAATTTTCTGGGGGTGATGAAAATATTCTAAAACTGGATTGCCGTGCTGGCTGCACAAGTATAAATTTATTTTAAAGGATTGACTTATGTACTTAAAATGCATGAATTTATGGTACATAAATTATAACTCCAGAAAGTTATAAAAAATATAAAATAAAGATGAGGTCCATGGAACACATAAATTAAGAATGGTATAGATCGGGTCTTCCCCGGTGGCGCAGTGGTTAGGAATCTGCCTGCCAATGCAGGGTACACGGGTTCAAGCCCTGGTCCGGGAAGATCCCACATGCCGCGGAGCAACTAAGCCCGTGCGCCACAACTACTGAGCCTGCACTCTAGAGCCTGCATGCCACAACTACTGAGCCCGCGTGCCACACCTACTGAGCCTACGTGCCACAACTACTGAAGCCCGTGCACCTAGAGCCCGTGCTCCGCAACAAGAGAAGCCACCGCCATGAGAAGCCCACGCACCGCAACAAAGAGTAGCCCCCGCTCGCCACAACTAGAGAAAGCCCACGCGCAGCAACGAAGACCCAACGCAGCCAAAAAAATAAATTAATTAATTAATTAAAAAAAAAAAGAATGATATAGATCTAGCCGGGCGGAAAGATGATAGATGCAGATACACAAGCTCTAAGGTCCCTCGCAATTGCTAACTGTACGTCTGCCTCGGGTTCCCTGGTGGGCAAACTGAACGGAGAGGTGCTGCCTTCAGAACATTTAGAAGCCAGAGCTCTCCCCGACCTTACACTGCAGGAGGAATCTCTCAGCTGTGGCCTCACGTTGGAGCTAGAGAAAAAGTAGTAACAGTGTCCTTAACACTAGTCCATGACCAAAGCAATAACAGAATCCATAAGATAGTTTCTCTTAATGTTCTGCGGTAAAAGCTATGGATTTGATGACGAAAACCAGCCCAGAGCAAGCGGTCCTGCTGAGGTCAGAAATGTGCTCCAGGTATTTGCCCGGCTAAATTCAAAGGCCAGTCCTGGAACATACAGGGAACTGGGCAGAGAGCACTGGGGCTTCTGGAAAATTCCTCCACGAGTAGTTTCTCCCAAGGTTATTTATTTTCCATGAGAGTTGATAATAATTCTTGTGCAGGTGTTTGCCCCAGTGTTCTGTGCCGCTAGCTAAGCACTTGCTCCATGAAGAGATGTGGATTTTACGCTCGGGATGCCTTCCTGAAAGATTCACGTCACCCGTGATGTGAAGTAGAAGACCCAGAATTTCAAATTCTGCTTATCAAATGAGACTTTAGTGCTTTCTTTCTTTATGCCACGCTTTTAAAAGTTCACATAATTCAAACCTGCACTAAATGGGACCTGCCCTTTAGCGATCACAGGAGCAGAAAGTCAGGCCCACTGTACTCTGGGCTGACCCACTCCTCCGAAGTGTCCCTTTGCTCTGGCAACTGGCGCGACTGCTCCTGGCCCCCGCTCTGGGGAATGAGGAAGGAACAGATTAGTGAGTTTACACTGGGGCCAGTGTTCAGTATTTTGCTCACCTGCGTGCATCCCTGGCGTGTTGGAATTGCACGGCAGAAGGGGGCTTGTTATTTTGAATGACAGAACCAACACGAGCAGACATTTCGGGCACGTCTTCTCCGGTCAGCCCTCTCTGCGAATCGATGAGCTAACGCTCACGGCCCTGACCGGCCTCGGGGAGGGGGCGTGAACGTGGTGGTGGGGGGGGTCAGAGCAGGACTCACACAGACTGCCTCAAACAGGTGGAAGACGACGTAAAGCGGCAGGACCTTGCTGACCAGGGCGACCACTTCCCTGCAGGAGAACGGGAGCGGTAAGACACGAGCGCATCCTTGGCGCGCCCTCCGTGTCCCTTCTATTCCGCCCCTGCCCCACGCCAACGTAACAGGTGCTCCTGTCTCTGAGTTTCCCTGTGTCTGGGGGACACACGTCTTAACCCCCCGAGGAGCCCCCAAACTTTGCCCTGCCCTTCGGTGGGTGCCCTGTCTACCGACAGGTGAGCGGTACAGGGGGCGTCTCTGGGGACCAGCCGGGGCGCACCTGGCATCCCCAGCAGTGAGTGAGAGAACTGATTACCTACTCGTCATTGGTAAAGATGTGGCCCAGTTTGTTCCTCAGGAGGCTCAACAAAGTGCCCACGACCAGCGAGGTGCCAACTGCAAGAGACCAAAAGCACAGCCCAGCTTCCACCCCACGTTCATTTGGACTAAGACCCTCGTTTGTGGTCTGGTAAGGAGGGCACCACGTGTGAAATGCCCTTCTTCCTGTGGTTCGCAAAGTGGGGTCCCTGCACCGGCCGCAGCAGCACCACTGGTAGCTGGTTAGAGGATGCATGTTCTCAGACCCTCACCTCCGACCTACGGAGTCAGAAACTCTGGCAGGTGGGGTTCTGTGTTTTCACACACACACCCCTACCCCACCCCCAGGGCTGAAGCCTGAGAGCCACTGCTCTCCACGAGGAGCTGATCTGAGCCTGGCGGCCACAGAAAACAGAGGCAGGATGGACACAGATGGGGCCACGCTGAGGGCTGGGATGGGCAGGTCCCAAGCTCCTGGAAACACGGCAGGGCAGGCTCGAAGGAGGACCGGCTTTCCCAGAGTCGCACTAAGTGATGGAAACTGACAGCCCAGAACCCCAGCGGCAGGGAAGGAGCGGAAGGGGCACAGCAGGCTTGCTGCTCGTCAGAGGGGCTGCCCTAGGCCACGTGGCAGGTATGACAGGTTTGGAAGGTGAACTGTTGGCTCCCAGGCCCTCCCCGGCCTAGGCCCCAACCCCACCCACCCGTGCAGAGGGTGCCTGAGACGGCAGATCGCTTGGCTTGCACGGTGTCTGCGGCTCCCAGGGCCGTCCCCACTCGGAAACAGACCGCGATGCTGAGCCCCATGGGAATCTGGGATCAGAGAAAAGAAGGTGCGGTGGTTAGAGCCCCCCTCCTGCCCTGGGGGCCGAGAGGGAGGAAGGCAGGATGTGTCCCAGGGGGGCAGGGCCCGCAAGGGTGCTGGCGACAGGCCGAGACCTGGGAGGTGGGGTGGGCTACCCAGGGCCAGCCAAACCCACCGGGCTGCGCCGTCAGACATCACAGGCAACCAAAATCAACGCGCTGCCAGAAACTCACGAGTAAACGCATGTTAAAGAGGTGGATGTGGTCTTAACTATGTTAGAAAAGTTCCCTGTAAGAAGAAAAGATTCAGCGGAAGCCATCCGTAACAACAAGAATCACCTTATAAATTAGTTTAGTGCATGTAGATTTTTGTAACTCCCTTGATTAAAGCTAGGGTCACAGACTGCATGCCCCAGGAGGCTGGCAGATGCTACACGAGTGACACAGGACAACCCACGTGTCCGGGGGAGAGGAAGGAGCTGCAGGGACCACGGTGGACGCGAGGAAATGCCCTCATGAGGGCCACTGTCCCCTAGCGCCCACCAGCTGGGGTGTGCAGGAACGTGGGCTCACTGCTAAATGGCATGTCCCATTTTTCAAGAAAATGCAAGTATCTAGATTGTGATGTGAAATCTCCCAATTTTAAATCGTGCTAATTAATTCAAAACAATTGCAACATCGTGAATTCAGCGGAGCAGCCGTGGACCACGTGTGTCTGGCAGGGCCTGGGCCTGGTGGGTGCAGGAGGTCCAGAGGGTCCCTCGGGAGACAGAGACAGCCTTTGAGGGGACAGCCCCCCCTCCTCTGACACCCCCAGGCCGTCAGGGGGCCGGGCTGGGGGCAGGGCATGGCAAAGGCGCCCCCGTCGAGCCTCACCATGTAGACGACAGTGGCCACCTCGTAGATGATGGCCTGGGCAGAGAGGTCCAGCACGCTGAGCAGGCCTGGGGGGTGGTGGGAGACACGGTGGGTGCCCGGCCGGCCAGCCCACAGCCCTGGGCTGACAGCAAGCCCCTCGCTCGGGGGCCAAGGGGCCAGTGGTTTCCAAGGGCAGATGCAGCAAAGAACGCTCCCGCTTGGGCTCCAGCCCTCCAGGAGACCCCTGCCCAGGTGTTACAGGGTCAGGGTCTCTCCTCTGCGTACGAGGTGTGATGAGGAAGGGAAAAACTGGACCAGGGGCAGGAAGCCAGAGTTCGGTTCTCAGCCCTGCCGGGTGACTCTGGACCGTCTAACTCTCGGGGTCAGTGTTCTCATCTGTAATTGGGTCAGGGGTGGCCTGGAAGGCCTCTCGGGGCCACCCCAGCCCTGGCTGTTTGGACTGAGTCCGCTGCTGAGCAACGACGTGCCAGGTGCTGGCCACAACTACTCACACACCAGCTCAACCTCACTCCTTCGCTGACTGACCACCACGCCCGGGCGTCCACTCAGTGCCAGGCCTACGCCGGGCAGCGCCGGGAGCTCACGGCCCGGTGGGGAGATGGGGCGGGCTGGGGGACCGCCCATCGGGGGGAGGGGGTCCTGAGCTGCAGGGCGGCCCACGCGGCTCCCCGCACGCTGCTGTCCACGTACCCATGAGGAAGCTCCCGATCTCATAGGCCCACCACTCAATGCAGGTCATGAGCATGCTGGGCACGGCCAGGCGGAAGAAGGGGCCCCAGTCCTGCAGGCACTGGCTGGACCAGCCTAGGAGCGGACGCCGCCAGCTGAGCCGCGGTCCACCCTGCGGCCCCGCCCCGCCCACTGCCTTCGGCCCGGGCACCTGGCGTCTTGCGGGGGCTGGCCAGCGGCCCCAGCGCCAGAGGGGGCTGGAGGGGGTTGGAGAGGGCTGGAGAGGGCTGGGGGGGGCCGGAGAGGGCTGGAGGGGGCCGGAGGGGGTTAGAGAGGGCTGGAGAGGGCCGGGGGGGGGGGGGGGCCGGAGAGGGCTGGAGAGGGCCGGGGGGGGGGGGGGCCGGAGGGGGCCGGAGGGGGTTAGAGAGGGCTGGAGAGGGCCGGGGGGGGGGGGGGGGCCGGAGAGGGCTGGAGAGGGCCGGGGGGGGGGGGGGCCGGAGGGGGCCGGAGGGGGAGGAGGGTGCCCGGCCAGCGCCCCTGGCGCTTCGGGCTGCGAGCCTGTGACACCAGAGGGTCTTGGGTAACCGCCCCGCCCTTCCTGCACCCCGTTCCCTCGTATGAAAATTTTAGTCCTTATCTCCTCCTCCCCGGAAGTGTTGCTGGGAGGACTGCACGACACCCAGGTGCCAAACGGTTTCGCGAGGCGGACGGGGCTGTGCAGCCACGAGGGACTAGGCCCGAGAGCTGCTCCTGAAGCAGCTGGGAGAGGAGCTCACTGGCCGCGTGGCTGGGTCTCAGGGGCTAAGAGCTCAGAACCTGAGGCCTGGAAACGGGTTCGGTCCAGGCTCCACCACGTACCACCTCTGGCCTTTGGGGCAAATGACAAGCCCTCTCTGCACCAGCTTCCTCCATGTAAATGGGGCTAACGAGGTGTCGTGAAGCTTCACCGAGCAACGTGGGCACCGCCGCTGCCGGCCACCCGCGCTGCTTCTCCAGTCTCCAGCCCGAGACCAGGGAGCCGGCAGAAAGCTGCAGGGCCTGTCCACAGCAGGGCTCTGCCCCACGACACACTGGATGGGGAAGCCCGGGCCTCTGGGGGCGGCAGGGAGGGGGCCCTGAGGGACATGCGGGCGGGCCCGGGCCAGGCCTCCTGCAACGGGCTGCAGCTGGGACCCCGCCTGCCACCTGCCCGCTCAGCCCCCAGGAAGGGCGGCCCTCACACCTGCCCACGTGTCCAGGTACAGCTTCTTCTTCACGATGCAGAGCAGCAAGAAGATGGCCTGCGTGAACTGGGAGACCGTGTTGGCACAGGCTGAGCCCCTGGCAGAGCAGGGAGGGCAGGGCTGGGGCCACGGCTGAGTCCGGCCCTGGGCGGGGGGGGGGCACGGGCCTGGCTCTGCCGGCACCCCCATCCCAGGATGGGCCCCACCCCGGAGGGACCCACTCTGGGCCTCTTCGGGCAGGCCGGGCAGGGGTGGGCAGCGGCTCCTTGCCCCGCCTCCTTGGCGGTGGGTCCCCAGAACCCGAGGGAATAGCAGCCCCCAGTTCCCCACGACCCCCGGATGCTGGAACGCACGGGCAGCCTCCGCAGTCCCTCTCGTGACGGGGACTGGCCTGCCCGGTCAGGGGTGGCACTCCATGGGCAGGGCTCCCGACCAGGCCCCTGCGGCCCCCAGCCCCGCTGCTCACCTGACCCCCAGGCCCAGCACGGAAACCAGGATGTAGTTGGCCAGCCCGTTGACGCAGTTGCCCACGACGCCGCTGAGGACTTGGGGCCACATGATGCCCTGAAGTAGGTGAGGGTGGGACTGAGGGGGGTGGACGGAGGCTGGGGACCGCAGCTCCTCGAGGGCCCCCGTGTGGCGATCAGGACGGGGCAAAGCACAGAGGGGACCCCAGGCACCCCTGCCCACTGGAACAGGGTGGGGCTGGGGGCAGCTCCAGCCAGGGACCCGTACCTGATTTTGCAGATATTTGGCCAGCAGGCTGTAAAGAAAATTTGCCTGTATAAAATAAACACACACACGAAGTAAGCAACAACTACCAAAACACCACCAGACGAACACTAACAGACACTTCTTGGATGAGTTGGGGCAACTGCTTCACCACGGTACCTCTGGGACCCCAGAGATGGGCTGTGTGCTGACCTGCGCTCCAGCCCCCGGCCTGGGACCAGCAGGGAGGTGGCCTGAAAGCCTCAGGGCTCCTGGCTGCCAGCCAGGCCTTCCACCCGCTGAGGAAGGAGATCCAGGCCTGCTCACAGAAGGGCCACCAGAGCCCAAACCCACAGGTCGGGACACCCTGGGCCTGGCTGGAGCCGCTAGAGACAGGGATCTGGAGGGGGGGGGCACTCAGGGGTGTGGCACCAGCAGCCTCTGCAGAGCAGGCTGGAGACCCCACAGGGGTGGTGGGCCTTTCCCTGTCTGCGGAGGACAGAGAGGGCCTGTGCGCCAGTGTGTGTGTCGGGGGCACTGCCCTGTCCTTCCTGTCCTCTGTCGAGGCCTGGCCCGGGGCCTGCACCCCCTGCGCACCCTCTCCTCAGCCCTCCACCTCTCTTCAGCACCGCACAGTCAGCAAGAGCGAGGAGCTGGGTTCAGACACTGGCTCTGCCTCTTGTGAGCTGTGTGGCCTTGGGCAATGTACTTAACCTCTCTGTGCCTCAGTTTCCTCACCTATAAAGGGGACAGTAACATGCGTGTGAATCCTTAATATTCATACATACATTCATATACAAAGTTAATATTGCAAAGTGCTTACAAAACAGTATTTGGCACATTTAAGTGCTCCAAGAGTTAGGTAAGCATCATGTAAACATTAACAGTCATGATTATTTTACTGGTAGTTAAACTCTGCAGCACCATTGTACTGCAGAGGGACTTTATTTGATAAAGTTGCTGCCACAGTGATAACGTGATGTTTCCCCCTGACACAGCCCCAATGGCCCTGTTTGACAAGATACCTTCACTTGGTCTGAAGAGCCAAAGGCTTGGAGGAGAAAAACCAGACTTTTCAGGTGGTTTCCACGATACAGAAGAAATGTGGAGCTGGCCAGGCCCCAAAGAGGTCATGGCACTGGCCTTCCAGACGGGAGGAGGGTGAGGCTGGGGCTCCCTGCCAGGCCTGGAGTCCCCTGTGGGCACCCCGCACGCATTCACCCTGCCCCGCCCCCTTCCCAGCCCCCTCCTTAAGAGCTCCATCCCCAGTGCTGGTGTGCCGAGGAGGATGGGGGGGCCGGAGATGGGAAGATGGACTCCCCCGAAACAGCACTGCCACCTGGTACCGCGTGCACTGAACCACAGCAAATCAAACAGTGTAGCAATGGGTTGGGGGTGGACACACAGACCACTGGGCGGGGCTCGAATCTCAGAAACTGATCGGAGGGGATGGACTGCTTATTTAGTATTTAATAAATTAACAGAGAAAGGAGAGAATATTCAATGAGTCTTAAAAAAAGTCTGTTAGATTACAGTCTTAAATGTAATGACAGAAACCATGAAAGGGTTCAGAGGAAATATAGGCAAATGCTTCTATAATCTTGCAATGGGTTCATTGTTTTTAAGCCCAAAGACAGACGTCATAAAGGATGGGATTTATGGGACTGTTACATATGCATTAAAAACTCTAAGTCAAAAGTATCGAAAATTAGAAGGCAAGTGAAAAACTGAAAAATGTTTGTGACATGTCAAAGGGTTAAGAAATTATTTAACAAGAGTTAAAATAATTAGAAAAAGATGAACCCACTAAAATAAGCACAGGATACGGACAATTCACAGAAGGAAAACAAATGATCAACAAATACATGAAAAAACGCTCACCTTCGTTAGCAATAAAATGCGTGTTAAAATAACTTATTTCTAATTGGAAAAAAATTTTTAATAATACTCTGTGCTGATGAGAATATTGCTCTTGGGGGTAGAACTGGTACAAACTGGCATCAAAAGCCATTGACAGAGCAACTCTAATTCCAATAACGCATCTTAAGGAAATCATTCCAGATGTTCACAAAGATTTTTCTATAAGAATGTTTATCACAATCTAATTTATAATAGTGACTATTGCAAACAACCTAAATACCTAACATGTAGGGATTGGTTAATAAATTACGGCACTAGGGGATACTACATCGCCTTTGAAATGGATATTGTGGAAGGCTATTTAATCCTATCAAGAGACTAATGACATATTTATTTGAAAGGGAAAAAGCAGGTTATAATACAACATACACACATTGGCCCCGTTTCACACTACGCATGGGTCTGTATGTTTGAACACACATGCCCACGAAGAGAAATAATCCTGGAGAGAAGGATTAACCTGTGTTCTCTCTGGGTGGTGGGATTACAGATTTGAAATTTTTCTTCCCCAGGCTTTCCATAATTTCTCCCATAAACGGTTTTCTAATCAGAAAAACATGTTGTGCTACTTTTTAAAATAAGTAATATTGTAATAACTTTTTTTTTTTTTTGACCGCACTGCACGGCATGTGGGATTGCAGTGCCCGACCAGGGATTGAACCTGTGCCCCCTGCAACGGAAGTTCGGGGTCTTAACCCCTGGACTGCCAGGGAAGTCCCCATTCTACTTTTTAAAAGTTCAATCTGCACCAACCAAAATGAGAACTTTTCTCTGGCCCCTTCGGCCGCCAGCGAGAGGGCCGACGGCCTCCCCAGCTGATGGGGAGACAGGCAGAAAGCCAGAATCTCGGGGAGCGTGGGCCCAACCTCCCAAGTTCAGCAGAGGACTCACCGGGAGCGCTGGGATGTAAGCATGCACGTACTCCTGGGCCAGCCTGCGGGAGAACCAGGGCTCTGAGCTGAGCAGCCTGCGCCCCCGGGTGTGAGGAGAGGCTTCAGCAGGCTTTACCCCAGAGACAGGACCCCCAAGTCAAGTGGGACCTCAGCAGTGGGGGGAGGCTGCCACCACGTGCTAGGAAGGCGCAGGAGGAGGGGCCCAAGGACCCAACCACGGGGTCTCAGGGCTGGGGAACTTGAATTCGGGGTGACGTGTGGTTTGTAAGGGGGAAAAAAGGTTCTATCACATCAAGAAATAACCAAATTCAGCGCGCATAATATTAAACGAGCAAGGTGTTCCCATGAGGGGTCAAAGCTAAAATTAATAACAAAGCGCGTAATTCATCAGAAATTGGGCTCAGTCCTGTTTCCACTGTTTGGAATTTGGGGTGGTGCACCCTTCACTTCAAAAAGCATCTCTGAGGCTCCAACCACACGCTGTGACACAAACGCAAACGCCACGCAAATCCTGTCTTTTCCTCCTCAGTTAAAACTGGCCGTTGGTCTGCCCCCTGCTGGCCACGGCTGGAGCAGCACGCTGCGCGGAAGAATCTCCAAACCAACCCCGCAACGTCCCCAGAGGGGCCGCGCTGGCGACGGCTCGGGACCCAGAGAAGCGGGGGGCCTGGGGGTGGGCTTCGCCAGGGGCCCCCCCGCCCGGGGTACCTGGACACGGCCGGGTCCTGCCTGCAGAGCAGCAGGATGTGCTGGGTGTTGAGGAAGAGCGCCCAGCAGGGAAGGCAACAGAGCAGCAGCGCCAGCGCGCCCCGCTGCAGGATGACTCCCACGTGCTTCCTGTTGGGGCTGCCGAAGCTCTGAAACACAGCGGGTCAGCGCCCACGCCCCGCGCACCTGCCCTCTGCCCCGGGGGCCCTGCCAGGGCTGGGGGGCGGGCTGGCACCGCAGGCGCCCGGCAGGGCGGGGTGGGGCAGCCCTCCATCGCGCCCGGGGCGGCCCCGGCGGGGGCTCGGCCTGCTCACAGAGGGACAGCAGCAGCTGTTTGCTGAGCTCCAGCCTCCGTCCGCCCATCGAGCCCGGCTCGCCAACAGCTCCGATGGGGGAGGCATCGCCCCCCGCCCCCGCCCCCGCCGCCCTCCGGCGCGAGAGCACCTGCCCACTCTCCCTGGGGGTGAGTGGCAGCCAGGCCCACCGTGAGACCGGGACCCCCAGAGCTGAGCCCTGCTGGGCTGTGGGCCCCTGAGAGCAGGAGGCCCCGTCCGTGGGCCCTCGCACTCGAGCTCAGGGGACTGTCTTTCCCGCCAGGGCTCTCTCGCCCGGCTGCCCGGGCTCTTTTCAAGGGGAGGGTCTGCAGCACATGGCCCTTGGGGGTGGGTGTGCCAGGGACAGCGGGCCCCGCCCAGGGCCTGACGAGCTCCCAGATCCAGGGGACATTAAGGGGCCTCAGGTGGGCCCCCAGCCCCACCGTTTCTGCAGCAGCTGAGGGCCTGGCTCTGCCCCTGCCCGGCTCGCGGAGGCCCACCTACCTGGGACATTAAGGTGTCACAGGCCGAGGACAAGCCGAATCCAATGGAAACTCCGCAGACGTTGACAAACTGGAGGCACACACAGGAGAGAGCGCAGCCTGTCAGGCGGAGCCCGAGGGGGGACCCTGCGCCTGGGGGTTTGCCCAGCAGCCGGTGACCCGTCCTGGCCGGGCCCTGCCTGCGCCGTGTGGTGTGCCTTGGGCGAGGTCCTGAGGTCCAGCTGTGCCCTGAGGCTGTCCCTGTGGCGCTGGCTGTACTCACGGCCACCGAGAGGGTCACTGCCGCCAGCTCCACCTTGCCCAGGTGCCCGCAGAACACCGTGCTCACGACGTAGGTCATGAAGTTCAGCATCTGGAAGAGGAACTAGAGGACAGCGGCCACGGTCAAGGGCCCCCCTCAGTCCTGCTGGCCCCTCACAGCCCAGCCCCACGCGAGAGGCTCTCCAGGCCCTGCGAGGCCGAGTAAAGACCCGCAAAAGCCCCTCGAGGCCACAGGGCAAGTGACCCAGAGCGGGGGAGGGAGCATGGGCCGAGGCTGCTGCAGCAGCCAGACTGGGTGACGGGAGGCTCGGGTCCCCCGCTGCGCAACTGCATTAACCCCTGAGCCCTGGTCTCCCCGCCAAGCAGCACCCCGCACAGGGGCTGGAGAGGGTACCACTGGCGATGCTACTGTCACCAGCTCGTCAGGCCACGCACAAACAGAGGAACGGGGTTAAAGACACCAAAACCTTAGGAACGGCTCTGTCCAGGGGCTGCGATTAGAAAGAAGTTTCTTCTCACTTTTCGTGTTGTCTGAAACTCTTACAGCGAGCACATGTTTATTAGTCTTTACGGTCAGGAAAAAATGCATCTAAGCCATTTTCCCTTTGGAAATAAAACAGGCAGAGGCCGCTCTTCTCCTGCAAACGCCCAGAGGGGACCCCCAGCTTCCCGCAGCAGGGGACCTCACTCACCCTCTCGGCTTTCGGCCCAGCCTTCCCATGGGTTCCCGAAGGACACGCCTGCCCCTTCTGACGGGGGCGGGAGGAGGTGGGGCTGCCCGCTGCTGAGGGGGTCAGGCCCTGCCAGGCTCTGGGCAGCAGCCCCTGGGGCCACCTGGACACGGTCATCAGGGGCAGTTTCTGGGCAAGGTCGTGAGCAGCCCCTGCCGGCCCTCGCGTCATGCCTGGAGGGCGGCCCTCCACCCCACCGCCGCCTCCTTACCAGGGGTCCAGAAAGGACAAAGAGCGTCCTCGCCTCGGCCCCAAAGCCGACGGGGACCAGCCTGCGGAGGGCACGGCAGCGGCTCCCTCGGCCCGGGGGGACCATGTCCCGGGGGCCGTCCATTCCGAGCCCCGCTGCAGGCCGGAGCACCCACGCAGCCAGCCTCGCCCGGCCGGCTGGGGCACCGTGCAGCCTGGCTAATGAGTAAGGGCTGGGAGGAGGGGCCGTCGCCACCCAAGGCACCGACCCTGCCCCCGGCCCACGTGCTGCCTGGCCCACTGGCCCCAGACAGGACCGAGCCCTGGGCCCCCAGAGTCACCGGGCTGACCCCTCCCCGGGGGTCAGCAGCAAGGCCCGGGAGGAACAGGTGTGGGCAGGCCCGGGGGGCCCTGAGGACTCCCAGGCCCAGAGGAAGAGAGGCAGACGTGCACTCCCGGGCGGCAGAGCCAGGTTCCGGCGGGGGGGTGAGGTGGAGGGGGCGCCCAGGGCCAGTTCTAACGAGGGGCCAACTGCTCTCTGCCCCCCAGGGAGGGCATTCAGTGGACCGCCTGCAGGGCACCAGGTGAGGTCAGGGTTTGCCAGGTGCCCCCCGGGGGGTACTAAGCAGGTCAGTGTCAACTCATCGTCCGGAGGGCAGGTCCTTGTCTCACAAATGACGACGGAAACCCACGACTTCTTCCATTTCCCTCTGCGGAAGCTCTCTGTCCCCAGGCTGCTCTCGGCATCGCTGCCCGGAGCCTATTGGGAGCAAGGCAGGGCCGTGGGAATTCCCGACCTTCCACCAGCGGCGGAACTTCTCCCTCTGGGTTGGGGGCTTCCCAGGCCCACCAGGTGTCGATTTTGAAACCACCGCTTCCAGCCTTTTCCAGCGAACGCCCCCCTCTCGTTGCAGTGACTGCAAGTTCACCCCGTGTCTCGTGCAGCGCGTGTGGGCTCGGCCCCCAGTTCGGTTTTCCAGGACTGCAGCCCAGGGGCGCCGGCACGGAGTCTCAGAGCAGAGCAGCCAACCAGCCCCGCGCATCACCCCGCAGCCGGGCGAGAGCTGCGGGGTCAGCGAGCGCCCCTCCACGGCCCACCGCCGTCAGGGGCAGCCGTGCAGAGCCCCACTGGACACGATCAGCAGTCCAGCTCTCGGCGACAGGGCCACGGACCCTGGGACCTCGGGAACCTCTCCCTTCTCAGGTGAGAACTTGTCCTCAGGCCCCTGGCCCAGGGCACAGCGGCCTCCCATCTCCTCCCTCCTGCCAACGTTTGTGTCATTGGTGGTTCCTTAGTGGAAACAGGAGAAACTAACTTGAGATGGTGTGGAGGGAGGGGGGGGAGGGGGGAGAGGGGCCAGTGTTGGCATGTGATCTAGAAGGAGGCTGAGCTAGAATGAGAAAATCTGGGTTTTTAAGGGCAAGCCCATGAGATGATTAAGCTCCAAACACCTTCAGCCCCAGAGGGAGATTCTGGAAGACTGGGGCAGAGCCAACCTGTGATGGCAACAGAGGGGAAAGGGTGGGAAGGAGGGGGGCTGAGGACCACCTGGAAGGGGCCACGTTGGCTCCCCCAAAGGATGGGATGCTGAACAGATTAAAAAAATGGTATCACCTGTATACCCAAAACTTAAGTGTCTTAAATCAGCCACCACTTATATCACGTGGGCTGCTGGGATCCGCTGGGTAGTGCTTTTACTGCACCTGTGTCTATGTGTCCGCTGCTGCCCCGAGGCTCGCCTGGGTGGAATGGTCCACCGTGGATGCCTGTGGTCAGTGGGCACTCCGCTGGGGCCCCGTCTTCCTTCACGGGACCTCTCTGGGCGGCCTGGCATCTCATGGCGTGGAGCTGGCCCGACGAGGGAACATTCCAGGAGTGCAAGAGGAAGCCGCATCCATGGCAACACCCAGCTGGGAAGTTTCGCAGGTCACCTCTGCCTGTTGGCCATCGCTAACCGCGGGGCTGGCCCACGCTCACAAGAGGAAGCAGCGTCCACCTCCTGACGGGAGGAGCTGGAGACCCTGCAGCTTCTGGGACCCGCCCCCCTCCTCTGTCCCATCTCCAACCTCTCCCCTCCCGTCCCCCTCCCCACGCCCCGACCCTGAACGAGGGCAGAGCGGTGAGGGGCTCAGGCCTGCCCAGGACCCTCTCAGGGAAGAAGGGCCCAAAGCTACCAGGTCCTGGGAATGGTGGGGGTGCTGAGGGGAAGGGGGTGGAGAGTCACTGCAAGCCCCCAACACACACTGGGGTCGGGGAGGCTTCCAACCAAGGAGAGGGAGCCTCCCCTGGAGCTGCTTCCGGTGCCCGGCAGCCTCATTGTGCCACGA
This sequence comes from Balaenoptera musculus, assembly GCF_009873245.2. Lineage (NCBI taxonomy): Eukaryota > Metazoa > Chordata > Mammalia > Artiodactyla > Balaenopteridae > Balaenoptera > Balaenoptera musculus. The sequence goes on along the minus strand of NC_045804.1, from coordinate 57,883,907 downwards.
GGCACTGGAGCGTGCCCTGAAGGGCTCAGTGACTCAGTAAGGAAGCATGTGTGGAACCGGAACAGAAGCCACTGGCCTGGACAAATTGGGTGGCCTAGCAACCTTGGGGGTGTGGGGCAGACCTCGGGCTCCCCTGTTGCCACAGACCCGCTGCAGCAAATGCCAGCACAGAGCCATCCAAGGAGGATGCCATCTCTGGCTGCAACTCCTGCAGCACCAAGAGGTCGAGTCCCCCTGGGGGTAGGCCTGGCCTGTGGGCCCTGCCCTCAGGTAACTGACGGCCCAGGGACCTACCAGGCACAGCTGGGGCCGGGCCCCTGCAAACCTTTCCTCACTTGGTTACACTTCACCAGGCCCAAAGGCATTGCATTTGCCCTTTGGCTGCCCTGAGCCCTGCTCCCCCAGGCCAGGGGGCCAATGTTCCTCTCTGACCCCTCCTCCCTGCCCTGTGACTGCCAAACACCCAGCTCTCCACTGGGCAGTGAGGGACTCTGGCCTGGTCCCTCAGCTCCCCATACATCATCAGGGCAAAGGACAGCTGGGCAGGACCAACACCTGCAAAACGCCCAAGGCCACCCCTGAGCCCCCAACCCCCCCAGATCTGGCAACCGCTTCCCTCTCTACCTCCGCCCAACACCTGTTTCCTCCATCCCTCACCCCTCCCTCCTCCAGCCAGACTTCACTAGGCACCTTCCCCACAGAAACGCCTGGGCTCAGGTCCTGGTGGGACGTCAAGGTGGGCAAGGGTTGGGGATGGCCAAGCCTCAACAGTGACTGGGGGTCTTCATGGGGGATCTGCCAAGTTCAAGGGCTTCCAAAGTCCAAAAGATGGGGAGGGGGAATTTCCAGCCGGGGAGAAGTTTACAAGAATGAAAATGAATACTATTCAGCGCTAAAAAGAAACAGGCTATCAAGCCAGGAAAAGACATAGAGGGCCTTGCTGACCCTGAAGAGGGACTACCCCTCCAGGGTCAGCTCATTCCTAGAGATACGAACAACTCTGCCTGCAAACCAGAGCAAACAACTCTGCATCTTTCACAGCAAACCAGCCACCTTGTCCCTCAGGGTTCTGGGCCACCATCCAGCTGCCTTAACCACCCCAGAGCAGGTACCAGACATCGCGGCACAGTCGTAGGCCTCAGAGCCAGCTGAGGTTATTCAGACGAGCCGATCTGAAGCCTGTTTGCCCTGCCTCAGCCGTTTACTCCCCAGAAAGTACGAGAAAGGCTCTTGCCCACGTTTCCCCTCCTGACTGACCCTGGTGCTTCCCCCAGTGGCCTGTATGGCATGCCCCACCTCTTGGGAACTGTGACCAGTCGTCTCCTGATCTATTGGCCCTGCCATCCCTGAAGAATAATAAAACCTACATTCTAAAACAGTCTAGAAAAAGGGGAGGGAAACCTTCATTACTCAGACACCCAAAGCCTGTGACAACCAGAGGTCTGGGCAGCCTTCCTGCCCCAGGGGTGCTGCTATGAGGCAGCCTAGGTTGTGTTCTCAGCCCATCCATCCAAAGACACCCTCACGACGGGAGTGCTGGGCAGGAGTTGGAAGGGGGACCGCAGTGTGTAGCACTGTGGGAGGTACGCCCTCCAAAAAAAAAAGCATCGTAGGTAGGGGCAGGATCAAGATCCAGGTGATGGAACAAATTAAAAATGTAGGCTTTGTGTATTGTACCGGTACAGGAAATCAGATCCATAGTGTTTACGGATCACTCGGCTCAGCTGTGCTCCCCTGGCTCTCCTTCATGACTACAAAATGGCTGCAGCAGCCCCAAGCATCTCATTCCCTTCCCCTCACCCCCACCTGTGACAACATCCATATTCAAATCTCTGTCTCAGGCCACTTTGGGGAGCAAGATAACTTTCCCGGAAGTTCCCCAACTAACTTCCTCTAGTATCACACACACCCATGCTTAAATTAAGCTCATCTCCAGGGGATGGGAATACCAAATTCGGGGTTAAACCAGCAGTTCTAACCCTTGACTGAATTTTAGAATCACCTGGGGGCTTTCCTGCTGGTCCAGTGGTTAAGACTCTGTGCTTCTAATGCAGAGGTCGCGGGTTCGATCCCTGGTCAGGGAACTAAGATCTCACATGCTGCATGGCATGGCCAAAAAAAAAAAAAAAAAAAAATAACCTTGGAAGCTTTTTAAAAAAGTATCACTACGCAGGTCCCACCACAGATGTTCTAAATTAATTAAGGCCCAGGCAGCAATTTCTTTTCCTTTTTTAACTTCTTATTGAAGTATAACATTCATACAAAACAGCACACATATAATAAGTGAACAGCTCCACGAGTTTTCATAAATTAAATGCACCTGAGTAACCAGCAGCCAGCTCAAGAAACATTTTTACTTCACTAGCCTCCTCTAAGGCCCCTGACGTCGTGTTCAGTCACTATTCCCACCGAGGATAATCACTCTCTTGATTTTTAGCACCAGGGAATTCCTCTGCCGGGCATTCTTAGACCCACCCAGGTAACTTCCCCGAGTGCAGCTTGGGCTGAGAACCACTGGCCTGACACCTCCGCCCACCTTCCCAGCACATTGCTGCCCTAGCCCACCCCCAACTAATTCCTTGACAAAGATGAAGGCCTTGGGAGGCGCCAAAGCTCACCATTACTTCTTAAATCAATAGATGCAAGTCCCGAGGCCACCTTTCCTAGGCCTGTCCCATGTGGCAGGGGCCTCCTGAGCCCGGCCTACTGTTGCTTCTCCCCACTGGCCCTAGTTGTCCCTGAGATGACCGTTCCAGAAACTGCCGGGGCTGCCAGGGCTCAGTGACCTGCTACTGCTCGCCCGCCCCCCAAACCCTGGCCAACCCCCATCCCGAATTGGAGGGTTTGGAAAGCACCTGGCGGGCTGGGAGAGCCCAGCGCCCAGTTAGGCTTATGCTGGGGGAGCGCACGGTCAGGGGGCAGCTGCTTACCTGCCGGGGGAGCCCTCGGGGACGCCTCAGCCTTGACAGCCGTCGTCTGTCCGGCCCCCGCAGATGCCATCCAGGGAGCCACAGTGAGGGCTTGGGCGCCCAGCCGCAGGAAGCCCTCCCAGGCACGAACCCCGAGCTCAGGCCACTGTTGTCGGCAGGCACGGAGCAGCTGGCCTCAAACGAAGGGCTTTACTGAGGTCAAGGCAGGCGGAGCCCGCGCACCGCCTCGAGGGCCAGCGCGGGACCCACGCTGGGGCGCAAACAGGAAGCCGAGCCCGAGCTTTAGGCGGCTCACGTGGGAACAACCGCCTCGATCTAAAATGAGCCTTAATTCAGACCAGCCTTGCGTGCAGCCGGCGCGGATTACCGAGGCCCGGGCGCCCCGAGGGGAAAGCCGATCACGCGGCAGGCAAGGTAGCACGTGGTGCACGTGGTGCACGCGGCGCACCAGGCCCTGCGGACCCCGCCCACCGTGCCCGGCAGGGGCGGGTCCACATGCCACGTGACCACCTCTCCGCCACAGTTTATTGGCGGCTAAGGCAAGGCTGGGCCAATCAGATTCTCTCCCCGGACTTCGGGGGTGGGCGTGGAGCTGGGTCCGAGAGAAGGAGGGGCTGGAGGCGCAGCTCTGCGCAGACTTGGCCAGGCTCCGGCAAGGCTGGAGGGAATCCTGCACTAAACGGGGCGCTGGGGGCCTGGAGCAGTGGAGGCATACATGTGGGAGAAGAGAAGAGCAGCCCCAGTGAGGGGCAGAGATGGGAGACCCTGTGCCCCTCTGGGGAGGGGGCCACCGTTTCATTCATTCATTCATTCATTCACTCATTTGGTTTTTTCAATGTCTTTTCCATGTCCGGTCCCTTTGTGGCCTGGCTGTTCCTTTTCCTACGAGATGATGCCCCATCGTTCCAGCCTCATGTTTTACTGGAGATGATGTGAATGGAGGTCGGTTCCTTGCAACCTCCTGACCCCTGCACCTGCCGCTCTCTCCCCACCCCAGCCTCCTGTCTTCATAGTGACCCCACTGAGCAAACCCCTGCCTTACTTACTGTCCTTCACGTGGTCTTGCTAGGGAGACAGACCTCCTAGCATGAAGGGTCAAGGATGCTCCCAGACGACCGAGCAAGCCCCTCCCTGACCCATCAGATCCTAGCCAGCCTGGGAGGCAAGAGGACACCCCTCCCCCACCTTCTGTCACACCTGCACCCCTTTCATGAGGCGGTTTGTTGAACCCAACTGATTGCTCAGGGGAGCGTTAAGTTAAATAAACAAGGAGGCCTACATAAGCAACCCAGCACCTAAGCCTGTAAATGCCTCAACGCCAGGAGGTCAAAGCCTAAGGACAACCAATCACAAACAGCCAACCAGAAAGTGAAGGCGATCCAAGTGTCCACTGAGGGATAAACAAAATGTGATCTATTCATTCAGTGGACTATTATTCATCCTTAAAGAGGAAGGAAATCCTGACAGAGGCCACACAACACATCAACAGTATGAACATTGAGGACATCATTCTGAGTGAAATCAGCCAGTCACCAAAAGACACACACCGATGAGGTGTCATATGAGGTCCCTGGAGTCGCCAAATTCATAGAGACAGAAAGTAGAATGGCGGTTGCCTAGGGCTGGGGGAGGGGGAGGGGAGGTTATTGTTTAATGAGTCTAGAGTTTCAGTTTTGCAAGATGAAAAGAGTTCTGGGGATTGGTTGCATGACTGTGTGAATATACCTAACACCACTGAGCTATATACACTCTGAAATGTTTAAGATGTTTAATTTTAGGTTATGTGTATTTTACCACAATTGAAAAAATTTTTTTTAAGATTTATTATTTTTTATTATTTATTTTATTTATTTTTGGCTGCATCGGGTCTTAGCTGTGGCACGCGGGATCTTCGTTGCGGCCCGCGGGCTTCTCTAGTTGTGGCGCGCGGGCGCCACAGTGCATGAGCTCTGTAGTTTGTGGCACGTGGGCTCTAGTTGAGGCGTGTGAGCTCAGTAGTTGTGGCGCGTGGACTTAGTTGCCCACACTATGTGGGCTCTTAGTTCCCTGACCAGGGATCTAACCCACGTCCCCTGCATTGTGAGGTGGATCCTCTACCACTGGACCACCAGGGAAGTCCCTACCACAATTCAAAATTTAAAAAAAAATTTTTTTTAAACCTCACAGAAAGTACTGACACAAGAAGTAAATGAGCTAACATATATGGAAGTGCCTGGAACATCGTAGGCATTTAATAGACGTTAGAGTCTTTTTTCTTTCTTTCTTCCTTAAACTCTGGTCCTTGATTCCTGATGTTCTAAAGGTATGGACCAGATGAGACTAACTTATTAGAGGCCCAGAACTTACCTTTAGGTCAATGAACACTGCACAAATCCTTGAGATTCTTTTCTTAAGTAGGTTAAATAATCTGCATAACAGATTTTGTTGCATAACAAATCTTTTTGAAGAAGGAGGAGAAAGAGAAGGAGGAGGAGGAGAAAAGGATTCAAGAGAAAAATGAGCTTGGCTCACGGCATTTTCATCTGTAGAGATTTCCTGCAGAATGTGTGTTGAGTTTAGGAGGGTGCGTAGCGGTGTCTCTCGATTATGTGCTAATTGGACCAGCAGCATTAGACACATCAGCACATTTGATCTTGTCCCAACCTTTTCAGGTAGATATGCTTATCTCCAATTTACAAATGAGAGAACCAAAGCTCAGGGAGATACAGAGCTTGCCCAAATAAAGTGGCGGGGCCAGAATATGAGGCTGGGTCTGTGTCATCTCAAAGTGCACTTTCTTTCTGCTCCTTCTGGGATGGCAAGAGTTTTCCTCCAGCCTGCCAGCTCTGCATGGATGTTACCTTGCACTGCTGTGCTGTGAACCTCAGACAGTTCAGTAGACGAGTTCTGGGATCAACTCGCAATGTCTGCCATGGGCGTTGGGTAGAGGAGACACGGTACGGGTGCCATGCAACTGCCTCTCCAGCCTGTATCACACTGAGCACAGGTTTGGAGCAGAAAGAGGAAGAAAACTTTTCTCTGTCTGTCTAGGAACTGTTGGCCTGTTCTCTGAAGAAGAACTCGGCGTTGAAATGCTCCTCCCGCCAGGGTATCTAGTCGGGCTTGGTCTCCTCTCCTCTCTCCCTCTGCCTTCCCGAGAGAGAGGACGGGCCATTCCAGTTTCTACCAGCCCCCGACCCTGTAAACACCTACCAGGCAGACAGGCTTCGGGAAACAGAGAGCTGTCTTTCTCCAGCAAAACAGCTGCCAGCATGAACATTTATTTCCTGGAAGGTCACACGAGTACTCGTGAGCTCACGTCTGGCTCTGGCTCAAAGGAAAGATGTTCTGTGAATGTGGTGCCCTGGCACCAGGCCCGGGCAGCATTCCCCAGGGCGGCAAGGCAGTCGTTGGGAAAGCTTGGTACCTGCAGGGTCTTGTTGTCATGTGAGGCAACAGAAGGCATGAGTTTTCTCCCCATCTTTTGACGTAAAAGCTTGGGTCAAACCAGAGAGGTGAGAACGTCTTCTCACCGACCCCCGTCCTCCCTCCCACCGAGCCCTCTCCTCTCCTGCTTTGCTGAAACGCTGCAGCCAGCCGTCGGAGTTGACGGCAGCCTGGAGTGAGTACCTGGCAGGTGGAGGTTGCCCTCCCAGCAGAGAACTTCAGTCCCAGGCGGGGCACCGAGGCCGCGGGTTCGGCCCCGCGGTGAGAGTCGTTGGACCTGCCCCCGAGGGCACGCGGCTTTCCCGAGGTGCTCACATCCTGGGTCTCCCGGAAAGGAGCTGACTGGGTGGCCACCAGAGCTGCCCGTCCTGCCGGGCCGGGCTCTGAGCCTGGGCAGCGGCTTTGCCTGTGGCCGCCTCTCTGGCACGAACCATCTCTGTTGCCTTTAGGAATTAAGCCGCTTAGGCCACACCTGCTTGGTATTTTCAAAATTTCTTAGAAAAGAAATAAATATGCAGCTTATATAACACTCCTGGCTCGAAAGTCAACGGTTGCTGGCGTGGCCGAGGGGCCGGTGGGAGCCCCGGGGGCAGCATGTCCGGGGAGGCTGGTGCTGAGGAGGGCCTTGGTCAGCCCTGGCCGTTGCCGGGGCCACCCTCTCAAGACCATTTGCTCTAAACTTCCTAAAGCGAAAACTCTCCACCGAGGAGTGACCTCCGAGACCATTTCAGAGCGAGGTGTGGAGGACTACAGAGGCAGCAGGAGGAGGCCTCAGCAGTGGTGACAGGCATTAACCAGGCCCTGGTACAGCTCCGTGCCAAGTGCTTCCCCTGCGTTAGCTCATTGCATCCTCACGCTAACCCCAGGACGTAAGCATTGAAATTAGAACCACTTGGCGATCAGGAAGCCGTAGGTCAGCTGGCCCTCAGCATCCATTACCCTTCCTGCCGGCAGCTTTCTGTGTTGCTGAAAACCACCTTTCCCAGACTCTCTTGCATCCAGGGCTCTCAGTGAGAATTCAGTTCTGTCCTTACACACAAGATTGGCAACTTGGCTTGGTAAGCAAGGGCATGGACGCCTGGGGGCTTCTGCCGCGGCCGTCGTGTGTCCCATCACGACTGTGGTTGGGGTCAAGAGTGGTTATGGTGGCAGTGCCACCTCCCAGCCCATGGCAGTGAGTTCAGAGGTGGGTCTCATTCCCCAGGTGGAGGAGTAACTCTGCAGGAGTGTCCTTCCCGTGCGTCCTGGGAACCATTCCTGGAGGCCTTGCCCAGCGGCTGCTTCTCCAGCCCTTCCTGTGTTTTTGTAGAGACCTAATTCCCTTTATCTATCATCTATCTATCTATCTATCTGGCCGTGCCACGCCACTTGTGAGATCTTATTTCCCCGACCAGGGATTGAACCCGCGCCCTCGGCAGTGAAAGCGCTGAGCCCTAACCACTGGACCGCCGGGGAGTTCCCCGATTCCCTTTATTTAATCTCTCTCTGTTGAAAACACCTGCAGTGGAGTCCGTGTCCCGTTCTCAACCTGGCTGACACAGTCCCAGAGCAGATATGGGGCAAGTCCCGTCTCTCCTGTTGGTTCAGAGCACAGGACACGGGGTCAGCAGTGGCCGGAGGGAGGAGCCGGTGTGCTCGGGGCTTTAGAGTCAGGAGGCCCGGCTGGCAGTTGCTTCAGGGCCAGGGAGGGGAACCCAGGAGGACGGACTTGCCAGAAAGCACAGCACGAGCAGGAGTCTCAGGTAGGAGAACAAGCAGCCCTGCTGGGAAGACGCCGGGACAAGGAGAGACCAAGAGGGAGAGGAGGAGAGATGGACTCCAGCCAGGGGAGGGGAGGAGGGGAGTGTCTGTCCCAGACAGAGTGGTTGATTCCTTGCATCCGATAAGATGCTTTCAAATGTAAATAACTGAAAACACACTTCAAATGTTTTTTTTTTTTTTAAAGGACATCTTATCATCACGTATAACAAAGACTCCTAAGACAGGGCAGGGTCAAGTTGCTTCCATCTTTCTGCGCCCCCATTCTTAGCAGGTCTACTCAGCCTCAGGGAGGCTGTCCTCGTGGTCACAGACGGCTGCACTATTCCAGGTGTCACATCCAGACACCCCAACTTCTAAGAAGAGGACTCATCCCTTCTGCTCCTTCTGTTTTCATCAGGGAGGAACCTCTCCCAGAATCCACCCCCAGCAGACCTCCCCTCACACCCTACCGCCCACAACTAGGAGGCGTACCCATCCTCACCTAGTCACTGGCTGGGAAAGCACACTTCAGTACTGGCTTCTGCCAGGGGTGCTCAACCCTGGCAGAATATTACCATCACTTACAGAACTTAAAAAACATATATATGTAATGTATATGTTAATGCCCAGTTTCCACCCCGGAACGTAGACTAACTCAGGACCCTTGCTAACGACATGTCAATGTAGGCCCATCGACTGTCACAAGCCCGCCACTCTGGTGTGGGTCGCTGCTGGTGGGCGGGGCCGTGCGTGGGTAGGAGCAGGGGGCATATGGAAGGAATCTCTGTACTTTCTGCTCAGTTTTGCTGTGAACCTAAAACTGCTCTAAAAAATAAAGTCTATATAAAACTTGTTTTTAAAGCTCAGTATCCTAGGCATTAGTATCTTTTTAGAAGTTCCTAAAATTATTATAATATTCCAGCATGCCACCAGGGTTGAGGAACGATTGGTTTAGACTGTTTGAGATTTCTCTCTGAGCTGGGGACAAAGTGACCTTTCTTAGAGGCGAGTATCTGAACGAAACGAGGCTACTGTTACGGAGGGGGGAGGGGATGGAGTTGGCACAGACCACGAGGCACCTGCTACCCTCACCAAGGTCCACAGCGCGGTCAGTCCAAGCCATCAGGGTGACTCCGGAGACATTCGGGGAAAGGAGGAGAGTCGGAGAAGGGCCATCCTGCTGTTGCCCGAGGGCGATGCTGGCCCACGGGAGAGGCAGGGCCAAGAGAACGTCAGGAGCAGAGCCGGGCCCCAGTCCTCCCCTGGCACCTGCCCTCCCTCCGGAGTGGGAGATGGTACATTTCCCCGCTGTTCAACCTTGGCCAGAGGCTGCAGGTGGAGTCCGGGCGATGGGGTGCAGGGAGCGGGGAGGCTGGGATGGGGGGGGACAGGAGTCACTGCGGGTCGGGGTAGCTCTCGGGGGCCGTGACAAGGGGAGCGTGGCCTACCTTCCCTCAGTCAGTTCCTCGAGTGGGCCTCTCTCACTGCGGGCAGATCCTCCATCACTGGAGTGGCACTGCCCTCCTGCCCGGGACTTTTCCCGTCTGGTTATTCCCGTGTTTAGCGTCTGTGTCTGTATTGCTGCCCGATGGCGACGGTCCTCTGCGGTTCCCAGCACCCTTTCAGCTGGCAGGGGTGGGGTACAAGACGGGATGTGAGCGCGGCGACCCGTGGGCAACCCTCCGCCTCCCCCTCCCCTGCCTCATTGAACCCCCAAGGCCTGCCCTGAGCCGGGGGGGCCTCCATTAGCAGGGGGCTTTGAGGAGCAGAGCCCGGCCAACCTCCTGTCGGGTTACCCACAGCTGTCCTGGGGTCAGCCCGTTGCTGCAGCAGCACCCAGCCTTTCCTAAGTCACCCCAGTCAAACGTGGCTCCTCGAAAGCACAGACCCTATCACCCTGTCACAGCACCCAGGACAGTCCCCTCAAAAAATATTGGCTGGACGAACAAAACGAGTGGGGGAAATCTTCCCTTCTGTTCTGTAACAACAACAAAAGAAGAGACTGTGACCACAACAGACGGTTTGCGTGTTTTATGTCTGAGAATCTAAACACTAGAAGCACCACACAGTGGAAACAAAGGATGCTTTGCTAAGGTTGTGGCTATCCGGCTGAGAACCGGGAAGTCACATCGGGAAGTCACGGGTGCCCTCTGTGCCCTCCGTCCAGCGTGACGGGGGTTGTGAGGAGCAACCCGGAATGTCACCTGCTCTCGCTGGTGAGCCACGAGTTGGGATGGTTCTCGGTCATTTACGTTTTGGACAATGGCAGTTGTTTGGAAAGAATGAATCAGTTGTGCAAATATTTTTTCAGCCCATTCCTTAGTCCAGGAAAAAACAGTAGAAAGAGAAAACAGTAGATGGGATCACCAGGTGCAGGCAAGATCAAGGGGTTTTTTCCATTGTTTTCTTTTGAGTTAAATCTAGTTTGGAAATAGGATTAGTCAGGTCTGGGACATCACAATAAAACGGCTTAGATCGTTATGTGTTGTTATAAAGATAGTAAGTGGGAAGAAAAGGAGGAGGAAAGAAAAAGAGAGATGATGGTGATTTTTCCTGAAGGTGCTAATCTTCCCTCTGGAACATGGCAGATCAGGTGTTTGGAAACCCTGAGCCGTCTTCTCCCCAGGCTGAGCGTTTCCAGCTCTCTCGACACCTCCTCAAGCAAGGGTTTTGAGGAGACCCTCAAACGCCACTGCAGGTGACACTTCCGTGGTGTCAGGAAGGAGCAGATGCTCCAGAGACGCGGCCCCGGTGAGTGGCGCAGCGAACCCAGGTGACACTGCTTCCCTAGCCTGGTTTCCTCATCTGCCAACGAGGGCACGCAGGGCTGCTGGTGGGTAGGGGTGGAGGAGAGAGGGGCGGTCCGGCGAGACTCCCTCCCCCGACCCAGCCCAGGGCACACCTTTGAGCAGGATGTGGTCTTTGCTGTTAATACAGCTTAAACCGTCAGGAGCTCAGGGCCAGGGCCAGAGACTTTAATGCGGGAGGAGAATCCAGGGAGGTGGGAGAACAGAAGTGTGGGGTCCCAGGATCCCAGAGTTGAGGGGGAGGGTGTTGGAAGGAGGGGTGGCCGGGCAGGGCCTGGGGAGGCTGTGGCCACGACGGTGGGCCTGCCTACACGGGTCGGAGCCCGGATGGACGGGATGGGTTCGGCAGAGAGCAGGTGACGGACGGGCTCGGCCGGACGGGTGGGCAGGAGGAAGGAGGGCAGGGAAATGAGGTAGTAACTGCAGGGGCAGCAGGTCTGGAGAAGATTTTGGTTTTGTTACTATTCAGTTATTTGATGTTTGCAAAATAAGGAGCAGGTAGGCATGCACAGTAGACATCCGGTGACACAGGACCTTTCACCCTCTGCCCGGGCCCCCTTCCCTTCTCCTGGAGGGGACGAGGCACAGGTAACAGCCAGCGGCCAGCCCCGGCCAGTCTTCCCCAGCTGCCCCGCCCACCTGCTGGCCTGATTCCTGGCTCCTGCTCTGACCCGCGCCCTGCTTCCCGTGGTCCTCGCTGGACCCTGTCCTGGCTCCTCAGGCCCCTCAGGCCAGACCCCGGGGCCCAGATGCCGCCGGCACTGAGACTCCTGGGGCTGCCCCCGGCTCCCCATCCTCCGGCCCCAGGACCGTCACTCTGGAGTCACCCAGCGGGTCGTGCTGACCACCCACTGCGGGTCTCACCAGGGACCCCCGCCTTGGCCTCCATGGTCACCCCTCCGCTGGACACACCTGAAATGGAGCTGACGTCCCCAAGCCCAGGGGCCCTGGGGCTAAAGTGAGACTCCGGGGGGTGGAGGGGAAGGGGGGGAACCAGAGAGGGAGGGGAGCAGGGCTGGAGAGACGCGCACGCACACACGGTCCTGGGCTGCTGGGAAGCTTTATTGGTCTCTACTCTAGCGAGGGAGGCGAGGATGCCCTCGGAGCAACAGGGGTGCCAGGAGCAGCCGTCCAAGGGCGCAGCACAGCGAGGCCAGGGCGGCGCTTCAGTGACGGGGCATCTGTGGGGGACACGAGGCGTGGTGAGGCCCTTGCCCAGGGCCCAGCGGCTCCCCGCACTGCCGCCCCGCCTCTCACCTTGGCCGGGCTCGGTGGGTATCTGGCTCTGAGGGCCTCCTCGTTCAGCAGAGGCCTCACCAGGCAAGAGCGGCGGTGGGAGAAGGTCTCGAAGCTTTTCCTGCCATGGTAGGACCCCATGCCGCTGCTCCCTGCGGGAGGAGCCGGCTCAGCGTGGCCCCGAGGCCCCGACGCCCCTCCTGCGCCCCTTCTCCGAGCCGCCGGGGGCCCCGATCCCCGGGGTGTGGCCAGGAAGAGTCTCATCCCAGCCCTGCCACTAGGTGGCTCTGTGACCTCTGACCCGTGCGGCCTCTCTCAGGCCCCAGGTGACCTCTGGGACCCTCTGGGGTCTCAAGGCTGAATGCGGCTGATGGATGTGCCAGCAGAGGGAGAGGTCAGTGGGAGTCTGAGGCCCAGCCCAAGGGTGGGGGGGACACCCGCGGGGGGCAGCGGGCCGTGAGCTCGGCCCCAGACTCACCCACGCCCCCGTAGGGCAGCGAGGGCACGGTGACGTGGACGATGACGTCGTTGGCCGTCACCCCGCCACTAGAAGTCTCCGCGATCATCTTCTTAATCACCTGCAATAGCCCCGGGGCTCAGCCTGCCGCCCCGGGACACCCAGCCCCTCCCCGCTGCCTGGGGCGTCCTGGAGCCGCCAGGACGCGCAGCTGGTGAAGGCGGAGCCCCGGCCCGGGCCGCTCCCCGCCCCGAGCCCCAGTCTGGGTTCCCCACTCCCCCCACGTAGTTTTGTGGGGAGACGTGCGCGGCACCGAGGGGCTCATCTTCCCATTCAACGCTCTGTCCTGATTTCAGAGCTGAGAAGAAAGGGGCTCAGGAAGGTTAAGCGGCTTGCGGTGAGCGGTGAGGCTGGGATTTGCTCCCAGGTCTGCGAACCCCTGGATCTTGTTTGCAGGAGCGGTGCGCCCGGGGCCCCAGGACCCTGGAGGAGGCCCCCGGCTCACCTTGTCGTTTAGGGAGAACACGTAGAGGGCCAGGGGCTTCTCGCGCTGGCTGATAAACTGGATGGCGTCCTCCAGGCTGTGCACGCATACGATGGGCATTATGGGCCCGAAGACCTCCGCCTGCATCACCGGGGACTGGGGGTCCACGTCCACGAGGATGGTGGGGGCTGGAGCAGGGAAGAAGCCGGCGTCAGCCAGTGCGGAGACCCCAGCCCAGGCGTCTGGTTTCTCCCCAGCCCTTTACAGACAAGGCCAGCAAGGCTTAGTGGGGGGCAGGCACGGGGCCTCCTCCTGCCAGGCTCCATCCCGGCGGACCACGGAGAGAACCCTGGATTCACCTATACGGGGAGAGCCCGGGCTCCACACTTCAGGGGGCGGGCCCTGTGCCCCGCTGGCCCCGTGAGCCCTGCTGCAGCTCTTCAGCCTCCTGGCAACGTGGGGGCCTAGTGGGGTCCCATCTGCTGACCCTCCAGCCCAGGCACGGCGGGCCCCTCCCGCTCGGCACACCTGGGGCTCCTGTGGCCTCTGCTGAAGCTGCCGGGATGCAGAGGAGGTGAAGCCTCCTCTAGGCCTTGAGGGGAGGGGCTTCTGGGCTGGGGAGGGGCCTCCCAGGGGCTGTGCCCAGCCCCTGCCCGCCCAGAGGCCCAGAGCCAAGCCGGGGCCACTGGTGAAAGTGACGGACACACACCATGGGGCTGCGTCTGCTCTTCCGGGGCGTGTGCCCACCCGCCGCCCGCTCGCGGGGCCCCTGGCAGCACAGGCGGGCAGGCGGTGCTCCCCTGAAGGGCAGCGCACGCACCTATGTACCGGGTGGCCGCGTCCCCGGTGCCCCCGTAGGCGACCTTCTGGCCCTCCATCAGGCCCATCACCCTCTGGAAGTGCAGGGAGTTGATGATTCTCCCGTAGTCGCGGGACTTCTTGGCGTCCTCCCCGTAGAACTCCTGTGGAGGAGAGCCTCCAGGTGAGGATGTGGACCCTCGTCGCGGCCACAGGCTGTGAGGTCACCGGTGACCCCAAGCTGGGAGCACACGTGGGCACCGCCCGGTGGATGGCACAGCGACACCGAGAACCACGGAGCTGCCGCACCCTGGGCGCCCCACGACTTCCCTGGCACATGAAGTGCTGCAAGACAGCTGTGTTGTTTGAAAGAGACACACGCACAGTGTCTGGACATCACACTGGGACCAAACGCGTGCGTCTACAGCAAGGAGAATGGAGGGGACGCACCAAGTCAGCAGCGACTGGCTTTAGGTGGTGGGATTCTGGGTGGAGATTTTTCCCCTTCTCTATGCTTTTTAATCTTTTCCAAATTATCGACAGTGAGCGTGGATTATTTTCATGATCAGAAAAAAATAATCCAGCCTTTTCTCAAGTCCATGTCCATCTCACCACCTGGCAGCCTGTCACCCACCCACGGGGCCAACACTCACTTTCAGGGACTTTGTGAGCTTCTCCACGATTTGGTTCTGGATGGAGGGGTCACACAGGATGTAATCGGGGGCCGCGCAGACCTGGCCGCTGTTCATGAATTTCCCCCAGGCGATGCGTCTGTGAAAACCCCAGGTTAGATGACGTATCGCCAGCCCGGGGGGCACCCCGGGAACGGGCCTCTCCGGGAACGGGCCTCTGGCTCAGTTAGCCCAGGGTCAGGGCACCTGGGGCTGAGCTGTGAGCTGTCCGCCAGGGGGGGCCCCTTAGCACCCCACTGGCTTCTAGATCCTGTGACCCTGGACGTGCTCACAGGGCCTGCGGTGACCTCATCACTGACTGGCGGGGGGTGTCTGGGGTGGGCGGCCTTTATCCCCCTCTTTTCACAGCCTTGAGCCCTGCGTGGCCAGATGTCACTGTGCTCAGGGTCCCACACCCCAGAAGGCCACGTGTGCGGGACACGAGGGCGGGCAGGGCTCTGGCTGGACCCCTCCTCTGTGGGAAGCCCTTCCTGCACCTCTTCTGCGAGCGTGGTACCTCCACCCCCAGCTCCGGCCAGGACCGCAGGCGCCCTGAGGGCAGGGACCGCGTCAGTGTCACTCAGAGTGAACTGCCGGCCGCCTGCCTTGGGGGGCAGTAAAGCCAGGCCCCCCCTACCTGCAGGCAACGTCCAGGTCGCAGCCCTTGTCCACGTAGCAGGGGTTTTTGCCCCCCAGCCCCAGCGTGACGGGGGTCAGGTGCTTGGCCGCGGCCGTCATGACGATCTTGCCCACCCCGGTGCTCCCGGTGTACAGGATGTGGTCGAATCGCTCCTTGAGCACCTCCGTGGTTTCGGGGACACCCCCACTGATCACCGGGTACAGATCCTTCCGAGAGAGGACAGAAGCGAGGCTCAGAAAGGACCACAGCCCCCTCCCCACGTGGCCGGGCAGTCACCACCAAGTGGACCCCCTCTCCCGGCTCAGGGGCTCCAGTCACCCCGATGCGAGTGGCCAGCTGTCCTCACCCCACCCGTGGCTTGGGCCCTGGCTGCAAGAATTCACTATTTCTCAACCCCTGAAGACACGGCCCCGCCCCAGTTCTCTGTGTGCCCTGGAGAGCCTGTCACCTTGTCCAGGTACTGGGGGAGGATGGTGGCCAGCAGGCTCGCTGTGTTCTCACTCAACTCCGACGGCTTGAGGACCACCGCGTTCCCTGCAGAGCACACGGCATCAGGGCCACGCTGGGGCCACCCCCCTGCTCTGCCCTCCCAGGGACCAAGGGCGCATGGCGGGCGGTGAGGCTGTGTGGACATCTGATCCTGGCTGGGCCTGGGCACCAGGAAGCCTGGTCCCCGCAGCCTCCTGTGAGAGCCGGACCCTCCAATGGCTCCCTGACCCCAGGCCACCTCTTCGCACAGGCCTGAGCCCCCCACCCCAGGCCCTCCTCTGCAGTGGAGAAGAGGGATCCCTCCTGGCTCCCCGACCCAGAACGGGGCCCACTGTACCTGCAGCAATGGCGCCCACCATGGGCTGGATGGTGAGGCTGAAGGGGTAGTTCCAGGCGCCGATGATGAGGACCACACCCAGGGGCTCTGAGTGGATGTAGGACTCATCCTGCTGGGTCTGGGGGGTCTTCTCCACGGGCTCGTCCGCAGCCCACTCAGGGAGTTTCTTGATCGTGTAGTCGATCTCCTCCAGGACGTACACGATCTCCTCGTAGTAGGCGGTCCATTCGTTCTACAGCGAGAGGGCTCTGTGAGGCTCGCCGGCCCCAGGGTGATGGCCACGCAGCCGGGGCTCCGAGCAGAGGCCCCAGGGCTGGCGGTGGTCCTGGCTTGCTGCTTCCCAGCTTTGTGACCCTGAATGACCTTCCTGGCCCCAGTCTCCCAATCTGCAAAATGGGAACATGACTGGACCTCATGCTCCAGGTGGGCCCATTGGACACAGCCTGGCTTGTTCTGCTGCCCACATGAAGGGGGCCATTCACTGTGGGCTCCCCAGCCCAGTGGGCCAGGCAAGAAGGCACAAGGGGGCAGAGCTGAGGATTAGCCTTCGGGTGGTGGGTCTGTGAGGGCCCCTTTCTGCCAGTGCTGGGGGCCCAGACAGGTTGGACACATCAAGTATGAGGTGCCCGAGGGCACCTCAGACCTGAGTAGTGATTTGAGGGTCACTAGTGAGTCGAGGGGAACTGAACCGAGGGGTGTCCGGGAAGGCTTATAGATGAAAACGAGACTTGAAGCCAGGAAGGAGCCCTAAGAAGACCACCCTGATGAAGTGGCTTCAGGAAAGAGGCCACCAAAAAGAGTCAGGAGAAAATCCAGGAGACCCTCAGCCAGCGGAGGAAGCCAGTGTGGGGGGGCTCCCGAGAGAGGGGTGCAAAGTGGGATACACAGCCTTCTGGGAACTCTGGCCGGGCAGAGCAAGACAAAAGTCGTGAGGTCAGCACTGGGTGTTCTTGCCTTTGTTTTTTGCTGTAAGATGAGAAATCTTGAGAGATTAAAAAAAAAAAAAAAATACAGCGGCAAAAGGCCAGGAAACGGTAGGGGGATGGGCTCCAAGGCCAGGCGGACGGAAGGGTGGAAGCAGGCCCAAGTGACTTGGGGGCAGCGAGGGGGCGGGGCTGAGAATTCGGAGGGGTCTGATTTTGCCCAGGGGGAGGAGAGGATGGGGAGGGAGGGAGGGTCCCCAGCAGAGCAGGCTGCCCCCCCGCGCAGCCAGGCTGGGCTGTTCCCTGGTGTGGAGAACCCGGCCGGCACGGGGTTGAGAGCTGAAGGAAAGAGGAGGCCGGAAAGGGGTGGCCTCGTGTGCTGGGCTGGGTGGAGAAGGGCGTGAAGCCAGGAGGGGGGATGGCGGACCGGGCGCGTGGGACCTGGGGCGCCGCAGGACGCAAGGAGAAGCCGGCGCGCCCCATCTCAGCGGCTGCGCTTTCCCCTCTGTAAAAGGGTCCTGAGGCACCCGGAGTGTTTTGGGGGCTAAGTGTAAAGAGCCGGGCGCAGAGCCTGGCCCGCGGCCGGTCGGGGCGCACCTTGCGGAGGTCGGCGGCCAGCGCGCCCACGAGGTCCTTCTCGCGCTCGCGGATCAGGCGCCGCAGCCCCTCCAGCTGCTGGACGCGGCACTGGAGCGGGCGCGTCTTGCCCGCGTTGAAGGCGGCTCTGGCCCGCTGCACCACCTCGCTGACTGTGCTCATGGTTCCTGAGGACAGAGAGCTCCTTGGAGCGGGGAGGAGTCCCCAGGGCAGCACCCACCCGCTGGCCGGGGTCCCCAGGGCAGCACCCACCCGCACTGTTAATTTTATAGGAAGAGGAAGATCTCCCTGGGGGCACCGGGAAATGGCCTCCTTTTGCCTTCTCAGCTCCCTAACCCTGTTGTCTTGGACTCTTCTGGCCCACAGCGTACTCCCTCCCTGAGCAGATGACAGACCCCCGCGGTGAGGACCAGGCAGCAGCGACCTGCGGTCCTAAGGGTGTCTACAGCTGCTGATGGTGGGTTCTTGGCAGGGTGCTGGGGGCAGGCCCTTCCTGGCATCTCTCAGGCCCCATGCCCACCTCTACCTTCGTGCAGAGTTGGTGACTCTCCAGGCAATCACTCCAAGTGCTCTGCACACCCAACCAGGGCACTCTCCAGATCAGATTAAAGGACACGGGTCGTGATTCCACACCCACGCTAATTAAAGAAAACCTAGCATCAGGATTCCCACACCACCTTTCTGGCTGAGCCGTCATTCTCAAAAGCACTGGCGGCTTCCCAGACAGAACCAGGCTTGGTGTTTAAACCCGTGTGTGCCTGTAACACCTGTGAGACAGACCGACTCACAGAGCTTCAGATTTCCACAAAAAAGGTACCCGTACAGGAGACCATGCTGGCGAAGTGGGATGGCTCTGCTGGGGGGCATTTGGCTACGTCCAGCAAAAACCTTTATAATCTATTTCTCTGTGACATAGTAGGTCCACGTTCAGGAGCTCATAGAAATGAGAGCATTCCTAAACATTCACGAACAACAAAGTTCATCAGGTTTATACATAACAGAGAGATACTGGAAACATCCTAAATGTCCATCAGCAGGAGACAATTTCAAAGACGTCTGCTGCACCCACATGCCAGGTGATCGTGCAGTAATTAGGACAGAGATGGACAAGTGTTCCAGCACCTTTATAAGGGCGCTCTCTGTACCAGATGTGTCCCGGGCATGAGGGATAAGAAACAAAACAGGTTCCAGAACAGATACCCTAGGCATGTGCGTGCCTGTTCACGCGAGAGCCCAGAGGGGCGGCCCCCCCGCGCCCCACCCCCAGCCCCGACGTGGTGACTGCGGGGGGGGGGATGGGGGTTAGGGGTGGATTAGAGGTGATCTTCATTTTCATCTTCTGGAGGGCTTCACTTCTTTGCAGTGAACTTGCATTTTTAAAAAATGTTTGTTCACTTTTTGAACAGGTAACACACGCTCATGGTAGAAAATGTAAAAGATACAAAAGGGACACAGAGAAAAGTAAGTGTTCCTCCTCCCTTCTCCCCCAGCAATTCTTCCTGTCCTCCAAGAGGTTTCCACCCACCTTCAGACACGGTGTAACCTCTGACATCAGAAAAAACCCACAATAAGGCTATTTCCATTTGGCAAAAAAATAAAATACCATATCTACATATTTGTAGATATACATATATGTAGATATGGTATATATAATACATATGATATATGTGTATATATTATCATACATGGTATATATAAATTTTTTGCAAAATGGAAATAGCCATTTATAGATGTATATGTATGTACGTGTGTATATGTATATATACGAAATCCTGCTTGAATATGAAATCCTGCTTGAATTCCAGCAAGTGGCTTCTGATTCCTTCCATCACCTCCCCTCTCCGCAGCACTGACCCCCACCCTGGCTTTCGGCACGGAGAGGAGGGCCCTGCTGGCATCCAGGGCGCCCCAAGCCTGGGGTGCCACGGCCCCCCCCCCAGGTCCGACGGGAAATCGGAGGGAGCCCTCTGGGATCCCTCGGCCCAGCCTGCCATGGGCCAGGCCACCCTGCTGACCGTGACCCCAGCCACACAGCCCGGCAGGAAGGTCCTGCTTCCCTCCCCAGCCTCGCGTGGGCAAACCAGGGCAGCAGCCTCTGGCCATCGGCCACCAAGGCCTGGCGGCTCAGGGCAGAAGAGCTGGTGGGAGGGAGACCGGGAGGGCTGGCCCCCAGCTCAGCACTCAGAACCACGTGGTCTCTGGGAAGGAGCTTCCCTTGTGGGCAGCGTTAACAGCAGCATCGCTTCACAGTCATTACAAAGATTAATGGCGCCGGAAAGTAGCTAACATTGCGCTTGACGCCCAGTGGGAGCAGCTGGAATTAGTCCCCCAGGACCCATCCTTCTTCCCACACCCCTGCATCCTGCCTGCTTCACCTGTGCCACTTGGTTCCCAGGTGTCATCATCCCCTTTGATCCTCACAAAAATCCTCGCTCTGTAGGAGCGCCCACCAAGAAGGAGCCGTTACGAGTCCATTTTACAGATGAGAAAAGTGAGGCCAATAGACGTGCAATAAATGCTCTGTCTTTGGTCTCCCAGTTAGCAAGTAGCAAAGTCAGGATTTGAACCCGCTTCTGTCTCTATCTCATGCCGCTCATGCCTTTAACTACAGGGCTCTGCTGCCTCTGGGTGACTGAATCAAGGCTTCTCACCCACCGTCCCCTGGGTCCCCCTGCTCCAAGGGTCCCCGGGGCCTCTACCTCCCTGTGGCAGGGGTGGTAGAGCTGCCAGACGTGAGCTTCGGGCCCTTGGGGCAGCCAGCTGCGGATTCTCAGAAGACGCTCCTGGGTGTGGGGAGGACCAGCCACAGAGGTGGACCCGCTCCTGGCCAGGCTGCAGCTCGAGATTTCTAGGAGGAGAAGAGAACGGGGAAGAGAGTTACCTTCGACACAGGCTCTACCGGGGCTGGAGATCCAGGAATGGGCATCAGCCTAGAGGGGATGCATTTAAGGACCCTTCTCCCCGCCCCCTGGGCCCTTGGAGTCCCTGCCCAGGAAGTTTGCATAACAAGAACAAAACAGTTTTCAAACGTGGGGTGTAGTAATCCGGCCCTCTGCTCCCAGTCTGGGGGATTAGGCCTGGGGTTGTCTGCTTTTGTTCTGATCAGAAATGCAAGAATGTGTCTGTGGAGGCTTGGGCAGGGCCGGATCCAATCTTCCAAAGGAGCCCCTGTGTTTGCCTGGGGCGTGGGGCTGCTGATTGATTCAACCTGACCTGACTGCTTCCAGATTTTCCAAGTGCAATTGCCAGCTGCTGTCCTCCCGACCTCCCCGATTACATAAGGGCGGGGGAGGTACGGTCACAGTGAGCGTGCACGCAGCTCCCCGAAGACGCCCCATCAAGGTGAGATGTCTAAGCCTGGGGAATCGCAGGCCGGGGCTTTCTACACGAGGCCCCAGCAATACGTGGGTCTGCCCACTTGTTGAACAGCAGAGAAGAGGGCCACGGACCAGTACCAACTGTCAGGAATCTCTGCGGTATGGTCGATCACCCACGGAGCCAGAGATGCTTGGGCAGAGAGGACTCTGGGATAACAGATGTTTGCTGGGCGTCTGCTCAGTGGGGATGGAGGCCGGTGTGGAAGACACATCTGGCCACTTCTCATACTGCCCCTGATACCTGGACTCTGGGCTTCCTCCCACCGGGCACTTCCTGCCCCCCTCACCCACCAGCCTTGCTTCCCTACAGGCCCCTGCAGAGGTGCTCTTCCCTCCCCCCCTCCCGCCCCCTGGAATGCCCCTCCCGTACAGCCACCCACCACCCACGTGGCTCTGCTCACCACCCTCATCATCACGCTTCCTCCTCTTCCTCCATGTCATTTTTCTCCAGACCATGTATCTATCACCCTCTGAGATGCTATTTGTCTACCTATTTTGTTTGTCACCTGCCACCCTCCAACTAGAATTTGCTTTGTTCACTGCTGTATCCTCAGCACCCAGAACACTGTCTGGCACATAGTAGGTGCTCAATAAATGAATGACGGAATAAACAGAAAGTTTCAAAATAATATGAACCCTGTAGTGGCTGGAATACACACAAGATGCTACAGGGCCTCAGATGAGAGTCCCGAGGGAGGGAAACGGAGTCTGAGCTGAATGGAAGGTATTTAGGCTTGGAACAGCAAAAGCAAAGGCACAGAGGCAGGAAACAAAGTCGTGTGTCTTCGCAGTTATTAAGGTGCTATTAAAAACGTAATTAATGGGAAAAGAATTTGAAAAAGAATAGGTACATGTATATATATATGACTGAATCACTTTGCTGTACACCTGAAACTATCACAACACTGGGTTTTTTTGTTTGTTTGTTTTTTAATATTTGGAAACTTTATTTTAATGAACAATTCTTTTCTGTTGTGATTTTATTTTATTATTATTATTTTTTGGCTGTGCTGCGCAGCATGTGGGATCTTACTTCCCCAACCAGGGATGGAACCCGCTCCCCCTGCATTGGAAACGCAGAGTCTTAACCACTGGACCACCAGGGAAGTCCCAACATTGTTAATCAACTATACTCCAATATAAAATAAAAAGTTAAAAAAATAAAAGAAAAAATACAAATGTAATTGAACCTGTTGGAGATGCATATTCCCAGCCTCCACCTGCTCAACAAAATCAGAAACTCAGGGATGAGGCCCAGCCATTGGTGGTGTAACAAGTCCTCCAGGTGATTCTGATGCATCCAGGTGAAGCTGGAGAACCAGTGACTCACCAGTTACTGATAACAGTTTACTGGGAGGAGTTCCCTTTGATCTGTGTTTTTATTCCTTTAAGAAATTGCTATAAGAAAATCATATTATTTATTGTTTAATATCTGCTACATGTTACAAACATATATATGGATTTATAAAATTATATTTTGTAACTATATAAAGCTGGGAAGATTGTTGGTAATGATGTGAATATGAGAGAGATTTTATATTGGCCTGTGGCACAGAATTCAGTTTACATGTTTCAAGTGGCCAAGGAGCTAGGGTGATGGCATAAAACCTTATGAGAAATTGTTCTAAGGAACGAATAAAAAGTTTGTAGTGGCAAACGTGAAGTCATCAGATGACAGCAGGTGTGACGTGAGGCATTTTTCCAGGGGCGCATCACAGATCTGGGGCTGCCTGTGGTCACCACGGCCAGCACTCAGGCAGCAGTCACTTGTGCCGTAACTGAACGCATGGGGTCTTTGGTGACAATTCCACAGGGAGGGTGTTATTCTCCCCATTTTATATAAGGGGGACCAGAGACTCATAAGAACGTTGGTCCAGGCTCTCGCTGCTCACAGGTGGCAGAAGAAGCCCTTGAACCCACCAAAGCCCGGGCTCACTCACCGAATGCAAGCCGTCTCCCCGGAAGTGAGATGCAGCCAAAGCAACCCCAACAGGAAGTGACGTAGTCCATGCCCGTTCCTCACGGGGGTGCCCTCCTGCCCTCCTTCCGAACGTTCTGATTATCATTACGCAGACGGTTCCAACCAACCTGGGGATCTGGCTCCTCAGGCTAAGGGAATAGAGGGAAAGAGGAAGGATGATGGGGAGGAACAGCTGTGAAGGACAGCGAGGAAGATGCCGACTGAAAGGATCAACTCCATTTACAACAGCATCAGAAAGAAGAAGTAAATCTAACAAAACAAGTGTAAGACTTATACACTGAAAACTGCAACAGGTCGTCGAAAAAACTTAAAGATCTGAATAAACGGAAAGAAATCACAGGTCTGTGGATTGAAAGACATAATATTGTTAAGGTGACAGCACTCTCCAAATTGATTTACAGATTCAATGCAATTCCTGTTAAAATCCCAGCTGGCTTTTTTTTTTTCTTTCTCAGGAGTAGAAAAGCTGATCTTAAAATTCGTATGTAAATGCAAGGGACCAAGAAGAGCCAAAACAATCTTGAAAAAGAAGAACAAAGCTGGAGGATTCAATTTCAAAACTATAACCACGCTGCAGAGATCAAGATACTGGCATAAAACAGACAAGCAGGTCAATGGAATAGAGCTCAGAGTCCAGAAACAAACCCTTACACATGTGGCCAATTGACTTTTGACAAGGCTGCCAAGACAATTCAGTGAGGAAAAAGAACAGTCTTTCCAACGAAAGGCACTGGGATGATGGAATATCCACATGCAAGAAGATGAACGTGGACCGTTACCTCACACCATACGCAAAAATTAACTCAAAATGGATCATCGACCTAAATGTAAGAGCTAAAACTATAAAACTTCTACAAGAAAACACAGGAGTAAATCTTCATGTCCTTGGGTCAGGCAATGGTTTCTTAGATAACAAGACCAAAAGCACAAGTGACAAAAGAAAAAAACAGCTAATTGGACTACATCAAAGTCAAAGCGTGGGCTTCCCTGGTGGCGCAGTGGTTAAGAATCCACCTGCCAATGCAGGGGACACAGGTTCGAGCCCTGGTCTGGGACGATCCCACATGCCGCGGAGCAACTAAGCCCGTGCACCACAACTACTGAGCCTGCACTCTAGAGCCTGCGAGCCACAACTACCGAAGCCCGCGCACCTAGAGCCCATGCTCCTCCATAAGAGAAGCCACTGCAGTGAGAAGCCCTCGAACTGCAACAAAGAGTAGCCCCTGCTCGCCACAACTAGAGAAAGCCCACGTGTAGCAACAAAGACCCAACAGAGCCAAAAATAAATAAATTAATTAATTAAAAAAAACGTCAAAGCATTTGTGCTGCAAATTATACCAGCAAGAAAGTGAAAAGAGGGCTTCCCTGGTGGCGCAGTGGTTGAGAATCTGCCTGCTAATGCAGGGGACACGGGTTCGAGCCCTGGTCTGGGAAGATCCCACATGCCGCGGAGCAACTGGGCCCGTGAGCCACAATTACTGAGCCTGCGCGTCTGGAGCCTGTGCTCCACAACAAGAGAGGCTGCGATAGTGAGAGGCCCGCACACCGCGATGAAGAGTGGCCCCCGCTTGCCACAACTAGAGAAAGCCCTCGCACAGAAACGAAGACCCAACACAGCCATAAATAAATAAAAATAAATAAATTTAAAAAAAAACAACACAGAGGCCCCCCATCACTGCTCATGAAACCATTGTTAAAAAAAAAAAAAGTGAAAAGAAAACCCACAGACTGGGAGAAAAGACTGGCAAATCATGTATCTGATAAGGGACTTGCAGTATATAAAGAACGGTTACAACTCAACTTTTATTGTTTGTTAATATTAGACAAATAACCCAATTTAAAAATGGGTGAAGGATTCAAACAGACATTTTTCCAAAGAAGATATACAAACAGCCAACAAACACATGAAAAGATGCTTGGCATCATTTGTTATTAGGGAAATGAAAGAGGAAACCACAATGAGATAACCACTTCCCAGCCACTAGCGTGGCTATTAAAAAAAAAAAAAAAAAAAGGCAGACAATAAGAAGTGTTGGCGAGGAGGTGGAGAAATCGGAACCTTCCTACACTGCTGGTGGGGATGTAAAATAGTGCAGCCACTTTGGAAAACAGGCAGTTCCTCAAAGAGTTAAACACAGAGCTACCATATGACCCAGCAATTCCACTCCTAGGTCTACACCCAAGAGAAAGGAAGACCTGTGTCCACACAAACACTTGTACATGAATGTTCACAGCAGCATGATTCATAGGAGCCAAAAAGTGGAAACAACCTAAATGTCCATTAACTGATGAATGGATAAACAAAACGTGGTGTATCTGTACAATGGAACATTATTACGCCGTAAAAAGAAATGAAGTTTGGATACATGCCTCACCATGGATGAGTCTCGTGGACATTATGCTCCAGACACATAGGACTACGTAGTGTACGATTGATTTCATTCATATGAAACGTCCAGTAAAGGCAAATTTATAGACAGAAAGTAGGTTAGGGGCTGCCTGGGCTGAGAAAGGGGGTGGGGGCAGAGGGCGAGGATTGACTGCTAACGGGTACAGGGTTTTTTTAGGGGGACAAACATGTTCATGATTAGGTTGTGGGGATGTTTGCACAAAAAACTGAAAATCACTGAGTTGCACACCGAAATGAATAACATGGTGTTGAATGATATCTCAATGAAGCTATTAAAATATGTATATTATATTCAGTATCCTCACTCTGAGAAAATAGGAAAATGCATTAGGAAAATGTGGAATCTCCCCTACAGAGAACTGAAAATCATTTACGTAGATAACGCCCCCAGGAGGAGGTGGGGCCTAACCCTCTTTTCTTACGTGCGGGGATGCGTGTAGTGACTTCTTTCCAAAGAGGCCAGAGTGGACTGGTCAGGGGAGTAACTCTACACGGAAGAAGCCGATGAACACGACCTCAGCGGGTGTTCAAGGTCAAGGTCATGGCGACCCCATGTCCCCTGGATACCACCTGGTGATAAAACCCGGCGCTTCCACTCTGTGGTCTGCTTCCCCAAACCCAAACCCCCAGTCTAACCATGAGATAAACATCAGACACGCCCAAACGGAGGGAAATTCAACAAAATACCTGACCAGCCCTCCTCAAAACCATCAAGGTCACCAAAACAAGGGAAGTCTGAGCCCAGAGGAGCCTGAGGAGATGGGACAGTAAATGGAAGGTGGTCTCTGGATGGGATCCAGGGACAGAAAAGGGGCATTCGGCACAAACCAAAGAAACCCGGAGAGAGCATGGGCTTCGGTTAATAACACACCAGCATCGGTTCACTAGCTACAACAAACAAGATATCAGCAATAGGGGATCTACGTGCAGATGACCCAGGAACTCTCCCCACTGTCTTGGCAACTTTTCTGTAAATCCAAAACAATTCAAAAGTAAGATTTTTATTTTAAAATCTCATCTGGAGGCAGCACGCAGGGTGAACGAGTGCTAGCTCAGGGGTCCCCAGCTGTGAGGCCCGGGAAAGACGCTTACCCTCCCGGGGCCCCACTTCCCCATCAGTTAAAATACTGGCGCCAGAATCGCGAGCAGTTGTGTGGGACCCTGAGGAGGCGACACGCGTGAAAGGACTTTGGAAAGTGAAATTCCTTCCAAAATCATCCTCGGAAAGAGGTAAGCTTCAGTGAGCTGCACCACTGACCCAAGCTAACCTCGTTTTCCTGATGTAATACTGTCACTAGGTCTTTGCCTCGGGAACCCTTCAGCCTCCAGGCGGGCTGCCCTTCCTCCTCCCGTCGTCCCCACTGCTTTCCCAATCCGGCACCGGCTCCCCTGCTGTCGCCTGGTGGATGCCCCCCTCCTGGCACCATGGGTGTCACCTCCCCACTGAGATCCCGCCATGTAAACTCCCCGTGTAAACTTCTGGATGAGGCACAGGGCTGGGGCTCACTGACCTAGAGGGCTGGCTGCTGGGGCCTGGCTGGAGCGAAGGGGACTGCGTGGGTGGGGCAGGCTGGACTCGGCTTCGCCCAGCAGTTCTGACCTCGGGGTCCCCCCCCCCCCCCCGCCGCCGTCCTGGGTTCCTGGCTGCAGCGCTGAGCCACTGGAGGACACTGGGATTTCAACTACTGTTTAGAGAGCTTCTCCCCGGAGAGCGGAGAGCGGCAAGGAGAGCGGACCGGCGGCATGTCTGGGAAAACGCAGGAAGGATCCCCGGGGTCCCTTGCCCTCTACCCGCCCTGAGGACAGAGACTTGGGCCGGAGAAGCTGCAGGTGTGCATCCCAGGAAGTCAGTGGGAGCAAGGGGGAAGCTCCCCCAGGGATGCCGCAAAGGTCCCCTACTGTCACCCGACCCTGACCTTCCCCTGTGCAGGCTCCCAGGAAGCACCCAGGAAGCCAGGGCTGAGCTGGAACAAAGGGCAGCCCGGGGCTGGAGAGGGCAGGGCTGCGCGGCCCGGCAAAGTGCAAGTCACGGTGAGCTGGGCGCCTGGCCCGACCCCGCCCGGAGCCCCCGCCCGCTGGGGGCCAGGCCCAGGCCGCCGGGCACTCCTGCTCCTCCAAGCGTGGGAAGCCGCACCCCGATTCCTGACACACACGAGTGCACCCCATCGCACACCGAGTCTGATATTTACTCTAAAGAGGGCGAGCATCTCTCCGTTTTATTTCTGCACGGTGATCACACATATAATGCCGTGAACCTGCACAATGTGATGACTAGTTCTGAGAGCCGCCCTTTCCTTTCACACTTAACTGGCTTGCCTCTCCCTCTGTCAGCACCCCGTAAAATTCCAGTGTGCACCCCCTGTGTTTTTCCCGACGCTTATATAACATCCGATAAAGTTAGACGTACATGACACACTGGGGGCTGTCGCTGCTTTTAAAACGGGGTCTCCTCAGACACGGGTTCTGATGCCCCCGCTGCCTCAGCGGTGGGCTCAAGTCCCCCAGGCAGGGGGACCGCGGGATGCACTCTGCCCCCTCTCGCAGCTGTTTAGTATTAATATCAACAACGTTTGATGTGCACAGGACCAGAATGCTCCCTGTTGAGGGGAAGCCACCTGGCTTCCAGCTTTTGACCGATGCTCCATAAGCCTCCTTGAACTTACGGCTGTTTTTATTTCTTTGTAACAGAATCCCAAGAATGTTGGCATTTTTGATTTCCTGCGTGTTGCCCGATGGCTTTCCACGCGGCGGTCCCTGGAGGCCAGCAGGCTGTCCGGGCCCTGGTCCAGTCAAGCAGCCAGTGCCCTGCGTTCTTGCCGCTTCTCGGCTGTTCCCTGACCCCGGCGGGCGGGCTGGTGCGTTGTCACACCCGCGCCGGCCACAGGCCTTCGCCCCACTTCTCTTCTGTTCTGTGTTTTCCTTGTCAACGTTTAAGAGCTCTTGCTGTTACAGCTGCTGAGTCACTAGTACTGTCGTTGATCTGTCACTTGTCCGTGGACTGGATTTATGGCACCTTTTGCTACACACGAGTTTTAGTATAGCCAGCGAGAACCCTTCTGTTTTAGTCTGAACGAGGAGAGTTCTCTCTCCCGTCCTACATGGTTCATCTAATTCTCGGGACATTCTTGTAAGATTTGTATTATTTTATTATTTACTCTGAGCCCATCAAGAGACTGTTTTATCAATAATGAGGACGTCCCCTATATGAGCTCATTTAATCCTCACAACTGTGAAGAGGTAGGAACTATTGTTATGTCCATTTTATAGATAGGAAACAGAAGCACAGAGAGGCTAAGTAATTGGCCTAAGGTCACACAGCTGGTAAGTGACAGAGCCAGGCCTCACCTGGCCTCGATTCCTTGATCCCCCTTCGAAGGCTCACACCCTTGGGCTTCCCCATTTCCTCCAGGTTTTCGAATTTTTGCTGTAGTGTTGAATAGTTTCCTTAAAACGCTTTAATCTCCTGTCATTATGTCTCCTCTCTGAACCTTAATCTTGTGTGTTTCTGTGTCTCGTTTTTCTTTCACAAAGAAAGTGCAAGTCAGGGTGAGCTCGGGTTCTGCTCATCGGTGTTTGCAAAGAACAGGCCACACGTACCTTCTAAGAGAAGCGTGAATGTAGGTTTCTCATTCATTTCTGTTCTTCTTCATCAATTCCATCTTCCTACTTTCTTTTTGTACTTAAACTGGGTAAGTAGGCCCTCTGACTTTTGTTTTCCTATTTTCATACCGATGGCCTTTGTCTTTATTTTCCACTGAATACGGTTTTGCCGTGTCCTGGAGTTTTGAGAATGTAACATTCTTATTTTCACCGCTTTCCAATAATTTTTAATTTCCCTCTTGATGGCCTCTTTGTTTTTTATAAGTGTGTTTCCTAATATCAAAGTAGTTAACATTATATTCGTCACACCTTTATTATTTACTGCCAGTTTTCTCAGATTATGATAAAAATATGGCCGCCTTCTCTGCTTTTCTCTATTGGTTCAGGCCTTCTTTGTGGTCGAATAGATAATTTCTGTAGCCGTTCCAGGGACATATGAATGAGATGCATTATTTCTGTTCATAGATGTAAGAATCTCCGCCTATTGAATCAAATGTACTGATTTTTCCTGGGTATATTATCCAGCTGTCCTTACAATTCTGATGCTTCTGCTTTGTGTGTTTAATCACATTTTGCTTTGTTCATACAAGTTTATGACTGATCCTCTTTATAATTTTTGCTTTTCTTCTTCCTCTGTTTTGATCTTAAAGGCCACCTTATCTGATGTTAATTTGGGTGGTCCTGCCTTATTGTTGTTTGCACCCGTCTGAACACCTAATTCCCTCCAGCCCTTCTTTAGCCTGCGGCTTTACATGCACTTCTCATAAATGACAGAGGGAGGGTTTGTCTTAGCCGCCCTTCTGACAGTCTATTTTACTAGAAAGACTGAGACCTTCCATCGTATTCTTCCCATTACCTTTGTGTCCACTCTTCATGTCGCTCTCTCCTCTCTGATGGTCACGGTTCCTCCCTTTCCCTGCTCATCCGAAAGCTCTGCTGCCAGGGAAGTCCCCGAAATGGCTTTTTAATGTGTTTTCAATTCCTGCTTCCAGCTGCGCCTCCTCAAATCTTTCTGTCCCTTCAAACATTCTGAGCGGCTCCATCACTTCCTGGTCAATTTCCGGTGCCTAAAGCTCCGTCCAGACTAACTTAGCACTCTGATCCCAGTGCAGAGCCTCCGCCAGCTCAGCTCCAGTCTGTGGCCCCAGGAAGGGGACAGGTCTCACCCCGCCACGTCCCCCGAGGTTCCGTCCCCCGAGGCCCCGTCCCCCTGGCGCAGGGGCTGACAGGAGGAGAAGGGACCAGGGCAGCGTCCTTCTGCTTACCTGGCGCTCCCCATGGCCTCTGGGGACTCCCAGGGGTCCCGCAGCTCCTGCCACCACACAGGTCCCGGGAAAGGAGAGACTTCCCCGCACCCTCAGTTCCAGCCCCACCCTCCAGGGCACCTTCCTCGGGTCCCCTCACCTGGCTGGCAGCTCCCCTGGTATCAGCGAGATGGTCCACAGGCCTGCTTCCTCGGAGTGCGGTCAGCTGGAGGAAACTCACACATCCTCGTGTGCAAATGGGGCCCCCTCTGCCCGGCTGTCTCTCTCTTTTCCAGCTCCATCATCTCGGATGACACAGAGGGTAGCTCAGCAAGCCCCCTGGGTGAGGAGATGTCCCTTCCCCAGGTACCCCGATCTCTCTCGGTGACTCTCGGAGCCCCCCTCGGTTGGCTTGGAGAGGTGGGGACTCCACCTTTGGGGGAGTGTCGGGGGGAAGGGAAAAGGCCACAGGCCCCCCTCAGGTGCACGACCTTGACTCTTACAATTGCTGCACTTTCTAGTTCCCTGTCTCCATGGCAGAGAGATGCTGGAAGCAGTTCTCTCCCTCACCTGGAGCGAGGTCTCCACGGGGCGAAGGGCCAGAGCGCACAAAGGAAGGACATACGGAGCCCAAGGGGAGGGGGCGTTTCAGGCCCTGGGGCCCCTGGCGGGTGGCTGGAGAGCTGGCCATTCCCACACTGGCACACATGCCGGTCTCCCCTGAGTCCATCCTGGTGATGCTGGGGAGGGCTCGGCAGCCGCTCGTGGGACCGTGGAGCCACTACGGGGAACACGGCCCGGTCAAAACCACCTGCGCAACTAACTACAGCGGAGCGTCATCCAGCCTTGAAAAAGGGGGGAAATCCTGGGACTGCCCTGGTGGTCTATTGGAAGAAATCCTGGGGACTGCCCTGGTGGTCTGCTGGATAAGACTCAGGGCTCCCAATGCAGGGGGCCTGAGGTTCGATCCCTGGTCAGGGAACTAGATCCTGCATGCATGCCTCAACTAAGAGTCCTCATGCCACAACTAAGGAGCCCGTGAGCTGCAACTAAGGAGCCTAAGAGCTGCAACTAAGGAGCCCGCCTTCTGCAAGCTGGTGCAACCAAATAAATAAATTTTTAAAAAATGTTAAAAAAAAAAAAAAGGGGCATACTTCCCTGGTGGCGCAGTGGTTAAGAATCCGCCTGCCAACGCAGGGGACACGTGTTCGAGCCCTGGTCCGGGAAGATCCCACATGCTGCGGAGCCACTAAGCCCACGTGCCACAACTACTGAGCCCAAGTGCTGCAACTACTGAAGCCCACGCGCCTAGAGCCCGTGCTCCGCAACGAGTAGCCCCCGCTCGCAGCAACTAGAGAAAGCCCGTGTGCAGCAACAAAGACCCAATGTGGCCAAAAATAAATAAAATTTAAAAAATAAGGTGGGGGAGGAAATCCTGACACCTGCTCCAACAGGATGAACGTGGAGGGCATTGTGCTGAAATAGTCAGTCACAGCAGGATGAGTACTGTATGACTCCACTTGTATGAGGTCCCTGGAGTCATCAAATCCACAGAGACAGAAGGTGGGATTGGGGGGGGGGGTGTGCCAGGGGCTGGGGGAGGGGTGGAGAGTGAGGGTTCAATGGGGACAGAGTTTCAGTTTGGGAAGATGAGAAAGTTCTGGAGATGATGTTGGGGATGGATGCATAACAACGTGAATGTACTTAATGACACTGAATTGCGCACTTAAAAATGATGAAGATGGTAAATTTTACGTTGTGTGTGCGCCTAAGTTCTCCACTCAATTCCACTGCTAAACTCGGCTCTAAGCTGTGGACACCATCTGGGAACCAGAGCTACTCTTCCCATCAAACCAGGGGCCTTCTTTGTCACGGGGCGGGGGCATGGAGAGAACCCATTTCTCCAGGCTCTTCCCTACCCGTGCCTGACAAGTGTGGACTCCAGTTTCGCTGAGAGTCGTTTTCCTACATCATTGCGGCTAATAATGAGACTCAACTCATGTCTCAACCAGACTCCGTGTAGTTATTTCCTTGGAACCATCAGCTGACGTTTCATATGGACCTTAACTCTGACTAGAATTTAAAGTCTCTGTATCAGCACAGTATAATTTCTGTTGCCCTTACCCTCCGCTCCCTTTTTTTTCTATTTTAATCAGAAAATATAAATACTGAAAAAAAAAAAAATCCCATCCACATGGACCCACTAACGTAGCAAATGCATGGACACCCTCTACTGAGCCCCCTGTCCCGGGTACTGGGGCGGGAGCCACGGTGGACAAAGGGGAGAGGCGACCCTTGCCCTCAGAGACCCCACCCCGCAGGGACAGAGACGGCAGAGGCTCTCGGGGAGCTGGGTGGAGGCCCTGTGCGGTGGGTCAGGGGAAGTGGCCCCAGCACTTGTCCAGGTGTGAACCAGCTCCGGCTTTAAGTGAGCAAGGCCGGACTTGCTGAGAGACACGGGTGGAGGAAGATAAAGCCGCATCAGGACAGCGGTAACCTCTGGGGGCGGGGAGAGGAATAGATGGGGGGGTGGGAGAATGCACCAAGGGCTTTCTAGGTATGTCATTTCTAAAGCTGGGTGGAGGGAACACAGGTGTTAAGTATTTTCGTATATTTTTGTATGCCTAATATATTTCATTGTTTAAAGTTAAGACTATTTTTTAGAGCAGTTTTAGGCACAGCAAAACTGGGGGGGAAGACACAGGGAGTTCCTGTGCACGCCCTGCCCCGCCGCATGCACAGCTTCCCCACCATCAACACCCCACCAGACGGTACATCTGTTACCACCGAGGAAGCTGCGTGGACACGTCATCACCACCCAGAGCCCAGAGTTTACATGAAGCTCACCCCTGCTCTTGTATATTCTGTGGGTTTGGACAGATGTATCATGAGCTGTACCTATCATTATCATATTGCACAGAGTATTTTCTCTGCCCAAAAGAAGAAAAATGTAGCTTTCGAGGTGTCTGTGTGACATCCAAGCTAAGTGTCCGGTGGTCATGGGAGTGTTGCTGGGTCAGAGCCCCACTGTAGACACGGGCTCCCCTGCGGGGTGAAACTGAGAGCCAAAGAAGGGAAAACAGGATTGAATCCTGGAAGCCACGGGCTCGAACAGAGGGGGAGAGAGGCAATGGATTCAGGCGCAGCTTCAGCAGAGCAATTTATCTGTGAAACCAAAGAAGTGAGGGAACCATTAGGTACTAGCAGCCTCACTGGGGCGTCACTGGTGAACAGCACAGGATTGGAGCAGCCCGCAGGCCCGACAGGTCAGGACCGGTTAAACAAATGAAGGCGCAGCCATTCGAGAAATAGCTTCAGATCTGTAAAAAGGGCAGATGTTCATAATATATTCATACATAAGGAACACAAGTTTTAAAATAGTATATTTTGTATAATTCTATTTTTTTTTTAAAGTATTACCCTGGGTAGGTATAGGAAGCACTTTTTTAAAAAAAATTTATTTATTTGGTTGCGCCGGGTCTTAGTTGTGGCATGTGAGCTCCTTAGTTGCAGCTCACCAGCTCCTTAGTTGTGGCATGCGGGTTCCTTCGTTGTGGCATGCAAACTCTTAGTCGCGGCACGCAAACTCTTAGTTGCAGCATGCATGTGGGATCTTAGTTCCCTCACCAGGGATCAAACCCAGGCCCCCAGCAGTGGAAGCACAGTGTCTTAACCACTGGACTGCCAGGAAAGTCCCTACAATTCGATTTTTATAAAAGATTTTGTTTGCACAGGGAAATCATGTGGGCAGATGAATTAAAATGTTAATATAATCTCTGGGATGATGCGAGGTTTGTTCTTTTTATTTATCTGCCTTTGTAAAGGTTTCTGCAATGAACACAAAG
This sequence comes from Balaenoptera musculus, assembly GCF_009873245.2. Classification (NCBI taxonomy): domain Eukaryota; kingdom Metazoa; phylum Chordata; class Mammalia; order Artiodactyla; family Balaenopteridae; genus Balaenoptera; species Balaenoptera musculus. The sequence continues at coordinate 57,849,915 of NC_045804.1, read as the reverse complement.
TACTTACGAATATGAAAAGGAGAAGGGCCTCCCACAGGGAGCGGGTCCTGTCATTTCCCGGGACGCTGAGAGAGGAGTGGGTCCCACGGCAGGGAAGCCGTGCTCCGTCCGGGGCAGCCAGCATCTGAACTCCACCGGGCCGGGCCTGGGAGACAGACCGGCACGTTGTCGGCCCTTCTCAGTGCGAGGCAGGCGAGGCGTAGGGAAGCCTCCCTGCCTGCGGGTCTGAGCGAGGGTTCCTCCGACACAGCGGGGTCCAGAGTTCTCTCCTTCCCTCGAGGGGTGGATTTGGGGGAGCCCCCGACCCCTCCACCCCCGGGACATAGGAGACTCCACGCCTCAGGCAGATGGCTGTGCACTCCCCCTGCCCTTAGCCTCTGACGGTGTCTCCAGCTTTCTGCCAAGGTCCCCTTACACCAGCCTGGCCAAGACCCCAGCCCACATCTCTCCCCTCGACACCCCCCTCACATCCTCTGCAAACACTGCAAAGTGTTTGAGAGCCGCTGGCTAGGTGCGACCTCTTGGCCACCTGCGTTCTCAGGTCTCAGACACCATCCACGATGGCCCCCGGTCAGAAGATACACATAAAAATCCCCCTAGGCTCCTCGGTGCCAGCAGCCCTCGGCCCTCCATCTGCGGCGTAGGGGTGGGGAGGGGCCTGAAGCACAGTCTTGGCCTCGGGCCCCGAAAAGGCAGGGCCGAGATAAAGGCTCCTGGGCAGGACCTCGCCGGGAGTGCGAGCCCAGGGGGCATGAGATGGGGAAGGGGAGCCCACAGGAGGACGGGTGCTGCGCTGGTGACCACGCCACCCCGGATGCGGGCTACTGCGGACCACGTGGGGGCCAGCCTGGAGGCTGGGCTGCTGCAGGACAGGCACCAGGGCCGCTGGCTGTGGCTCGTGGCACAAGCACTGGGCTCTCTGGACAGAGGCTGGTCGACCACTGGACAAGTCTTCCACGACCTGGTTTGCTCGGCGCTCCCCCTGGTGGCCACTTGCATGAAACGCAACGCTGTGCGCCCACTCCCGAGGTCATCCGCTCGGGCCAACCCCAGACCTCCGCACGTCTGATTTCCTGGTCTCCCTTCTAGGCCCCGGCCCCCCAGCACAGCCTTCACCACCACCCACATGTCTGCGTAGACCCTTACCCTGGACCTCTCCCCTCCACGCAAAGGCAATGACTGTGCACAAGCTCTGCCTGCCTTGCAAACGGGGGTCTTGCATGTGACCCAGGAGGAGCGAGGTGGTCCGGGGTGTGTGTGTGCGTGGGTGATCTGGGGTGTGTGGGTGATCTGGGGTGTGGTGTGTGTGTGTGTGTGTGTGTGTGGTGTGTGTGGTCTCCTCTCTGACACCAGGCAGGGTTGCTGCAGGATCAAACCCCCAGAGCAGCACGGACACAGGGTCACAGCAGTGCAGTGACACCCGTCCTGCACGTCCTGTGCCCTGATTTCTGATTTTGTTCCCAGGCCACCGCAAAATTCTTTTTACAAATAGCCATTTTTCACCAATTCCGTTCTGCTTAAATCAGCCAGAGTCCTTTCCATTCGTGGCAGACTGCAAAAATGGCCACAGGGATTCCTCCCCCCGCCCCCCACCCCCGTTGTGAGCACAGGGTTTCGTGGTAGGTCGTTGCCGTGCTTCCCCACCTTGAACCCGGACTCGGTCCACGGGACGCTGGCAGATCTGACGCCACAGGGCTGAGGGGTGAGCGCCTGGCGCTTGTCCTCTGAACAGGGCTGGGCCGGCAGTTGACGGCAGAACGTCAAGCAAACCCACAAGCACAGGTGAGGCCACCTCAGGCCACTGAGCACCAGCCACGCTGAGCCAGAGCAGAGCCACCCAAATGGACCACAGAACTATGAGAAATAATACGTGTTCATTGTGTTAAGCCACTGTCTTTGGAGTGGTTTTGTTACACAGCAAACGTGAGCTCATACGCGATGTCTAGCAACGGAGAATCCTACCCGATCCACCTACATCCTACTCCTCTCCAAGTCATGTGGGTTTTCGCTCCTCCCTACCTCTTGGAAGCAGGCATTTTCTCCTCTGTGTCTCAGTGGGTGTCCCTGCAGCCATTTATGCCGCCTCCCGTCTTTTCTCCAACCCGCCAGTTCGATCAGGCCACCCCCTCTGCTTCGAACCTTCTTACGGCTGCTAGAGGGCCTCCCCCAGCCTCCCTCGCCGCTCACTTTGTCCCCACACGCCGACCTTTGGTCAGTCAGGGCTGGTGCCGAGAGCCTGTGCCCGTCACGGGATGGACGCGCTCACACGTGCACAGACACGCGTAAAACAGTCTCTGCGCACAAGCAGAGTCCTTGCTATACCTGCATCTTGCGGCGGTGCGTCAGGGCACGGGCTCGGGAGAGCCTGCCTGAGATGAAGCCTGACACAGGCAGTGACCGCTGTGAGATTCAGCAAGTTACTTCTGTCTCTCACAGGGGGCTGCGAGGTTCACACAAGTTCACACACACGAGATTCTTGGAAGTGCAATGGCACAGGACTGCACACAGTGTCTGCCTGGAATGCGGACGTAACCACCATCATCAATGTCACCACCACCATCACCATCACCATCACCACCACGACCACCACCACCATCACCACCATCATTGTCACCATCACCATGACCATCACTATCATCACCACCACCGCCATCATCAATGTCACTGTCATTTTCCACAAATATCTGTTGAGCACCTGCTCTTTGCCAGGCACTGTCCTAGGAGCTAGGGACACTATTAACAAGACAGATTCCTGGCTTGAGAGAGCTGACATTTTAGTGAGGTGAGTAGAGTAACAAGTAAAAATATAAACAGGGTAATTTCAGAAACTGGTTACTGCGCTGCAAAAAGCAAACGGTGCTGGGACAGAGAATGAGTGCCGTGTCTGCGGTGCCTCTGTCGTTGCAGGCTCCCCCTGCCACGGGGCCTTTGCACATGCTAGTCCCGCTCTTAGAACATCCTCCCCTCCTTCATTAACCTGGTCAGCGGCCACTCATTTTTTCCTGACTTTGGTCCCGTCACCCCCGCCACAAGCCCCCCCACAAGCAATAACATCATCCACCTCTCTTTTGCGGCATTCATCATACCTGTGTGTTTATCAGTCTTGTCTGAAGTGTACACTCGGTGAGGGCAGCCAAGCCTCTCTCTCGCTGCTGTACCCCCAGCACAGCAGGTGCTTAACAGTTTTGAATAACAAACAAAGCTGGAGAAAAGACCAAATCTGAAGTCCAACATTACAGTTTCTTGAAATTTATCCGTCAGCTTCTGGCCTAGGAAACATCTCACAGAGGAGGAGACGCCTTCCCTAGACCCTGCCTCACACCAAACCCCTCTTCCCTGCGTGCGGTTCCAGGTGTTCACCCTGAATCCAATCATAGAGAAACTTGGGATTTTTCCTTCTCTACCCTGGTTGGCTGGAGGCCTGGCTCTTCTCGCCCACAAAAGACCCTCCAGGGCCGCCCTCAACACAAGAGCGTGAAGGCCCCTGGGGCCAGAAGTCAGAGGGAAACCAAGGGCAGCCTTTCCCCCAGGGTCCCTCTGTCTCTCCTTTGGGGCCCGATGCCCCACCCACTCTCAAGGGAAAGGCTGGTCTCACCAGCCCCAGGAGGAGCCTGGGGGGCTCCTCGGGGCAGTTTGCTTGGAGGAAGTGGGTGTAGGACTCATCTCCCTGCTCCCATCAGAAGGGAGCTGGGCTTCTGGGGGTCAGGGTCAAGTGGGCACCTGGGGACCCTGTGAGCTCCTGCGCTTAGGTTTTCCTCAGGCCCTCAAGTGCCCGTCACTGTGCAAAGGGCATTTTCCCCACAAGAATTGTGTGAGAAGGTACTACTCTGATCTTCAATGGATGGAAACTGGAGGCCCAGGAGGGCGAGGGGACCTGCCCAGGGCCACACAGCAAGAGTGAGAAGTACCTCGTTTGTCAAAGAAGCAGAAAAAACATGTGCTCCCCAAAATATTCCAAAACTAAGAATTGTACAGACCTTACATTCTGTGTGTTTACTAGCCGTTTGATGAAATGTCTAAGAGCAGGACCGTCGCTGGGGAGGCGCTGCTGACCTGGGGACACTGTCCACATCCGGGCTAGCTGATCCCAGGAGGGCGAGGAGCACGCGTCCCTGGTGGCCTGGGTCCGCCGCCGCGTGCGCCTCGATGCCTGGCTCTTCCGCGGTTCATCTGTGCGCCGGGGCCACACGCGACGGCCTGCAGGCCAGGTCCGGTCCACAGCCTAGAGATTAAGAATGGTTCTTACGTTTTAAGTGGATTGGAAAAGAAAAGGCTATTTTGTGACACGTGAAATTTACAAGAAACTCAAATTTCAGGTGCATCGTACCGGCCCCGGCTACTTTCTGTGGCACGACAGCAGAGCCGAGCAGCTGTCAAAGGCGCTGCCGTAGGGTCCTGAACGGAGAAAGTGGGCACCGCGTGGTGCCCTGGACGTCCTGTCCGATTTCCTCTGACACGACGCTACAGACGAACAGATGATGTGTTCGTGACCGTGTGGAAGGAAGCTGGGATCCTCACGAGTAAACAAGCTGCTTATGTAACAGGCATCTGTTTCCCGAGAATCCCCCCAGGTTTCACATCCTTCCTGAGCTGACACGCTTTTGTCACATGCTGGCTCCTCTGACGGCGACTGAATAAATGTCGATGTGTGCTCTGCACCAACTTGTCTAAGAATTGTTATTTTAGCACATTCTCAGTGGAAGGGAGGATTTGCGTCTCCAAAATCCTGATGTGACAAGGAGCCGGCCTGTGACCGGAGAAGGGCCCCCCGCCTCAGCCTCGCTCACCACCCCGCACCCACCTCCCGGGGCTTAGATCCGCCCCCCTATTCTGAGCCCAGAGACGAGGACCCTCGGCCCGTCTGTGCCAGGGGCTTTTTATTCTGCTGCTCCAAGAAGCCTTCAGTCTGAAGGGGGGGAGGGGAGCGGGGGGAGGGCTCTTGGGGGAGGGGGAAGGGAATTTCCTTACTTTCTCCCAGCATTTCCCCCACCTTAACTCCCCTCATCTGTTGTGTTGACTGCCAATACCTTTCCTAGTTGATGACCTGAGCTTTAGAGTTCTTCCCGTACTGAGAACACCTTGTTAAAGAATTAGAAAATTAACAAGCTCACAGTGAAACGACATCAGCATCACCACCCCCCACGACAGACACTCCCGACAGGGAAGGAAAACCTGTTGTCCCGCTGGACCAGCGGCGACGTGCGTCTTCATCACCTCACAGACCCTCCCCTCCGTGGAAGGCACCCTGCCCTCGCGAGGATCCCCACATCGGCCGCCCGCCCTGTGGTTCATTCTCAGCGCACAGCCCGCTCACCCCCCATCTTCACAGGAACCCTCCAGCTGGAACAGAGGCAGGCCCGTCGGGCCCCACCAGAGCCTCTGGCCGCAGCTCAGTGTGCCAGGCAGAAGTCCTGTTGTCGCCCAGACGGGACTCTGGGCAAAGGCTCGTGACCTGCCCCTGCCTGGCCCACCATCTCCCCACCCCCACCCCACCCCACCCCCGACCTCGCCCTACAGCAAGGGCAGAAGGTGGGAGAAGGGGCAGCTGGGTGGGCCTCAGTGCTTCTAGATGAAGACAGGGCTCCACGTGCCACCTCCTGTTGAGGGACCGAGGGGAGGGCGCTGGCTTACGTCCCTGGGAGACGGTCCCTACACGCCGCCGTCAGCGAAAGAGCTGGTCTTAGGACACCAGGGCCTGCAGGGGTCCCCTTGGCAAACCTGGGGTTGAGGCCCCTCCCACCCAGGACTGGCTGAATCCCTGCTGGTCTATCTCAGCGGCTCATGCACAGATAAACAAACAAGCAGGGAACCTGCAAAGTGCCCATCTGTCCTTGTACCCCTGAAGCCCTTCCCCTGGGGGTTCTGAGAGTGGTTCTGCTCTTGGGCTCCTGCTCCAGCCCCCAAGGGGATGGCAGATCTGCTAACCTCACCTGCTTCTCAAAACTTGCTGCCTGCCACTTGGCAGGGGGAGTCCAGCCGGAGACACCTGCGCACCAGGAAGCATAAAAGTGCACCAGCAGAAAGGAGGGGCTGGAAGGCCGAGGGGTGAGCAGGGGCCGGGGCTCCAGGCACGTGTGCGGGATGAGGAGCTCGTGGGCCCAGGCCCTGCCCAGTAGCCTGGCTGGCCAAACCCCAGCCCTGGCTTTTTTCTCTTTGGAAACTACTTGTCAGGTCTGCCTTTTCCATCTGTGAAACGAGGCCAATGAGAGTTGGTACGAAGACCAAATGAAGTAATAAATATTAGATTGCCACAAACCTTGAACTACAAGGGTCAGATCAATCCACAGGGAAAGGACGTCTGCAAGCAGGTGCCCAGGGCTCGGCCGCGGCGGCGGGGCTGGTCCTTTCAGACGGCGTCCAGACAGAGCCTGAAACCGGGCCTCACCCCAAACCAGGCGGAACAGTGAGGAGCTGCACGCTGCCCACCGCCCACGGCTGGGGCTCTTCAAACCACCTCACGCCCAGTAACTCGTTTCGTCCTCACCACCGACCAGCTCCGTGCCGGACGCGGACAGGTGTGGAGAGGTTAGGGAGGGAAAGCGCCCAAGGACGCGCCGCTCTGCACGGGAGTCTGAGACCAAGACAGCTGCACCCAAGGAAGCGGAGAACAGCCCGCAGCGAGCAAACTCTGAGACGGGGCAGCCTGGGAGCAGGAGGGCGAGGGGAAGCCCCAGGGCTCGGCCACCGCCGCAGCAGCCCCCGCTCAGATCCACGCCAGGAGGCTGTTCAGAAAGGACGGCACGTTCACAACCGGCCGAGCGAGGCCCTCCGTGCAAGGGGACCCGGGGGCTCTGCCAGGCGCCCTGCTCTGCGTGGGCCCGAGCTGTCGGCAGCCTCGCAGACCTCGGCTCCCTCCTCCACAACAGTCTGGGCACTGACCCCTGTGACCCTTCACCTGTTTGGCTCCGCCTTGTCCACCGAAGCTGGGACTTTAGGGACCGACTGCCGTTTCCCGCCGTGCGGTGCCTTCCCAGGCGGGTCGCTTCTGACGTGACTTCCTGTGATTCCGGTGAGGACGATGCCACCTTGACCCCTCTCCCAAGGACAGCATTCCGGCCAGGGCTGTGGCAGGCGAGGCGGCGCCTCGGGCAGGGCCCAGGACCCAGCGTCCGTCGTCTCCCGGGTGCAGCGGTGGACACGGACGCTCCTAGGCTGCGCCCGTCAACGCGGGAAGACACCGAGCCCTCCGGCGGCAGCGGTCCCCCTGGAACAACAGAGCCGGGAAGACACCGAGCCCTCCGGCGGCAGCGGTCCCCCTGGAACAACAGAGCCGGGAAGACACCGAGCCCTCCGGGCGGCAGCGGTCCCCCTGGAACAACAGAGCCGGGAAGACACCGAGCCCTCCGGCGGCAGCGGTCCCCCTGGAACGACAGAGCCGGGAAGACACCGAGCCCTCCGGCGGCAGCGGTCCCCCTGGAACGACAGAGCCGGGAAGACACCGAGCCCTCCGGCGGCAGTGACCTCCCTGGAACGACAGAGCCGGGAAGACACCGAGCCCTCCGGCGGCAGCGGCCCCCCTGGAACAACAGAGCCGCGCTCTGCCCCCCCCGCAGGAGCGGGCGCTGCCCACAGAAGCGGCCGGAGGCGCTCGGCGCGAGCGGCAAGTCTTCCTCCGTCACCTCAGGAGGAAGCCACGTCAGTGACTTCACACCCACGGTGCGCAGCTCGAGTCCCCTGCCATTCCCTGTGGGGACCGGGCTCCTCTGCTGGACCCCAGGAGGGGCAGAAGGACGCCCGCCCTGGGGAGACGGGCGTGTGGGAAGCATGCCCCGGGCCCAGCGCACGCGCCATGAGGGCGAGTCCTCACAGCAGGAACGGCCCCTCGGCGCTCACGGATCAGCCTCGCGCGCACCTGCGCGCCCGCGACCTTCCGGCTCGCCTGGGCACCGCTGTCGACGCGTGCATGTGTGGGCTGGTTTCTTTCTTTTTTATAAAAGAGGTGATACAAAATCAAAAGATACACGTGGAAACATAAAGCATTTGTTTATTATTGCTATAATCAAGGCAAAATCTCTTAAAACAATTGGCCTTGATGATGGAAATATAATCAGAACCATTAATCACGAGTTTACAGTTTGTTCTTCTCTGCTGTTCAGACTTCACGGTCTCACACATACCACCTACCACCTGACCTTGGTCGTACAAGAAGAAGAAGAATGCACTTGGAGGTCACAAAGCACAGCCCGGCCACTTCCCTAGGTACTGACTGCAGACCAAGCACTTCCTCGCTGTGAACCTGTTTCATCCTGTGTTTAAAAAACAAACGGAAGAGGGGAGGAGGGGCCGGAATGTACCCACCCCCTCGGAGGATCAGTGAGATGACACGGGCGGTAACTGAGAGAACATACAAGAAACTGCCCTTTACTCTCGAAAAAATCATACAGAATGGGGTATCGCCAGTGACAGTGCTTACCACCCCTGCAGGGAGGGCAGGAACCCACCACGCAGCCCATGCTCCTGGCAGCCTGCAGGACAGTCACCGAGCATCTGAAATCCTGGGGCAGGGCAACGGGTGTTAACCACCAAGCCTCCAAACACACTGAGGAAGGACCTGGCCTGACAAGCCACATCACAGGGACCCAGCCTTACCCTAGAAACACCTGGTCAGTTTTATTTACCTTAATATACATCTGTACAGGCAATAATAAAAAGGCTATTACACAACAATTCAGTGAGTTTTACCTAGTTTCATGAATAATGCATGCAGTTACAAATAAGAGGTAGAAACACTGTATTAAAGACCTAAAAATATAAACATCATATAAATAAATGTTCAAATTAACTGCTGGAATTTCATATAGATAAATAAAGTAAAAATTACATTACTTCGTCAAAGTAAAGAGAAACCATGTTTTTGTTTTTATCAATACACTAAATTAGATTAATGCCAAAGAGCTTCTGTGCAATTTGTCAGAGTTCAGATTATATTATCTAAAAGGATTAAAACTGGAGAATGGTTTATTCAAGTATTCAAGCAGGTAAGTAAGAGAAACGAAATAATCTACAACGTAGGCACCATTTCTAGAGGGATGTTAAGGGCCCACATTCTCCACGACTAGCTATCTGGTGAACTGTCAGGGTTAACACGGAAACGCACACAGGCTGGAAAGAGCTGCCCCTTTTCCTAAGAGAAAACAAACCTCATTTTTCACTAACTTCATGTAAAATTCCACATCACTAGTAAGCCTTTAAGTCACCAACTTTGTTTTGGCCCTATTACAACTCTCGAGAGTATCTCTGGATTGACACTTGTTCTAATACTGCCCCAATAAACCTAGCCTTTAGTAAACCTAGAGGTCATAGGCATGAATGCACATTCTGCATGCACAGCAAAAGATGCAAACAGAAGCAGACAACCAGCAACTTAAAAATATCACTGAGAAAACCTGTAGGTGTAGACGAATAGGTTAAGAAAATGCAAAGGTTCACACAACACAAGTTTTTACCACTTAAAAGTCCAAGAGAGATTACCTGTGAATTCTGGAAAGGGTACGTGTATATAATCAAGTAAAATATTTTAAACAAGTCCATTGTGCCTCAGTTGGTTTTAAATTGCAAAATCCAATACACAGTTGTTTTAATAAATTAGTGCAATATGAAAGATTTTAGAAGATTATTAATATGTGTCCATATTAGATCAAATTGAAGATTTCACAATTTCTTCCAAGAGACGTCTTTCATTCCCTCTTAAGCTATTTCTTCCTGAGCTGTTTATGGACGCGTGCTCAGACTCAGATAAACTTACCCCGAGTACCAAACGGCCTGGATGAGACGTGGCTTTTTACTTTTTCGCCTCAGTGAACGTGTGGAACCCCACACTTTGCTCTGGTGAGTGGCGTGAAGAGCCACTCATCGTTTCATTCCTAATTATCCTTAAGAAGAACTGTACTGACAACTCTAGCTCTAAGGTGCATTTATTTACCAAGTTCAAACTGAAAGCCAAGTGGAATACTCTTGCTTCCGCTTCTACAAAGAAAAAGGGAAGGGGCGACTTCTCTGATAAGGCAGGTAGTTCTGGGGTTGTTTTTCCTTTTTGAAATCACTGCTTGCTCTTTGGTAGTCACCGTGTAGGAACCCACAGTTTCCTGGGGGTGGGGCGACAGGATCCAAGCTGTGCTCCCAAACGCATCCCCTCACACCCACCACTGGTCCTGGGGGCAGGCCTGCTGCGGCTCACGAGGTCGAGGTGCTGTAGCAGAGGGCCGACAATCTCCTTTCAATACTAGATTTATCTAGAAATAAAATAAATTCATAATAAAAATCATTTATATTTTCAAAAGCAAGGAATGAAGAACCAATGAAAAAAAATCTCTCACTCTCCACCTACACCCTCACCTCTGTTCTATCTTTGCCCCAGAGTTAACAGTTCTGAGTACTTTTTCTTCTTTCCGCCTGGTAATTGTTTAGCTTAGTGCTGCACAGTGGTAAAAGCTAGATTAGACGTCAAATGAAGAACATTTAGGTTTTAACAGCTAGTTCGCTCACAACTGCCAACAATTTTAGAACTGCCAGCCCCTTGTGGCTCTTCAAAATGTGGCATGACCACACCTCCTCCTCCAAGAGGTCCACCTCCTCCTCCTCAAAAAATCACTGGTCTTTTATCTGACAAGTGGAAACACCATCCTGGTACCCTACCGGTCTCCACCCCGTTCTGTACACCAAACCTGCAGTACACAGGGTTTTCACAGGGCTCTTCGGTCACTAAGCCAACGAGGATTGAAACAGTTGCCTTTCTTATTGTTTAATGATAAAAGCAAAGTTCCCTGCATACACAAACACACCCACCTATACAGTCATGCAGTGTAGAAATCTAAAGACTAATGACAAAAGCCAACAGCTCCGTACAAGCAACCTCTCTAATCCTCACAACAGCTCCGCAAGGCAGGCATTGTTCCTCATCTTGTAGAAGAGACAGAGACCACAGAAAGGGTGAGTGACTTGCCCAAGGTTGGGAAGCCAAGATGCAACCCCCAGGCTGCACGGTTCCGAACTCCATGCTCTGTCTACTGCACCAGGAGGAGACAATGCAAGTGCAACCAACACGCACACTACTTTCTAAGTCAACTCACATTTGTGTACATTTTCAATATCTGCTGGGTCCTGGAGAATCTTAGTTAAGCCTTCCAAAAGAAGGGCCGCCTTATGATAGCGATAAACAATATCTTCAGTCTGCTGGAACATCTCATCCAGGGCTGCAGCCTGAACCTGGAACCAGTCAGCGAAAACAAGAAGGTTCTCAGCTTTCCCATGAAAATATGAATCCATTCAGGCAATGCAGCTTTAAATGGAATCTGTCTAAAATTAATACGTTTTGACAAAATGATATAATCTATCGGATAAGCAACATAAAAGAGCTTCTTGACAAAAGAGTTACTCTGCATTCAAACATAACTTTCTTGAACTCAGAGATTCATAACTCACAATATTTATACTTCTAAACTGGCTCTTCTATGACTTCACTAAAAAGTTTGTTTAAACTTTTCCACTAGTACACTTCCACACTAGTAACCTGGCATTTCACTAAAGTAGACCTTGTTACAATGAAATAATTAAATGATGTTAAAAGCCACTTATCAGCTTTTCCTTTTAGTTACAGAATTTTCTGGTGTGTGGGATTCATTCACTCAGAGGTATTTACTGGGCACCTGCTGAGGGTCGGCCCAGAGCATACGATGAAGGTGAGCTCCCAGTCCAGAGGGAGGCGTGGGCTGTGAACTCCAAGGGGTACATGGCATCACAGGAAGAAGCCCCGGACGGTACAGAACACACGCGAGAGGCATCTAACCCGACTAGGGAGGAAGAGCCTCCAGGAAGTGACGCTGAGGAAGAGCCATAAGGAAGCAGCAGCGAGCTGGGCAGGGGGAGAGGTGGGTAGGGCTCCCCAGAAAGACGGGCACAGTGTCATTCACGGGGTTAGGAGCATTTGTTTCCCCAACAGCATCCTGATTTTCTCTTTAATCATTCACTGCCCAGACTGTCAGTAATCCAGTATCCTAATTTACTTGTCAGTATGCTCTGTCTCTTTCAAAGAGTAAAGCCACATACAATACGATAAATAAAATGGATACAGAAAATTCAAGCCCTGAAAAGGAAGGAGAGAGAAATAACTAAATATAAGTTGAGTGTCTCCAAGCTTGCTCAGCAGCCAGGGCACAAGGAGAGACTTGTTGGAGGCACGTGGCTCTATCATCAGAAGAGACAGAAGCACCGTAACTCCGACGAGAGGACGTCTTTCCTGGCACAAATTTCTACAAGAAAATCTGTCCTATGAAGTCTTAATTCGGTACACAACGATACAATGCATATTATTCATGTCAACAGTTTAGGGCAATATAATGTATATTATTCTCATCAACAGTTTATATTCCAAAACTATTTTCATACGCCTTTTTATTATGATGGCTTTCAAAATAAGACCAAGGGGGTAATATAACAGTACAATTCAAAGTACACAAATTTGAGAGGGAGAAGGAAGCTCAACTATGTTAATATGGTAAAAACTATAAGGTTGGTCAGTAATTAAATTTTTCCCCACTTAATTACTTCTTTGACAGTCCCTAATTTCATGTTTCCTTCAGAGCAATTTTTCCCCCAAGATACAAAAAACAAATTATTTCCACTAATATAACCAGACAGTTGGAAAAGTAGATTATACTTTGTGTGTCTACACTTAAGGTCGGTCAGTTGTGGAATCTGAGCACGTGAATTTCTGCAGATTGGGTAATAAGAGCAGTATTTTTTCTAATGTTTTATCAGCCAAATTTCTTAAATAGTAGAAAACAGAAGAAACAGATCCAGTGAAAGCTTTTAGATGCAAACTATAAGAAGATTAGATCATGCCTAATGTTAGCAATTTTTAAGAGGTATGGTAAACTTTTACCAAATGTGGTAGGTAACCAACATAACTTATGTTTGTTGCATGTTAATTAAGTGTAATCACTCCTTCAGGAAGAGGGACCACAATACCTGAGACTTGGGAGTGGTGGGGCATAAACTCTTTTTAAAAGGATGATGTCAAGTAGGTGTGCACTTCAAAAGATGCTCTTAGGGGGCTTCCCTGGCGGCGCAGTGGTTAAGAACCCGCCTGCCAATGCAGGGGACACGGATTCGAGCCCTGGTCCGGGAAGATCCCGCGTGCCGCGGAGCACCTAAGTCCCTGCGCCACAACTACTGAGCCTGCGCTCTAGAGCCTGTGCTCCGCAACAAAGAGAAGCCACCGCAATGAGAAGCCCGCGCACCGCATGGAAGAGCAGTCCCCTGCTCGCTGCAACTAGAGAAAGCCCGCGCGCAGCAACAGAGACCCAACGCAGCCAAGAAAAACAAAAAACAAAAAACAAAAGATGCTCTTAAAGACAAGTAGTATTACTATGCAATATTACACCTTAAAAAGGGTTACCATTTCTACAGCACAATTATAGATGAGTTTCTCTGCTGTTACGCTGTTGATTTCATCAATAAATCTCTGTTTGTCAGAGAAGAAGCGATTCAGCTTTTCTGTAAGTTTCTTGCACATGCTGATGCAGAATTTATATCGTTCATTCAGATTTTTGACAACTGGAAAAAAAATTGAAATGAGAATTTTAATTTTCCTCCAGAAACAGAGTCATGGTGACATGCAACTTTCCTGCTGATTTATGGAAAGCGACACTAAATGATCACTGAAAAAAGTGACTGGAAATCATTCTTCCACATGTTCTCTCGCTCAGTGAAGAGAAGACTGAGAACAAAGTAATTCTGACTGCTCTCTGTATCCGTTAAATGGCAAAACCAAAAAACAGAAAAGCCAGCATCTTTTCCCATTTAAGAATGCTTAATACCACGGTGACCCCCCACCAAAAACTTCCCTTCCCAGTGTAAGGGGAAAAGCAGCCCCGTCACGCTCCGCTTGTACCTTGTTTCACACCCGTGGACGGGCTCAGCTTCCCGGACTTGATCTGCTCTTTGGCGAGATGCAGAGAGGCTGCCAGCAGCTGTGCGGCCTTCATGTATAACACCAGCTGCTCCACCCGCCTGCACCAGAGACAGCAAGCAGAGCGTCAGCCTGTGAACCGACAGGCCAGGGCCCCATCACAACAGTCTCTCTAAGGGAACATCATTCCCCTTGACACTTTCAGGGCACGAACACCTCCTGAAGGGAGAAGGGCCGGCATGGAGAAAGACGTGTGTACTTTGAATACGATGGGCACACTCAGATAAAAATACAATCTCTTTATCACCAAATATCTTAACAGCATGATTTACAGGAAAGGAAACACCAAGGCTGCAGAACCTCCAAGTCTTGGCTCACACAGTGAAATCGAGCACAAGGAGATAACTCAGAGACGCCCATGACCTTCAGTGGATGACACGGCCCCCAGCTTGGACACCAGTTTACAGAGGGCAGGAAGCCTCTGGAGATGGATGGCAAGGGGGCACCTACCCCCAGTCTTTGCTCAGCTGGCTGATCTGGTCCACCACCGCGCTCTCCTGGATCTGGTACAAGGAGACCGCGGACGCGCAGAGCCCTGGGTCTCCCCCACGCACGGCCGTCAGGTCCAGCACACACTCCGTGAACAACAGCATTGCGTTCAGGTGGCGGAAGGTGTCTGTGTGCTCTCGCTGCGGCAAAGCCAATCGTCTTAGAAACTTGTAGGTTAAGGAGAGGCGCACACTCATTTCTGCACATAAACTGTGGCCACTGCTAGTGTTTTCTATACTTATGAATGTCAGAATGATCAGAGGAGAATGAAAGTTTTAAATTCCAGAAAACTGTGAGAAAAATAAACACAAATGAAACCAAACAAGAGTGTGGCATGTGTTTGTGTGTATGGATGTATGAGAGCACCCACAAAATCCAGCCTCAAAGATGTGAGGTCATTGTACTTGCACCAGGAAAAAAATGAAACACAGAACAATTAAATCAATATATATGAGACAGAAACATGGCAAAATAGATACTAAGATATAAGAATGTAAGGATATTCTGTGCAGTAAACCACACTTCTTGATAGTTTAATGAATTCTACTGACTTACAATTTCAGAGACACTTTATTTTAATTTCTGGTGGCTCTTCAGTTAACAGTGATTCCTAATACCAAGGCTCTAAATTTTGTGATCTTTTCAGTTAGTTAAAGAGTGGAGTATAGATAGACATAATAGCAGCACATTAAAACTGGGTACTCTAAAATTAATGTTGTTTTGAGATTTGTTTTTAGCTATAAATGTATTTTGAAATCTCAAATAAGACTAAGTTTCTCACTCTCCTTTTATGGTTAAAAAGGGATGAGAATCAGTGTACTAGAGACAGAAGAATAAACCAATCAACTTTTGAAAGTCTCTCTGCTCTATGACAGCATATCAGACTATATGTTCCAGTACATATTGGAACATAATTTATGCCTAATTTGATGGAGATTGAAAAAACTCTGAAGATTGCTTTTCCAATCTCAGATTATACATATTTTCAAAATTACAACTTACTACAGAATCACTACTAAAATTCTGCATGCAGTATTTTATAACTTTTATGTGAAATACTTAATTCTCCTTCACACACAATACAAATATGGAAAGAGAATTTGTTCTTTAGTTGACCTGGAGGAGATGCAGTCTGTGGAACGCTGTCCTAGAGTCGACACTGAGCAATTAGCCGGCAGAGGCTCTGGAATCATAAAATTCACCTCTATTCTGCATTTGTGCTCAGCACACTTCACGTTCTGAGGTGTTCTTCCCTGGAGACCTGGCTCCGCGGAGGGAAGGTACTGGTGCACACACGCGACTGTCCAGTCTGCCGGGCAGCTTTATTCCTCAGCGTTATTGACTGATTTGGCATCTTAATTTGTTTTTTTAAACCTAAGTTTAAGTGTATCATTTTATCTTATGAAGAAAAGCAAGCTTTGAGAATAAAAAGTTATGGTTTTAGGAAAAAGATTATGTTTTAAAAGTCCTATAAGTAGTAAATAAACTTCAGATAAAGAAATTAAGAATACAAAAATCTGTTTGCGTCACTTCCTGTCAACCAAAGCTTGTTATGAATGAGTGTCACTGTCAACATTATTCTGAAAATATATGAGCAATGTTCCAAACAGGAAAGGTAAGGGGGATTTTGTCCTCCCATCACCGACACCCTCCTCGGAGCACCCTTAAGGAACACGTCACAGGGTCTCTTCCCACCTCCATCAGCGTCTCCTCGGGCAGTTCAGGGGCTTCAAAGGCGACGAGCCCCTCCAGGTTGGGGGGTGAAGCACCACAAGGCGCGTGTCTCAGGCTGGGAGCTGCCTCTGCTCCCGGAGGGGGAGACCCCGAGCACGGCCCAGGCGGGGAGCCCCCAGACACGTGGCCCCCGGCGGAGCCCAGGGAACCTCCGGAGCCGCTGGAGCCCCCTGCGGAGACGGGCGAGGAAGCGTTAAAAGGAAGGCCCCCGACCCCTCCCTGAGCACACGAACAGGCTTTATCTTCCCAGGCTCACCTTCATTCCTTACAGAATCAGCAGAGCTACTTTTAAATTCTGTTTTAAACAAATTTCTGGCATACACATTTCTCCCTGCTGCTCCACAGTCCTCACGGTGATAAAACTCAGCGGATGCGTGCGCTTCACTAAAATTATACCCCAATGCTTATGTGGAGGCACTTATACTATTTCTGATTTTTTTTTAATGCCACCAATAACACTGTAATGAAATCCTTCCTTCTTTTGAGTTATTTGTGATAAAGACTTTATAAGACCACTTTGTTGTAAGTGGCCTTATAAACAGAATGGGATTACCACAGATCAAATATTACTATAAATATTTTTATAGCTCTTTGTAAGACTTGCCACGCTATTTTCTAAAGCAGCCGTGAGTAAGCACAGAGATCCCACTAAGCCTCAACAACATTGGACATTACATTTTTTAAATGTTGGCTTAGTTAACAGGTATAAAAAGTTATTTTCTCAAAGTGGTATTTTCTTATTATTTAATACTCTTAATAATCCTAAAATCAAGATTATTAGCTCTTTTTCCACTCTCATTATCTATTTATATCCTTTGCTTATTAATCTACTGGTATCTTGATTAGTAACTGATTTAGCATAAGAGAACTTAAGGGACACAAGGTATAATATATGATGTCAAATGATAACTCAAGTCCAATCTAAATACTTTCTTAATTTTTCGTACCAATTACCTATTTATAGACTATGGCTGATAAACCCAATCTATCAGCCTATCTAAAAGCAGGATATAGGATTAAGTGCAAAGATTGGGACTCAAAGTACCAAAAAAAAGGTGAAACCTAGGTTTCTAAAAATACCCACAAAAACAAAAATAAACAACAATCTATCATTTTCAAAAAATTTACTGGATGTACTAAAATAAGCCTTCAATATAAGCTAAGAAGCACCAATATGCATAGCTGCTTCACTGTGGAGAAGTCACATTTATGTAATAATGTTATAAAATTATATAAATATTATTACAAATATATAACATAGTACCTTTTATTTTGCAAAGTTTTTTTTTTCCCCACAAGTATTGTCTCATTTACTCTTTTTTTTTTTTTTTTTGGCCGCACAGCGTGGCATGCGGGATCTTAGTTCCCCGACCAGGTATCGAACCCATGCCCCCTGCCGTGCAAGCGCAGAGTCTTAACCACGGGACTGCCAGGTAAGTCCCCTCATCTACTCTTCATAACCCTTTAAGGTAAAGTAAATTGTTATCTCCACATCATTGGTAAAGAAACTACGTCACACCATTAAGCCATTATCAGAATCTGCACACCAAACACGAGCCCAAGGCGGAACTAAGACAATCCTCACCTGAGGTGGTTCTTGTCCGAAGGACTATATGGGTACAAGCGGGGGTCGCGGCCCTGTGTGGAGGAGACCCTACCGTGAACAGCACAGCCCTGGGACTCGCTGCTGTTCCCACAGAAGGAGCCCGTGCAACACCACAGGCTCCTGCAGGGGCTGCAATAAAAAGTTCACCAAATGTGTCACATACCGGAGGGTGGGTTTATAGGGACACCTTTACTTTTATATTAGTTTTGTTTTCTTTTTTTACAATAAGCATTTATTACTCTTTTTTTTTTTAATTGCTGTTTACTATATTTTATTTATTTATTTATTTTTAATTTTTGGCCTCACTACGCAGCATGTGGGATCTTAGTTCCCCGACCAGGGATCGAACCCACGCCTCCTGCATTGGAAAGCAGATTCTTAACCACTGGACCACCAGGGGAGTCCCCGCATTTATTACTCTTAAAAACAGAAAATTCAATATAGATCTCCATTAAAAATATTTTATGGTAATCTCTTCACAGCTGTGAATCTTCTTTTCGCCAAAGCCTACAATTCAGTTACTTCTACGTGAATTGCCGTCACACCTGAGGATAATGTGAAAAGGTGGAAACCAAGAACTGGGAATAAAACTGTGGGGAAACAACCTGATTAAAAAAATGGGCAGAAGACCTGAATAGTTATTTTTCCAAAAAATACATATGGCCAACAGGCACATGAAAAGATGCTCAACATCACTAACCATCAGGCAAATGCAAATAAAAACCCCAATGAGACATCACCTCACACCTGTCAGAACGGTTATCATCGAAAAGACCACAAACAACAAACGTTGGTGAGAATGTGGAGAAACTAAGAGCTAAGCTGTTTTTTGTTTTTGTTTTCTTATACATTTATTTATTTATTTTTGGCTGTGCTGGGTCTTCGCTGCTGCACACGGGCTTTCTCTAGTTGTGGCGAGTGGGGGCTGGTGTACAGGCTTCTCACTGAGGTGGCTTCTCTTTGTTGCAGAGCACAGGCTCTAGGTGCACGGGCTTCAGTAGCTGTGGCTCGTGGGCTCTAGAGCGCAGGCTCAATAGTTGTGGCGCACGGGCTTAGTTGCTCCGCAGCAGGTTGGATCTTCCCGAACCAGGGCTCGAACCCATGTCCCCTGCATTGGCAGGCGGATTCTTAACCACTGTGCCACCAGGGAAGTCCCTAAGCTGTTTTATAGCTTATATTTTCTTAGAAGAAAATATAGTGTTAGGCATTTAAGAAGGGGTATCTAGGGAAACTCAAAGACAACAGGGGAGACAAAAACAAAGACACCAGAGAAAAGTTTACCCTGATGCCTATGGCTACAGCAAACACTAAACACAGCCTAACTCTTAGCCAGATAAACAAAAAAAACCCTCACACTATTTAACTCAATTCTATGTCCAGTAATATCATTTCTGGCTTTCAAAAAAAATTAAAAGGCAAGCTAAAAGGTAAAAACAGCCTGAAGAGACAGAGCAAGCACTGAACCAGACTCAGATATAGCACACATATTGGACTTATCACACCAGAAATTATAATAACTTCGATTAATGTTAAGAACTCTAATGGAAAAAATAAACAACATGTAAGAGCAAATGAGTAACAAAGCAGAGAGATGGCAACTCTAAGAAAGACTCAAAGGAAATGCTGTAAGTCAGAATCACTGACACAGAAATGAAGAATGTATTTGATGAGCTCATCAACAGACAGGACATGGTTGAGAAGAAAATCAGTTAGCTTGAAGATATGTCAATAGGAACTTCCAAAACTGAAAAGCAAAGAGAAAGAAGAATTAAAACAACAACAACAACAACAAAAATCCCAGAATATCCAAGAACTGTGGGACATCTACAAAGATATAATATATGTACAACAGGAATATCAAAAGGACAAAGAGAAAGAAACAGAAGAAATATGTGAAGTAGTAATGACCAAGAAATTTCCAAAATAAATGCAGAACCAAACCTTCCAAGTCCAGGAAGCTTAAAGAACACCAAGCAGTTAGAATGCCAAAAAATCTATACCTGTGCATTTCATCTTCAAACAGCAGAGAATCAAAGAAAAAATCCTGAAAGAAGCCAAAGAAAAAAAGCACCTCATTTATAAGAGGAACGAGGGTAAGAATTACACCAGACTTCTCTTCAGAAACCATGCCAGCAAGATGATGGTGGAGTGAAATATCAAGCCCTACAGCACAGAAACCATACTCGGGTGTTTGCTGGTCTAGATATTTCCTCCTTTGGAGGCTCATGGGAGAGACGGTAAAAGAATTACAGAGAAAACAAGAACAAAGAGGCTCCAATACTGACTCTCAAATTTAAGTGGACATAATAATCATGTGGGGAACTTGTTAAAGACACAGATTCCTAAAATCCTTTCCCAGAAAACTTGATTAAACAACTCTGGGTTAGGGTCTGGAGCCAGCCCTTTGTTTTCATTTTTTGATAAGCAGTCTGAAGTAATCTAGATGTGGGTCCATGGACATAAAGTTCCCTGGAACGACTATGAAAGAGCCAGGGATCTCAGTGACCTATGGCTCTTCATAGGTTGGGCTTGCTGTATAAGAAATGCTCAAGAGTACAGATGTGTAAGGCAACTTTGGCCAGTGTTATCCTACTGATAAAAAGCAATCTTGGTCGGCATCTAACTTCTAACTCATGGGCTGCTGATCATCAAGACACTGAACAAGTCCCTGTCTTGACAGGCTCCTAAGAAATTAGATGAGATGATAGGGACTGGATGAAGAAATCTGGTCAACAGGTTCGTCAACAGTCAACAGGAGTAGATGGGCAGAGTAATTACCCCCACGCCCAAGCCAAAGATGCCCACGTCCTGACCCCTGAAACTTGTAAATAGGCTATGTTACATGGCAAAGGGGAACTAAAGTTGCAGATGGAACCAGGGCTGCTAATCAGCTGAACTTAAAGAGATTATCCAGATTATCCAGTGGGTCCAATGTAATCACAGGGGTCCTTTAAGTGTAGACTTAAGGGGGCAGAAGGTCCAAGTCTAGACTGGCCATTGCTGGCTTTCACGGTCGAAGGGGCCACAAGCCAAGGGATGAAGGCAGCCCCCAGAAGCTGCAAAAGGCCAGGAAGTGCACTCTCCCCGAGAGCCTGCAGAAGGAACCAGCCCTGCCTACACCTCGATTTTAGCCTAGTGAGACCCACTGTGGACTTCTGCCCTCCAGAACTGTAAAATAATACATCCGTGTTGTTTTTAAGCTACCAAGCTTGTGGTAATTTGTTACAGCAGCAATAGGAAAGTTAACAAACAGATTACCTGCCTGAAAAGAAACCAGACTTCTCTTACCTATATCCATTGGTCGTTCTGTACTTAAACTGTCCGTGCTGCCCTGATGTCCACCTAAAGGTGTTTTTACCGGTGGATCTGATAATTTCCCAGTACTGACAGATCTAAAAAGAAGAATGATAATAATGTAAATGTATACTTTTAAAAAATCCAGACATATCAGTAATAAGGGTGATTTAGACCAAGCCAGAAAAGGGTTAAAGGAAGGTCAGAGAACAAGGAGACAAAAAATAGAGACCGAACAATTCAAGGTAGAGATAAACTTCAACACCCAAAATAAACAAAAAGGCAGAACCAGACTACTCAGGAGGCTCAGGAGGCGCTCCGGACTCCCACAGGTATAGGCAACAGCCAGGGCCTTCAGAGGCTCTAGGTGTGTGCAGTGCCTCGCACGTGCACAGCGTCACGAAGCACCGGCATAAACCAGCTCCTCATCGGGTCTAGCTGCCTCATGACAGGAATGGAGGCACTGTTACAGTTCCCACGCTCAGGGCTGGAAGGAAACGGCGTCTCTTACCTGCCGAACGCCGCCCTGACCTGCCGCTCGGACGTCTGCCTCTCCCCTCCTGGTACTGAGAGAAGGTGAGAGCATCCCCGTGCGTCACTCCCATCTTTCGACTGCCCCTCAGAAGGCCCGCGGCGAGCGGCCAAGGCTAGCAGGTTGGAAGACGCTTGCGTTTTCGGGATTTTGAAAGGAGCCGTGGTCTAAGGGAACACATGTAAACTGGTTGCTATGACGCAGGAATGTTCAGAACCGTCAGGCTCGTGGCACAGTGGCCGGAGCAGAGACTCCAGACTCTGTCAGTCTTGCATTCAAGTGCCGGCTCTCCTGCTTCCAGTCTCTGTGACCTTGACAGTTCATTCACGCTAGGCCTGTTTCCTTTTTTCAGCATTAAATGGGAACGTGTATATAAAGCATTCAGCAAGTAAAGGACTTACACTTTGCCTGGTACACGGCAGGTGCTGATTAAATTGCAGCTATCCTCTTCCTGAATGCTGTCTATAAAGTACTTATGATACTAGTTCATGACCTACTACTGAGAGTTAAGCTACTCCATGGTATTGCTGCTTCCACATCCACTGTGCTTGGCTATGCGGCCTGCAGGGACCTTAAATTGACACCAGCCCCGTGTACAAGCACACGCCCTAGACAGCAGCCCACAGAATTGCAAATAAATGTACGTTCCGGATACGACTTCCCTGACAGGCCTGGTGATCTGCCCCCGTCTCCCAGGGCCTTCCCGCTGTGTGCCCCTTAGACAAGACCCCCGTGGAGCTTATCAGAACCCTGCTCTTTTGGTTTGGATTGACCCATCCAGCCTTAGCCCGGGAACCCCACAGCACTCCACCCACAGACCCTAATAAAGGCATGTGCCCAGGTCCTGTCTCTCTCTGCACTTTGACTTGACTTCCCCGTGTGGCATCTGGGTGCTTCTTCCAGGACCACTGAGTAACCAACTTCTCTATTTCAATTTCTCCTGTGGTCCGTTGCTGGACCTCAGCTGACCACCCGGAACAAAATGCCCCAGTTAACAAATGTTAATTTAGCAAAGTCACAACATCTACAAAAGGGCTTAATAAACACACCTTAGTAGGAGAGCCAATGATTGTTGGTAATGGAGTTTTGAAGAACCAGTCGGAACTCCGCGGGGAGGACCCCGCGTGCTTGGTGGGAGAGGTCCCGAGGCTGCCGGGCCGACTGGGCTGGGGGGAGCAGCTGCACCCAGCCCCGGCGTGGGACGGGCACACGGGGTCCGAGTGCTGCTTTCTGAGCTTCTGCTTGTTCTGGTAGATGTCGGTGAGGGTGGAGGCGCTCTGCAGTCTAGTACCCAACAAGAGTGGCTGCGGCGACGGAGGCTGCGGCACGGGAGAGCCTGCCGAGGACAGAGACAGCGTTAACCCACAGGGAAGAAGCGCAGGGCAGGAACTGGCGAGTTAAGAAGACACCTCTTCAAGGAGAGTTCCAATGAATATCTTGTTTCCCGTGAGATATTCTAAAAGTTGTTCACCTGGCAAGAGACATTTTTTGGCATCCTTTACAAACAGTGACAAGCATGCTGCCGTTGGCCTTCCCAGGAGACAGGGGTTAGTGACCACGGGTCTGTCGGCTGTTTTACCAACAGCGGGCACACAACTCAATTAACGTAGCGTCTAGTCAGCACCACAGAGAGCTAAAGAGTGCGTAAAGCCAAGGAAAACAACAAAAATCTACATGGAACGAGATGATTTCCACTCTTCATATCGATACGTATGTGTGTATTATCAATGTAATTATTCTCTTTTCTCACATAGCAACTAAAAGAAACTTTTCAAGCTAACCTAGAATAGCTCTTTATTCAAAACAGAACGTTGGAAAGAAAATTAGAAAGATAATATACTTTTCCTGGATTTTATTTTGTCTAAAAATAACAAGCATATGCATATTTATTTTTGTCAGTTTCACGAAATTCATTTAAAACCTAAAGTATCCATCTTCTCTACAAAGAAAACACTTGTCCACAGATATTCTTGCCTCTTAAGGGGACACTGGGTGATGGGGTCTTGACATGATGAACAGCTGGCTATAACAAGGGAATTCCCCCCCACAAACCCTGCTGTTGCTGACTTGACATTCACTAAGCCTGGGGCTCCGGTTACAAATTCCTTGGAGCTTCTTGCAAGCCAAACTACCACCAATAACGTTAAAGACACACAAACCTTCTTAGTGGCTGATAACCATCATCTTTCCCAACAAACAGGAGCTCTTGCTGCTGACCACTCGTGGCTTAATCTCCTCCTAAATCTACTATTTCATTTTTCAGAACTGGGTTCTGCCACACATGTGTGTATATACGTACACATACACAAATAAACAGTGACAAAATGTTATGATCCGGACAAAGTTAATCAAGCTTTATTTTTAAAGAAACACAAAATATGAAACACTAAACCTAGAAAAGAGTGCTTTTCTTTTCTTTAAAAAACCTCTAATTAACTTTTTTTTTTTTTGCAGCTGCGTTGGATCTTTGTTGCTGCGCGCAAGCTTTCTCTAGCTGCGGAGATGGGGGGCTACTCTTCGTTGCGGTGTGCAGGCTTCTCTTGTTGCGGAGCATGGGCTCTAGTCGTGCAGGCTTCAGTAGTTGTGGCGCACGGGCTTAATTGCTCTGCGGCATGTGGGATCTTCCCCGGCCCAGGGATCAAACCCGTGTCCCCTGCATTGGCAGGCAAACTCTTAACCACTGCACCACCAGAGACGTCCCAAGAGTGCTTTTCTAAGTAACACAGCATTCCTTTCACTGCCCAACTCCTCAAATGCACATACAATAAAATCTGACTTATCAAAGTGTGATTTGCGCAGATCTTTTCAGGCATACATATTTTAGATAATAAAGCAAATAAACATCCATAGTTCTTTTTCATCTGATGCTAACTAGTAGCTCTTATCAAAACCAGTATTAATCAAAGTAATGAAATTTCATTTTCTAGACTGATTTTCATTATCTGTGGGACAACAACCGGAGTTTAGCCAAGTTGTGTAATTCCCAGGACTTAGTTTCATAAAAGAATCCTATACGTAGGCGAGAACCAACTGGCAGTGATACGCTAGAGCACATTAGCATAAAAGACAGGAGAGCAGAGAAAATACTTCCCATAAATTCTGTTGGTTTGTTATGACTGGAAAAACATATCTCAAATTCACTTACGACGGGATTTTAACTATTAACATTGCGAGTCCATCTCCTACCTGACCAGTTCCTGCTCCTGGATTCCTGGCCCTGAGGATGCCCACAGCAGCACTGACTAAACTGCTCAGGAATGGTGCCAACTGTGAAGAAGGGAAGGGCAAAGCACGGAGAAATGGCACACAACTAATACAGCATGGAAGAGGCGACACATGCACAGATCGCACATTACAGCTGACACCATTCAACTAGCGAAGATGCAGTTCAGCTCACACGTACTAAGCGACAGCGTGCTGGGCACCCTGAGCTAGGTCAAAGCACCGTAGGACCCGCCCGGAGGGCAGAGACTGGGCAAGAGCCAGGCAAACCTTTGCCGTGGGTCTCGGGCGTGGGGCTGCCGGGGCCCAGCTGCTGCCCCTCCAGCCGCCGCACTCCCCTCCCGCCGAGCTTGCCCCCCGGGCTGGCCCAGCTGCTGCCCCTCCAGCCGCCGCACTCCCCTCCCGCCGAGCTTGCCCCCCGGGCTGGCCCAGCTGCTGCCCCTCCAGCCGCCGCACTCCCCTCCCGCCGAGCTTGCCCCCGGCTGGCCCAGCTGCTGCCCCTCCAGCCGCCGCACTCCCCTCCCGCCGAGCTTGCCCCCCGGCTGGCCCAGCCCGACTGTGTGGGTCACGGGGATTCTGGGTGGCTTGAGCCTGGGGACGCTCCTCAGAACTCACCGGCCGTCGAGACGCCTGCCCACCCCTCCTTCCTGCCCTCTCCCCCCGGGCGTCAGGCCTACAAGGTGGTCAGAAGGGGCGCCCTGCGGCCCCTGCTTCCTCACGGCGGCTGCCCAGGCGCTCCGCGCACATTTCTGCAGCCCCTTCTTTGTATCTACCGCTGCGAACCCGAATTAACAAGAGGGGGAGGCGGGGAAGGCTTCCGGGAGCTCCAGCAGACGAGAGACGTGTGTCTCCAGCAGCGGCGGAACAGCGTGCAGAGACTCGACCCCGAGGGAGGGCCGCCTCCCTGAGAGCAAGGGTTGGGGCCTCGTCCGCAAACCCCGGGGGCCCGGGGGCCTCTGAGGGGGCGAGGAGGGGCCAAGACTTTGCTTGAAGATTTTCCAGCTAAAAGTAGTGTCCACACCACTGCCACAGGGGAAGTGGTGACATAAACTTTTAAAAAACATGATCACTGTGGTTTTCGCTTTGTGAACCGCGGCTCCTGGGCGAGGCTTCGGTCTCGCTCGCTCCGCCTTCTTCCGAGACGCGCCCCTCCCTCCCAGTCCTACTCCGGGGCGGAGACGGAGGGTGGGGCCTCCCCCTTCGGGGGGGGGGGGGGCGGGTGTGTGTGTGTGTGTGCGCGTGCGCGCTGGCCCTCCCTGCTCCCGTTCTCCCCCACGGTGCCGCTAGGGGGCCGCTGCTCACGGACTCTGGATCTCCGTTGCCCTGGCCTCTCTCGCGTGTGTTCTGAAGCTGGAGCGTTTTCTCTTAGTTAAGCCCCTGAAAATGTGGTTCGAGGTCTTCCTGTGGGGTTGCGATTGGCTGTTCTGTGGCCTCCCTGCGTGCCTCGGGCGGCTATTTTCGAGCTCCCCATGTTGCTGCCCGCGGCGTCCAGGAGAGGTGGGACGATCCGCAGTGGAGCTGCCCCCCGGTCCCTCCGCAGCGGGAAGGCCTCTGGTGGACGTAACCCAGCGCCGTCACGTACTCTACTGCCTTTTAATCCTCGTAACTCCTAGTGCCAAGTAGGATAGGCATTTTATGTACTTTCACCTAGGGTTTCTGAGTTGGTGTTTAGAGCCCAAACCCAGTGGAGATGCTTTTTATCCGCAAGATCCATTTATATTACCCAGTTTCCGACAGCGGTCTGAATGGCTTTATACAGAGATTCTCAAGAGGGAATCAGAGCAGGGTAGGGTTGGAGGGGCGGGATATGGCTCCCAGTCAGCTGGGACTCACTGCCATCGTGAGCCAGTGTTCCTAAAGAGAGTGTCATGTCGCATTGGTCATAATGAAAAAAGGTTGGAAACAACTGCTATAAATTCTCCTTACCCGAAGGGGAAGGTGAGTAAGGCCTGGAAGACCCCGTGGAGAGTCTTCGTCCGACCGCCTGTACTGCGTCTGCCGGCGCCGGGGAGCAGGATCCCAGCCGGGGGAAGCCCATGGGGCTGGTGTTCGACCTTCGTACCACCGCAGATCTAAAGAGAAAAATAATATTACTCCCTCACCGGCAGGTTCTAGGACTTTATTTCTCTCTTTTTTCCTAAAACTTCCTAACAATATGCCGTGGAGTCGATTTTTTAAACATATGGAACATAGTCATATGCAACAAACATAAAACCTATAAAATTATACAGAGTGAGGTCTCCCTCCCATCCTTGTATCCGTCTACCTAATTCCCAACACTTCCTCAATCCTGCTCAAAAGGTTACCATTATTTTTAGTTTCTAATGTATCCTTCCAGAGTTCCTTAATTCAAATACAAGCAAACTGAATATATAATCTTATTTTCATCTTGTTTTAACAAAGGTAATAGATTCCATACCAATCATTTTCAACTTTTTTGGTCTTAGATCCCCTTTATATTCTTAAAGTTACTGAAGATACCAGAGAGTTTTTATTTATGCAACTTATTATATCTATTGATTTTTATGGTACCAGAAGTTAAAACTGAGAAATTTTTATAATTATTAATTCATTAAAAATAATAAACTTATGACACAAGATTATGAAAAATATTTTCCAAAACAAATTATTGAGAAGCATGACATTATTTTACATTTTGCAAATCTCTGTCTGGCTCAAGAGATGGCAGTTGGGTATTCATAACTGTTTCTACATTCAGTCTGTTATACGTGTTATTTTGGGAGAAGTACATGAAGAAAACACTGCCTTATAAATTTGTAACTGGAAATAGGAGAAGCACTTTGGTAGCCTTTCAGATACTGTGACACTCCTCTTTTTTTTTTTTTAATTAATTATTTATTTATTTATTTATTTTTATGTATTTATGGCTGTGTTGGGTCTTCGTTTCTGTGCGAGGAAGGGCCTTCTCTAATTGCGGCAAGCGGGGGTCACTCCTCATCACGGTGCGCGGGCCTCTCACTGCGGCCTCTCTTGTTACGGAGCACAGGCTCCAGACACGCAGGCTCAGTAACTGTGGCTCACGGGCCCAGCTGCTCCATGGCATGTGGAATCTTCCCAGACCAGGGCTCGAACCCGTGTCCCCTGCATTGGCAGGCAGATTGTCAACCACTGCGCCACCAGGGAAGCCCTGTGACACTCCTCTTTGATGCTACCCCAAATTCAGCAAGTGGTCATTTCTAA
Source organism: Balaenoptera musculus (assembly GCF_009873245.2). Taxonomy (NCBI): domain Eukaryota; kingdom Metazoa; phylum Chordata; class Mammalia; order Artiodactyla; family Balaenopteridae; genus Balaenoptera; species Balaenoptera musculus. The sequence goes on along the minus strand of NC_045804.1, from coordinate 57,821,868 downwards.
GATCAGCTGCAATGTGGAATCTGAAACCACATCGGTAAAATTTGTACTCTGTTCCATTAAACTCCATTCTCTGGCAAAAGTATCTTGGACTTGGAATGGATCTTATATCTGTGCATGCTTTTTAAAAAATTTGGTCATTTGGAAAATACTGGTTGACAGAGTTATGCAGATATTCCAAACGCTGACGCATTATATAATATCAAAAAGTCACATTCATATCAAAATATCACCACCAACTTAGTTCACTTTTGACAAAATGGCTGTCAACACCACAGCCACAGCTGTCCTCTCAAGCACCAGGTGTTCCATGAAAAAGTGGCTAAAATTCAGCTCACAATGAAAACAACCATACAAGGGCTTTTCCTTAGGACCGCTACTCCGATGTGCAGCAAAGGTGCTTTATGCGTACTTTCCACTCAAGGTTGAGATTTTCAAAGAGAGATAATACCTTTCACTGTTTCACTAAAGACACTCTTCGGAACTACAAGTGTGTGGAGGTAAAGAGACCAGGGCTAATGGCAGAACGGGAACCACTCCTGTGACGTGTCCTGAGGCACCAGCAGCTTTCCCATCACTGTGTTCACACCAACAGTGCACGTGTCAGCGCAGTGAAGAAAGCAAACCGTGTCCTGGAATTACCATGGAAACAGTCTCCACCTCATGGACCCTCTGAAATGGAGCCGCAGACCACACTTTGAGAACCACTGCTAGTGCGCTGTTATTCACTTTGCTGTTTTCATTTTATAATATACCTTGGAAACCGCCCTACCTCACCACACAGAGAGCTTCCTGACTCTCTCTGGAAGGTGTTCCACTGTCACAATGGATCAGAATAAACCTGTCCCTTACTGGTGGGCACTGGGCTTATTGCTCATCCTTCGCTATTATAACAATTAACCACTTTGTATACATACGATTTTATACACAGGCAAGGAATATGTATCTTAGAATAAGTTACCAGAAGCTGACTGATGGGTCAAAGGATATATGCATTACTGATTTTCACAGATATTGCCAAATACCCTTCCTAGAAGTTTTCTTAATTTACATCGTACAAGACGGTGAGGATCCTTTTCGATTCACTGAGCTATTCCTTTGGTGGGTCCTTTTAATCTAAAATCTTGTCTCCTCCAATTTTGGAAAAAACTTTCTTAATTATTTCCTGGAAATTTTCTTCCTTGCTATTATAGTTTTCTTTCTAGAATGCCTAAACTAATTAATCCTTGAAGAGTATTATTAATTCACACTTTCCATCTTCTTGATTTGATTATCTATTTCAAATATTTCCTCAGCTCTGTCTTCCAACATTTATTTTTGTTTAGTTCAGTTATTCTATTTTGTAATGTCCAAGAGGTCTCTTTTACTTCGCTTGTTTTCAGTAGCATTTCGTTCTTACTTACAGATGCAGTCTCTAACCTAGCTCTCAGGTACTAGTTCTTCACGTGAGTTTTCCTCTCTTTGCACTCACGCGCTTTCCTCCAGATGCAGCTTTCCTGCTCTCAGCCGCCCGCCTCCATCTGGCCACCCCGCCTGAGCTAAGACTCCGGCTGCCCTGTTTTGCCGGAGCCCCACCTGCTCACACACTTACCCTGCCCGGTGGTGACAGCAGGCACCCCTCCGCTGTTCTCTCTCACTTCCAGAAATGTGTCGGAAGCGCTCACCCACTCAATACTTATTCTCGTTTTACTTGTCTTTGTGGACTTATACCTTTGTCATTCCTTTTCTACTTGAGTGGGGTTTTAGGATGTGGGAGAAATAAATAATATGTACATAGTCTGCTAAAACTGGTGAGATTTCATTTTTTAACAAGTTCTTCCTCAATTCTTAAAAATAATTATACTTGTGGACAAATATATATATATATATATCTCATACTATATTAATTACCCAGCCAAGCTTAAATATCACTTAAATAGACCCATTACAAAGAAATTTATTATTATTCAATTTTGTACATCTCCATTACACACACAGGTAAGAGTCTAAGTCGACCATGGAAATTAACGTATCTTTCAATCACAACAACAATTTTAAAAGAAAGGAAGAATTGGGAAAGGAAGCAACTGCTAGCTTACCTTGGAGAGCCATGCAGATTTGTGCCAGAGCTGGCAGTGGAGGAGAGGTTCTGCTCTATGCGCTGGTAGTTCCTTATCTGAGTAGGGACGGGAATGGGGGTGGCTGCGCTGTGAGGGGACACGGTGGGCTGGCACTGCCTGCAGACATCATTCATTGAAAAAGGAAAGAAATACAAGTGAGACCGCTTTCCTTTCATCTGACGCATTGGTGGTATTTAGAGGAAATTCTATAAGAAGCCAAATGATCACTTCTGAATGTGAATAAGAAATGATCACCTTGAAAATATACATAAAGCCAAAAAAACCACACTTGTCCTTTACAGAAGTCTACTGGCCTGCACATGCATACTGAGGAGGAAGACTTGTAAGAAGAAGGGGACAGACGCCCCTCTGCAACAACAGGAAAGAGCCACAGGCCGCAAAACGCAGCTTCATCTGCTCACATTCTGCTATGCACTCCTCATGCAAGAGGAAAAATACTTCTAGGAAAATATGCTGGGTAAAAGAACAGGAAGTTCAAGACTAGAGATGACTGGAATGTTTACAAAAGTTGTGAGTGTAGTAAGCGTTCCCAAGGAACTTGGACTTTGATGAAGACTGAAAATACACTGTGTGACTCTCCCTGCACATAACCCATCTGAGGTCCACATTTTGTAGTGTAGCTGGTTTCTTTCCTTGCTTTTCATAAATTCAGAAACAGCACGTCCTTCGATGACTTTCAGTTCAATTTACAACATACCTTAAAACATCAGGGACAGTACTGGGCCTTAAGAAAGATGAGTTATTTCCTTCTTTTGCCCTTCTGTAATTCTAAAAAAGCCACAAACTCTCCCATTTTTGCCCAATTACAACCTTACAGAGATAAAGAGATTATATATTTAGTTACCTAAACAAACAATATGATTATCTTCTAAAGTGTCACTTTAGAACTTTTGGAACCATTATTTCATATTTAAATAAAAAGAAAATCTAAGGACTTCCTGGGTGGTCCAGTGGTTAAGACTCTGCACTCCCAATGCAGGGGTCCTGGGCTGGATCCCTGGTCAGGGAACTAGATCCCCCATGTCTCAACTAAGACCCAGCGCAGCATGCATGCATGAATGAATGAATAAATAAATAAATATTAAAAAAAAAGAATCTAAGAGACAAAAGTACCCCCAAATTATAAATCTAGGTATTAATGGGTAAACACTAAATAAAGATGTAATCTGGAACATCAGTAACATAAAGGTGGGGGGCAGTATACTCTTATACTCTATAGGAGTAGAGTTTTTATATGTGATTGAAGTTGTTATCAGTTTCAAATAGATTGCTATAACTTTAAATTATTGTATATACTCTCAATGGTAACCTCAAAGAATATACCTACAGAATATACACAATAGGAAATGAGAAGAGAATCAAAGCATATCAGTACCGAAAAAAACTACAAAATACAAAGGTAGTAAGAAAGGAAATGAGGGACAAAAGAGCCACAAGACATACAGAAAAGTAACAAAATGGCAGTAATAAATCTTTCCCTATTAGGCTGGAAGTGCAAGGATGGAAAGAGATATTCCATGCAAATGGTTCCCAAAGGGGAGCAGGGGTGGCTACATTAACATCAGACAGAATAGACTTTCAGTCAGATGCTGTTATAAGAAACAAAAAAAAGACATTATTTAATGATAAAAGGGTCAATTAACCATGAAGACATAACAATTATAAATATTCATGCACCAAACATCAGCACTACCACATATATGAGGCACATACATAACAGACTTGAAGGGAGAAAAGACAATTCTACAAAAATAATCGCAGGCTGAACCCACACCCTCAATCATGGATAGAACAACCAGATGGAAGACCAATAAAGAAACAACCGCCTGAACACCACCACAGACAACAGGACCTAACAGACGCTGCAGAACACTCCCCCCACTGACAGAACACATTTTTCTCTGATGCACTGGAAACATTCTCCAGGACATACCACATGGTAGGCCACAAAATGAATCTTAACAAATTTAAATCATACAAAGTATCTTTTCCAATCAATCACAAAGGATAGAAACCAGAAATCAACAGCAGAAGGAAAACTAGAAAATCCACAAATACATAGAAACTAAGCAACACAACTCTTAAACAACCTATGGGTCAAAGAAGAATTCTTGGAAAAAATCAGCAAATAACCTGAGAAAAAGAAAAATGAAAACACAATGTACCAAAACTTACGGGATACAGTGAAAGTAGTGCTAAGATGAAGTTTGTATCTCACATTCGAAAAGGTCTCAAATCAACGATCTAACTCTCTCCCTCAAGGAACTAGAAAAAGAAGACAACTAAACTCAAAGCTAGCAGAAGGAAGGAAATAACAGGTAGATGTCAGAACATATACAGATTGTGCATCTTGATTTATTCAGAACTCTTTTTCTAAGATTCTGGTTGTCTTCCACTTGAGGGAAGGAAATAATAAAGATTAGAGGAGAGGTAAAGAAAATTGAGAAAATGGAAAAACAATAGAAAAAAATCAAGGAAACTAAGAGTTGGTTTATTTTTTTTAAATAAAATCAATGAAATTGACAAACCCTTAGCAAGATTAACTAAGGATAAAAGAGAAAAGACTCAAAATCAGAAAGGAAAGAAGGGACATAACTAATGCCACAGAAATAAAAAGGATTTTAAAAGAATACTATGAACAATTGCTTACCAACAAACTGATAACCTAGAAGATACAGAAAAAATCCTACAAATACACAAACTACCAAGACTGGATCATGAAGAAAGAAAATGTGAACAGACCCATTACTAGTAATGAGACTGAATCAGTAATTGAAAACCTCCCAACAAAGAAAAGTCTAGGACCAGATGGCTTCACTGGTGAATTCTATCGAACAGTTAAAGACTTAACACAAACACCCAAACTCTTCCAAAAATTTGAAGAGGAGGGAACACTCCCAAACTCATTCCATGAGTTCAGCATTACCCTAGTACCAAAGCCAGACACAGACACTACAAGAAAACTACAGAATATCCCTGATGAAATTTGATGTGAAAATCCTCAACAAAATACTAGCAAACCAAATTCAACAGCACCTTAAAAGGATCAAACACCATGACTAAACGGGATTTACAGTATACCACCATTAACAGAACACGGACAAAAACCACATGATCATTGCAATTGATGCAGAAAGAGCATTTGTCAAAATCCAACACCCTTTCATGATAAAACCACTAAATAAAATAGGAATAGAAGGAAATTACCTCAATATAATAAAGGTCATATATGAAAAGCCCACAGCTAACAGCATACTCAATGGTGAAAGACAGAAAGCCTTTCTTCTATGATCAGTAATGAGACAAGAATGGCCACTCTCAACACTTCTATTCAACGTAGAATTCCCAGCCAGAGCAATTAGGCAAGAAAAAGAAATTAAAGACTTTCAAACTGGAAAGGAAGAAGTAAAATGATCTCTGTTCACAGATAACATGACCTTAAATGTAGAAAACTCTAAAGATTTCACATGCAAAAAAACCCCAAAACACATTAGAGCTAGCAAACTCAGCAAAGGTGCAGGATACAAAATCAACACCCACAAATCAGCTGTATTTCCATTTACTAAAAATGAACAATCCCAAAAGGAAATTAAGAAAACAATCTCACTGACAATAGTATCAAAAAGAATAAAATACTGAGGAGTAAGTCTAACCAAGGAGACGAAAGACTTGTATGCTGAAAACTACAAAACACTGCTAAAAGAAATTAAAGAAGACATCTCATATTCATAGATTGGATGACTTAGTATTTAAGATGTCAATAGTACTACCCAAAGTGTTTTATATGGATCAGTGCAATCCCTATCAAAATCCCAATGGCAATTTTTGCATAAATAGAAAAATTTAAAAATCTATCCTAGAATTCATATGGAATCTGCAAGGACCCTGAATAGTCAAAATAATCTTGGAAAAGAAGAATAAAATTAGAAGTCTCATAATTCTTCTTTTTATTTATTTATTTTTTTTGCTGCACCACACGGCTTGTGGGATCTTAGTTCCCCAACTGGGGATTGAACCCAGGCCCACAGCAGTAAAAGTACTGAGTCCTAACCATTGGACCGCCAGGGAATTCCCGGAGGTCTCATACTTTTTTATTTAAAAACATATTTCAGGACTTCTCTGGTGGCGCAGTTGTTAAGAATCTGCCTGCCAATGCAGGGGACACAGGTTCAAGCCCTGGTCCGGGAAGATCCCACATACTGCAGAGCAACTAAGCCCATGCACCACAACTACTGAGCCTGTGCTCTAGAGCCCGTGCTCCACAAGAGAGGCTACCACAATGAGAAGCCCGTGCACCGCAATGAAGAGTAGCCCCTGCTCGCCACAACTAGAGGAAGCCCATGTGCAGCAAGGAAGACCCAACACAGCCAAAAATAAATAAATTTAAAAAAACATATCACAAAGCTACAGTAATCAAAACAGCGTGGCACTGGCATAAAGACAGATCTATAGACCAGTAGAGCAGAATAGAGAGCCCAGAAACAAACACTTGCATACATGGACAAATGATCTATGACAAGGGTGCCAGCACCACTCAATGGAGAAAGGACAGTCTCTTCAGCAAATGGTGCTGGGAAAACTAGACATCCACATGCAAAAAATGAAACTGGACCCTTCCTTATCTTATGCCGTATACAAAAATCAACTAAAAATAGATTAAAGATCTAAATATAACAATATAATATATAACCATATAAAAGTATATGGAGGGACTTCCCTGGTGGTGCAGTGGTTAAGAATCTGCCCGCAAATGCAGGGGACACGGGTTCAAGCCCTGGTTTGGGAAGACCCCACATGCCGTGGAGCAACTAAGCCCGTGCGCCACAACTACGGAGCCTGCGCTCTAGAGCCTGCGAGCCGCAACTACTGAGCCCGCGTGCCACAACTACTGAAGCCCGTGCACCTAGAGACTGTGCTCTGGAACAAGAGAAGCCACCGCAATGAGAAGCCCCCGCTCGACACAACTAAAGAAAGCCAGCGCGCAGCAATGAAGACCCAACACAGCCAAAAATAAACACATAAATAAATGTACATTAAAAAAATAATAAGTATATGGAGACCTGTTCCACAACATTGTGGATATACTTAATGCTATTATTGAACTCAAACTGAAAAATGGTTAAGACGGAAGATTTAATGTTTTTTAACACAATTAAAAAAGTTTTTAAAGAATAGATTGTGAAACAAAATAAATTTTACATCAAGAACACAGAGTTCTATAACTCTACTCACACACACAAAAAATATGAAAAAATGTTTAGTGAAATATATGCAAACATACCCTCCACACACCAAGAACTCATTAGAAGCACGTCTGCCAGCAGTGCCCATCGGCATATCATCTAAAGGAAAAAGAGAAAAATACAGTCAGTTCTGCTATACCACCTGTTAAAAAAATGTATATTGTTCCAACATGACTATTAGGAAACAATCTGATCACAGTACAAATTTACCATTTGCTTATGTTGTGATTCTGCCCATGAGTAACAACAGGTGAGCACAGAACACTGCACCCAGCTGAATTCACAGGCTGCCAACATCAGGTCTTTTCAGGGTAAAGTGTCATACTTATTGCAGTGTATACATATTTCTTCACCTTTTAACATGTGCAAAATCTGTGTTTTTATCATGTTCCTTTTCATGTGCCACGGACAAAGGTTTTGAGTGTTGTGCTCCTAATCCCAATTTGCCCATAAACTCTGTGGTTTTTACTGAACTACTTTGCAGGGTGTGGTGACTTTTAGGAACACGTGTGTCACATTCTAGTACAGCTGCCTGTATCCGAAGTCTAATTCACTCTAACGCTGGAGCACCCACACTCCTGCGTGACACTCTCCTGTGTCTTGCACGGGTAGCTGAACAAGATGTCATGAAACTGGGGCCTCTTGGACACAGATGCCACAGGCCATCTTCATGCTCAGACATCATCCATCTAAGGGAATAGAGCGCAGCTCAGAACACAGGGGCCTGTCACCTCTATACCCACTAGATCATACTGCCCTGTGTGACCTTTACATGGCTGCAAAGGTATAATTCATATGTGTTGATGTGAAATAGCAGTGTTGACCAAATAATATAAATTTTTAAAAATAAAATAAACTGTGGTAACCTCAAAATACTCAAAAAGGAAAAAAATAATCATAAATATCCTTTTGAATGGCCACACATGGAACTGAGAAATACATTTACTTTGGTCACTACTCTCATGAAGCTTACATTCTAGTAGTGAAAGAAGGTAATAATACCAGGCAGTGATAAGATGGATAAAAGGAAAATGAATCAGGGTAAGGGGATAAAGAGAGGGGCAAGGAAGGAGTCGATTTTAAAGACAATAGTTTCCTACGGAGGAAACGGGGCAGAGGGGACAGGGTTGGAAGCTGGAGTTCACTAAGAGTTCACCCCTTCATTTTGTAGCTTTGAGTTTGGAATCATATATCATTACGAAACAAAATTAAGTCAAAAGAAAAGAACAAGCTCTAGAAATCAAAAATAAAATGAAGCGATGGAACCTAATCATATATCAACTTGGTAGCATAACCACCAGAGGGGAATGAATGCTTTCTTTTTTTTTTTTTTAAGTTCTTTATTGAGGATTTTTTGTTTTTGATTTTGTTTGGGTTGGGTCTCCATTGCTGTGCGTGGGCTTTCTCTACTTGCGGCGAGCGGGGGCTACTCTTCGTTCCGGTGCACAGGCTTCTCATTGCAGTGGCTTCTCCTGTTGTGGAGCATGGGCTCTAGGTGCGTGGGCTTCAGTAGTTGTGGCGCACAGGCTTAGTTGCTCCGCGGCATGTGGGATCTTCCTTGACCAGGGATCGAACCCATGTCCCCTGCACTGGCAGGTGGGCTCTTAACCACTGCGCCACCAGGGAAGTCTGGGGATGCTTTCAAGTGACTTTAAACTCAGTAATTTAATTGGGGGGGTGGGTGGGAAACACCCAACTCCAGGCCCCTGTAGTCCTCCTGTTCCACCTGAGGCGAGAGGAAGAATCTGAAACACCTGTGAAGTTCACGGCCCAGAGGCACAGGCTCAACGCAAGGCAGAGCCCCAATCACAGGGCTCGCCCACTCCTCACCACCACATCACTAAAGGCCTACTGACAGCAGGTCCTTTCACCCGGTACATCATGTGCGCCTATCAAGAAAGAATTACAGGGCTTCCCTGGTGACGCAGTGGTTAAGAATCCGCCTGCCAACGCAGGCCACATGGGTTCGAGCCCTGGTCCGGGAAGATCCCACATGCCACGGAGCAACTAAGCCTGTGCGCCACAACTACTGAGTCTGTGCTCTAGAGCTCGCAAGCCACAACTACTGAGCCCAAGTGCTGCAACTACTGAAGCCCCCATGCCTAGAGCCCGTGCTCCGCAGCAAGAGAAGCCACTGCAATGAGAAGCCCGCGCACCGCAACGAAGAGTAGCCCCCGCTCACTGTAACTAGAGAAAGCCCGTGCGCAGCAACGGAGACCCAACGCCGCCAAAAATAAAAATAAATAAAATAAAGAAATTTATTTTTTAAAAAAAGAATCTTATTTCTTTAAAAAAAAAAGAAAGAAAGAATTACAAGGCATATCAAAAGGCAAAAAAAAACACACTTTGAAGAGACAGAGCAAGCATCAGAACCAGACATGGTGAGGATGTTGGATTATCAGACAGGGAATTTAAAACAAGTATGATTAATATGCTCAGGGCTCTAATGGGGAAAGCAGATAGCATGCAAGAACAGGTGGGCAAGGTAAGCAGAGATGGAAATCCTAAGAAAGATCCAAAAAGAAATGCTGGAGATAAACACTGTAACATTAATGAAGAATGTCTTTGGTGTGCTTATTAGTAGACTGGACATGTCTGAGAACAGAATCTCTGAGCAAGAGTATTATTTCAAGAGAATCCTTGAAAACCCAAAAACAAAGAGAACAAAGACTTAAAAAAAAAAAAACACCCAAAAAACAGAACAGAATATCCACAGTCTGTGGGACAACTATAAAAGGTATAACATATGCATAATGGTGATTCCAGAAGGAGAAGAAAGAGGAGCAACAGAAGGAAATATTTGAAACAATGACTGAGAATTTCCCCAAATTAATGTCAGACACCAAGCCACAGATCCAGGAAGCTCAGAAAACACCCAGCAGGGTAAATGCCCCAAACAACTACACTTCAGCATGTCATTTTCAAATTACAGAAAATCAAACATAAAGAAAATATCCTGAAAGAAGCCAGAGGAAAGGAACACCATACCTACAGAGGAACAAAGATAAGAATTACATAGACTTCTCCTCAGAAACCATGCAAGCAGAAAGAGAGTGGAGGGAAATATTTAAGGTGTTGAGAGAAATAAACCACCAACTTAGAGTTCTGTACCCTGCAAAATTATCCTCCAAAATGAAGGAGAAATAAAGACTCTCAGACAAATAAAAATTGAGGGGATTTGTTGCCAGTAGATCTGCCTTGCAAGAAGTTCTTTAGAGAGAAGGAAAATAATATGGATCAGAAAACCGAATCTACATAAAGAAAGGAAGAACACTGAAGAAAGAATAAGTGAAGGTAAAATAAAAACTTTTATTTTTATTATTATTTTTTAATTGGAGTAAAATTGCTTTACAATGTTGTTAAGTTTCTGCTGTACAATGAAATGAATCAGCTATATGCAGACATATATCCCCTCCCTCTTGGACCTCCCTCCCACCCCCCCACATCCCACCCGTCTAGGTCGTCACAGAGCACCGAGCTGATCTCCCTGTGCTTTACAGCAGGTTCTCACTAGCTATCTGTTTTACACATGATAGTGTATTTATGTCAAACCTAAGCTCCCAATTCGTCCTAGCTTCCCCTTCCCCACTGTGTCCACATGTCCATCCTCTATGTCTACGTCTCTATTCCTGCCCTGGAACTAGGTTCATCTGTACCATTTTTCTAGATTCCACGTATATGCGTTAATATACGATATTTGTTTTTCTCTTTTTGGCTTACTTCACTCTGTATGACAGACTCTAGGTCCATCCACATCTCTACAAATCCCAATTTCATTCCTTTTTATGGATGAGTAATATTCCACTGTATATACCATACCACATCTTCTTTATCCATTCACCTATCATTGGACATTTAGGTTGTTTCCATGTCCTGGCTACTGTAAATAGTGCTACAATGAACATTGGGGTACATGTGTCCTTTTGAATTATGGTTTTATCAGGGTACATGCCCAGTAGTGGGGTTGCTGGGTCATATGGTAGTTCTATTTTTAGTTTTTTAAGGAACCTCCATACTGTTCTCCATAGTGGCTGTATCAATTTACATTCCCACCAGCAGTGCAAAAGGGTTCCTTTTTCTCCACACCCTCTCCAGCATTTATTGTTTATAGATTTTTTGATGATGGCCATTCTGACTGGTGTGAGGTGATACTTCATTGTAGTTTTGATTTGCGTTTCTCTAATAATTAGTGATGTTGAGCATCTTTTCACGTGCCTCTTGGCCACCTGTATGTCTTCTTTGGTGAAATGTCTGTTTAGGTCTTCCGCCCGTATTTTAATTGGGTTGTTTGTTTTTTTGATATTGATCTCCATGAGCTGTTTACAGGTAACAATTTGTTCAAAATAACAACAGCAACAATGTACTCAGTTATGTATGCTTCCCTACATATCTTATGTGTATATATACAGACATACTTATGTAGCTTATATATAAGTGCGATTAATGACAGTGATACAAGGGATGGGAGGAAGGAATTAGGATTATTTTGTTATTGATATTATAAGATACCCACACTATTTATGAATGGTATAGCATATTTGAAAGTGGACTTGGATTAGTTACACATGTATTTTGCAAATCTAGGGCAACCACTAAAAAAAATAAAAAAGAGGTATAATTGATATGCTAAGAAAGGAAAGAAAATAGAACCATAATAAATGCTCAATTAAAACCACAAAAGGTAGCAAAAGAGTGGAAGACAAAGACAAGAACAAAGATCAAGGACAACAACAGAAAACAGTAATGAATATGGTAGATACTAATCCAGGTACAGCAATAATCACTTTTAACATCAGTGGTCTAAATGCACAATTAAAAGACAGAAATTTCAAAGAAGATACACAGATGGCCAACAGGCACATGAAAAGATATTCAACATCACTTATTATTAAAGAAACGCAAATCAAAACCACAATGAGGTACACCACCTCACACCAGTCTGAATGGCTACCATCAAAAAGTCTACAAATAATAAATGCTGGAGAGAGGGTGGAGAAAAGGGAACCCTCCTATTCCACCACTGTTGGTGGGAATGTAAATTGGTGCAGCCACTATGGAGAATAGTATGGAGGTTCCTCAAAAAACTAAAAATAGAGATGTCATATGATCCAGCAATCCTACTCCTGGGGATATATCTGGAGAAAACTCTAATTCAAAAAGATACATGCACCCGTATGTTCATAGCAGCACTATTCACAATGGCCAAGACATGGAAACAACCTAAAGGTCCATCAACAGATGAATGGATAAAGAAGATGTTGTACATATACACAATGGAAATTACTCATAAAAAAGAATGAAAAATGACATTTACAGCTTCATGGCTGGATCTAGAGATTATCATACTAAGTGAAGTAAGTCAGACAGAGAAAGACAAATACCATATATCACTTATATGTGGAATCTAAAAACATGATACAAATGAACTTATGTACAAAACAGAAATAGACTCACAGACATAGAAAACAAACTTATGGTTAGCAAAGGGGATAAGGAGGGATAAATTAGGAGTTTGGGATTAACATATACACACTACTGTATATAAAGCAGATAACCAACAAGGACCTATACTGTATAACACAGAGAACTCTATTCAATATCTTGTAATCACCTATAATGGAAAATAATCTGAAAGAGAATACATATATACATATATGTATAACTCAATCACTTTGCTGTACACTTGAAAATAACACAACATTGTAAATTAACTATACTTCAATTTAAAAAAAGTAGGAAAGGGGGAGGGAGAGCTGTACAGAGGAGCCACAAATCCCACCCACAATGCAGGAGCTGCAGTCCCCTTCAAAAAAAAAAAAAATCAGTGGTTTCCAGGGGTCAGGTGGGGAGAAATAAGTAGGTAGACCACAGAGGATTTTTAAGGCAGTGAAAATGCTCTGTATAATAACAATGGTGGAAACATGTCATTATACATTTGTCCAAACCACAGAATGTACACCACCAAGAGTGAACTCTGAAGTAAACTGTGGACGTTAGGTGATTATGATGTGTCAATGTCGGTTCATCGTTGGTGACAAATGAACCACTCTGGTGACTGATGATTACAACGGGGGAAGCTATGCAATAAGGGGTACATAAGGGTATATGGGGAATCTCTGTACTTTTCTCTCAATTTTGTTGTATAACCTAAAACTGCCCTAAAAAATTAAATCTTGGCGAGCTCCCTGAGGGACTAGTGGTTAGAATTCCAAGCTTTCACTACCGTGGCCCAGGTTCAGTCCCTGGTTGGGGAAATGAGATCCCGCAAGCCGCGTGCCGTGGCCAAAAAGGAAAAATTAAATCTTTTAAAAAACTATCTTATACATATGATATACTTCACGATAACAAATTTTTACTAATTACATGGCAGGGTGTGGTCAACCGTAACAAATGTTGTGGACACATCAAAAAGATGAGGACTGAGAAATGACCCCTGGGATTTGGCAGCATAAAAAGACCTCGACAGGAGCAGTTTGGGAAAAAAAGAAATGTTTTTAAGACAACATTTATACAATACAAAAAAACCCAAAGGTAACTTCAATAAAACAAAAGGTGTGAATGTCCTTTACGTAAAGTATAAACATGCATCAAAACACACTAAAGAAATCTAAGTAAGTGGAGGAACAAACACACAAACATTCTTGAGCAGACAATTCTCTAGGTCCCTGAATAGGTCTTAGAGAATCAGTACAATGCTAATCAAAATCCCCAAATGGTTTTTTGTAGGATTTTCAAGTTGAAATTAAACTATATGGGGGGGGGGGGAAAGGGGACCAAGAATAGCCCGGGTGACTCCACAGAATTCTAGGATGCTCCCCACCATCACCTTCCACCCCATCTTACGCACACACAATGAAACAAATCCTTTATATAAGCCTGATATGACAAGTCTGGAATTGCATATCAGTGTAGAAAGGACAGAATATTCAATAAATAATGCTAGGGTAATTGACAGAGCCCTTATGCCATCTACACAAATTAATTCCAGGTAAAGTTAAATATGAAAAAAAACCATGAAAATCTTTAGAAGGCACCATGATAACATTGGGGCAGCATGGCAGAGGTGTTAGTGGCCACAACTTGCTTATACCAATATTTTATAGAGTTAAAGTTATACATATCTATAGCATCCACCTGGAAGAAATTCTGGCACAAGGACATCTGTTATAACACATTTTGAACAGTAAAAAGAAATGTTCCAAGTCATAATCAGTAGGGAAATGGATGGTGGTTTAGTTGCACTATAAATATCATATATTAAAATGAACTAGATACACACCTAGATATAGATCTAGATACACAGCAAAAATATGAATAAAAAAGCAAACTATAGAAAACAATATTCTATATAACATTTACTTGAAACTAAAATCATGAAAATACTTTATGTTCTTTATGGATACAGGGACATATTAGAATTACAGATCAAGAGGCAGAATGCATCTCTGGCAAGAGAAGAATGATGCAAGGTGCTCTGGTTGTACCTACAGCATTTTACACCTTTAAAAAGACATCTAAAACATATATGGCAAAATGTTGACATAAATAAAATTAGCACGGTGGATGATTTGAGTACCTGCCGTATTATTTTGTTTGAAATATTTCACAATTTTAAAAGTTTTAATTAACTTTTTAGTGAAACAAAACCACCACACAGGATGAGTTTTAAAGGCAGCTCCCAGCCCTCAGCACACGGGTCAGGCCTGCCGCTTGCCTTAGGTGCCGTGTGGTTCCCCTGCCCCAGCCAATCAGCCCCGAAGCATGTTTGGTCTAGGGCCACAGCCTTCACAACAGCCAGCGCAGGGGTGAACGTCAGCAGCTACTAAATACGTATTTGACAAACAACTAGAGACCTCTTGATACAAACGTCTCCAACTTTCTACATCTGCACACAGTCAACTGGGTACTATTCACTTGTTGAAAGTAATCAAATTTCCAAGCCATGTTTCCATCCTTTTTCATGGTTTTGTCTAACTTCTCTTTTTGTAGGTTTTCTGGTGCCCTTCACTGTTCCACAGAACCCTGACTGTATTTAGTCAGCTTGGATTCTGCTTCCTTTATAAAAAATTCTTCCTGTAAATTTATGAGACTCATTCCTGAACTCAGGCCAGTAGCTCCTGAAGCACCATCCAGACTGTTTTTAAGACCCTTTGACTCTCAGTTTTTTTCCAAAAGAGGTCTTCTTTTAATTCCTTTCCTTAAATTTAATTTCTCTCATTATGTTGGCTTCTCTATTCCTTTCTGTTTGGATACAAACAGAATTTGAGATCATTTCCTACAAAGTTTTCATCTACCTTCAGAATCCAAGGTTACTGTCTTATAGAAGATGACTGAGCAGATTACAGGAAGGTAGGTAGATAGTTCTGGGAATTCCATCAACTAAATAAAATGTCCATTTGAAAAGGTGTCCTACACGAGAGAGCGTGATATGAAGGTTAAAAAATGCTAGTCTAGTCAATTCAGAAATATAATGTGTACAAGCAGAAAAGATTCTCACATGAGTGGTCTGACGAGGTGCTGTGTGGAACCAAAACAAAGTCATCCGTGTCACAAGAAGAGTTCTTGCTACTAGTACTGGCAGAATCTTTGGACACCTGGAGATAGTTGGGAGGACCCAATGGTGGGGAGGATAAGTTTTCTTCCTGAATATGCTGCATATCTGGAAGGGACTAAAATTAACAACATAAAATTAAAAGTGGCCTCATAATAAAATGCAAGTCAGAATAGCCATCAGACTAACGAATATTTTTTTCATGAAAGTGGCATAGAGTTCAATTCCATTTAAGATTTTAAAAAATCTCTTTGGAAAATCTTTCCCTTAGAAAAGCACAGTTTAAAGTGTCTTTGCATAATGACTTCTACAGTGTTTTCCAAAAATGATACTTAAAAATACATCATACCAAAAAAAAAACAACAACAAAAAAACCATCATACCAGTTATCACATGTACACGCTGCCTCTCCTGAAATGGTTCAGGTGAGTTTTTATCATCTCCACATCCCCGTTTCAGCGCATGGCCTAGCAAAGCAGATACTCAATACCTGTTTACTTAATGACTAAAACAAAACGTCCAGGGACTTTAAATTAATGACATCCTGCACACACAAAGTTTTAAATCTCCAATGAAGAAAACATTATAAAAGGGAAAGCAAGAGACCATGTTAACAGTAAGGATAAGGGCATGTAAGCACAGAGATTATTTACACTTCCAGAAGGAGAGATTTAGAAAACCTTACAGGCGTGGGTGTGTTCCTTTTCTGTTCTTTTTTGTCAGAGGAAGGAGTTGATTTGTGGGAGATACGACAGGAAGGGAAGAAAAGCATATAAAGATATTGACAGATACGTGGGCGTAAGTAGCTATAGACCTCTTGACACTTGCCCACTTCAAGGACACTAGTGACAACTCTAATTGAATGTCTTCATTATACAACAGTTTCCTAAAACAATGAACTTCATAATTTATTGTGTTAGGTCCCCATTACCATGTTTTGTTTTGTTTTTTAAATTTAGGTGTAGTTTAATCACGTAATAGTTTTACATTTTGAATGTTTAAGTTATATTTAATTTCCACCCACATAGCCCCAAAGAAAGAAAGTAATCATTCACTGTTAGTTGTGTTTCACTAAAACAAACCATTACCATG
The DNA here is from genome assembly GCF_009873245.2 of Balaenoptera musculus. Classification (NCBI taxonomy): domain Eukaryota; kingdom Metazoa; phylum Chordata; class Mammalia; order Artiodactyla; family Balaenopteridae; genus Balaenoptera; species Balaenoptera musculus. The sequence goes on along the minus strand of NC_045804.1, from coordinate 57,804,865 downwards.
TTTAACCTTTGTTTCTATTTAAGAAAAAGAAAAATACTACAAAATGCTCTTTAAACCCCAGTCTTAAACTGCTGGCGCTCCTTTGAAGGTCACGGAGCAATGAAATCAGTCTCAAATCTCCTGATCACTTCTTTGTGTGTATGTGTGTGTTTGACATACACATGATATAAATTCTCCTTATCACTTTTTGAAGAGCACTTATGCTTCAAGGTTATAAGAGAGAGGAAGATGGAGGGACTAACATTACAGAGCACCTACCACGGGCTGGGCACTGCTAAGAGCTTTCTGTGTATGATCTAACTTCGGCCCTGTTCTGAAATCCATTTCATATATAAATAAACAAAACTCAGAAGATGAGGAAATCTGCCAACTGAAGAGCAGCTGAGCTGGGCTGGATCCCAAGTATCTAACTCCATGATTTCTTTCCAGTGCCATTTCTTTCCAGGCAGGAACTCTCAGTTTCTTCCTTTGCTATTTATAAAATCACCTTCATCCACAACCACTTGGGTGGAAGAGATGCTTCTTGCGTTCAAAGCTAATCTCTCCACTAATTCTCCCCACCTCCTCAAGGACCCAGATCACTCCCCTCTGCTCCTGACACTTTCACCCTCTCCCTTTATTCTGGCTTTTTTCCCCTCTGCACACAAACATGTTTAATTTTTCCACATCTCAAATCAATGCAACCCTCTCAATTACCATCTTCTCTCCCTTCTTCACTTAACAACGTTTCTTGAAACTTCAGTCTTCACTGACCCCAATTCCTCACCCCCTGTGTGTCGCCTAACCCACCATAACCCACCTCCTGCTTTCAACCCTCCACCAAAGCCGCCTTTATGAAGCCCGCCGGGGACCCCTGTGGCCGCGTTCTCCGGAGGCTCCTCTATGCCTTCAGTTACCTGCCTCTGCGACTCCGACACTGTGGGCCACTCTCCTCCTGACCCACCCCCTCCATTCAGTGACGCTACTCTCTTGCTTTCCCCGCGACTTCTTAGTCTCCTTTGCCCCTTGACGGAGAGGAGGGGCTTGCGGGATTCCCCAGGGCCACCCTGGGCCTCCACTCCGCACACTTCGTAGCCTCACCTGGGGTCACTCTCACCTTCCTGCCTCGGCTACCACTGCCAGAGGGACGACTGCAGCCCTGCCTCTCCCAGGCTGCCCCGCGCCTGCCCCCGCGCCTGCACACCACCAGCGCATTGCCTCTGTGCTCCCTCGCTGAGTGGCTCCATCAAAGTCCAACCACTTGGGTCCCGTCAAGATCACCCTCTTCCTTAGGTCCCCAGTTCAAGCAATCCAAGCGCCACGAACGCTTCACCTTGCTCCTCCTGGCCCCTCGTCTTCCCCTTTCCTACTGCTGACTTACTTCAGGCCCTCATTCTCAATAAAAACGAAGCAAAACCAAACCCAAACCGAAAAGTCTGCAATGGTCACAGGCTGTTCTCTCTGATCTGGCGGAGAGGCTTCTCTCCGTGTCCCCGATCCAATCCTCCACCCGCGTACAGAGGGATTTATTCGCTAAAACACAGCGGACCAGATGACGCCCCCACTTAGACTCCCTCAAATGGCTCACCACAGAAAGTCCGGCAGCCTCTGCTCGGTGCCCAAAGTCTGCCAAGACACAGCCTCTCCCTACCCTTCTGGCTCTGCTTTCCCCTCAGCACATCACCAATGCTCTCTGCACCCTACAGACTGAATCGTCAGAGAAGCCTGTCCAACAGAGCTTCCTGCAACGATGGGAGAGTTCTGTTCTATCCAGCGTGGCGGCCACCAGCTACATGTGGCTATGAGCACTTGAAATGTGGCCAGGGAGACTACGGAGCTGAACTTAATTCTAATAAACGTTGTGGCCAAGGACGGCTACAGATTCCTTCAGCGGGTCACCATTCCACAGGGATTCCTCTGCTTACAACACCACTCTTCTACAAATTCACCGTGCTTACTCTTCCTTCAAAACTCAGCTCAAGGGCTTCCCTGGTGGCGCAGTGGTTGAGAATCCGCCTGCCAGTGCAAGGGACACGGGTTCAAGCCCTGGTCCAGGAAGATCCCACATGCCGCGGAGCAACTAAGCCCGTGCGCCACAACTACTGAGCCCACGCTCTAGAGCCCGCGAGCCACAACTACTGAGCCCATGTGCTACAACTACTGAAGCCCGCCCGCCTAGAGCCCATGCGCCACAACAAGAGAAGCCACCGCAATGAGAAGCCTGCGCAACACGATGAAGAGTAGCCCCCGCTCGCCGCAACTAGAGAAAACCCGCGCGCAGCAACGAAGACCCAACGCAGCCAAAAATAAATAAATAAAAAAACAAAAACAAAAGCAAAAAACTCAGCTCAGTGCCTCTCCTGAGCATCTTTGCTGGCTTCTTAGTCTGATTTCATGCCCCTCATCCACACTCCCACAGGCAGTAAAGGCGTGTATACATATGCTTCTATAGTGATGCTTCACCTGACTCTTCTCCACACAATTAAACTAAAAGCTCCTCAATGAAGGGACCTGGTCATATCTTCCACTGGTATCAACCAAAACTTCACATAAAGTAGGCATTTAATAAATGTCATTAAAGCAACAGATATTCAAGAGATATTATCTAAATAGCATTTAGCCTATAGCCAGTATCATAACTAAAAGAGTGATTTGAGTTTTTTGTTACAGAGTTTTTCTTTTTCACCTTTCAAAGATTTCTCTGGAAGGAAGTAGCAGCTGGATATTTGTGTGAGAATGTAAAAAAGAGAATGTTACGTGGGCATGCCTGCATGCGTCCACCCTCAGTACAAGAGTCTGCTGCAGCCCTAGGAAGGAAGGCAGTGCCTATAGGAAGTCCTCTCACTTTTGCAGACTATGTTGAAAGCAAGGCCTATCAAACCATCCCATTTTCTAATCTCATTAACTGGAAATTACATTACATTACATTACATTATATTATATTATTCCTGCTCTCCTCTTATTTCCAGATTTCCTTCTTTTCACTTCAAGCATTAGCTTCTCAAAAAGGCCTTCTAAAAAAGGCTTTTCCACCGAAGTTCTGCGCATCTAAGTATGTCTCCCCTCCCCCGCCCCTCGCCCCTCCCCCTGTGAGCACGTGTTCCGCTCTTCCCAGCGGCCCAAGACGCGCTGCTGTCTTGCACTCCCTTTCAAAGCATCCCCATCCAACAAAAGCCCAGCACACTCTGTCCAGTCAAAGCACTTCCCAGCTGCATCCCTCCTGGCGGCCCCTCTCTTTCTCCTCCCTTGGGGTCCTACCATCCCCCAGGCTTCCCCACACTCAGGTTCTCCCCTGCTGTCCTTCTCCAGCACCATCTCTGCTTTTCACACCACGTGTCACCTTGTATCACATACGTGCTCCATCATGGTAGCTACAGTTATCAAGTACTCACTACATACTACCACCCACTCCCCTTCAACCAGAGGTTAACCAGGCCTCTGTAACCTACGTTACAGACAAGGAAGCTCAGCTCAGCCTGGGAACTGACCCGCCCCGTAGGATACAGTGAGCAAGCAGCAGGGCCAGCGCTGAGGCTGGTCCTGCCCGGCTCCAAACAGACCCTTCGGTCTTTCCTTGCAGTTCCTCTGCATTTCTCCCCAGTCGCTCCAAATCCAGTGTTTTCCTATATTCCAGACTGAAACTGGAAATAGACAACACTTTTTTCCCCTCTTAGTTTTTTTAAATTCATGGGACTGTAATGTAAGTCTTATTAGTCCATCTGCTTTTTCTGTTTGGTTTGAGTCTGCAGGGCTGTGCAGAGAGGTTTTTTGCCAGCTCTAGGACTCATCCGTTTGCAACAGGCTGCTGCAGCATCTGCTTTCTCTGTGGGGTACTGGGTTTCCCTGGAAAATAAGACTAACAGCACTTGCCACTTCCTGAGTATTACTGTGTGCCAGGCACTGGAGTAGGTGCTTTTGCTCATTTATCCATGAAGTGGGTAAATTATACTCACTTTACTTACGAGAAACGGGCTCAGAGAGATTGAGTCACCTGTCATAGGCAATGTGGCAAGTCAGGGATGTGGAAGCTCCCAAGCCCCAGACTCTTAAGCCTCAAGCTGCTCATCACCCAACCAGCTCCCTCTGCGATTCCCCGACCCTTCTGCCAGCAGAATTCAAGAAATGCACGTCTGCCAGGCCAGTCTGGAAAATACCTGCAGTGGCTGACACAACGGCCCCCGGGCCTTGGCTTGTGAAAAGTCTCAAGGTCACAGCCCTCTCAGGCAGCAAGAGAGACGTGGGGGAAAGTCTAGAAAAGCACAGAAGTCGGAAGGGCAAGACCTGGGAGAGCAGAGCAGAAGGAAGGAATGACCAGAAGTGGCCGTAAGTTCTCAGGATCAGGAAGAAGCACTGAGACTGCAGGGAAGATGGCCGCGGGGTGCACGGCTCGGGCAGCCCTGGGGAGGGAAGAGGCTGCAGTGGAGCCGGCTCACGGGGCCCGTCACCATGACTACGGGGTCTAAGGCAGTGAAGTCCGCTCAGAGGGCGCTCGTCCACCACTGGAAGTTCTATGTACGATAACTGTCCAGACCGATGTTTATGACATTCATGAAACAAATGCGAATTACCTATCTACGTGTCACAGTGACATCCTTCCCCACCTCGCTGGTCACGAAAGGCTGAGAGTACTGTGCCCACCAGTCAGAGGGGACACGTCTTGCTGAAGTGTGCACAGCCAGATAAGGCAGAGTCCAGACCGAGGGCCTCAACAACAGCACTCTTTGCCCAGGCCTCAGCTGCGCTAGGAAACTCCACACATAAAGAGAATACCCACACGTATCTGCAGGCTCTGTGAGCAGATGCAATAACACAGGCTCTAACGTTACCTTTAATACAACCAGGACTTACAGGTGGAGAGGCGAAGCGACAGGATGGAGAGCTGCTACAGGGACCTTCAGAGGCGGAGCCGGCGTACACGGGCACCGGGACCGGGCAGGCTGGGGGAGAAACACCGACAAAGGGAGTGCGATTACACGAGCTGTCCACTAGCAAACCTGTCACAACTACTACAGCTTTGTGTTGGCCAAAAATTTACATTCACCTACTTATTACAGCTCCCATGGGTGAAACCAAAAATGCAGTAATTACTAAACTCTTTCAATTTGGACTTGGAAGGAAAAACAGAATTGTAATTAAATAAACACAACTACAAATATTTAAGAAAAGCTCAATGAAATCTTGAGAAGCACATAAAAAATTAATTTTGTAATACCAAATACTAATTTTTCCTTAAGCTTGCATTCACTCTTTAAGTAGAAATGTAAAAAGTGGGTACTCACATTTTTTTACTGGAACTTGCTCAAGAAAAGGATGGCTAAAAAATGCTTCTATAATGAAAATGAGAATGCAACCATTAAACTGATGTTGATTTTTGCAGATAGGTTAACCTCATCAATGTAGTCAACATAATATCCTTGAGATCATACATAATTATTATTAACTTCTTTACATAGACTCCATTTCTTTTAAATGTAAAAGCACATTATTTTATAAACCATCCATAAAACCCATCAAATTATAAGTAATTCTTAATGAATGAAAATTTTAAAATAATGGTGTGAATTCTCAGAGTGGCCATTAGCAGCACAGCACCCCTGAGGCGACTAAAGTAGACGCGTCCTCTAGTGTGTGCCGTCTTCAAACAGACAAGGGCACGGAGAACTGTGACCAGGCCCTCGCGAATCACTCTGTGAACTATGGCTCTTAACTGTCCTAGCGGGAAATCTTAGACAGCTGATTTGTATAATAAACTCTACTCTTCTATCCCAGAAGAAATATTCCTACAGCTGGTTTCACATTTTTAAAAAAGCTATTAATTTGATTTTTAGTTTCTTCAGCTATTCACCAAGGATAAAACCTACACAGTAAGCCTGCTAATTAGATAAAGATAAATAGGTAGGTAAGTACATGGCAGTTCATTAATTTACTCTTTTCCTGTTTGTATAATTTATTTCGTTATTTCTTTAAAACCTCACAAAGACCATCTCATTTATCATTAAGTCTCCAAATTGTATGTTACTAAATAGCACAGAGCAGACAAGGAGAATGGCACAGCCCAGCACAGAGGTTCACCAGGTAATACAAAATCAGGAATGAGCTTAAGTCAGGTGTAGTCTAAACTACCTCACACTCAGAAGCACTCAGTTCACTGTCCCAGTAAATGTTCTCAGTAGACAGTAGCTCTAACAGTTTCTGTACGGGGGAAAGATGAAATAGTCTAACTATATCTTTTCTTAAAGTTTGGTAAAAATTGGAATTAAACTTTAGTCATGTAGTTTGGTAAATATTTTTATCTTTCAGACGGAGAAATTAAACTGAGATTGCTCTGTAACCATGAGAAATGTCGGCCAATAGTGGAACGACAAATAGGATAATAGTTTCTAAATTATCGATTATCTTAACTATTTACATACCTTCCATACATTTACAAAATATGTGAAAGAAAAAAGACAAAGAGATAGAAAGAAAAGTAAAACTGATTATCATTTTCTTCTGAAACATCTATAGTATCTTTAAAAAAAATCTTTACATGTGGTTGCCAAGGAGGGTAGGGGCATAGGGATGGAGTGGGAGTTTTGGATTAGCAGATGCAAGCTAGTATATAGAGGATGGATGAACAACAAGGTCCTACTGTATAGCACATATTCAACTGGGAGCTATATTCAACATCCTGTGATAAACCATAATGGAAAAGAATATGAAAAGAATGTATACATACGTGTAACTGAATCACTTTGCTGTACACCAGAAACTAACACAACATTGTAAATCAACCATACTTCAATAAAAAATAAATTAAAAAAAAACATTTTGGAATACACAAAAATAAAATTAGAAACTAGCATACATACAAAATTTGAAAATATTACTTACCAAAGTCCATTCTATCTTTTTGGTTTCTCTGAAGCAAACCCAAAAGGAGATTAGCCAAATAAGGTGATGTTTCTCTGGGAATGCTGGGGAGAAAGGAAAAAAAAAACCACCTAAGTGGTGAGTTTATATATTAACTACACGACTTTCGCCTTCATTACAGTAAATGAAAACGTATATGCAGTTTCACAAATACTACATTTTATACCAAGAGGACCATGGTAGACCCTCACTCCTTAAAGGAAAAAACAAACAAACAAACACTAAGCAACTGCCTTTGAAAAGCAGCATCAATTTGGGAAGATTCTTGCATTGTGCTTCTTATTGCTGTTGTTGGAATATCTGCGAGAACAAAGCACTTCACAAGCACAGACCATCCTGAGTTTTAACACAGTGTCGACCTAGCACTAACAGTTGCTACAGAGTTCTCTGTTAGACAAACAGCCACCTCCAATTCTGTCTGCAAAAGGGCAGAGCTTAGATAAATACAAGTGAGAAATAACACAGCTTCCTGAAATCCAATAAAAAAGGACAAGGCAATAAAAAAAAAGTGAGTACTAGGAAGAGGTAATTCACAGAATAAAAACTACAAAAGGATGTTAAACAAATAGCGAGCCAACCTCACTAGTAAAGAGAATATGGCAAGTTAAATGAAGAGCTAATTGGCCCTGCTTGGGAGGCATGGAGACTGGTAACAACCCCTGCTGGTAGAACGCAGGAAAGGAGCGCACTGCTTGTTCAGCAGTGCAAACAGGGCCAGTCGAGCTGGACAGAGTGTCTCTAAGCCCAACAATTCCATTTCTAGGAGTCCATCCTAAAGAAATGCACAAATGTGTGTACACATGCACGCACGCACACACACGCACAATCTCTCGTCACTAAAGCCTGTTTGTAGTATCCAAAAAAATGAAAACAGGGATCTGATTAAACAAAATACGTTACATCTAACTAGGGGACTCTCTAGCTATTTCAGAGCTAGCTGTTTTCTAGGGGAAAGCCTAGCTATTTTCTACTTTATGCCCATCTATTCTGTTTGCATCTCCCTCCCCTCAAAGAACACATATAACTTCTGTAGCTTTTTCTTTTAAATAAACTTAACATTTTTAAAAAGAAAGAAAATGGTACAGCATACAGGCACCTATGATACACTAGTAATTTTCTAATTTCCTGTTAAAATGAAAGCTCTCCTTACTGTTAATTGAAAAAAGATTCAATAACGGAAAAACATAAAACACACAGAATTCAAATAGATAACACTGTACTGACAAATGGTAAAACCCAGTGTAATCAAAACACATACCTAGGCATTAAGTTTCTGTTTTTCTCATAAAGCATCCTTAGGTCTTGAGGACTATTAGCCTGTTTAAAAAAGAAAAAAAAAAAAAAAAGGGAAGAAAACCGTTTAATTTCCTAAACAACTAAGGGCAAAAATTCCAAATCATGGGCTTCCCTGGTGGTGCAGTGGTTGAGAATCTGCCTGCTAATGCAGGGGACACGGGTTCGAGCCCTGGTCTGGGAAGATCCCACATGCCGCGGAGCAACTAGGCCCGTGAGCCACAATTACTGAGCCTGCGCGTCTGGAGCCTGTGCTCCGCAACAAGAGAGGCCGCGATAGTGAGAGGCCTGCGCACCGCGATGAAGAGTGGTCCTCGCTTGCCACAACTAGAGAAAGCCCTCGCACAGAAACGAAGACCCAACACAACCAAAAAAAAAAAAAAAATTTATTAAAAAAAAAAAAAATTCCAAATCATATGATCGAAGCTCACATTCTGCTATAGAACAGAGACTCTGAACTTGAAAGCCATGGAATGCTGAAGGAGCCACAGACGGGCACTAGGAACTTAAAACACTTCTGAAGTTGTACGTGAATTCTGCACATCTGGGCATAATAATGTACCTTTTCTGAGGTCAGATTCTCAGAGAGGCCTGAAACTTAGAAAAGAATTACTACTCTGGAGGTTACATGGCCTACCCAACAGGTGTGTTTTTACTGTGTAAGACCAGGGTGTAGTTTACCCTCGAGGGATTCAAGGCAGAGAGCTCCGATGACTGCTGCTCCTCTGCCGCAGTAACGAGCAGCACCCTCGTGGTAAGTGCTGCTGAATCAGTGACGCCGTCTCTACGGCCAAGCTAGGCTGGGGAATGCAGTGTTCAAGCTGGCTGTGTCACCGACTTTTAAAAACCATGTTGGGCAAAGAATTTCACTCTGTTCCAGTTTTCAGATTCAAAACTCCTCTTTGTAACTGGGCAGCATGAACTCAAGAGGAATCATTGTGATTATATCCTAGGAGGCCTCTTTTTGACAGGATGTTAAGGGAGAGGAAGACCTACTCAAAGTAACTTCCATAAAGCCTAAATAACTACCTCTCACCCAGCAGTGACAGGAATAGAGAGCTGGGGACAGTCTCCAGTGATCTTCCCAGACCTGCCCTAGCCCTCACGTGGATTCCAGGACCCCAAAGCCAGGCTAAGCAGGAAGCGCTGACCTCACTGTTCACACCTATTTCCCACCAGGTCGTTACGCTAAGCCGCACCAGCTTTCATGAGCCTGGAGAACCTAACCGGCCCCAGGCCCAGTCCAACTACAAGGGAAGGCAGATAAAAACGGAAAAAGCAAAAGATGTTCTGGCTCACTACAGCAGTTTCGCCTGTTAACAAAATCAAAACAAGTCACAGAGGAACCAGAAATACTACTTTCAAAGTACAGGTGACCCTTGAACACCATGGGTTTGAACTGTGCCGGGACTTTTTTTCGATACATACTACAGTACTACACGATCTGCAGTTGGTTGAACCCACGGATGCAGAACAGCAAGTACAAGGGGCCGACTGTAAAGTTACAGCACATTTTCCACTGCGAGGGGTCAGCACCCCTAACCCCTACATCATTCAAGGGTCAACTGTATTCCCCATTTTATAAGTCAAAGGCAACTGCAAAATGAGAGGATCCTCAAACTGAGCACATCCAAAAAAAGTCAAGGTACCTGGAAAGGTGGTTTTCCAACAAGGCACTGATATATCACTGTCCCTATGCTCCACAGGTCGGCCTTGGCATCATAATGTTGAGACATAATAACCTCAGGAGCCTGGGGATAAAACAATTCAAGAGACATGCATTAGGTCATTTACATAATTAATATGTATGGATTAATTAGCTGGAAAAGGTCACACTCCTAACAAAACTACAAAAATAAAAACAACACATTATGATATTGCCCTAATCAAATGATACTGCAACGAATATAGAACCACATTCTTACATTGAGGCTTACTGGTAAATCTCAGAAACAACCGTGCATTAAAAGAAGCAAGTTGCAGAAACAAACATTTCTATACAATATTATGGACACATAAAATACAGAAAGAGTATTAAAATAATAATAAAGAAAAATATACCCCAATTACAGGATAGAGGTTACTTCTGGGGTAGGAGAGTAGGAGAGTGGGAAATGGGAAAAGGAGGGCTACAGAGGGCACATGAACTGTTTCTGAAATACTTTATTTCTTTCTAAAAAAAGATCAAGGCAAACATGACAAAATGTTAATTTTGTTAAATACGGATGGTAGGTACACAAGTGTTTGCTATATTATTCCTGTCATTTGAAAACTTTTAAAATAATGTAAAATCTGTTATGCAAAATACAATAATGAAAACTATCTTGGGACTTCCCTGGCAGTCCAGTGGTTAACACTCCGCACTTCCAATGCAGGGGGTGTGAGTTCGATCCCTGGTCGGGGAACTAAGATCTCACATGCCGCTCAGAGCAGCCAAAAAAATAAAAATTTTTTTTCTCTGCTGCTTTGTCACAGCTATTTTCCCATCCTCTCATTAGATGTTGCTTTTTAAAAATACCATCAATCAAGGCAAGCATAGCATTACATAGGAATGTCAAATACACTTAAAAGGTAGTGAAATTTTATTTTCCAGGCATAACATTTTTATTTATTGTCCCTAGTAAATTTCTTCTTGAGCCACCTCCCTCTAATAATCAGCCCAAGCACTCTGTCTATCCTCAAGGTTATTAGTTCAAGGCTGAACTAGTTTCACACTCAAGAAGTGCAAAATAGTATTTAATTATATTAAATTATAACATTTACTATATAAGCAGTAAGATTATGATCAAGAAAAAGTAAGTCTAATACAAAAAAATTTTTTTGAACTTTGATTACTAGTTCCTTTAGCTCAAAGTGATTTTACGTTAGAAGAAACCCTAATTGAACATAAACCCATTTTAAATTAAAACTGAAATAGGTACATTTATTTACTTCACAGGATTCTGAAGTTCCAGAATTAAGGTATTTCCAGGCTTAACACCTCACATTAGTTCAGAAGTTTCACAGCTTCACCCTATTAGACCTGACAGTAACCACAGGAGAGGATAAAGCGGAAAACTAAGATTTTTTTTCAGCTGTTAAGTGTGACACTGATGGAAAACACTTCTACAATATAGGGATCCTGTCTAAAGAGACAACATGCAAAAGATGACTACATCCTAGAGCTGAAGAGGTACCCCAAAAGGTTTTTTTTTTTAAGTATTCCTAAAATTATACATTATGTATATAGCATGACCATATTTCATCAACTTTTGTTTTCAATTTAATCTAACAGGAGATTTCTACCATAATAACTAACTAATCATGTTAAAAAATAAATGCCAATGGGCAAAGATGACAGACTTTCATAGTCTGCTATACTAGAGCAAAAGACGTCTGCATTATATCATTATCAGTAATAGAATTAACATTTGTAATATGATAAAAACTCAGACTATATATAAAATCACATCTTACATGGAAACAAGCATTATACTCAAATTCCAATGCTTATGCTGCTGTGCTGTAAACACACAAGGGTGCAAACACTCACCATGTACATTGGAGACCCACACAGCGTTGCAGCCATCATGTTACTATGTAGGTAACGAGCAAAACCAAAATCCGCTATTTCACAAAATAAAAAGGAGAAAATCAAATGATACCTTTGCTCAGTTAACACAGATCATATGATTCTTTAAAGATACAAGAGGGTACAAAAGAACTGTGAGAAATTAAAGCCTATTGAATAAGACTGTCCACCAAAGAAAAAAGAGCTACCTCACTTTCAACAAGTTAAGAAACAGTAGTCATCACCAACTGCACAAGTCACTGCTCTGCCAGTTTTGTAACCAATAAGGGAGTGCCACACTTTGCAAGAGAAAATGCTAATTATAATACATGATTCATTAATACAGCTCTCATCCAATATCAATACCAGGTATAGAATTGGAGCTGTTTTTGTCCTCCTCCAGATACCAGATGTAACCCATAAAATATCAGAGATTTCTTAAATACTGCTAAATAATTATTTTTCCACCAATGAAGAGAAAAGCTTTAAAAAAAATCTAGCATTATAAACTGCTTCAAATAATCTTGAGAGTGCTAAAAAACCTTCCAAGTAAGAAGCCTGAACTAAATGATCTCTCAGATCCCTTACGTTAAAATCCAACAAGCTGTAAAGAATCCGGGCTATTAATTTGCTGCCAGCAACCATGATACATTAGCTCCCCTGTGATAAGGAGAAGCAGGACTTCCCGCTGGGAGCCACACTCAGAGTTCCTAGCATGGGGTCTTTGGCCCCGTCTAGCACCTGCTGCCAATAACGTAAAGGGTTCCCATATCCAAATGTACCTCACTGAACTCAATAAAAATTTTTAAAGTGTCTCAACAAAATCCATCATTCTAACAAAGCTGAACTAAAATTATCTAAAAACACCAAGTCCCAAAAATGTTCTTTGCATGAGACAATACATAGCCAGGTACCTATTTTGATGCGAATACCACTGACAGTGGACTTCCTACGATTGGCATAGGACAGCAGGATGTTCTGGGGCTTGAGATCCCTGTGGATGATCCCCTTGCTGTGCAGGACCCGCATTGCGGCTGCAATCTGATGCAGAAAGACTCTGATGGTGTCTTCACTGAGAGTGCCTTTAGCTGGGAGAAAAGGCGCTCCATCAACATTCAAGTATCATCTGCGTATTCTGAGGAGAACACTGAGGGAGTATGGAACTGGGATTCACATTTTCTCATTGTTTCTACTTTAACAATTTAAGTCTGTGAAGAGAGAGCGGATATCTCAAAATTTTTAATCAATCTGTTGTAAAGAGAGCTGATTTACACTTGCATCCTCCATTTTCATTGGTGTCCCTTTTTGGCTTTCCTTTCCCATTTTTACTGGGAAGAACGAGCACACCAAGAGGTGCTCAACAAACGTGAGTCTCCTCCACAAGCCAAAAATAAGTCCCCTTCATATCAAATACCTGGGATAAACGTCCATATTTAATTCCAACCATTACCTGAGCACGAACTAAAAACAGGTGAACTGCTTGGCTGGCGAGACTTGGGCATCACCTCCCCGTGGGCCTGCCGGGGTCTGCGACCCTACACCTGCCTCCTCTCGTCTCCCTGCTGCCAACACACCGCCTCACCGCAGCATCTCTCCTAACTAAAGACGCCCGTGAGGAGCCACGTCTTCAGTGCTGTGAAGAGGGGGTGGGAATGATCTGAGGGCAGTCGTTGTTCAGCAAACGGCAGTGTTTCTACGCGCCCACTGGAGCGTGTGACGGAACAGAGCTTGGTTTGGAGTCAGGCTGCCTTTGCTCAAATCCCAGCTCCTCCACTTACTGCGTGACCCTGGAAGACGACCCCTCTGTGTCCATCCTCATCTATAAAAAGCTGAAAATAGACTAACCACACGGGGCTGTTGTAACAATCAAGCAATACAGCATATTTAATAATAGAGACTTTAGAAAAAGGCCTGGCACATAAGTACTCAAATGTGGGCAGTACACAAATATATACTTCATGACAATGGGTCTGAAAGTCATTCCTTGAATCTACATTAGGGATTTAATATCCATGGCCCCATTTTAAAGCCTTGGTGAACATACTTCTGCCCATACAACTCTAGAATATGTTCTTTATAACCTTTCCATATGCACTTAAGATCAAGAAAGAAATAACATTAACACTCAGAACAAGTGAAATGTTACTTTAAAAATCATTTTAATGACACATTACGTGACAGTTTATGTCCTTAACATCTTCAAATAAACTAAATCCCCACGGTTTAAAAATTATCAAATTGGGCTTCCCTGGTGGCGCAGTGGTTAAGAATCCGCCTGCCAATGCAGGGGACACGGGTTCGAGCCCTGGTCCGGAAAGATCCCACATGCCATGGAGCAACTAAGCCCGTGCGCCACAACTACTGAGCCTGTGCTCTAGAGCCCGTGAGCCACAACTACTGAGCCAGCACACCTAGAGCCCGTGCTCCCAACAAGAGAAGCCACAGCAATGAGAAGCCCGTGCACCGCAACGAAGAGTAGCCCCTGCTCGCTGCAACTAGAGAAAGCCTGCGTGCAGCAACAAAGACTCAACACAGCCAAAAATAAATAAATAAATTTATTTTTTAAAAAAATTATCAAATACTTTTTTTCTGTGAGGGCAGTTCTTAACCTATCCCTTTTTTAAAATTCTTTGGAGTTCTTTTCCTGATGCTATTAAAAAATAAAAATCCAAATACACTAAAACATATAAAAAGTGAAATCTTCCCTAGTCCCATCCTGGAGATGAATGAACACTGTTTACCTCTGGAGTATATTCTTCCAGATCTACTTTCTTGCAGGTGGCAACACATAAATGACTGTACGTTAGTGGGAGTATCAAATCAACTAGAGCTTTATTTTTGTAATGTCTTACTTAAATTACACTGAAACAATTAAAATGGAGGGTAGGGCTTCCCTGGTGGCGCAGTGGTTAAGAATCCGCCTGCCAATGCAGGGGACACAGGTTCAAGCCCTGATCTGGGAAGATCTCACATGCCGCGGAGCAACTAAGCCTGTGTGCCGCAACTACTGAGCCTGCCCGATAGAGCCCGTGAGCCATAACTACCAAAGCCCACGCGCCTAGAGCCCGTGCTCCCAAAAAGAGAAGCCACCGCAATGAGAAGCCCGCGCACCACAACAAAGAGTAGCCCCCGCTCGCCGCAACTAGAGAAAGCCCACGCACAGCAACGAAGAGCCAACGCAGCCAAAAATAAATAAATAAATAAATAAATAAAATGTATTATAAGTAAATAAATAAATAAAATAAGAAATAAAATGGATGGTACAGTTTCTTCCATTTCATTCATTTACATTTTCATTCTAGGGCTTAGAAAAATTTTGCTACTTTAAATGACTACGACTGCTTAGAACTTGTATCATTGCCCCATGACATACTACTGAATAGACTTAGGGTTTATTTGATTCAGAGTCCAAATTCTAACACTGTTCCTGTGGGGAAAAATTAATGATCTAGTTTAGGCTGCTTCTGGGCACAAACTACAGTAAAAATTCACATATTTCTATGAACACAGGATGCCTACTCTCAACACAATCCCATAAATTGAAATTCTCACGTTAAAAGCTTAACATTTTAGAGGCACAGCTAACATGAAAGCTCTCAGATGAATGAGCTCTTGAGCAGTTCGCCCTAGCAGGGCGGGCTCAGCTGTGGCCGCCACACTGAAGATACCTGCTAGAATTAAAGCACAACTTACCAACTACGCTACAATTTGTCTTATTTAAAACTTGCAATTGATAGAATTTGTTTTCTATCTTTTGATAGAAAAAGGACTTTATTTATCAAAGCAAATAAAAGGACTAAATAGCTGTCTTGTGATTTGGTGGCATTAGACCAGCCCGACCTTTGACCGCCAGATCTTCCAGACCAGTGCTCTCCAACAGAAATATAATGTGAGTCACATACGTACCTTCAAATTTTCTAGTAGCCACATTTTCAAACATGGAAAGAAACTGGTGGAATAACATATATTTAACCTAATACTTCCAAAATATTATCATTTCAACCTATAATCAATATAAAAAACTGAAGATATAATCATTCTTTTTTCCTATGAAGTGTTCAAAATCCAACGTGTGTTTTACATCACAGCACATCTCTCAATTCAGACTAGCCACATTTCAAGAGCTCAACAGTCCCATGTGGTCCATGGTACCATATTGAAGAGTACAGCTCTAGACAATTCCTTAAGGACTAAATTTAGTTTACATGTCTCTTCAACTGGCAGCTGGAGACCAGGGAGAGGTTAAATAATGACCAAAATCGCATAGTGATTAAGTTATATGAACAACAGAACTACTGCAAACCAGCCTGCCTGCCTGACGGCAGCAGTCAGGTAAGCTCTTTACTCCTGGGTCTCCTGTTCTCACACTATTGCTCTGGAATATCCAATGCAGAGTTCAACATCACAGACAAAAGTGCTGTGGAAGCTAACAAATCCGCTACAGCAGCATGAGCGCCTGTGTCAGCCAACAGGACTGCTGTGAAAGAAGGAAACTGATACTCCAGTGAGGGCTCTAAACGGCTAAGGTGCCCCTCAACCTGACCCCAGGAAAAGGTGCTTTCATCAGGATCACTAAGCAGTCAAGGAGTTCAAGATTCGGAGGCGGACCAGAAGGTAAGGCAAGGTGTCTTCTAGCTCCAACTCCTCTCCCCCCGCAGTGAAGAAAGGGCCTGTCTCTGCACTGTATCCACTAGGAAATGACATTTTGAAAAATCTTTTTATCAAACTGAGAATTTCTTTAAAAAGAACCTCAGGGAAATACAAAAACAAAAACACACATGGACTAAACTCCTGAGTTCAGGATAATGGCTGTCTCTAAGCGGGAGGGACCGGAGTAGGATCACAGAAGGGCCTACAGGAGCTTCAGCTGTATTTAGAAGGAGTAACCCTTGTGTTCCTTACATTATTTCTACATGGCTTTCCAAATCTCAGCAATATTTTATATTTTAAAGATTTTTAAAATCTCATTTTTAATTGCACTCGTCGTTTACTTGAACATTTAAAATATGTTGTTTCTCTTCTGTAAACTGTCCATACCCTTTGTGGGTGTATTTACTGATGTCTTAGTGTTTTTACCATCAACTGCCATGGCCTGTTTCTAGGCTGAGTGACGAACCTCTCCCTGTCTTTTTGCCTACCCCCGTGTATCTTTAAGGGGCAAGCAAGTAGGTGCTGGCCTCATCTAACGTCGTTTTAAAAAGCACTTTTGAGGCACACAATTTGATTTGAGCACTTACTGTCCTACATGAATACACTTTAGATACTAGCAACATCTAGTACTAAAATCTTACCTCTGGGCCACAAACTATCTTACCTCTGGGCCACATAATAATTTCAAGGTTACACTTAATCCCTTATAACATTTTTAAAAATTTACGAGCAACATTCACATTAATAAATACATTCTTGGATACATTCTTCCATTATGGTTTGTTTTGTTTTGTTTCTGTGAAGTAAATGAAATGGACTAAAGGTTCACTGACAGCAGCCCACTAGCGTCTTTTGAAGAGAAATTCTGTTGGTTTTTCTCTCTTGGGGAGACGCCCTACCTCTCAAACTGTCCGAGAGAGGCACACATAAACAAGTACTTATACACAAGCAAAGTTTAGGAGCAAAACCACAACAAACGACAGTCAGTCAGCAAAGTGACCACAATTACACATACACAAATATTTACTGAATGTTTCTATACAAGTACAGAAAACAGGGGTAGCATATTTCAGAAGTAAATGAAGACTAAACAGACTACATTACTACACTGAACACTGACAAAGTAAAAAAGTTACCTTGCAAATAATCTGCCAGGTCTCCACCATTGCAATACTGATATATAAAAGAAAAAGTAATTAAAATAAGACACTGATTCAAGCTTAATTCATTATCAGTTAACTTTAATTAAAAATACATTGGTATATAATATAAATCTAGTCTCACACAAATTATAAGAATTATAGAATCAACATTTTAAAATTTTATATTCCTTATAAAATAGAATCTAAATCACTGAATCTTTATTAATCCAAATTTTCGAATAACCTACCATCAATTTTAAAGTACATATTAATCAAAAGAAATGTGAAATAAATTAAACAGAAACCTGTATACTACCTACCTCCATCACCAGAAAGACAGAGTTGGGTAATTCCTGAAAGAAAACATATTAAATATGGTTTAGATTAGAGAAAAAATTAAGCACAAATTTAAAAAATAATGACAGTTAATAAAAATAGTACATGTGTCCATTTTAAACAAGTAAAATGAAATCACAAAATCCATTCGTAAGTGAAATTTAAAATCCCCAAAACAATGACACAGCACCTCAGCTTCAATGACGCTAATGTAGTCATGAAAAAGTTCAATTCTATTCACGGAAAGAACTAAAGAAACATTCATCTTCTGGAAGAAAGATTCATCTTTTGGTTATGGTTATGGTAAATTTACCGCTTGTGGAAAAAAGGAAGGATTCTCTGGTCCTCAAGGAAGCACTTCCACTTTGAAAAGTTTACGATTTGGAGCAATGACTTGATAAATCCTCCCTAGCAACACTAAATGCACAATCTGAGTTCTGGAATACATGATCCAGGATGCTTAGTTCTTTGTTTTTCTGGTTTTTCTGTATATTTGAAGGCAATCACATTACTTGGGAATTGCTGGCAAAGGGAAGACATTTTATCACATGAGAAATCATTAAACATAACTTTCAACAAAATTTTCTTCTTCTCAAGTATAAAATACAAAAATCTTATCTCAAACCAGTGTTGTTTAATCACGTAAGAGCACCTAGCTACTGCAGAGGAAAGAGAGCGAGGAACTCCTAAGGGGAGGCTAAGGAGACACAAAGAACTTCTGTTCCCTCAATATGACAAAGACACATTCCCGTCTTGGTTTTCACAATTTTGGGGGTACACATAACCACTTAGTTTCCCCAAGCATTCACTCACTCATTCAATAAATAATAAATAAGACAGAAATACTTTAACATCTTTGACTTCTCGGGCAGACCTTCTTTTGCCCCCCTTTGAAGCAATGAAAATCTCCATAGATTCAATCATTCTCTCCCACACACCCCTTGCTAAAGGCCCGTCCTTTACGTGAAGCACCCGAGTAACCTGGAGCAGGAGGAGCTGCAAGCGCCAGGAAGAGTCAGCGACGGAAGCAGAAAAAACGTTCATTTTGTAGCAAAACCAATCAAGCCATCTATAGACAAATCAAAACTGAAACGGTACTGGAGCCCAGGGAAGAACTAAGAAATGCTTGTAGGGTCAGAAGGGCTGAGAAGTGAGGCCAACATACCTGTGAGCCAGACCACACCAAGGGTTTTCCAAAGCTGAATATATATTTATCCTCCCTTCTAATATTAAGACATCCACTTCCTCAACTACTCCCCAGAACTTCCACCAACAAAACTAAACATAATGAATTTCATTGCATCATTTCCCTACTCAAAGTTCTTATTAACTTGATAAAAAAAAAAAAACCTATTCTCTAAAAAGAAGGGGAAAAAAAGGATATCATTATGAACAACTCAATGCCAGTATGCCAAAATTTGCATGAAATGAATACACTGAAAAACAATTTGAGGAAAAACACAACTTACTAAAACTGACAAGAAGTAGAAAATTTGAAAAGGTATATATCTGTTAAAGAAACTGAATTATAATTTAAAACCTTTCCACAAAGAAATTCTCCTTAAGTTTCAGTATGGTCCCAATCAAAATCGAAGGAGATTTTGTGCATGTGTGGAAATTGACAAGTTGATTCCAAAATGTATGTGGAAATGCAAAAGGCCAAGAGTAACTATAAATATCATGTAGAAAAAGAAAAATAAAAGTTGGAGGATTTGTACTACTAGATATCAAGTATGATACTAGATATCATAAAACTATACTGAAAAAGACAGTGAGGTAAAGGCTAAGGGGACAGAAAAGAGTCTAGAAACAGGCCCCCACATGTGAGCTCGCAATGCAGAGATGACAGTACAGAAGGGAAGGATGTCGGTTCAGCAACAGATCAACTGGCTCCCCTTTGTAAAAGTAAATTAATTGTGACCCCTACCTCACGCCACATACAAAATCATTTCCAGGTAGATTATAGAGCTAAATGTGCCAGATAAAACAATGAAGACTCTGGGGAAAAACAAAGAACATCCTCATGACCCTAGGGTAGGCAAAGTTTTCTTAAATATGACACAAAAGCACTAAATACAAAAGGAAGAAACAATACACTGGACTACATTAAAATTAAGAACTTCTACTCACCAAAACAAATGCTTAGGATAGCAAAAAGGCAAGTCAGAGTGGGTAAGTCATTCACAACACCCATATCTGTCAAACGACTCATATCCACAATATATAAAGAATTCTAACAAATTAATAACAAAAAGACAACCCAATAGAAAAACAAGCTTCTATAGGAATTTCAAAAAGATATTTAAATGACTAATAGATTTACAAAAGGTACTCAAATCAGGAATCATCAGGAAAACGCTAATCACAATCATAATAAGACATCTCATCACCTGAATGGCTAACACTGCCCAGTGCTGGCAAGGATGTGGCGTGACGAACTGTCAAAATGTGGTGGGGGTGTAAGCCAATACGCTGGCAGTATAAGCTAGGCCTATGCATAGCCTATGATCCAGAAATTCCCCTTCTATAATGAAGCCTCCGTAAAAACCCAAAAGGACAGGCTTCCAAGAGCTTCCAGGATGGTGAACATGATGAAATCTGGTGAGAGTGGCCCACTCAGGGTGGATACCTTGCCCTAAGCATCTCTTCCATCTGGCTGTTCCTGTGTTACATCCTTTTATAATAAACCAGTAATCTGGTAAGTTTTCTCTGAGTTTTGTGAGCCACTCTAGCAAATTAATGGAACCCAAGGAAGGGGCAGGGAGCAGACCAGAGAGCTGGGAAAACCACTTCAACACAAACGACAAAGAGCTGCCAACTCTGATTCCCTCTTCTTCACCTCCTACAGTACCCAAGTCCTATCAACCCGGCCTCCTAGACATTCCATCAATCTGTCCAGGCCTCCCCGTTTCCACAGGTGCCTTCACCCACCCAAACACCTGCAGCATGGTGGCCCCATATCCACCCGTGCCCACTCTCCACAGAGTAGCCAGTGTTTTACATACTTTAAGAAACTCGTATGCGTATTAATTTATAATGGAGAATATATCTTTCTCTAACCATAATGATTAGGTCTGATACTCTCTCTATATATACTCCCTAACTGACATAAGAATACCTGGAATGCTAATTCATAATCAGAAGATTGCCCAAGGATTACAGAAAGAAAGAAAGCAAAAGTAGGTTTTCCCCTTTCCCCAAAAGAAGAAAGTTGCTTTTTTTCTTGATTTTAAAAAAAAGTATGTGCTTATTGCAAAAACTTAAGATACATAAAATCTGAAGGAAGAATGTTAAAAAATCACCTTAATCTCACCATCTGAAAGAAGCGCTATTAATATCTTAGTGGTCTTGTTTTCATGCATCTATAATACTTGTACACATACTCACACCCAAAGGAAGCATGTACATGCTAGGTTTTTAAAATTTTAATATAATTCATTTCCACCTTTTTGTTTAATTATCTTCACCTCTCCAAGTAGCCAATGTTTACATTTGGTATGTATCCTTCCATATCTTTCTCCTACTCATACAATCATAAGTTAAACATACACATACTTTACTTTGAAAAAATAGGATATCACATACAGATGTCTGAACCTTGCTTTCCTCACTCAATAATACACCAAAGAAATCCCTCCAGGTCAACTACATATAGACAACTCTTTTTCGTAAGTGTGTCATATGTCATAGTGTGACTATATCACCATTTATTAAGCTATTCCCTTGCTAAGGAACAGCACTTGTTTCTAGTTTGGGCCATTATAAGCAAAGCTATATTGGTTCTTGGACATATATCCTAATTCTCAAGCTTTTATGGCTCCGGGAGAGATGCCCAGGAATCTGGGTTGCTTAGTAAAAGGGTGTGTATTTCTAACGATGACAGATATTTCTCCTCACTGAAAGATTTTTTAACTACCTATTATATACAAGACACTATTCCAGGTCCTGAGGATACAGCAGAAAGCCCACAGAGTTAAACGCCCTGTTCTCCCCAGTCTTCAATTCTAAGCAGGGAGGGTCAGGAGCAAGACAATGGAAGAAATACGTATGCAGAGCGCGTTAGAGGTGACAGGTGCTTGGGAGGAGGGGAGACCGTGCCGGGGGCAGGGACTGCAGTTTTATTTAGGTGGCTAAAGAAAGCGTCCCTGAAAGCACAGCGCTTGACGCAGGACCTAAAGGAGGCTGGGGCGTGCCTGTGCAGGCTGCAGACACGGAGACCGTCCTGTGCATACAGCCTCCCTGTAGGGGACACGGCGCTCCAGGAACCACGAGGAAGCCCGAGCAGACGGAACACCAGCAGCGAAGCACAGAGCAGGGGAGCCAGAGCCAGGGGCACCGGGGTTGGGCTTTCACTCACAGGAATGGGGTCCGCACAGAGGAGGGACACGCCCTACCTGCACTACGGGGGGGAGGGCTCTGACCGCAGTGTCGGGACTCTTCTTCAGGGCAGGGGGGCAAGGTGTCGCCGGAGAGCATCCCCAAAACATTCTAGTGGTTCACATCTGTGCCAGTGACACAGGAGAATAGCTTACACCTCCCCCCACTCCCACCAGTAAGAATTACTGCACTTTTTAACTTTGCCCACCGGAAGGCTGAGAAGTGACATCTGTTACCTTAATTTACATTTCCCTACTTGTTCATGAATATCATCCATTTCTTAGCCATTTTTATTTCTCTTATGAGAACCAGCAATTTGTATCCTTTGCTCACTTCCTCTTTGGGTTGTCTTTTCCTTAATTTGTGAGAAGCTTTATGCGTCTTAGGTGTCAGCCTGTCACCTTTCGGGTTGTACATATTTTCTCAAACTACCATTCATCAACTGCATGTTTTTGCATTTTATTGTGGTATAGATTTAAGTGTACAGTCAAAGACTTGTGACACATGTATACACCCATGTAACTACCCTTCCAGTCAAAATACAGAACATTTCCATCAGACCAGAAAGTTCCCACATGCCCCTTT
Organism: Balaenoptera musculus; assembly: GCF_009873245.2. Lineage (NCBI taxonomy): Eukaryota > Metazoa > Chordata > Mammalia > Artiodactyla > Balaenopteridae > Balaenoptera > Balaenoptera musculus. The sequence goes on along the minus strand of NC_045804.1, from coordinate 57,782,041 downwards.
TCTGTCCATCCCTGATACCAAGTAGCAACCTCTGATCTGCTCTCCCCGATTTCTATCACCCTAGCTGAGTCCCATCTCCTCTTGAAACTCACAAAAACAGAATCACACAGTAGCTGTATATAGCTGGCTTCTTTTTCTCAACATAATGTTTGAGATTCATATGTTATGGCATGTATCAAGTTTGTTCCTTTTTACGGCTGTCAATTTGTTCACAATATTATTTGCTATGAAATAATTTTTAAAAAATTTTGTATGTCCCTACCACTTTTATGGCTTCTGAGTTTATCCTGATTTAAAATACCTTTCTAGCTCTTACATTACATATTTAAGCCTTTAATTCATCTAAAAGTTATTTTGGAAAATGATGAAAATAGACATCCAACTTTATTTTGTCTCAGATGTCTCAGTTTGCCAGCACCGTCTATGAAATGCATCTTTTCTCACTATACTAAAAATTACCAAGAGGTGGATGTTTATCCAGGTCACTGACATTCATGCAGGGAAGTACTCCCAACTGACAATATTTATCTCATGCCCAGAATGTTCAAAGATACGTATCTTCTGAAAAACAGACATGATAGCACCCTCCAAATGGCTCTGCACTGTCCTCAGACTAGAGATCCACCCCATGTGGCCCCTCCACCCTCTCCTGCATCACTCAGCGCTACTCCTCCCCCCCGCCTGCACTCCCACCACATCCCTTCTTCCAGGTCCTCACACCCGTCCCTCCTGTCAGCTCCTCACAGAGGCCGCATCTGCATGGGAAGCTGACCTGTTCTCCCCGCCCCCACTGGAGCCTGGCCTCCTCCCACTTGATTATAGATTCATATATCTATTTAGAAAACTCTAAAATAAATATAACAAACAGTGGTTATCTCTGGGAAGTGCCATGTCTTTTCCAATTTATTTGTGTTGACAATGTTGGAATATTTTAACTGTGGGCATATATTACTTTTGTAATTAGGGAAAATGTGTTTCTTTTTAAGTGTCATCCAAGCTGAAACCTGATCACTACAAACAATGTCAAAAGTTCTCAATTCATCAAAGTGCACACAAACTTGAGGTGGACCTCCACAAGCGATGGCCAGTGAGAATGGTGCAAACACCCTGTACCCCTTGATGAACAGTCGGAATCCAGGAAGCAAATCCAAACTCTGTTTACTGGACAGCCAAATGCTCAAGACTAGATTCATTTGACTAATAGTTCTTAAGTTTATTTTTACAAATTAGTTCCAGGAGTACACAATGCACAAAACAGTAAACATTTTCATGCAGTCACCTGGACATTCCCAATTGTTCCATAATTCTGGTTTCTGAGTACATGTTCTCCCTAATGCTATCTCATTCTGCAGCCAAAACCAGTACTTTAAATATTCCTCATTCTGATAGAAAAAATCCAACTACACTCTCTACCCTGAAAGCAAGACCTACTCTGAAATTGACAGGGTTTTCTGCACTCCTCAAAAGATGGGAAATTAAGAGTTAATATTATTCAACAATTTTTGTACGAGGCGCTGACTTGCACCACTTGGTGCCCTCTATCTACGGAGACGAAGACAACTACACAAACAGCTCTGAGGAGAACGGGCATTTCAATAGGGATTGTGACATCAGATCACTCTTAAACTTTTTTCCCCTTTCTTTCTAGGCTGCTTTGAAATTTCTCAAATGAAGGAATAAATTACACCCATTTAAATAGGTAATAAAATATACCCACAGCACGCACATATTCTGTGCGTGGAGTTTAAACTGCAATATTTTTGGAGAACAATCACACACTGCCATCAAACACTTTAAAACTGTTCATGCTATTTGTCCTAGTAATTCCAATTCTAGAAATTCAACTTACAAGAAATAACTGGGTATCTTCAGAAGCTATGTGTCCTCCTCGTAGCATTTGTTTTTACAATGGGAAAAACCTTAACATCTTGTAACGTGGGTTTAGTTAAATAAATACTCTGTAGTATGATATGACTACATGAAAAACGACCATATATATTTTTAAAAGGACATAGAGGGAGAGCAGTCCACTAAAACTAAGCACACTAAGAGCAAGGACGTCGTTCTACTCACAGCTTTGCTCCTTTGTTCCCTGCACTTACAAACGCCTGGCCACCGTAGCCCCTCAAACCTCACGCGACGAATGAATTTGAGTAACGCGAGTGTATACTGAATAGGTTTCAGCTAGAAACATACACGGCAGCATCACATAACACGTTCATTTACTTTCTGGAATTCCACTGCCCAGACTAAGCAAAACAAAAGAACAAGATAACACCCATCACGCGTACCCTGGTGTGCTTCCGGAATCACAGGGGAGGGAAAAGCTCAATCTGCTGCTCCTCAGTATCAGACCCCTGGGGCTCCCACCGGGTGAACACCACTGGCCACGTGTGATTCCAGTATGCAGGGATTTATAAAGCACAATATGGCCCCTAAATACAAGCCAACTACTTGCTCTGGTGCTCCACCCAAAAAACAGGAATTTTCTCCAAAGTTGGCCTTTTTACAAGGATTGCCAAGGGTAATTTTGATTTTATAGAAATGTTGCCTTAGAAGGTAACTTCTGAGGACTTCCCTGGTGGCGCAGTGGTTAGGAATCCGCCTGCCAGTGCAGGGGACACGGGTTTGAGCCCTGGTCCGGGAAGATCCCACATGCCGCGGAGCAACTGAGCCCGCGAGCCACAACTACTGAGCCCACATGCCACAACTACTGAAGCCCACACACCTAGAGCCCGTGCTCCACAACAAGAGAAGCCACCGCAATGAGAAGTCAGCGCACCACGATGAAGAGTAGCCCCTGCTCGCCGCAACTAGAGAAAACACGAGCACAGCAACGGAGACACAACACAGCCACAAATAAAAATAAATAAAATAAATACATTTATTAAAAGGAAAAAAAAGAAAGTAACTTCAGAACCCAGCCTTCCCACCTCCACATATAATGCAACTCTACTGTATGCCATGGCGATAATCCCAGACAAACCTAGATGAATATGCAGAGTTTCCTTGTTTTTATTCCACATATTGTCTAATATCTCCACTATTAGCAAATGTTGCTTTTGCAGTAAGAAAAAAGCTCTACCTGATTTTTTCAATAGCTCAATATAGTCCTTTCTACATTTATCACAGAGATGCTAGATCTGGACTTGACCTAAGACAACACGACTCCTATAGTATATTATCATCTGTCAGAAAGTTTACTCATGCAGCCCATTATTTATTTTATCCTTCTGCCCTATGCTACTGTAAACAAATTCTTAATAAACACACAGCTCAAGCTATATATCTTTTCAACAAGAATAAGGCAATTTTCTATTTCTGTTAAGATTCACTTACATTTGTATGAAACAGAAAAAAAATTTAAGTTCTTTATTAACATACAAATATTTCTTTAAAAATCCAAAATAAGGTACCTGAACATCATAGAGCGCTACAATGTTTTCATGCTGAAGTTCCTGTTAAGAAAATCGAGAATTCAAAATATTTGTATTTATTCTAATAATTATAATATTTCAATACACGAATAAAATTAATTTAAGTATACACACACATATACATCCATTTATACTACTTCTAGTATACCATACTTCTGTTACTAGATTAGAACAATTCAGTCTACTGAAGAATAAAAACAAATGTGCCTGATCGAACTTTACTTGGGGCCTAAATATTTTTTTTACTGTCTTAATTTTTTAGACTCTTAACAAGGTGAGTACTCTCATTTACAAAATAAAGGTCAGAGTTAGTATGACCACATACTTTCTGCTAGCCTTTCAGATTTAATATACAATTTCTAACAAGAAAGGCATAAAATTCCAAAGTGCTTTTAAAAAGCACGATTTGCCTAAAAGAAAACGAAGTATAATTCAACAAGCTATAATTCTTACCAAAGAGCTGTCCAGAGAATAGTAGTTCTGATGAATGTTAGATGAAGGTTCCATGTTTATATTACTTTGGGAAACACTGGGTTAAACACACCTAAATTGGTCCCTTCATTGTATCATTTTTTTCGACTTTCTTTAATGAGTCAAGTGCTTTGTCACTCTCCAAGAAGTATTTAGTAAACAGCATTTTCCACACTTATTTGACCACGGACTCTTTTTTTCCCTCAAAGCATCCCACTTGGATAACAGTACTTGTGAGTGATCTAAAAAGACCACTTTAAATAAATAAATAAATAAATAAAAAGACCACTTCCAAGGAAAGTAACTTTGTTCAATTTATAAGGAAGAAAGATTCCAACTGCCCCCATTTCTCAAAAAAAAAAAAAAATTAACTGTAACATGAAAGGAATCGGCAGAAGAGATAAATAATGTGTAAGAGGGACCTGCCTCTTCTCAAACAATAAGGCAGTAACTAAGGGAAAGAAATGATGAGAAGCTAAAAGCAGTTTTCATGTAATCCCTCTAAGCACTGGCCAAGAGCCACAAACATCTATTCTTAAAAATAGCTTCCCAGTACTCAATGCTTCAAAAAACTGAGCGTGCAAAAAACGAGAGCAACGGTGAACATTCTCAAACTTGGGGCCAACTACCAAAATTGCAAAGGATGTCATCGTGTATCCATTTAAGTTTTAATCTAGTATGAAATACCACATAAAGAAACATACCTTTAGGATTTTAATTTCCTTCCCAAGCAGTATTTGTGATTTTGACAAGTTCTTTTTATTAATACTTTTAATAGCTACCTCCCAATCAGTTTTCTGGAAAGGAAAAACACTGTTACTCCTGGAAATTATTCCACAGAAACAATTCAACAGCAAAAAAAAAAAAAAAAAAAAAAAAAAAATCTATAAGCATAAAGATGCTTTTAGCAAATTCATGTAACAGCACTGAGAAGAAAAATGGAAAAGAACCCGAATCTCTAACAGGAAAATGATTTTATAAATTAAAGGTGTAGCAAGCTAATGTCCTACAAGATAGCCAGTAAAAATAAATAAATATGAAGACCACGTAGTAACAAGCATTAAGTGAAAAAAGGACACAGTTTATTTACAACTATTTAAAAGTTATGGAGGATAACCTGGGAGGTGGTGTAATTAACTGAAAACAGGATTTGACAGCTAGGTAGGATTAAACGTGTTTTCGCTATTTTTTTTCCCTTGAGTTTTAAGTTACTCTCATGATAAAGTCAGTAGTATTTATTACTCTATCGGCTAAGCAACCAGGCCATCCCTTTGGACCTGCCCCTTGGCCCAAGCCTTATAGGATTATTTCCACGCCCGAGGTGCCTTTCCAAATTCTTTAGATCCTAAAACCTGCTGGGAGCCTGTTTGCGAAACAGCAAAAGCTTTAAAAAAAAAAAAAAAAAAAGCTAAGCCCGCTTTCGGGTCGATTCGGGTCTCCCCGCGCCCCGCCCAGCCCCGGGGACTGAGGCCGGTGGGGCCGTCGGGGCCCCGCGCGGGGAAAGGCGACACCGAGTCGGGGAAGCCCCGGGCTCGCGGGCCGCCGGCCGGTTTTCCGCTGGGTCTGCAATTACCGGCCACCGGGGAGGTCCGTGCGCTGCCGGCCCGGCCCCGCCGCAGCCCCCTCGCACCCGCCGCAGCCCCCTCGCACCCGCCGCGGCCGCGCCTCAGGCGCCGCCGCCCGCCCGGCCCGGCCGGCGGGGCTCACCTGGCGGTGCCGCCCCCGGAAGACGACGGCGAAGGCCCCGTGTCCCACGAGGTCCCGCTTGCTGTACTCGAAGTCGCCCACCACCTCCATGGCCGCGCCCCGGGGTCGGCGCGGGCGGGCGGGCGGGCGGGCGGCGATCAGCACCGCGGGCCCGCCGGCCCCGAGCGCGCCCGCCGGCCGCCGAGCTGGGGCAGCCGAGGCCCCGGGCCCGAGCGGGCGCTCATGCCGAGAGGCCGGGCGGAAACGGGGAGGCGCCGCGCGGGGCCGGGGTCAGCGAGGCCTGGCCCGGCCCCGGCCGTTCCTCATGCCGGCCGCGGGCTCCCTGGCGAAGCGGGCTCCCTGGCGAAGCGGGCTCCCTGGCGAAGCGGGCTCCCTGGCGAAGCGGGCTCGGCGCTGCCGGGCAGGGGCGCCGCCGCCTCCGTCACTGGGAGCCCCCGGGGCCGCGCGCGCACCCGGTAAAGGTGCGGGCCCCGGCGCCCCTCATCCCTGCCCGTCGGCGCCTCGGTCTCCCCGCGGGCACTGCTCAGCGCCGGCCGCCGCCCTTCGCCGGCCCGGCCCAGTACCCTATCGCCCTGCCCCGCAGCGGCCCCGCACGCGCGCGTCGGCCGCTCCGCGCCGACTGCCGGCCCTCCGCGACGTCAGCGCATCTTCTTCGCCGCAGCGCTCGGCGCGGCAGGCGCGCTCCTTCCGCCGGGAAAATGAGTGCCCAGCTGCTGATGGAGGCGGGAGGGAGCGCGCGAGCCTGCGCGCCGTGGGCTGGACCCGCTAGGAGGCGGGCTTCGGGGAAGCGGGTCGCCAACACCGGCTGCGGGAGGGACAGGGGCATCCCTGTGCAGAGTGGACCCCGGGCCTGCGGTGAGGGCAAAGGAGCATCTCCCAGAGCCCGGCCTTTCCCGCGCTCTCCAAAGCCAGGGGTCACGCTGCCAAGTCCCAACCCTTCTGCGTTTACTGCTCAGGGTCCCTCACGACGTCGTGTAGGGCAGGGATCCTGCACTTCTTGGGGTCGCTTGGCTTCTGTGAGAAGCTGATGACAGCTCAGGACCGTCCTCCCCGAGAATTGCCAAGGGTCGCAGACTCAGGTTTGCATACTGTCAAGGCTCTAGTGAGAACGCTTGCTTCCCGCCTCCGGTGTCCTGCCGGTGTGACCTCAGACTTACCTTAAATCACATAAGGGAGTTTTCTTTTCCACCCGATTATTAACGTTCAAGCGACAAGGAACTTATTTGTCACCTTTCCCTCAAAGAGGTGTCTCACGAAATCATTTTATAAACCACGTGCTTGAGAATGTCAGAAATCTCAGGTCCTATCATGCACTGTATGTTCACTTGTTTAACGTATTTGCTCTCAGGTTATCCCTCACCTCCAGACCTACATTTCCCACTCCAGGCCCATCCCTGCACAATGACCTCTGAAGGCCAGACAGGGACCCTGAGAACCTCCAACCTTGAGGCAGTCAGCGGAGGAAATCTCCGGAGAGGAACTGGCCCCTTCCTGAAACCCTTAAAATATGGGGTCTTGGGTTTATGCTCCCAACTCTGCACACCTACCTAATTCCCTCCCTACTTCAAAATCTGGCCCAGGTACGTGTTAGACCCTGTGAAAGTCTGCAGCCTTCAAAAATTAAGAGCAAATGAAGCAAGTTTGCACATACACACAAAAATTCATGTGGAGATGATTCCTTACCTCTTTGAAAGATTCTCTATCTTCCTTTCTCTTTAAACATGAGTATTTAAATAGGATATAGGATTCAATGTGCCAAAATTCACTGAAAAGTAGTTCTCTGGGATAAATATCTTATGGGCTGTAGGACCCTGGACCAGCCACTTCACCTCCCCTGCCTAGGTTTCCTCATCTGTAAAATGAAGATGTAACATCAACATATACCTTCATTGGGTTGTTAAGAGGACTGAAGGACTGAAATGTGGAAAGAGCTTGGAAGATTGCCTGGCTCTACAAAGCACTATTTCAGTGTGTGTTGGGTAAGTAAAGTGAGATCAAAGCTGGTCATAGGCAACCCTTCCCCGACCTCGGTGCAGTGCTGGGGTCTCCCCCTTCCCTCCTCTGTCCAGTCCCCAGGTGGTGCTTAGGTGAACAGAACGCAAGCTTTGCAGTTCTAGAGATGGACCATTACACCTGTGTAAGAGCTGTTTATCTAACTGTCGCCTGGAGAATTCACTTCCTATAAAGTTTCTGTGAAGAATCAATGGGTATAAAATTTTTGGACAGAAGGGAAGCAGTGGGGAGGGCTAACACACCTGGACTAAGGCTGGCAGCCTTTCCCATGCAGTACCTGACAACAGCCAACATCCCAGGGAGCAGAGCACGAGCCGACCAGGCCGTCCTGAGGTGCCGAAGCTGCTGGTTTCAGGATCCGTCGCTGAGGTGCCTCGTGGGGCCTCAGCACCCTCCGGGAGCAGTGCTTCGACCTTCCTGCTGGTCACCTCACCGTCCAGGTGAGGACAGGTGTATCCTCTATCAGCTGAGCCGGTGCATGAGACATCATTCATAACTCAGCCATGTTCACAAGGTTGCATCCACGAGGAATTGAAGTTAATTGAAGCTAATAATCAATATACAATTTTGAGCTGTTTATATTTAATATCATTAAAATTACATCCCCACAGTAGGACCTTATGGAGATGTTTTAAAGAAGCCACTAGAAGCCCTTAATTCAGACCTGCATCCCATCCCGTACGCACAGGCTAAACAGGGGCCCCAGGAACACACCACTGCTTTAAAAAATAAAGTATGCAGCAGGCACAGAAGGATTTCTGACCTCAGGGCTCACTACCGAGGAGAAGTGGGGGGGGCACGTGGAGTGGGAGAGCTTTGCTAAGGAGACGTTTAGTTAGTGTTTAGTTAGGACTAGGTCTATAAGCACATAACCAACGTCAAATGTGATAAAGCAAAGAAATAAAAGAGGAATGTAGATAAGGATACAGGTGTGGCTCTCGGGTTCCCAGCAGAGCCTGGGACTGGAGGAGACGTCTGCTTCCTTGTTCCTTCCCCTCAGGGCTCCGTGGACAGGGCAGAAGGGCGGAGAGCCAGCAGCCAGCAGTCTCAACCCCAGATTCTTCAGGAAGCGATTCCGATCAGCCCCGCTTAGGAGAGGTGCACTGAGCAATCATCTCAAGCCAGGGACTGGAGTTGAGGGGGGCAGGTCGAGCTGTCCAAGGCTGTGGGTGCTGCAGGGAGGGTGGAGAAGCAGGGGCTGGGTGGGTAACTCAGGAAGGGTGACCGGGGGTCAAATTTAGGCTTTAATCAGGAATGCAAGCAAGGGGGACTTTTACTTTACTTCTGAAAGCATGCCAAGTTGCCAATCTGATTCACTTTCATTGTTCTTTGTTCTAGTAACTGTGTGTGTATGTGTGTGTGTGTGTGTGTGTAAACATGCCTGTTGACAAACTATTGAAATGTTTCAGTTAGTAAATTGTGTAATAGTAACCGCAGTGAGAGGTGAAATCACTTACTAATAAAAATTCTAACATAAACTTAGTTCATCAGCCAAATGCCACGGGATGCTGTGATGGTAAAAGGACCTCCTGTGACAAGTAAATGTGACAAGTGTTCACGGCCCCATCTCCCAGGCAGGCATTCTGAGATTAGGAGAATCACCAGTTAATTATTCTCTTCAAATCGCATCATTGCTGTTTGCTTCTATTTTGGTTCTATTGTCTCTACTTTGATCATACTGCTGATGCTTTGAAATTCTTGGGACTGTTAGTGTGCAGAGCTTTGATGTTTATACGTGTACGATTTTATAGTAGAATATGGAAATAAGCACATAAAGTGAAGAGACAACAAAGTTTGGATATATTTCTTAAAGCTTTTAGAAAATATAACCACAAATCTTCTGAATCATAAACACAAATCTTCTGGAACGATATAAAAAATAGACTTCAGCCAGGAATTTTCTTTTTTTAAAAATAAGTTTATTTATTTTTGGCTGCATTGGGTCTTCATTGCTGCGCGTGGGCTTTCTCTAGTTGCGGCGAGCAGGGGCTACTCTTCGTTGCGGTGCGTGGCCTTCTCATGGCGGTGGCTTCTCTTGTTGTGGAGCACGGGCTCTAGGTGCGTGGGCTTCAGTAGTTGTGGCACATGGGCTTCAGTAGTTGTGGCTCACGGGCTCTAGAGCGCAGGCTCAGTAGTTGTGGCGTGCGGGCTCAGTTGCTCCGCGGCATGTGGGATATTCCCAGACCAGGGCTCGAACCTGTGTCCTCTGCACTGGCAGGCGGATTCGTAACCACTGCACCACCAGGGAAGTCCCAGCCACGAATTTTCTGATACTATGATAACATGGCAACAGCAAGCAGCATCTTTCTTTTCTTTTCTTTTTTTTTTTTTTGGCCTCACCACATAGCTTGTGGGATCTTGGTTCCCTGACCAGGGATCAAACCCGGGCCCCAGGCAGTGAAAGTATGGAGTCCTAACCACTGGACTGCCAGGGAATTCCCAGGAGCATCTTTCTATATTGTGCAAGAATCAATATAAAATTTTCATTTCTAAAATGAAAAACAATTTGATTATTTCAACCAAAAATTTGAGCAGCTTATGTTTGCTATTGCTATAACTGTTAGACCCAAATAGTGCTCAAAACTTGAATTATTAAAAGTTAAAACGCTAAGTATATATTTCACAGGAATGGCTATAATGTTCTGTTAACGCTAATGGTTGGAATAAAGAATATTTTCAAACATCACAAGGATAAATTTCAGAAAACATCATGAGTCTGTTGTCCAAATAAAGCATCTGAAATATTAAAACTCCTAAAGGAAATACTTGATTGATGTGACAATAAAGGAAATGAAAAATTTTAACTTCGAAACAATTTTATTCACAAACTTTTATTTTTGGCCATGCCACGTGGCTTGCAGGATCTCAGTTCCCCAACCAAGAATCGAACCCAGGCCCTCGGCAGTGGAAGTACAGAGCCCTAACCACTGGACCACCAGGGAATTCCCTCAAAAACTTCTTAAACAGAATCTACTTCGTGGTTTAAAAAGAATAACACATCTTCAACCATGATGGATTTACTACAACTTTAGACAGGAATAAGATCAACATCGATGTGTAATTGCAGCCTAGGTCTTTGCTCCCTCTTGTAAATCACATACCTACTGAAATGAGGAAACAGCTGTCCCAGCTGGGCTCTGCAGAAACAGATGTTGAGCTGGAGTTGGCATAGAGATGCTCATGAGGGGTTGACACCAGTGACGGGAGGGACAGGAAGGACATCAGTGACTGGCATGGGAGAACCCTGACGCAGGCTTGACCACGCCGGGGCCACCCCAGCAGAAAGCTCTGGAGCTGAGCCAAAAAAGCCCAGCTCACCCATCACCTGCTGGGGCTGCCCTGGAGGGCATGACCCTGGGTGGCCAGGCTGCTCTAGGGCTGAGGCCCTGGAGGAGCTGACAACTGGGGACTGACTGACAGTCCTTCCCCAGCTGGGCAGCACGTCCTTCCTCCCAGGGGAGTCTGGGTGGCACATCTCCCAGGCGACCACAGACTACAACTTTGGAAAACTTATGAGTCAGGCTGTAACGTCTCTATCATTATCAACGACAAGTCTATTGTTTCACAGACAAGTATTTTTGCTTTGTTTTGTTTTTTAGTTTTTAAAGAGAAATACAGTTTATCTTGGAAATGTTCAGAGCACCGCTGTGCTCTGTTCGTCTGTCTGTCTGTCTGCCCACACGTCCCAGGCTGCTGGCATGGGCCCAGGAACGGGCCTCCGGCTGAACTCCCAGAAGGCTGATTCCAGGGCTGCTCACAGGTCCAGCCACAGATTAAACAATAAGATACTATTTATTAAGGTTTTAAGCCTCATCCCTGAACTTGGATGGGATGAAGATTTGGAGAGAGGTTGGAGGAGACAGAAAACAAACCCAGGTCCCGCAAGCTCACCACGTAGCCAAGGTTTTAGACTTCCTGAGGGAACCCAGGGCTGGAGGCCAAGGTGCAAGAAGGGCGTGTTCCTGGGAGGTTCCGAGTTCTGGGCAGGGTGAGAGCTGCCCTGTGTGTGTGTGTTTATGGGAGCAGGGCTGGAAGGTGGATGGGCTCCACTGCTACTTTGGTTCGCATCTTCAACTACGGTAAGTCCCCTACATACGAACTTTCAAAGTTGCAACTTTCAAAGATGCGAACGTGTGTTCGTGTGTCCAATCACACTAAGTTAGTTCACGTCTGCTGTACATTTTCACGTGCATGCATCCTCTACAGGTGGTTGTGCTTTCGTGTACTTTACTGTGCAGTACTGTATAGAGTACAGTACTAGTAAAAAATAGAAGTGTTCATTTCTTTGGTACTAGTGCAGAACTTAGAATAAAATATGCAACCTTAGAATAAAATATTTCTTTAAAAATTATATTTAAAGCCCATAAAATAATTTCACCCTGAAGAATTTTTTTTTAACATCTTTACTGGAGTATAATTGCTTTACAATGTTGTGTTAGTTTCTGCTGTATAACAAAGGGAATCAGCTATATGCATACATATATCCCCATATCCCCTCCCTCTTGCGTCTCCCTCCCACCCTCCCTATCCCACCCCTCTAGGTGGTTACAAAGCACCGAGCTGATCTCCCTGTGCTATATGCAGCTGCTTCCCACTAGCTCTCTATTTTACGTCTGGTAGTGTATATATGTCCCTGCCACTCTCTCACTTCGTCCCAGCTTCCCCTTCCCCCTCCCCATGTCCTGAAGTCCATTCTCTACGTCTGCGTCTTTATTCCTGTCCTGCCTCTGAGTTCATCAGAACCATTTTCACTCTGAAGAATTTTGAATAGGAATGTACTTTAGATATTATAGATATTGGATTGATAGATAAAAATCAGATATCATCTTTTTAATCCAATTACTTCACTGTGACCACATTTGTTAAAACTGAGATCAATATTATGTGTGGTCTTTATGATTTCCTTGGATCCCTAGTACTTATACTTATTTCAGCAGACATAATATACTTGTGTGAAAAGTATTATAAACCTATTACGGTACAGTACCATATAGCCGATTGCATTAGTCAGGTACCTAGGCTAACTTTGTTGGACTTACGAACAAATTGGACTTACAGACGTGCTCTCGGAACAGAACCCCTTCGAATGTAGGGGACCTACTGCGTCTCTCTTCTGTTTGCATGCTCATCTCACCATGCCCAACCCAGCCCGAGTCTGGTTCCCTGGCGCTGAGAACTGGTCCTCTGCCTGTCCCCTCCCCTCACAATCCACCTGCCCACTGTCGTCAGCCAGGGTTAGCTCCCCCTCCGGCCCGCCCACACCCCACGCCACCCCCATCACACTGACTGCGCCCAAGAGGGCTGCGCTGGGAAACCAGGCCTCATCCCTCAGTAACTTAAGGCCCAAGGGGGTGATGTGAGTGGGGTCCCACCACCCCAAGACCAGGCCCTTCCTGCCCTGGAGGAGGCTGGACAGGGGATGGGGAAAGGGTGCGGGGGGGGTAACCAGTCCAGAGGCCCACAATCCTCCAGAAAACTCCTACGAAGGAGTCTCAGACAACCAGCAAACAAGGGCCCCAACCATTTCCAGCCCCATCATTTTTCTCTCCGGACAATGAGCCGGCCATCCTCCATCATCTCTTCCTTAATAGTCTGGGAGTGTGGACCCGAGGGTTCAGGTTGGGGGCAGACCCCACCTGTAGATGTGACTCCATCTCCGCTGGGGGTCCACATCACCCTCATCCTGGTCAGTCTCTCTGGCGGGCCTACGCGCCGAGGCTCTGACCCTGCACTTCCTTTGGGAGACGGGGAGCCCACTTCCCTCCAAGCAGCCCCATCACCCTCTGCCATCCTCCACAGCCGCACCACACTCCTTGGCCGTGAGCTCCCGAGGGAGTTTTCTGTCTCATCTAGCTCCAAGTCAGTTGCCGGGTCCACGACGTTGGTGGGTAAAGGTCCAAACAGTGAGCCTTTTATTCGCCGACGTGCTCACTGCGGAAGAAGCACTCCTCCACTGCACACCCCCACCACGTGGCCTTCCCCTGGCTCTGCGGGCCCCCAAGGCATTCTCCACCCTGATCTGCAAGGCCCACCAGGTTTCCAGCGCCGTTCAGTCACTAGCTCCCAGAGTGCTCGCGAATTTTCCCCATCTGGCTGTAGGCCCCACAAACAAGTAATACAGTCGTCCCTCCGTATCCATGGCGGATTGGTTCCAGGACCCATCCGCAGATGCTCAAGTCATTACATAAAATGGGTAGTTCAGCAGGCTCTCCGTATCCGCGGATTCCACATCCGCGGATCCCGCATTCTCGGATTCAACCAACTGCGCTTTCGCGGATATAGAGAGCTGAGTGTACTGTACTTAAACTGCAAAACTGAAGACTTGGAAGATCGTTTAGTGGGCCTTGCGGGTTATGTGGAGCTAGTAGAACAACATCTAAAATCATACATTAAATTTGATGGTCAGTGCTCAAGAAAAATGGTTTCAATCATAAATATTTATGTGAAAATTTTAATGGATTTTGTACAGACGGTGCCCAGTGTTATGCTACGGAGAAAGTCTAGCATTTCAGCCAAATATAGAAACAAATTTGCAAATTTGTTGCATCTCTGGAAGATGCAACAAATTTGTAAATCAATTAACTTGCTTTAAGTCTTTCCTTCATAGATTTTATATTTACTAGCACATGTCAAATAAACAGTAGGGAGAATGAAATAAAATATCTGAAAGCTGGGATTGAAATAATGGAACTTGGATGAAGACTTAAAACTTGATAGGCAGCCTGTTATCCTAGGATGACAAAGCAGTTTAAAAATTCTATCAATCCTGCTCTATAGAGTTTAATAAAAATTGTAAAATGGGAGTGGCTAGATAAATAATAAGTAAATGAAAAATTTTAAGAGTTTGGATTTAATAAATGATATTATACATTATCTATTACGTGTTATAATAGAAAAAGCAATATCTTTACAAGATATTGTTGAAGCTTGTAGATCATTTCACTGGTCCTCAAAGTGTGGTATCCTGAAATCTTCTGAGACACTTTCAGAGGTTCCGGTGAGTTCACAACTCTTTTCATAAAAACACAGAGATATGAATTGTCTTTTTTATTGTGTCAATATTGGCACTGATGATGCAGAATCATTTTCTCACTAAATTTGTTTTTGAAAATATAGTTATTTTTCATAATAATATGTTATTTGTGTTCATTTATAATGGGCTTATTATTGTGTTTTTAAATAAACTAAGAATAAACATATTTTTAACTTCTTAGTTTTAATTTTTAATACAGTAAACATGTCAGGGGTCTCGTCTCTTGAGACAAAAGTTTGAGAACTGCTGGATTAATTGAGCCAATGATAAAAAGTAACTGAACACATAAAACTAAGTAAGGGGGTCTTCCCTGGTGGTGCAGTGGTTAAGAATCCACCTGCCAATGCAGGGGACGCGGGTTCGAGCCCTGGTCCAGGAAGATCCCACATGCCGTGGAGCAACTAAGCCCATGCACCACAGCTACTGAGCCTGCACTCTAGAGCCCGCAAGACACAACTACTGAAGCCCGTGCGCCTAGAGCCCGTGCTTCACAACAAGAGAAGCCACCGCAACGAGAAGCCCGCGCACCGCAACAAAGAGTAGCCCCCGCTCGCCGCAGCTAGAGAAAACCCACGTGCAGCACCAAAGACCCAACACAGCCAAAAATAAATAAATTAAATAAATAAATTTATTTTTTAAAAAAACTAAGTAAGGGAAACTCTGAAAAGTGAGTGGAAGAAAGAGGAATAAAGAGATATGGCATACTATCAGAAATAAAACAAAGTATCAATTCCAAGAGAGAATTTTAGATTGTTTAATTCTATGATAATGAACTTATTATCTAATGACACAAGTGAAAATTAGAGTAAACTTTTAAATCTTTCCATTTATTAAATGGAAACTCATCCACATGATGTTTTAGCCTCGTGGATTGAAGATGAACAAAAATTAACAAAATTATGCCAACTAATTAGACACACTAATGACTTATTTTATATACACTTGATGATAAAGATGTTGACTATATTTTAAAATCTCTGAGATTCTTACAAGGATTAAGAAAGATTCAGAGCCAAGAACAGCATAGTTAATATCAAGAGACATTCACTACTTATTAAGAATACTGAAATTATTCTGAAATTAAGAATGCTGAAACACCTGATGACTTCAAATTTCATGGAGAAGTCTCAAGAAGAACTTGCCGTAGTTCCCTACTGTCAAATCATATTTCTGACCGAGCCCTCATCTAACTAGTGACAGACACATTAGAGAAATCATCACCCAACAATTTCAAAATATTAAATTATTCAGGAATGATCAAAGTAATTAAATAAGTAATGCATGCTGCATCTTACATGCGTTGGTAAGAGGCTTTAATGGTATACGTTGTTTAGTTTACTCAGAGAATAAAAAAGAATGATTAAAATTATTTATTTGTATATTAACATACAGTATTGTTTGTATTAAATATTGTTAAATGTTCTTAACATCACTTTGAATACAACAAAGATTTGGTCCCTGTCCTCAGCAGCCCCTCAAGGATGAAAATTGTTTCGATAATCAATTGCTGTCTTGAAAAACGTAGTGATTTCAAACAAGACCCTTTTTTTGTTTGCTTGTTTTTTTCAATTGTTGAGGCTTCTGTGGGTCCGGAGTTCCGGGGGGGCGCATCAGGAAAGGCTCAGGTGGGGCTGGTGGATCCAGCACAGCCCGACTGGAATGAATGTCTGGTGCCTCTCCCGGGTGATGGCTTGACCAGCTGGGGTGGGCTGGATTCACTTAGAGACCCTCTCGTGCCCCATCTAGTCACTGACCCCAAGAGAGTAATACTATCTCAGTTGTGGATTGAGTTCTGTTTGTGTCTGGCTTCCTTCCTTGGCATTACGGACGTGAGAATCATTCCGTTTGTTGTCTGCAGTCATCCGCTCCTTCTGGCCGCTACTCAAGGTCCCACAATGTGAAGAAACCTCGAGTTACCTCTCCGTTCTGCTCTTGATAAGCACCCAGGCCGTGTCCGGTGTATGTGGACTCTGGTGACCATGTGCGTACGTTTCTGTTTGGTTCACACCCAGCAGTGGAGTCGCTGGGCCGCAGGGCACATCTCAGCACTGACAGTAATAAAGTGGACTCCAGGGTGGTTGGACGACTCGCACTCACCAGCTGAGTATGAGTTTGCTGCTTTGCATTCTCACCAGTACTTGGTGGTGTCAGTCTTTTTATCCATTTGGTGAGTGTAATAGGATGGTCTTAACCTCCTCCTGGCAGGTCATAAGCTGCATTCTACAGCCCAGGGACATGCTCTGGGGCTGGTGTCACTGGTGGAGGACCAGTTGCCTCACCTCTGAAGCCACGAGGAGCAGCCCTCAGGGACCACAGCTTCCTGGCAGTTGGTTGGACAGATGGTGATTTGAAAATCGGTGGAAGTTAATTTGGGGACGTGGGTAGTGGTTTTGTTCTCTGGGTTCCCTCAGAGGCTGTGGCAGCCGCAGACCCTGAGTCAGGTGACCTGGATCCTGACCCATTCCTGCTTTGTTTATTTTATATTTTATTTTATTCTATTCTGTTTTATTTTATTGGCTGTGCCGTGGGGCATGAGGGATCTTAGTTCCCTGACCAGGGATCAAACCCATGCCCTCTGCATTGGGATTGCGGACCCCCAGGGAGGTCCCTATTTCTCATCATTACCCACCACAAACCAGCTCCAGATGTGCCATGGACCAGTCATTTCCCAAGCCCCCCCGCCCCTTCACACTGCTGTCCTAATCCTGCCTGGCATGACTCTGTTCTCTCTCAAAGGCCCAGCTCAGACACCCCCTCCAGGAAGGCTCTCCGGGGTTCTCCAGTCCCTCCTGGATGTCTCCCATGTCTCCCATCAAGGCCTTTGCCTCTGCTGTTCTCTCGGCCGGGAGCCCTCTTCCATCTGTGTGGCCCCTCGCCTCCTTCTCGCCTGTGTTCCCCATTTGTGTTCCCCACTGGGACGTAGAGATCTATTACTCTAGCCTCCAGGCCTAGAAAAGGGCCTGACACACAGTAAAGCCTCAATTTGTTGAATGAATTCATCTTGTCTCTCGATTTAGCTGTCCTGCGCCGGCCGGGGCTTCCCTCAAGCCGGGCGATCTGTCGAGAGCAGAACTAGACAGCACGAGAAGCAGCTCCTTGAGTCTGGGGTCAGGTGAGGCTGCGGTGTTTCAGGTGAATCAGGAAAGTGAGTCGGGTGCACGTGAGGAAGGAAGGGTTCCCAGCGTGCAGGTCCAGCTACGGTGACTAAGCCGGGGCGGCGGCGCTGGTACAGGCAATGGGCAGGGGATGAAGGAGGCGGAGCTGGGAGAGTGAAGGGGGCGCACAGCAGGTCTTCATTCAACAAGCGTTTGTTTAGCACCTGGACGGGAGAGAGGTTTGGGAGCTGTCGGGGACACGCGGGAGGTAAAGCAGGGAGAGGGGCTGAGACAAGACGGGAGAGGAGGGTGGACCTGGTACAGCTACACAGGCCGTGATAGGGAGTTGGCAGGTATTAGGGAACCTCCCCTGATTTTCTGGTTTCTAGTATTATCTTTAAACTTCCTTTTTTTAAAAAATACATTTATTTATTTATTTTTGGCGGCGTTGGGTCTTTGTTGCTGCGCATGGGCTTTCTCTAGTTGCGGCGAGCGGGGGCTTCTCTTTGTTGTGGAGCACGGGCTCTAGGCGCGTGGGCTTCAATAGTTGTGGCATGAGGGCTCAGTAGTTGTGGTGCACGGGCTTCGTTGCTCTATGGCATGTGGGCTCTTCCCAGACCAGGGCTCGAACCTGTGTCCCCTGCATTGGCAGGCGGATTCTTAACCACTGTGCCACCAGGGACGCCCCCTCTAATATTATCTTTACTTGTAACAAAAGCTACAGCATATTAGTGTAGACAAATTTGAAAATACAAAGGACATCCAGTCTTGGCAGAGATACTCATAGTCTCTTGCTCGATCTGTTTACAATTTTAGAGAGTGAGAGGGATATTGGTAGAGTGTCTATTTTAAACTATGTTAAAGTTTAGTTCTGTGTTCACGTATGTAGATTTCAGAAAAGTATAAATGGTGCTATGCTATTGGGACCCCCCGCTTTCCTTCCCTATCTTGTTTGTTTCCCTTTTATTTGAGTTCACCTCTCCCTTCCTCTCCTGCCATGAGACCCATGTCAGCAACCTATTACAGATTTTCCCCGTGCAATGACGGTCATATACAAATATATATAGACCTATGCTTACAAACATGTATGTGGAAAACATCCCTCCTGTATGTCAGTTTGACAAACGTGGGATCCTATGATACACTTTCCTGAATTTTGCTATTCTCAGGTATTGACTGATGGAATTCCTTTAAGTTAACTGGAGCAAAGCTGGTTAACCCTTTTTAATGGTTACATAACATTCCATGGTGTGGATGCACCAGAATATATTCACTCATTCTCTGTTGTTGAACATTCACTGCTCCCTGGTGTGTGTGTGTGTGTGTGTTGGCCACTATGAACACTGCTATATTACATTAATCCTTTATGTATTGGTGCTTTTATTTCTTGGAATCGATTCCCAGGAGTGGGATTGCTTGGTCTAAGTATATGGATTTTTAAATGTAATGAATTTTTCCAGATTGCTTTCCTAAAGTGCTGCCACAGTTCCATTTCTACCTCTTTAATTTTCCCAGTTTATGGGCAATAAAATGATGTTTTATTTTTCTTTAATATGTTTTCCCCTGGAAACTAAGGAGTATGTACATTTTTTTCATATATCTGTAGGCCATTTGGATTTGTTCTTTTGTGATTTGTCTCTTTTAATGGAATGTGTCAGAGTTCTTTATGGAGTTATATAATACACACACTTTTGTCATTTGCCTTGAGACTATTGTTTTTCCAAATCCATAATTTACCCTTTGCTTTGTTTACGGTATCCCTCATTTCACATTTTTAATTTGCAAACATGTATTTCTTTTCCCCCCTCCCCCATCTTCTGGGTTTCCTGTGTTAGTTAGGAAGTTCTTTTTTTTTTTTTGCATTTAATTTTTAAAATCCATCTGAAATTTAGCTTTTCCTAAGGTATAAAAATAAAACTCTACTTTTAAAAATTGCTCTTTCATTTTCCCAGGATAATGGATTAAATGAAGCACCTCTGTTTTGCGATGTCTCTGGCATTCCTTTTATTCCCGTCTGCTGCGTTGGGCCCAGGGACTTCTGTGATGGAAGCAGGCGTAGTAGACGTTTTACTGGAGGACTGGCCCTGAGAGTTGGAGTTCAAAGTCAGCACAGCGGCTCACGGCAGAGTTCATGCAAGATGTAGAGAAAAAATGTGACTCCAGGTCAGTGAGGTGGTAAAGTCGAGCATCTCTTAAGAAGGCCTGTGCCAGTCTGTGGGGACAAATGGAAGTGTAGGTGATGGTCTGAGACAGCACCACCAAGCCAGGAACCAGGGAGGTGGCCAAGACTGACCCCAGGACTGTGCAAGATCTCACCTCAGTGGTGCAGACACTCCTGCAACAGATGCAAGGTAAATGGCAGACCATGTCCAGCCAGATCACTGGAAGAATTGAGGACATGAGCAGTCGCATTGATGACCCGGAGAAAAACATCGCAGACCTCATGATACAAGCTGGGGTGGAAGAGCTGGATGGTGAAGACAAGGTCCCTGCCACACAGAAGAGTTGAGTGTCGCTCATTTACACTGAAATCTGGAGCACCCTTTCTACAAGCCAAGAGAAGCCGGATGGCTTTTTGCAGCTAACTACTACGCGTGGACATGTTTTATATTCTAAAGTGTGCATTCTTCTTAGCACATGTTATATAGTTAGTTTATAGAGTGATTTCCCTCCCCTGCCCCCCCCATGTTTCCTGAACACGGTAACTTCACATCTTGGACCTTGGTCAGTTGTGCTGTTAAACACGAAAACTTTGGCAGTTCCTGAAAAAGAAAGAAAGAGAAAGAGAGAGAGGAAGGAAGGAAGGAGGGGAGGGAGAGGGGAAGGGAGAGAGAGAGAGGGGGGGGGGGAGAGAGAGAGAGAGAGAGAGAGAAAGAAAGGAAGGAAGGAAGAAAGGAAGGAAGAAAGAAAGAAA
Organism: Balaenoptera musculus; assembly: GCF_009873245.2. NCBI lineage: Eukaryota > Metazoa > Chordata > Mammalia > Artiodactyla > Balaenopteridae > Balaenoptera > Balaenoptera musculus. Next base: position 57,761,371 of record NC_045804.1, on the reverse strand, counting down.
GAAGGAAAGAAGGAGAGAGAAGGGAAGGAAGGAAGGGAGGGAGGGAGGGAGGGATGGAAAGAGAGAGAGAGGGAAAGAGAGAGAAAGAAAGAAAGAAAAAAAGAAAGAAAAAAAGAAAGAAAAAAAGAGAAAGGAAGGAAGGAAGGAAGAAAAGAAAGTCTATGCCAACCAAAGAGGGTCTGGGAACCTAGGAAGAGTAAAAAAGCAGAGTCAAGGAGACAGAGGGTTAGGATTTCAGTTGCCTCGATGGGTGAGGGCCTCCAACGCTGTTACCCGAGGTCGGAGAGTAACCCTGGCTTTGGTCCAGCTCACTCAGTACCTCTGGGGCTTTGGCTCTCTGGTGGCTTTGCAGGATCTCCTGATACAAGCATTCTCATCCACTGGACACGTCACTTATTCATTCATCCAACAAGTGTTTATGAGAAGACGACATGGACAAAGTGCCTACCCTTGAGGAGCTTACTCTCTAGTGGGGGAAACAGACCATAAATAGGATAAATAAAATAGCTAGGAGGTTAGCTAGCGACAGGGACCAAGGAGAGAAGTAAATCTGGGAGGGAGGGAGGAAGTATGGGGGGAGGGGCCCAATTTAAGAAAAGGTGACCCGGAATGACTTCACTGAGGTGACATCGGAGCCAAGACCTGAAGGAAGTGAGGCTGTGATCCATGCAGAGTGGAGGAATTCCAGGTGCAAAAGCCCCGAGGGAGGGGTGTGCCTGTAGCCCAGCATGGCTGCGGCTGAGTGGACCTGGGACAGTGATTGCAGGTGACGTCACAGGAGGCCGGAGACTGTAGGGTCCCACAGGTCCCTGGGTCAGATGAGAACCCTTTGTAAGGTTTTTAAGGAAAGAACAACATCATAGCAGCAAAACTGAGCAGAAAGTTGTTCCCACCCCTAGAAGAAACGATGATTGTATGATGCAACCGCGGTGTTAGCCAACTAGCCAACGCTACGGTGGCAATCATGTTGCAATATAAATGCATCAAATCAACGTGTCATGCCCCTTGAACTTACACAATGCTAAACGTCAACTCTATCTCAGTTAAAGAATTGGGCAGAAAGCAGAGATTCCCCACGTACCCCTGCCCCGCCGCATGCACAGCTTCCCCACCATCAACACCCCACCAGACGGTACATCTGTTACCACCGAGGAAGCTGCGTGGACACGTCATCACCACCCAGAGCCCAGAGTTTACATGAGGCTCACCCCTGCTCTTGTGCATTCCGTGGGGTCGGAAAAACATCAGAGTTGCGAGAAGTTTCCCTCTCTTCCCACTTTGCTGAGCATTTTTTTTTACATTGAAGTCTAGTTGATGTACAATATTATATAAGTTACAGGTGTACGATATGGTGATTCACAATTTTTAAAGGTTATCCTCCATTTATAGTTATTATAAAATATTGGCTATATTCCGTGTGCTGTACAGTATGTCCTCGTAGCTTATTTTGCTGAGAGTTTTTATCGTGAAGGCATGTTGGATTGTGTCAAATGCTCTTTTCGGTTTACTTTTTTTTAAAATTAATTAATTAATTAATTTAATTTTGGCTGCGTTGGGTCTTCGTTGCTGTGCACGGTCTTTCTCTAGCTGCGGCGAGCGGGGGCTACTCTTCATTGTGGTGCGCGGGCTTCTCATTGCGATGGTCTCTCTTGTTGCGGAGCACAGGCTCTAGGAGTGTGGGCTTCAGTAGTTGTGGCACGCGGGCTCAGTAGTTGTGGCTCGTGGGCTCAGGAGTTGTGGCACACGGGCTTAGTTGCTCCGCGGCATGTGGGATCTTCCCGGACCAGGGCTCGAACTCATGTCCCCTGCATTGGCAGGCGGATTCTTAACCACTGCGCCACCAGGGAAGTCCTTGGTTTACTTTTTGACAGTTGAACTTTTCCTCAGAAATCAGTAAGAAGGCTTCTGACCTGTATTTGTGTGTTACAGCCTGTGGGAGCTTGATTAACATGAACTGTCCCTGAATCTGACACCCTGGCCCCCGGGGCTCATGAGATCAGGTGTGGTGAGTCCCCTGGGGGATGACAGCAGGGCCGCTTGCTCCCCCATCCACTTCCTGCCAACACCCCCCATGCCGGGCTGACCTCGCCTGTGTCTCGGGCTTTCCATCTGGTTCCGCTGACCTCTGCTTTTCTGCTCCGAGACCCCGTGCACAGTCTTGGTCCTTGTTGCCTGTGGTTCTGCTTCTTGCTTCCTTTGAGGGAGGTCCCCAGCCTCCTCGAGCTTCCTTCCCGAGAGGTTGGCCCGCCAGCTGTGCCGCTGACCTCAGACGGGGCCCCCAGAGGCAGAGGAGGTGGCCTGGCGCCCTGCGGTCAGGACAGAACACTCATTTCCTCCTGTGCTGGCTGGAGACCTCGGATCAGCAGTTCTCCCCACACCTGGCGATTACAGCACGACTATAAACAAAGCCTCTCGCCTCTAAGGAGGAGCCCCTGCACACAAGCCCAGGGCCTGCACACAAAGCCGCTGATTTGCACCCTGAGGGCAGCCTTAGTTGGGAGATGGTTAGGGTGGGTCTGTCTTTGTAATTAAACCAAAGAAAACCAGCTCTCCAGCCTCTTCTTCATCGTACATCATCCAGACCTTCCGATTGCACTACCAAATGTTCCCCATGCCAGCGAACCCTGTCTGCCACCGTCTGTTTCTGAAGAGTCATTATCTCCGTTTCTACAGAAGGCACAGAGGCCCAGAGAGGTGAGGGAAAGGCCGAAGACCCCACAGCAAGGATATAGCACCATGTGGAATCAAACCTACTTTCATGCAAACAAACACAGTGCAAATAAGGCCTGGCTTCCTCCACCGGCCTGAGGTTGGACCAGCGGGGCAGTTCTCAAGTTTTCTCATCTCGGAACCCTTCATACCCTATGGGTGGGTCTCACACATTGAACCAATCTTTCACCTACTTGTTTTGTGCATCATGCATCAGTCATTTGGAAAATATTGGTTCATTGGGTTACACTGCTTTTCCAAATATGACACATTTCATCATACAATATTTTAAAAAATCACACATATATTAGATCTCATCAGAAACGTCTTTCAGGAAGGGAAGCTATCAAGGCCGCCGTGGTGAGTATCAGTTTTCCACAATTCTAGTTTTTGCTTGAAAACTCAAATTTCATCCCGGGCAATAATAAATACCGGCAGTGTTTTCTTCTCAAAGTGATAGGTTCGCTTCCTTCATTTTCACGAAAATGTCTTCGCAAGACCCAAGCCTGAATAACCGGCTTGTCGGGTGTGCCCTCGGGGGGGTCCACGGCGGGTGGCGAGAGCTTCTCCGGTAGACAACCATCACCCCTCACTGTGCAGAAGGGCTTCCCGTGTCCTTCCCATGTTGTCCCATGTAACATTAAAAACAGGCACTTGAGGGTCGAGATTTAATAAAATTAATAATTGTTACTGCTTCATCAAGACACTCTTATGCGAAACTGGCTCTCTTTTTTTTAATGGCAAGTGCCTGGCCGGGAAGAGTACAATGACCACTGGCACAGTGTGTCCAGATTCCTGCTAAGGGGTCACCATCGCTTTTGTATCATCAATGCAAATATTCACATAGTGAAAAAGACAATTCACGTCTTAGTGTTATTACGAAAATAGTTTTGACCTTGCAGACCTTCTGAAAGGGTCTCAGGACACTTGGGCAACCTGTGAGCTGCTGGACCCGGGTTGAGATATCTACCTCAACGTCAGCCTCTTGCCGCCAGCAGGTAGGGACCCCTTCAGCCCCTAAGGCATGGGAGGCCTTGGTTGCGATTCTGGGCAGATGAGCCCAGGAAGACCATGAGCTGGGCCCGGTTCATTTAAAGCGAACTTTCTCTTTTCTTCCCCAGCATCTCCTGGGCCACGCTCCCTGGGAAAAGCTCGCTCACATCAGGTGGGGCAGACGGGGCCAGGACCCATCCGCGATAAGGCCGAGTTGGATGCTGTGTGAGGATGTGCTGCTTGGGGGACTCAAGGGGACCGGACATCAGGGAGGGTCTTGGAGGAGGGGGAGGAGTGAGTCTTCGAAGGGGAAGGGCTTCCTGAGGCAGAGCGTAGGGGGGGAAGTCCGCAGAACCCCACAGGGGAAGAGTGTGGGGAGGTGGAGTTAAGGGTCTAGGGTTCCAAGGTCTCGGAGGCTGGGTCAGCCAGGGTGTTCAGTGCTAAATAAGGAATTTGGATTTTATTCAGCAGACCACAGGGAGGTAATGAATGATATAAGTGATCCTATATTTAAGGCAAACCCCGATTTTCCTAAAGAAAAAATTTTAAAAAAAGTAAGGTATCAATCTGAGTTCAAATTTTTTGGAATGTTGACAAAATAGTCAGATGTCTAGTTATAATATCTAATTTATTTAGTTACACATGCATGTTTAAAATAACATTATATACAAGAATACATCAGTACAAAATATTGCTTTTTTTCCCCATCTCACATTTCAAGTAACAATGTTATTCTCACTCTATGTGCATCTGGGACACCAAAGTCTGCATCATGACAGAGCTACGGTTTCTCGAAGCGTTTCTCCTTGTGTCTAAGTTGTTTGCGATGCAGCACGAGACACGTGTCCCACACTGGTACTGGGAAGACTGACCCAAGTCCCACGTCAGCATGGTCCTCCCCAGCCCCCGCTTGTCATCCTTATAACAAAACTACTCACTTAACTGCTTTTGAACTTGCTCTTCGACGCTGGTTTACAAAGCCCAACTCTAGTAACGGTGAGGGGAAAACCCCTGGGATCATCCCCAAGCTGCTTCTCACCCCTCTTTCAACCCATTCCAATAGGAGGCATCTGTAACCCTGCAAAGCTTGCATGGCTTGAGGTTGCTGGGGGCTGAAATGTGAGGGGAAACCAGAGGTAGAGCAGTTGCAGGAGATGACAGTCTGGCCGTGGGTGTGACTGGAGAGCCCCAGGCGGGGTCGCCATCATGGACAGTGCAGTTTGCTGGGGTGGGAGTGAGAAAGGGACGAAAGCTCCGAAGAAAGAGCCAGAGTGCGCCGGGCAGGACCAGAGTGGGCCGGGCAGGGCCCCGCAGGGGCTTCCCGGGGACAGATCCGTCCCCCACCTCCTGTCTGATGAAAAGCTTTAGCCTCCTAGGCCTTCCCGGAGGTCCAAAGAGCAGATTTAATCAGAGAAGTGAGAAAATGCAGAAACAAAGGGAAACAGTCAAACAAAACAAAATAATAATAGTTTAGCCATAGAACAAAGCCAGAGGACCTTTAGTTCCTCAGGGGCTGTAGATAACATCCTGAGCCATATCCTTGAGCTGTTTTGCAGATACTGAAATCCCCACCAGGTGGAAGAAGTTAACTGCATGCTGACCTCCAGCACGTAGACCCCAGACAGGTTGGAACCAGAAGGCTGATGACTGAGATTCTTGAACCACCACCTTGTTACCTCACCTCCAGCCAATCAGAGAATTGTGCACAAGCTGATCACACACCCCTTGACCCTTTCCCTCACCCTGTCTTTAAAACCCTTCCCTGAAAGCCCTGAGTCTTTAGAGCAAGAGCTGCCAGTTCTCTTTGCTTGGGGTTCTACAATAAATGTTGCACTTTCCTTCACCCTGTGTCAGTGGCTTGGCCACGCTGCGCGCCGGCGAGTGGACCGGAGCTGGGTAAGAAGATAAGAGGACAGCTTCCCCAGGCAGCAACGGAGGATGTGGAGTGAGAACATGGAAGGGCTGGGCCAGCAGTGGGCAGCCATGGGCAATGCTGATGTGGGGTCCTGGTCCATCTGGGGGAGGGGGGAGGGGAGGGGAAGGGAGAGGAGGGGAGAGGGGAGGGGAGAGGGGAGGGGAGGGGAGAGGGGATGGGAGAGGAGGAGGGGAGAGGAGGAGGGGAGGGGAGGGGGGAGGGGAGGGGGAGGGGAGGGGAGGGGGGGGAGGGAAGGGAGGGGAGAGGGGGAGGGGGGGGGGGGAGGGGGGAGGGGAGGGGAGGGGGAGGGGAGGGGGAGGGGGGGGGGAGGGGAGGGGAGGGGAGGGGAGGGGAGGGGAGGGGGAGGGGGGGGGGAGGGGAGGGGGAGGGGAGGGGAGGGGGAGGGGAGGGGAGGGGAGGGGAGGGGAGGGGAGGGGGGAGGGGAGGGGAGGGGGGAGGGGAGGGGAGGGGAGGGGAGGGCGCAGCCTGGGCGTGTTGGGACTGTGAAGAAGTGGTATCTTGAGGGAACAAACAGTGGGCATGTTCCGGGGCAAGGCTGCGATGATCAGATCAGGAGTCCATGAACCTCGGGTCCACCTAGGCTGCCCCCAGCAGGTCACTCACCCCAGCAATGCATCAGGGTTTATTTCCTAGGCAGCAAGGAGGGTGGGCAGTGTCTGCTCCGGGGACAGGCCCACAGCTGGCCCCCAGGAAGCGTGTGCTGAAGGGAGAAGATAGAGGAAGGGGAACAAGGCACCCGAGCCCTGCGGGAGGGACCTGAAAAGAGGCAGCAAGGGAGAGGGGGCAGGAGAGGCCTGGTCAGGGCCTCGGGGGCAGGCGGCATCGAGGACCTGGGGGACAAGCTGGAAGGAAGTGGGCCAGGCAGGGTTTGTGCAAAAGCTTCCACAGGGACCCCGGTGTGACCCACCAGCCCGGACTCAGCCCTGAAGGGGTGACACGTGCACTGTCCCCAGCAAATGCACTGGGGGCCGAGGCTGGTCTGGGCCTCTTCCAAGCCTCACCCCCGGGGGTGACACCTGCCTGGACGGCCTCAGACCTGCCCAGGCAATGAGACAGCGGGTTGGCGTCTGGGTCCCCTTGGCTTTGACAAATATCTGAAGACTGATAAAGGATTTATGTGCTTGAGTGAATGAGTAATAGGTCTCAAATTACACTTCTGTGTTGCGTGGGCACATCCAATAAAAGGGAATGAAAACACGCGTTTCCCAATTTACAGGAAAGGTTCTAAGGCCGAGATTCTCAAAAGTGTGGTCTCGTGAGCTGCGGTAGCTGGGAATTTGCTACGGTGCAGATTCCCAGGCTCCACCCCAGACCTACCAACTCAGGAACTGTGGGCAGCGGGGAGGGGTGGAGGCCCAGCAACCCATTTTAACATGTTCTCCAGGGGATCCTGATGCACATGGAGCGTTAAGAACCACTGCTTTAAGCTAATGGAATGTTTTTAATGGCTGCCTGGACTTGATCCCCTGGAGAATTCCTTTGCCTCCAGAGCCTCAGTCTCCTCATTTACAACAGGGAGAAGTATGCACTTGCAAGATTATCACACGGCTTACGTGAGAGAGGGCCCGGCACCCGGCAAGTACTCAAGGGCTGGCTATCTCGTTGAAGGAGAACTCGGAAGGGGCTGGCTCATCACCTCGTGGCATCAGCTCAACAGTGAGCTGGGTTTTCCAAGCTTGGGGTTTTTATATCACCTGCGTGTAAAAACTCTACATGGGTCTCCTTGTTTCTCGCTTCTAAGGCTCCACATTTCCCAGAGCTCTGCAGGGAGCCCCACGGGGCTGTGGCTGTTCCTGGCCCACCCTCATCAGAGAGCAGCCTGAAGGGCCCGGGGTCAAGGTGCCCACCCCTCGCTGTCAGCCAGGCGACGGCGAGGAAATGGAGCCGCACAGCAACCAGCCCTCCAGGGGCCCGTGGAAGGGCGCGGGCAAGAGGTCACGAAGCCTGGTGACTTCCGCCAGGAAGGGCTTTGGAAGGAAAGGGTGTTAAATCACTGGCTCAAAGGGCTGTCTTGAGTGAAAAATACCAGCACCCACTTCAGACGAACCTCCAACCTCTACCTCCTCGGTAGAATGGAAGCTCCAGGGGGCCCAGAGGTATTTTTTTTTTTTACCCCTTCCTGCATCCCTGCACCATCAACACTTTGCAGGTGAACACGTGCTAACCCGGCAGCTCTGTCATTAGAAAGAACAAAGGGCCCTTTGCCAAGATGGGGAGCTCTGCTTGGTCTGGAGGCCCAGCTCGAGCCGTTCCATGAGGTGCCCGCAGGTGGGGTTCTTACCGGGATGGAGGTGGAGGCCGGCTTGGGATCATTTTGGGCTGAGCCTGGCGGCTATTCAAGATCGGGGAGTCGGGCGTCCGAGGAAACGCCACCGTCACAACCCTCACTTGCTCCTTGGCAAATGCCAGCTGCCTTCGGCTGAACGGAAGCCACTGTTTCCGGGCACCTGCCCGCCCACCGCCGACGGGGTCCTGCCACCCCTGCCCGGGCTCACGAGTGCTCCCTGGGGGGGCAGCTGAGGAGCAGCCCCGTGGGCGCCCCATCGTGCCTGGGCAGTGCGCCAGCCAGAGCAGGCAGCGTGGAGGGAGCAGACGAGGAAACACCCGTTGGCGTGAACCACGAAGCGGGAAGAGCTCCAACCCCGAGTGACAGGCAGCAGACAGGCTTTCCTCCGTGGTCACGAACGCCCTCCAGGCTTCTGCTGGCCCTTTCCACCCACCCACCGCGTCCGCGTAGGACCCCACTTCCTACTCTGAGCCCAAGCAGAGGCCTCCGCGGCGTCCCAGGGCTCATCTGCAGAGGGCCCCGCACGGCAGCTGTCCTGGTGGGTCTTTGAAGCTGTAACCTTGAACCTCCTGCTGGAACTTACTCCCGCTTCCTGCCCCAGCCAAAGGCCAGACACCTTGCCTAGTACGTAGAAATGGTCAGCACTTACAAAGTTTGTGATAATCATTGCCCTCCCTCATATGAAGTTTTTATCACTCATTAACAGAAATGCCCTTTTATTTCTGGGTTTTATTGTAGGCGCTGCAAGTGGGGATGGTGTTTATCCTTCAGAAGGAAGTTGGGAAGCGTGCAAAGGCCCTGGTCCAGAAGGTGACCATCCAACCAAAGGCCAAAGACCTGCCCTTTTCCTAGGCCTGAGTAACTCCCCCCTGGAAAAATGAGGGAGTGTCTTTTAGTTCCGTGAGTTTAGGATTCCATTTTGAGAGAATACACAAAATGACCAAGGAAGGTTTACTGAAGAAAAATTCTCCAGAATTCACCAGTATTTTGCAAACATGCTGAGCACATGCGATCATTAGTGATTATAGCAATCTGGTAGTATTGTAGTCACGGTCCTTTTGGTTGCGCGAAGGAAAAACTCCCTTCAGACTGATTTTTAAAAAGCCAAAGTGCATCCTAAGGATACCCGAGGAATTGATGGAGTCCACGGCCGGGATGAAGGACTAGAGCCAGAAACCTTCACCACCTCCAGGCTACAAGGCAGCTGCTCTCACCCACTGGCTCTCGCGTCTGTTATTTCTGCTTGTACAGATCTCGGCTCGTCCACGTGGCACCGGCTCAGGGGTCCTGACTTGCAAGTGCCCCATACGCGCTATCACCCCAGACAGGGACTGGGATGTCTCCTGCCCTTTGCAAAATTCTTTGGATAAGGAATGTTCTTGGGCCTGTTTGGATCGGGAGAAGATCAACCCCGGTCCGATCAACGGGTGTGCGGGGGAGGGGAGGGACGAGGTCCTTGTGTACAAACAGGCCCCACGGCACGGTAATGAGAGAGCCGCCCACCCGCCCGCTTCAGCAATGCTCAGCTATCAGTACTTAAAACAACAAAGACGTCTGTACTTTTCTATTCAGAGCGACCTTCCCCTCCAAATTCTTACTGCACTAGCCAAAGCTTCAGAAACGTAAATTACGTACATTTTACGAAGTTCTACTGAACCCCGAAACCCAAGTAGAAAAGGTCACAGAAAGTTGCTCCCTGTTTTATTGCTCTTCACTGGGCTTGGTTGACGCTTGTTTTTTTAATTTTCATCACATCTTACATGAGTGATGAAGACAAGCCCAGTTACAAAAGGTACCCCTTTTCACTAACATCTTTTATTTATTTATTTTTTTAAACAATGTGCATTGATGTCAACATCATGATAAAGCAGGATGTTCAGTTGATTCACTGAACCTATAAAAACCCTGCCAGGGAATCCTATTTTGTGGGCACACCACACAGAGCCTGGCACTCGAGGTCAGATGATTCCAATCCTAATCTGAAAATAAGCGCAAGGAGCTCCGTGACAGCATACGTCTCGTCTGGCTACCAGTCTCAGGCCACACTTTGCTTGTGTCCTACAGTGGGCGGGGCAGAAAAAGTAACCCCGTCTCAAACTTGCTATTCTTTTCCTTATAAGAACCTTACACCTACCGACATCTCTAGCTCAGGAGCACACAACGCACACAAAGACATGACTGGACAGTATCTAAACTGAAAGCACTAGTTTAAATAGCCTAGAGTCTTACAGAAAATGTTATTCCAAACCATGCAGAGGCAGCAAGAGTCACCCAAAACCACAGTTTATTCTATGACCTTTACGTTGCTTTTCTGTTATTTAAAGGTTGAAGCAAAGTGAAACGGATGGAAATATTCTGTTAAAAGAACAAAGTGAGTCAATCACAGCATATGCATCTAATAACACCTCAGGTCTATGCCATATGCTCCAAACACAAGGCTGAGTCCAGGAGTGGCTCATGTTCTGGGTTCTTGAAAAGCAAATGGAAATATTGGGAAGAATCAACACATCTCAACAGAGGAGCCATAAATGCCCTGAAAGCAGAAAGTTGACACAAATTTAAATATAATTCATATATATATTTTAAAATCAAACACAATTAAATAGAATATGGTTTAAGTACATGAATACTTCACTTTAGAAGAATAACAGAGGTGGTACATAGTACCAAAAACTCATACACAGCCTTTCTGCTTCTTCTGTTGATGAAACAGTGCGCGTCTATACAACCAAATATTGCAGTGGAATAAATTCTCTATTCATTCAAGACTTTCTCAAGGACAGAGGTGATTAATAATTATATATTCATATGTGTATATATGTATTTTTTGCAAAGTCTGAGCAAAAGCAGTAACACCTAAGAGAACGTTCCTTCCCTCCGACAGTCCGTGTGGTGAGGCAGCGCTGGCACCGCCGGCATGGAGTGTGCGGCCGACGGGGCGGCCCCGCCCATGGCAGCGAGGTCCAGACCCCGAAGCCGACCGAGTGGAAGTGCAGGGAGGGGCCTCTCATTACCCCACAGACAGAAGAAAAAGGCCACAACCTGCACACTTCCCAGCGCAGAGCAAAGAAGAGGAGAGAGTCAGAACTGAGTGCCTCTCTGTCCCCACGCCTGCCCGCCCACCTTCTTTAAAAACTCTACCATCTGGGAATAAACATTTTGTTCAAGGAGCCACAGGGGAAAACTGGAGTGATGGCTGTTGCACATCCCTTTCCACAAGTACTGTGAGGGGAGGTGACGTCACCGGAGCCCAGAATCTCGGAGGAGCAAGTCCTACCACTTGCGGCGCAGAGGCTTGCCCTTCCGGCCGCGGGGGAGCTGGTTTTAAGAGTACTGCGTCTCAGGAGCAATTACAACGTGAACACCACACACTGTCACCAAAGGGGAGGACAACGTCACCAAGACTTGACCCACTTCCAAATTAACGCCTCTGTGCAGACCCCACTCCCTGGAAGAAAAGCCACCTGCTGGCACCACACCGCCTGGCTCCCGAGGGGCCGACTCCCCTGCCTGCTCAGGAGACCAAGCGAAGCCCCTCTGGTACCCGCCGTCTGATGCTGTTGGGGTGGGTCACCGCCACGGGAGGTGCATCAAATACCGGCCCTACGCCTCTGCGTCTCCCATGGCGTGTGGCCCCCGCCTATCCCAGTGGACTAACTCTCCCACACATGGGTTATTGCCATTGGAAAACTAGTAATTCTCTAGTAATGTAAACAACACCACTCTGTCTCTACGACTTTCACTGCGTGATCACCGTGTGCAGACGTGCCTACGCGACACTCTGCCGACGGTGGAAGTCTAGGGTTGTCTGCCATTCTTTCCTGGGAACAACAGTGAGAAGAAGTACAGTGCTCTGTTTTCACTGGCTGTGGGGAAGAATCCAACCAAAGGAAAAAAGTTCTCTTATTCTCCAAAAGCAGATTTCCTTTATCTCAGGTCTTGAGTCATAGCTGATGAAAGAAAGGAAAAGAAAAAGGTAAGGTACATTTCTACAACCAGTGACACATTACCATCACAGATTAAGGAAGAAGGGCACCAACACTTAGTGAGCGCCTACTACATACCAGCGCTCATGACAGCCAGGACCTGACTACAATCATGGGAGGTAAATAGCCCTAATTAGCTTCATTTACAGCTGAGTGAATGGAAGCCTAAGGAGGCCAAGCAACCCACCTGAAGGTTATATAACGAGGACTGGCACCCAGACTTGCTTTTATCTTTCCGTTTTGGCAACAGATATGAGAACGAAATATCTACTTTTTTGACAGATAATTCTGCTTCTAGGAATTAACTCTAAAGCATACTCATAAGAGAGGGCAAAGACTTACATACACATTCATCAAAGTATTGTTTGTAACAGGGAACGATCCCAAACGACCTAAGTGACCATCCACAGGGGATTCATTAGATGAAGACAGAGCCATAATATGGAATGCGCCAAAGCCTTTAGAAAGAAAACAGAGAGCTTTGATCTTCTGGCCTCCTAAGACCAAGCTTCTGAGGCTGAGTCCTCTTTTTCACTGCACTGGGGAGGAAACAAACATCACAGAAGACATGGTCCCTGCTATTTGTGAGATGGGACATAAACACATGAAACAATTCAGTAATGCTGTGAGGTCATTTACATTAAATGCCCAAGTGCTTTCTATAGACAAATGTAGAGTAGGCGATTCAAAGCAGAGAGGTATCCACAGGGGTTAAAGAGGGGTTGGGTACTCCTTTGTGGGTGCAGGACTTCTCACATTCACACATTCATGGAATGAGAATTACAGGGGATCTTACGAGATTTTCTTGTCCAATTTCTCTGATCTACTGATAAGGAAATGAAGGGACCGGAGAAAATTAACTTGCAAAAGGTCACACATACTGACTAGAAACGGACTCAACGAGGCCTGCCAGCCTACCGCGTTTTCCATACCAATACACTGCTGATTCCTAAAGGACAGACAGGACAGTCATCTTGGCCAGCCAAAGAGAAGGTCTAGCAAGGTTAAAAGCAAAATATATCTGTGTATCTTAGAAATGAAAAGCATATGGTAATAAAATCTGAACACACAACTCCAATAAAAAGCCTTAAGTTTAAACATCTGCTTTCCAAAATGGTTTCTAAAGAACATTTTCATATTGTCAAATATTTGATCATCAACATGATAACGGGGAATCACAAAAATAACTACCTTGCACTTCTTTATACACCTTTATCATGTTATTTGCTATTCTGGGTTTGACTGAGCCAGTGAATATAGGCAAAAATTATCACCTTTACATAGAAAAGAGGATGGAGTCTGCAAAAGTAAACAGAGCTTTGGTATGAATCAGCTCAGTGAAAAGTTCAAAATTAAACCAAGCTCTGGTAATAACAGAGTAAAAAGTTGCCTACAAAGTTAGCAAGGAAAGGTGATGCTGGACCCAAATCTAAGTTCACGCCTCCATCTGAACATAGGTAACTAACACAGGTAACTAAAACATAGTGTTCCCAACTCCTGCTAACGGAGACGACAGAAGAGTAGTTTAACACCTTCACAAAGAGTCTGAGCAGAGGTTCGCCTATCACATGAAGTCTTTGTGAGTCAACTCAAGTTACAGAAAGCAAAGCTGGTGGAGGAACTGGGAGTCTTTGCCTGAAGAGATAACTGGGGGTGCTAAGTGGCTGCCTCCAATTTGCTGGGTTATTTGTGTGGCTCTTGTGGGCACAGCTGGTGAAGCCATAGAAAAACAGAGTATTCGGTTGGGGGCAAGTCAGAACTTCCTAATGATTACTGTCGTTGACCTCCAGGTAAAGATGGAAGATGGATCACACCCATTCAATTCACTCCTTCCTAAAGTAGTACTTAAAAAAATAACCCAAACAAAAACACCAAAGTCACAAGAAAGGGAAAAGTGAGAGAATAGGCAACAACAAAATGGAAGAGTGTAAATGACTTAGTAGATCAAAAAAAAAAAGTAATTGATATTCACTTTTATCTTTATTACTTCCTTCTTTCTGCTTTCTTTGGGTTTCATTTACTCATTTTCTAGTTTAAGATAGAAGACTGTGACTTTTCCTCTTGTCTAATATAAATATTTAATGCTATAAATTTACCTATAAGAACTGCTTTAGCAGTATCCCACAAATATAGTTGTCCCTTAGTAATGGTGGGGGATTGGTTCCAGGACCCCTGCAGATACCGAAATCCGAGAATGCTCAAGTGCCTTACATAAAATGGCACAGTATTTGCATATAACCTACACACTTCATCCTGTGTATCTGAAATCACCTCTAGCTTACTTATAATACCTAATACAATGCAAATGCTATGTAAATAGTTGCCAGGCCATGGCAAATTCAAGTTCTGCTTTTTGGAACTTTATGGAAAAAAATTTTTTTTTTTTAAATATATTTTTGATTCGTGGCTGGTTGAATCCATGGATGTGAAACCTTCAGATGTGGAGCCCATGAATAGGGAGGGCAGATTCTACTATGTTGTGTTTTCAGTCCAAAATATTTTCTAATATTCCTTTTGATTTCTTCTTTGACTAATGGGTTACTCAGAAGTATGTTGTTTAATTTCAAAATATTTGGGGATTTTCCACATATCTTTCTTTCTCTCTTTTTTTTTTTTTTTGGCTGTGCCACACAGCTTGTGAGATCCTAGTTCCCCAACCAGGGATTGAACCCAGGCCCTCAGCAGTGAAAGCCCAGAGTCCTACCCACAGGACAGCCAGGGAATTCCCTCCACATATCTTTCTGTTACTGATTTCTTGTTTAATTCCTTTATGGTCAAAGAACAAACTGTATGCTTTCAATCCTTTAAAATTCATTGAAAGCTTACAGTTTGTCCTCCCTACACTTTGGAAACTGCTTCTGGGAAGTGAACTAGGGATCACCTCAATGTTACCTTCCTTTCAAGGATTAAAGCCCTCTACTGCCTGTTGTCTGATATCTGGAAATAGCTGTTTCATTTAGTTTGTCAGTTTTCTAGTTGTTTACAATGAGAGGGCAATTCCTATAGCAGTTAATCCTTCCACGGCAGAAGCAGAAGCTCCCTTACGTCCTTTTAAGTATTTGTATCTCTGGGATCTAATTCTCTTCAGTTTCACACACGCTAGATCAGAACACAAGTCATCCTTACCTTTGTGGACTTCTCTAACGGCTGATCACACTGTGCCTGCTGCATAACATCACTGACTATCATTTTAGCAATCTTCCAAGCTAGCTCTTCCTGGGCCTATAAAAGTAATTAAACTGTTGATAATGGTTATTCGCTAGAAGAATCAGCAAACATTATTAATGTTCTAAACACAGCTGTATATGCATAGCATTTCTACGTACTTGGGAGGAAGCACATTCCCACGCATGAAAGGACCCGGGCCGCCCTCTGGTTGTGATATATCAACATGCTCTTCACTGTCTATCCGACATCACGACTATTTTCATGTTAGGCGGTCAAAACAAAACGTCTTTCTTTTTCCACTCTCATCTTTCAATGTACTTAACTATTCAAAAAAGCAAGTCTCTACTTCTGAAAGTATAACTGACAGTGAGGAAGGAAACGTTTGAGCTTTTGTTTCTACACTGATTACTGGTGCCTGCTGATTAATGGAAACCTGACTGCTTGGATATTTTTCAGTGGCCAGAGTCTCTGGACGGAGGATACCTCCACTGCCTCTACCAGGCAACTGTGAGATGCTAGGAAGGGCCCACCCCTTCCTGTTACCTCCTAGATGAGGAAGCAGTGATGTACCACGCTGCTTAAGCAAGGGAACTAAGGAAAGAGAAAACTCGAAACCTTGCTTAGAGTAAGTGCCCCTTATAAACAGGAATCTTTTCACACTAAAAGCGGAATTTACCTCATCAGTATTTCCTTGGACCCATTTCTTCATAGCTTGAGAGAACATGGATCCTAGTAAACAAAGCCAAAGTTGAATGTAGACCTCATGCATAATTTTACATTAAAAAAAATGCTCTTATTTAAACATCTATTTCCCAGCTTTTAAAAGATATTCTTTTTTAAAAGATACTACTTTTGGGGTACAACCTCACCCCCAAATTAAGGAATATTACCATTAATAAAAACTAATGATATTGGCTCCATAACAGAGTATTTAACTTGCAAATATTATGGTTTGAAAAACTTTGAAAAGCTGTTTTAGAGCTCTAGATTTTTCTTCTATTCTCCTCACTTGATGAAAGAAACTATCATCTAGTGTTAAATTTGCAGTAAACTTTCAAAGATCAAATAAAACCATGACCAGGATCTGGTCTTGAGATAAGAATCTAGCAATACATCAGGAGATGCCATGTATGTAAATCTTTCAGATCAGCTCCTATACAAAAGGGCTTCCAGTGCAGATTATGCTGCTACATGCTGGATCTCTGGTCTGTGTTAATTTGCTGGGTAGGATCAGAGTTTTAAACAGCCATGCTCTGTCCAGGCCATAATACACCCCAGCTTCCCAGGAGACACACAAGCCTATCTCCATCTGTACTCTAGATGCTGAGGAGTCGCCAAGGACGTAGGTTAGCCTCTATTTCCAGGTATTAAATACACAGCTTATCCTTTCATTAATACATATAGGCTCACATCCTAACTTTGCCTTAAACCAAGTGGCTGGTAGATTATTTCTTAGGCAAGATCCTGATTAGTTCAATGACTGGGATACTCTATAGTAAACTGCAGCAGTCATGAAAAAAAACAAAACCTGGATCCTTTTCCCTTAATATTTTGTATTATTAGCTAAAAGTCTGAACAGTGATCTAGTTAAATTTTACAGCCAAGCAGAGCCAGCAGGGCCACAACACTACATGCTCTGCCCGCGTCTCGCCCCCGCCGCACTGCTCTGTCCTCGGGCAGCCTCCTGCTTGTTAACCTGCGCAGCCTCCTCCTCTGCTAACGCCCTGTCTTTGACTCCTGTGCCCCCTTAACAAGGAGCCTCATCAGGATTCCATTCCCTTCAGCACTTTCTCTCTGGGGCATCTCATCCCCTCCTGTGGCTTTAACTTCCTTCAAAATGCAAATAACTCAAAAACGTGTCATTGGGTGTCAAACCAATACTTACAAATTGTCCTAAGGCATCTCAAACGTAACATGTTCCGAGTCAAGCTCTTCTATCTCCCATGTACTCTTTTTCTTGTAGCCTCTATCTCAGAAATTAATTTAATCTTCTATTAAAAATTAACATCATAATGCTTCATCTAGAGAACCCATATGAGAAAACTCATCTGCCTTCCTCATCTGCTCTCCCTATGAAATCTGTCACCAAATTCCCCCTTGGATGTAGTCTCCTGAATTCCCCCTTGGAGGTCTTATAAATCTGACCTTCTAACTCCTGCTACCACTATCTATCCTCGGATCCTCTTTTTCTTCTATCTACATTCCTAGCAAATTATACTACCTGAATCTCTGATACCACTCTCTCCCCAACTCCAATTCATTCGCAGACTACAGCCAGAAAAATGCATCTCACTGCACTCTGCTTAGAAATCTCTGGTGCTCAACAGACAGTACCACAGGCTTCTTAGTTTGACACGCGTGGGCTTTCACAGTGTACACGCGGCTCTATCTCCCACCGC
Organism: Balaenoptera musculus; assembly: GCF_009873245.2. NCBI lineage: Eukaryota > Metazoa > Chordata > Mammalia > Artiodactyla > Balaenopteridae > Balaenoptera > Balaenoptera musculus. The sequence goes on along the minus strand of NC_045804.1, from coordinate 57,743,893 downwards.
TGCACCGGGGCACGAGGAGACTGCCACTGCAGGGACCGCCTTCTCACAACATCCTCTACGATGCCTTCTTGTTACACTTTCTCCTAGATGATTTGAAGGTAACTTTTAAAATTACCTTGCTTGCCCTGAAAGCAAAGTTCTCATATTCTCAGAAGCTTCTGAGATACAGCTGCCCCAAAATGTAGCCCTTTCTTCTGTGCTCTACTGTCAGAGCTTTAAAATCCAAAATGAAACTACAGGTTGGTTAATGACAAATGTTCTTTGCAGCTGCCCTCAGCAAGGAGAGGAAGGGGGAGGAAGCAGAGCTGAGCTGCAAACAACCGCCGTCAACGCGGTATTCTGAACCAAAGAGCGAGGCTGCGCTCCGTCTGCTGTGATCCCTGACAAGTCACATTTTCCCTGACCCTCAACTTCTTCACCTGTAGAACAAGGAGGCGGTACCCACAGACGTATCATCTAAGATTCGAATGAGCCAGGGCTTAGTCCCCCATTCTGCTCAGGCGTCTACTCAAAATGCTACTTCCTCAGTGAGCCCCTTCCTGACAACCACTTCTAAGACAGCACTACCCACCACCCCTCCAGTCCCTCACTCTGCTTACATGTCTGTGTATAAACACAGACAGACAGACACATACACACTGTATTTATCTGTTTACTGTCCCTCCACTATAATGTTAGTTCCATGAGGGCAGGAATCTTATTTTCTTCCCAGTATTTACAGCAGTAGATGCATAGAGTAGGCACTCGAATGTTAGAATGAATGAACAAATGAGTAATGTGAAGAGACTGAATGAATAGAATAAGCAGAGACAGTGATCTGGGGAAAAGTGTTTTGTACACCTTATCTTCATCTTTACTCATATATCTTTAATACATCTTAATTCATATAATACAAAACCAAACTGCAAACACCCAACACCTATTCTCTGGAGCAGCAGCACGTCTTCATGAGCTGTCAAAGGAGTAAGACCAGCTCCAGAAAAAACCCGAACAGCTCAGAGACTCTGTTATTACTGGAGACCCCATTACCCTCTCTGACAGAAGCTACCTGATGACAGTGGAGTCCTTCCTGACCGATACCTCCAGAGGTTGTCCAGCATTTTCTTTGCACCTAGGCCACCACTGACCTCTTCCTAGTATTCATCTTCTACCCAATAAAAGACACTACTGGACTGTAAGTTTCTTAACAACAGGCTCTGTATCTTCTAACTGCCCCGTGAGTCTGAGTGCACGGAAGCACTCAATAATTATTTACAGAATGAGCTGTGCAGACTTCCTTCGGTCTTTACACTTTCCCAACTGTGTACCTCAGACTTCTCTGGCTAAATAGGAAATAAAATCAATATTTTGGATAAACTTATAAAGACAAATAGGTCAACAGGCCCTTTTCTGGTTTAAATTATTTCAACAATTGTTGCACTTTTTGCTTACTCTGTTAATTTATATCTGACCCCAAAGTAGATTACTCATCAACATAAAAGTGGTGCAGGGCTTCCCTGGTGGTGCAGTGGTTAAGAATCCACCAATGCAGGAGACACGGGTTCAAGCCCTGGTCTGGGAAGATCCCACACGCCGCGGAGCAACTAAGCCCGTGAGCCACAACTACTGAGCCTGCGCTCTAGAGCCTGTGAGCCACAACTACTGAAGCCCACGTGCCACAACTACTGAAGCCTGTGCGCCTAGAGCCCGTGCTCCGCAACATGAGAAGCCACCACAATGAGAAGCCCGTGACACCGCAACGAAGAGTAGCCCCCGCTAGCTGCAACTAGAGAAAGCCCGCGTGGCAACGAAGACCCAACACAGCCAAAAATAAATAAATAAACAAAATCTAAAGTTAGTAACTATTAAAAAAAAAGTGGTGCAAATCATTACCTAAACAATTCGTGTATTAAAAAATAAGATAAACAGAATAGAAATGAAGTTCTATTCAATTCAATAGGAAGACTGCCAATAGCTCTTAATTTTAAACACACTTATCAAAATGGAACATTTTCTTCTAACAAAAGTTAGTATCTTACTCAAGACAATACTGTCAATCCAATCACACTGAAAATTTTCTAGATATTATCTGAATGGACCCACAGTGGTTTCCTAAATCGTCCTGTGTAAACCAACTGTTTGGAAGCGGAGCTCGGTCACAAAGAGTATTTCTGTGTTTAACTCTTGGAATTAACCAAGCACTCTTTTGCTGATTAAACAAAGGATTTCAATTTCAACCTATTAATATTTTCCACACATATTTCATAATAACTTTCAGCGATTTAGAGGAAATTTAGTAAAATAAAGGGTCTCAAGATAAACCTCAAGTCCAACCTGGATTGGGTATTTTGCCTTTAAATCAAAAGGTGACGAGTATCTTTTCATGTAGATGCGCCTTCTGTAATGGTAAAGCAAGTTCAGTAACTTCTGATTCAGAGAGAGACTGTACTGAGACCTGATTACACGAAGCCCTTGCACTCGTTCGTGACTATAAACACAAGGTCAAAGAGATGGCAGTTATTTTGCAAAACAAACAGTTTAAATCTTCAATGATCCTTTACTTACAGTCAATGACTAATGTGAGTAAAGGCTTGATAAAATGTATAAAAACACCACAAACCTTTCGATTTCTTTATATCAGGTTCAGGCTCAGATTCTCGGATGAACTGCCCCAAGTCACTAACTCTTCCAAATGTCATCTTCCTAAATAAGTATGAAAAGAACATAATTTCTAAAAATCAATTTATAATTTTAAAAAAATTAATTTTTAAGCATCTTATCTAGATCTAGAAAGCTAGAAATACAATTTATATCTATCCCATGTTACTCAAAGTGGGGCTAATTTCAAAAAGAACTGTCCCCACAGAAAGCAATCTTTAATTCAATGCAATTCCATTCAAAATCCTCAAAAAGTTTATGAAACATGAGTTAACAGATAATTCACAGTTCTAAAATTCATACAGAAAAGGCACAAGCATAGCCAAGATAATTTTGTAAAAGAAACAAAAAGGTAAGACTTGCCCTAACAAGATAAAAATATAATTATATACATTATAAAGCTATAGCAATAGAAAACAAAGTTAAAAGGCAAAGAACACAGTGACAGGTCTTATTCTTAATAGATGCAGTAACTGATAATTAATAACCAGAAACGTACAGAATTCCAACAAACCACTAAGAAATTACCCAACAGAAAAATGTGAAAAAGAGATGATGGTCAATTCACAGAGGAAAAACCTGAACAACCAACAAACATGACAAAAGAAGCTCAATCTCATAAGCAACAAACCCAGATTGGTAAAACATTTAAAGTTTGATATTATTTATTGTTGACAAGGATGTGGGGAAAATTAGTATCTTTATTAATGATTGGTAAGAATGTAAAATGTTCAGATGCTTTTAAAGGTAAACTGTAAACTGGTTAAGGGCTATGAAAATTTTAACTCTGCTTCTTGGTACAAGGAAATATAAAAAGGAAGTCTTTGCTATACTGTGTATCACAGTAAAATTGCAAGCAATTTAAATAACCCATTTAATACCAAAATAGCCAAATAGTAACATACCACATTATGGAAGATTTTGCCACAGTTATGAGCTATAATTAATATTATTTATGGAATACTACAACATAGTTAAAAATGAGGTAAATATGCACAGACTAACATAGAAAAATCTCCAAACTCACTATGAGTGAAAGCACAAGATACAGCATAGAGTGTAATATCAGTTACATAAAAATAAGCAAACAAAAATATACAGCATAACGTAACAGTGATTATCCTGAGAAGGAAGGGGGGAAAATAAGCATTGGTGTGTAATCAAAGGGCACATAAGCCTTATCTGTAAATTTAATTTTTATAAGAAGAGATTAATATATTTGTAATTAAAAGTTAAAAGAAGAAAAAAGAATCCTATGCCTATGTATTATTTCATTTCTGGCAAAGTGAATCTTATTTTAGAGACAGCCTTCCTAATAAGTCATCAATGAATATATGGGTGCCAATATAGCAACTGATACAAATTTGTTTGCCTTTAGAAAAATTTCAGGAAGATGCTAAAACCATAAAACTAAAACACTGAAAAGTATCTCTAAAGATGGAGAAAAATCATTATTTCTCTATTTATGACCCATTTTATAAATTAAAAAATATGCATATTACACACTATATATTTTACAAATTTAAATTTTATAAATTAAGATATATTTATATATTTATTTTACACACAAAAAAAACTATAGAAGTAAAACATCTTGCAATTGATAGACTTTCTTAAGTCAGGTTTGAAATAAATGAACCAACCATTCCTTAAGAATAAATATCTTACAGTGGAGGATTACTGGACTGAATGTCAATATTATGACATAGTATGAGTGTGTTTCATGTTTGGTAATTGCAATCATTGTTGCTTTTGTTGTGGTCATCCATGTACAATGCTTGGTGTCAGTCTATTTATCTCTTGTAAAAATAAAATACAGTGTGTGTGTGTGAAAAAAAAAAAAACAAAAACAAACGAGATGGCAAAACAACTGAAAAGTACAACTATTTACCACTTAGGGGGAAAATGAGGTGAGTACAAGTAATAATCTTGTAAGAATTAACAAATGGAAATAGACAGATAATATTACAGTTAAATAGGCTAAAGCAAGTTTATTTCTCTTCATAATAACACTCATATTAATAAGAAATTATTCTATGAAATAATCTCAGTTTTGAAAGGCACTTATTCCTTCAAAAGTTCAAATGTACTCAGAAGCTCAAATGTTCTCAGAAAAGCTTAGGAACTCTAAAGGGAAACTGATGATCCATTGTAACGTGTCTTATAGAAAATACAAACACACCGTAATTGTTCATGATTTATGTATGATTCAGATCAGAGTGCTCGGAACATCCTTGTGTGCATGCTTCTATAATAAGTTCTTATGTATTAAATGAGCAAACATTGTCTCAAAAAAAAAAAAAAAAAGAATAAATATCATCTTTGGGAATTAACTCATTTAGGCTTACTGTCCACCATTTCCTAAAAGAAGAAATAAAGATTACTACAACACTGATACAGCTGAAGACAATGTGGTCAAAATAACCTTCTATTTACTTCAAAGTATTTTCCAGACTTCTTGGTCTCCCAAATATCAACTTACTCTCTGGTAAAAGCAATTAAACATGTTGAAATCCCTTTTTATGGTACTGCCAGGACTGGAGTACAGTAATCATGTCTTTACACAGGTTTCTGTGTTTTCAAGCCATCTTTAGGGAAGAGGAAGTGATTTTATGATTTGATCTGTGGTAAGGATCAAGAAGTGCTGTAACACAGGAATCACTGTCTTTCTGTTACAGGATAAAATAAACAACCAAGTTAATTCTTAAATACAAAGGAATCATTTTATTCCATTTTTCCAAGTATAGTTGGTTCTCCGTATCTGCGGGTTCCACATCCATAGACTCAACCAACTGCCGACTGAAAACTTCAGGGAAAAAAAAGCCAGAAAGTTCCAAAAAGCAAAACTTGAATTTGCTGTGCATTCCAACCATTTACATAGCATTTACATTGTATTTACAACTATCTACATAGCACTGACATTTTATAAGGTATTATAAGCAATCCAGAGATGATTTATACAGGCTTAAAATACTAGGCCATTTCCTATAAGGAACTTGAGTATACTCAGATTTTGGTATCTGAGGGGGTCCTGGAATCAATCCCCTGCAGTTACTGAGGGATAACTGTAATAGTTATACAGTCCCTGATAAATGATATCGGCCTCTTTGTAGTTTAGTTTTGGTTTTAAGACAGAGACTTTGAAATAGCTAACATATGAATCCAATGAAATGTGGAAGAGACAGCCTAAAACACACTATGTAAATGTGACACTCATCAGAGTCGTATATGGTGGTAGAATAATGATGTCAATGATATTTACCGAGTGCTCACTGACATCCGGCAATGTTTTAAATGCTTTTCACGTATTATCTCATTTAATCCCCTCACCAGCCCAAGGAAGCAGGAATATTATCCTCATTTTACAGATGAAAAACCTGAGACACAAAGAGGTTAGGTAGCTTACCATAAGTGGCTGAGCCAAGATTGAAACTCAGGAAGTCACTCCTGAGCCTTCACCCTTAACCATGCTCTACTGCACTGCAGGTATATTCAAGAGAGTAGAAAACAATTTTTAAATTAAAAAATAAAAAAGATGCTCACCCTGCATACGTCCGTTGATACAAAGATTCTGGATCCAGACTTGCAGCATCCACAATTATCGCTTCATCAAAATTTTTCAGAATTTTAACACTGGCTTTTTTCACACTAGACTACAACAGAAATTGTGAAATTAGTAGTATGTTATTCAGGAGTCAAATCAGTCCTGGGTTTGGAATGACAGATTCGTACAAAATCTTCAGTGTTTCAAACACATGCACTTTTCACTCAACCCTGTCACTAATGAGATGCTTAACAGCAATGATTCTGAAATGTCATCTTGAACATAACTACAGGAGGGAAGCACAATACTAAAGCGTACAACACATGCATCTGTGTGGCAAACGTATCTTCCTTAATGACTGAAGTTCCAACAAACGTGCTTACGTTCCCAAACGTGCAAAACTCCCATTCTTCCAGGCATATGTATCTTGCCTAATAAATGTAAAGCCCAACTTTTACAGGATAAACATGAATGCTTTTGATTCTCAGTGTGGCCATGTGACAAAAGAGAAGATAAAGGAAACTTTCTAAAAGGACCAGCATTCTACCTCCTATTCCTCATGCCCACAAAAAAAAAAGCAGGTCAGAATTGGTACTTCTGTGAAATACAGAGGCATGGGTTGACCCAGAAATTCCACTTCTAAAAATTCAATTATAGACAGACTCACACTTATGCAAAATGACTTATACACAAGAGTATTTATTGCAGTATTGTTTCAAGTAACAAAAGACAGGAATATGTTTAACATCCATGACTAAAGCATAGGTTAAATTAAAAAAATAATTGAACAGACACTTATAGAACACTCTATAGTAGGGGTAAAAAGGGCTCTCTTCACATGCTGAGAAGGGCACACAATTAAAAAGAAAGAGGCGAGGCTTCCCTGGTGGTGCAGTGGTTAAGAAATCCGCCTGCCAATGCAGGGGACACGGGTTTGAGCCCTGGTCCGGGAAGACCCCACATGCCACGGAGCAACTAAGCCCGTGCGCCACAGCTACTGAGCCTGTGCTCTAGAGCCCGTGAGCCACAAGTACTGAGCCCATGCGCCTAGAACCCGTGCTCTGCAACAAGAGAAGCCACCGCAATGAGAAAGCCTGCGCACTGCAACGAAGAGTGGCCCCTGCTCGCTGCAACTAGAGAGAGCCCGCGCGCAGCAACGAAGACCCAACGCAGCCAAAAAAAAAAAAAGAAAGAGGCACCAGAATAAAAGAAGAGAGAAATACTTCCATGAGGTCACTGAGGTAAGATATCAAAATGAGGTATCACTAGTAAAGAAAACTACAGACCACTATCTCTTAGGAGTATAGACGCAAAATCCTCAACGAAATACTAGCAACATATAATAATTATATACCACAACCAAGTGGAATTTATCCCAAGAATGGAAGGTTGGTTTAACATCTGATAATTAATTAATGTAATACACCGTAACAACAGAGTAAATCCCCAAAACCCACATAATCCCCTCAATTGATATAGAAAGAGCATCTGACAAAATCCAAAAGCCTTTCATGATAAAAAACTTTCAATAAATTAGGAATAGTAGGGAACTTCCTCAACTTGATAAAGAGCATTTATGAAAATCCCACACATCACAATAAATGATGAAAAACTGAAAGCTTTCTCCGAGAAATCAGGAACAAGACAAAGATTGCTCTCTTTCACCACTTCTATACTGCAAGTTCTAGCCAGAGCAGTTTAGCCAAGAAAAGGAAATAAAAGGCATCCAAAGTTGATAAGAAAGAAAACTATTACTATTCGCAGATGACATGATCTTACATATAGAAAATCCTAAAGAATCCACAAGAAAACTATTAGAGCTAACAAATGGATTTAGTAAAGTTGAAGGTACAAGATAAACACACACAAAAATACACTTAGTGAACAATCAGAAAATGAAATTAAGAAAACAATTTCTATCTATAATAGCATTGAAAATAATAAAATACTCAGGGATAAACTGACTCCAGGAGTCAGTTTATTCTTGTGTAAGAACTGTACACTTCAAACTACAAAACACTGCTGAAAGAAATTAAAGATGGCCTAAATAAATGGAATGACATTCCATGTTCATGGACTGTAAGACTTAATATTGTTAAGACGGCAATACTCCCTAAAGGAATCTACAGATTCAGTGTAATCCTGACCAAAATGTTAAAGCTGATCCTAAAATTCACACGGAATTACAAGGGACCCGAATAGCCAAAACAATCTTGCAAATGAAAAATAAAAACAAAGTCAGAGGACACACAGCTCCCGATTTCAAAACAGAGCCTGCAAACCATAGTAATCAAAACAATGTAGCACTGGTCTAAGTACAGACACACAGATGATGGAGTAGAGCTGAGAGTCCAGAAGTAAACCCATCTATCTAAGGTCAAATGATTTTCAACAAGGGTGCCAAGATCATTCAATGGTGAAAGAGTAGTTTCTTCAATAAATAGTGCTGGGACAACCAGATATCCACATGCAAAAGAATAAAGTTGAATCCTACTTCACATAATATATAAAACTAACTCAAAATGGATCAAAGGCCCCAAACTCTTAGAAGAAAACAGGTGGGTATGGGGAGTAACTACTTAATGGACACGAGGCTTCCATTTGGGATGATGAAATGTTGTGGTGATGGCTACACAATACTGTGAATATACTAATGTCACAGAATTGTGTACTTTATAATGCTTAAATTTATGTTAAGTGAATTTTACCTCAATTAAAAAAAATGTATTTCTAAACACGATGAACAAGTTGAATGTGAGATTGGGAAAACAATTACATTTATAATAGCATCAAAAACAATAAAACATTTAGAAAAAAATTTAAGAAAAGAAATACAGAATTATACTTGAAAACTACAAAATATTGTTAAGATGGCAATCCTCACCAAATGGATCTATGGAGTCAAAGTACTCCCTCCCTATCAGAATCCTGACTAGCTTTGTCGTAGAAATTGACAAGCTGATCCTAAAATTCACATGGAATTGCAAGGGACCTCAAACAGTCAAAACAATCTTGAAAAAGAAGAACTAAGTTGGAGGACTCTCACTTCCTGATTTCAAAACTTATTACAAAGCAACAGTTATCAAGACTGAGTTAAACAGATATCATTCAACCCAGCAATCCTACTCCTAGGTATATACCCAAGAGGAATGAAAACCCATACCCACACAAAAATTGTACAGTAGCATTGTTCGTAACAGCCAAAAGGTGGAAACAACCCAAATGTCGATGAGCTGATGGATGAACAAACTGTGGTGTGTCTATACAGTGGAATATTATTTGGCCATAGAATGAACAAAGTTCTAATACATGCTAAAAACATAGATGAACCTTGAAAACATGCTAAGTGAAAGAAGCTAGTCATAAAGATCACATATCATATGGTTCCACTTATATGAAATGTCTGGAATAGGCAAATCTATAGAGACATAAAGTTAAAGTAGATTAGCAGTAGCCTAGGGCTGGAGGACAGAGGATTAGGAGGGTGATAGTTAAAGGATACAGGGTTTCTTTCTTGGGTGAAAAAATGTTCTAAAATTGATTGTGGTGAGAGTTAAGCAACTCTATAAATATACTAAAAAACCACTGAATTATACAGTGTAAATGGATAAATTGTATGGTATGTGAATTATATCTCAATAAGGCTCTACAAAAAAAAAAAAGAGAGAGAAAAAAGAAAAGAGGAGGATAGTGACCGGAAGGGGGGACGAGAGTTTCTGACGTACTGGTGACGCGTCCTGTTTCTTGATCTGGATGCTGGTTACATGGGTTAGGTCTGCTTTTCGAAATTCTTTGAGCTGTACGTAGTTATGAAATGTAGAGTTTTCTGTATATGTTATTATACTTCAACCAAATATGTAAAAAAATACACTTTACAGTTAGCACCTACACCTTTTAAGAGCCTAAATAAAAACAAAGCATTCCAGCTTGTATCAAAAAACGAAATGGCAACCACACTCAGCAGGTTACCTCCTATGCAACCTCAATAAGAGGAAAAGGTACTGAGGACAGACAGCCTTGTTGATGGTAATAAAACTGTACTGTCCTAAAAATTAAGAAAATTTATCCAAGGCCCAGGGTCAAAAATTATTTGCCAATAGTGATGAGAAAATAATTATGCTATATTATTAAACTTATGGTGAAAAACTAGACAGAGAATATATTCGTGGCTCTGCCACTTACTGTGTGACTTCAACAAAATCAATTAACTTTTTTTTTTTTTTTTTTTTAACTTTTTGGGTTTATTTTATTTATTTATTTTTGGCTGTGTTGGGTCTTCGTTTCTGTGCGAGGGCTTTCTCTACTTGCGGCAAGCGGGGGCCACTCTTCATCGCGGTGCGCGGGCCTCTCATTATTGCGGCCTCTCCTGTTGCGGAGCACAGGCTCCAGACACACAGGCTCAGTAACTGTGGCTCACGGGCCTAGTTGCTCCACGGCATGTGGGATCTTCCCAGACCAGGGCTCGAACCCGTGTCCCCTGCATTGGCAGGCAGATTCTCAACCACTGCGCCACCAGGGAAGCCCTCAATTAACTTTTTACTACCTCCTTACTCTGTTCTTGGGCATAACCCACTTTCTGTGATTTTGCAGACAGTCAGAGAAGGCCTGATATATGAAAGCACTCCAAAAAAACAAAAAAAGTTTAAGGAAATGTACAATGGCATTATAGTTCAAAATGAAACCAAAAGCTCTTCAGTGAAATATTAATAAATCTAGGAGTTCACTCAATTATTCTCTAAAAAAGCATTCCAAATTTAGTTACTAAAATTTCCCAAATAATTATACAAACAGCTTTTCGGAGGCTATAAATATGTCATATGATTTGATTATTTAAAGCAAGAGCTGGGCTTCCCTTGTGGCGCAGTGCTTAAGAATCTGCCTGCCAATGCAGGGGACACGGGTTCAAGCCCTGGTCTGGGAAGATCCCACATGCCACAGAGCAACTAGGTCCGTGCGCCACAACTACTGAGCCTGCGCACCACAACTCCTGAAGCCCGGACGCCTAGAGCCCATGCTCTGCAACAAGAGAAGCCACCGCAATGAGAAGCCCATGCACCGCAGCGAAGAGTAGCCACCGCTCACTGAAACTAGAGAAAGCCTGCGCACAGCAACAAAGACCCAACGCAGCCATACATACATACATAATAAGTAAATAAATAAATAAATGTTTAAAAAATAAAAAAATAAAGCAAGAGCTGCAGTGTCAAGCAGAATAATGGTCTGAATGAAACAGCAGGACATCTTACAATATGACACACTGTTAATCATCACAAAGACTTCGGTTAGCATATATAGTAAGTAGGCTAATTTTCTCTCTCCTTTGTTTCTTCTACCACCTAAAAGCTACAAACGGGATCTGATGCTAAGATCTGAGCGAAACAATCCTGGCACAGGGGCACAGGGGTCACTACCTGCATGGCGGAGCTGTCAGCCGCCCCGGGGTGGGAATCCTCGGTGGGGCCGGCAGAGCCCAGAGCCGTCAGCAAGACACCTCCTCCCAGGAACTCGTCTCCACGAACCGAATGGATGAGATCATTCAAATATTTATAATAAAGGTTGCTGGACAAAAAGCCAGGCAAAAAGACCTGAAGAGAGGATACAATTTATTTTAAAGTTGAAATCAAATACACTAAACTTTATTTTACAACAAAATTTTACCTTCAATGCTACCAGTTAGCACACATGATTTTACTCCTCCTCTTACACTCCAAGTATTATCCCTTTGTACACAGCTTACATTGTAACTAAAACTACAATGTGTACAATTTATAGATTTTTTTCCCCCAGAAAACTTGCCATGAAACTACTGAATGGACTTGATTATCTAGACTTCTTAGATACCAGGGAGGGATCTAATTTGAAACTAGATTTTTCTTGTTTGTTATAAATATTGAAGTCTTTGTGTATATACTGATTTTCACTTTCGATCTGATTTCCTTAAGATAAATTACCAGGAGTGTGATTACTAAGTTAAATGATGCGAACATTTTAGCTTTGATAAATGTTGAGGATGCATCACTAGCATTATCAAGGCATCTGTTTTGACACAGGCTTCCCAACACTGGGTTCTGTCTTTTCAAATAGTTGTTAAATAAACGTCTAATGGTACATGGATGCTTTTATTTCTATTTAAAAATTATTAATGATGTTAAGTTCCCATCTTTATTATTGGCATTTCCTATTACCAACTTTTCCTTCACAGCATTTAGCACAACTGTAAATATTTACGTCTATGTTTAATATGTGCTCTTATAGACAGAGCTCCAGGAGGGCAGAAGCTATGTTTCTTTTTTTTGCTTACCCCATAACAATAATACCTAGCAGAGAAATACTCAAGGTATTAGGGAACGAAGCATACATATCTTTTTCCCATTTACCTACTTGATAGTACTCTTAAAAATTAAAATTAGTATAAGTTCCCTAGATACACAGTTAGTGAGAAATATTTTTACATTTAGTTTTTCTCTGTATTTTAACTTATTACCCAGAAAGTTTACATTCTTTATATGATACATATCTTGAACTTTTCCTTTAAGATCAGAAAATTTTAATTTTAATCATGAAAAAATTATCAACCCTGGACAATAAGCCGATAGTCTATCCAGTTTACCACCAGCCTTTCAATGATTTGATTTTTATGTGTAACTCTTCCATTTTCCTGAAATTCAGTTTTTATGTGTGGTATCGTGTGGTATCATGTGGCAGTGCTTACTTAATCCCTTTCCACCTAGATGCACAGGACATATATGAGCAAAATAACCTCATGGACTTATCCTGGGCTCTTGCAATTCCTAGTAAAATCTGCTTTAGTTCATCAGAAGAACAACTGAGTCACAAATTCCAACACTTTATTAAGCAGCTATTAGTGATACCCTATAAGTGATCATGATACAGAAAACTAGTGCTCCAACCCTGTTGGAGGGTTTTGGTGAAATATTTGGATCATCCCTAAGCTAACTTTGCTCAATATTAATTATCTAAAAGATGTTATAATAACAGTAATAATAGCAGTTAACATTTTTTAATGCTTACGTTACTAATAAGCACTCTCCACGTAGTACCTCATTTTTATCCTCAAAATAACTCTAAGTATCTGTATTAGCCCCATTTCACAGAGGAGGAAAATGGCATTAAAGGACTTCAGTAGCTGCCTGAGGTCACTCAGCCTATGAAGGTTAAGTTTAATACATACCAAGTCAGACTCAAAGCCCCCGCTCTCATCACTGCTGCACTGCTTCAATTTTCCACTGTTCTTTTCTGTTTGCTTTTTCCCATGTTCTATTTTCTGAGTTCCACCAGTTAAAAACTTCTTGTAGTTTAACGCTTTTCAAGTTTTGGTTACCTTCTCCATGGTTGTCCAGGCCTGACGTAACGGAGTGGTGAAACAGTTAGGGAGCGGCCCACCTTCCCTGCAGATGTTGGATTCAATTTCCAGTCGTACAACATCATCGAATCCAAGAGGATGTGTGGCCTGGAGGGAGAAGTACCTATGGTAGAAAGACAGCCAAAGTAAACCCCAACTCCACAGCAATCATAAGCAACTTCTGGCACCTACACCAGAGAACCTTCTATGAGGCTCCTGCAGACCTAGGACTATAGAGCTGGGTTGATGACAGCCCTGCTGCAACCTGTATTCCCACCGCCGAAGATATATCTGAGCCAACGTGACCCTCCCTATCTGCCTGCCACCATCTTCGGTTCTTGTTTAAGATTTTCCAGGTCAGGTTACAACTGAGGCAAAGAAACCAATCGCACACATTTAATGGGCACCTAGTGCTCTGTTCAGCGCTTGGGAGAAAGAAACAAATTTAAAACAGGGTAAGACATGGACATGTCCCCTGGAAAGAGAACAGAAAAGATCCCTGTACAGGGTACAAAGGAGAACATACCAGCATTACTATGTGGCATACGTAATATACATGTAGGAATTCAAAACAAAATAGCATTGAGGGTGAAGTGGATGAATTTGATGTATTTAGGTAGAACAACGAGATTTGCTAATGATTTGGTGTAGAAAGGAAAAGGAGTAATCAATGATAGCTCAAAGATTTCTAACTTCATAGGATATAAAGCAACTAGTGTTTTGGTAAACTGGTTATAAATTGAATACAAAAAAGGCATTAAAAGCAGAAAACCACATATGTTGTCTCTTGAGCATTCTGTGGCTTCTAACTCCTGTGCATGATACAAATACAGACAGGCTGATGAGGCATGATATTAAAAAGTAAAAATAGAAAAACAAATAAGCAGGAACTGGTAAAATGACAGTGCCGGGAGGATGTCACACAGTAATTTTCATTTAAAAATGGCTCCCAATTTGAAAATGGGATCCAGTGGGAAAACAAGGTCTCTGCTCTGCATGGCACCGAGCTCCGGCCAGGACCGTACTACTGCCACTCTTCTATTCCGGCAGGAAAAAATTCTTCTTTTTTCTTGCTATCAGTATTTTCTTAACAAAAAGTGAGTCTCCCATCTTGCAACAACTAAGTTGGCAAATATTCCTCCACGATTTGAATTTTGGGGCACCCCAGGCCTTTTTTTTGGGGGGCCATGTTGTGCGGCTTGTGGGATCTTAGTTCCCCAACCAGGGATTGAACCCAGGCCCCGGCAGTGAAAGTGCGCAGTCCTAACCACTGGACCACCAGGGAATTCCCTCAAATTTCTAAATGGAAATGCTTGCTACATTAACATCCATATAACAATGTTTCTTATATAATATTTTCCCACAAATATATTGCACAAAAATAAACACTGGACAAACATTAGAACTGCATCCAAGTTCTGCCACTAATTTGCCCTGTGACTTGGAGAAAGTCACTACCCCTGTGGGCCTTAGTTTTCTCATCTGCAAAATGGGAAAATCAAACCAGCTCCCTAATCTGGCTATTCGTCAGAATCAGATTCCTGGATCACACCTCAAACCTGCTGAATCAGAATCTCTTAGAGAAAAGGATTGGAAACCTATTTTTGACAAGCTCCCAGGTACTCTCATGCTGACAGGAGCACGGACCTGCCCGGTGATGTTCGGGAACCACTGACCTAGATGCTCTCAGCTCTCCTCCAACCCTAATATCCCATGGATTTTTCTCTGCCTCTCAAGTTATCTTCTTAGCAAGTGCTCACAGATACAAATAACACATTACTTTTCTTTACAGAACGAGAAAAGTTCGATGAAAGGGGGGGCAGACACAGTTTTCAATTCTGTTCACTAAGATTGTGCTGCCCTCTCATTTTCAGTGAAAACTAATGAAAAACTACTCTTCACCAAGTAGTTAATCTGGCTGAGCAGACTTGCACCAAAAAACATGGTATACCCCACACAGACATTTAAGACCCTTTGCAATAGATTCCAGCTAGTTTCATCTTCTCCTGTTCCCTTGACCAAGTGTCAATTACGCAAAGTTTCTATGGCACTGCTCGTACCGATGACTCTGCCAAGAGTGTCCTTCCCCGCTAGCAGAATTCAATCCATTTTTCAGGCGCCAGTCAAATCTCCCTTCTGTGAAACCCTCAGTGACCTCCACCAACAAACATCGTCCTGCTTGCCACACACAAGCCTCCCCCTGCCCCGCCAGCAACTTATTCTAAGAACCCCCTACTCTGAACACACCAATGAAAGGCAGCTCTTATGCGGCTCCCTGTGAGCTCCCTGGCGGAAGAGACCAAGGTGACTTCTGAAATACGCATCAAGTACTCAATATTCGCGGAAAGCTGGATACGTCTATCACTAAGACTCACTTGTCATATAAAATCATGGCGTCGTTCTGTGCCTCCTGTCCGTCATACTGGCCCTTTTTGGCAGCAAGCTGAGACTGGAAGTTGTCTGCTGCCAACCAGAACTGTAGGATATTCACTGCGTCCTCTTTCTCCATGTACTGGGAAGGAAAAACACGAAAGAGGAAAATCAGGCTATACACAGATTTCTCTCACTATCTCTCGTCTATATCTAAGCCCCAACTATTAAAATACAGGACATAGAGAAAAAAAAAAAAAAACCCACAAAAGAAACCCCCCCACCCCAAAACAGATCCACTTGTTCAGTTAATGCCAGTCTGCAGTCTGCAACTTACAGTCATTTGAGATTGAATAATTTTTAAATATTCTTTTAGGGGGAGAAAAAAAAAAAAACAAACTAGCAACAACAACAAAAAGCAACCACTACACAGCTGAATGCAGACTTTAGTGAACTGGAGTAAAAATTAAAGATGGATCAGTGGTCCCTCGCTGGCAAACATACAAAAGGTGAAGCAACCAGACCAAATCTTTTATACCTGATCATTCCCACCACTCCACGTGGCCATGCCAACCTGAACAAATGCTGACTTAAACTTAAGCAAAGAGAGGGAGTGAAAACAAAAATCAGCTGAATAACTGTATCCTTGTCAAGAGGCAAGATGCAAGTGTGAGTCTAAGTTACTGCTTCGTGAGACTGGGAATCCTCTTATCTCGACTTAATAGTCATTTGCTTCGCAACAAAATAATTTCATTTGCTGAAGCCTAACAAAACCCATCACTCTACACTGTATGCCTCAAAGAGATGAATATACTCATTGCTTGTTGCAAACGCTTCAGTCCTATCAAGGGCAATCCTATCAAGTGGCTAAAGTAAAATGAAGACAGTAGGAAAAAATTTACTACTTTTCCTTCTCTCTTCTGAAGTCTGCTCTGCAAACACTTATGCACTGGAATCAAGTATCAAATTTCGTGGTTTTAAAACAGCTCTAAATAAGTAAAAATCTGCATTCTGTTATAAGTAGTTTAATTAGGTTTTTCAAAATTAGAGTTATTTTACTGTGAATTTTCATGTTCTCTTTAATCTGACTAATGCCATTCAAGTACTCTTGCCATTAGATACAACTTAAAACAGTAATCACAGTATTTAAATCCACCTGATCAGTTTGGAAATGATTTGTCTCTTCTATGTTATTTTCTATAGACAGGGCCCAGCATGTACAGCTTAAAGGCTGGAATGCTCTAACAGAGTGTGAAAGGAAATGCAGACTTTACCTCAGAGAAATAAAAGAGGGCTGACTCACAGAAGAGAATGTCAGCCAGGTAAACAGTTCCACTGGTCAGCACTTCAATCTGGTATTTACAGAAATGGTGACTTCGTAGAAACTCACTAAAGTGCCTGCACGTGGACAAAAAGGTAAAGTTTGAGGGACCGACCAAGGAAAGAGCTCAGCTGGGAAGAACACACTCTTTGCCCACTGTGCCTACTGCATCTTAATGGCCTAGGTCAACGTGACCTCCCTTCCCATGGCGCCTTCCTGATTCCTCTCCCTGTAACCTGTAAGTAATCTCTCCCACCTCTTAATGACGTGCAGCTCTCCTCTGATAGCTAACTCACGCTACCTCCTATTACAGTAACCAAAGAACATGCCCTATTTCTCTTATTAGGCTGCAATTTCCTTCAAAGCAGGCACTACATCCAAACTGTGCATAGCACCCTTTTCATAAATGTTAAATGAAAGAATGAATATGGAGATTTTTTTTGAGGGCATGCAGCAATAATTAATCTAAGAAAACTTTGGAGGCAGTTTAAACAAATCTATGTGGATTTAGTAATATGGCATCCATTAAGCTTAAAGCATGCACTAACAAATCAGGATATCCACCTGAAGACATGCATCGTTTAAACAGATAAACCAATTACTATGTCACACTACAGTCACAATCACCTCTAACGACTTTGGAATTAAAAATAAATTCTTTTAACTTAGGAAATACTAACATTAAAAATAAAAATCTGTTTTATTTTTAGAACTCACATAATTTATATTTAAAAGAAACCATTACCCAAGATAGTCTTAGGGAATGTCTATAAGATCCTGTAAACATTCAAAGTATTTAAATTCTCAAAGATAGTTTGGTTTTAGTTACTCGTGAGACTGAACCCGAACTCCCAAGAATGCACAATGTGGAAATACGACATGGACGTACTCGTGCTCCATTGCACTGAAGACTATGGACTGTGCTGAGACAAAACAGTTGGGATCCACCTGCCCATCTTCTCCACAAATCTTTGCTGTAAAAGAAATGGTAAATAATTTTTCTCTAAATCCAAACTATACACATTTGTAAATCAAAGTAGGAAGTAACTGTAAAGTCATAAAGATTAGCAGGTTTTAAATGGAATTAAGACAAAATACAGGTGAACAGCTGATTTTGAGGTAGGAAAGGTCTTTCTAAGCATAAATGCAAAAGCAGAAATCAAGAGTCAACAATATAAAATAAATTTCTATACATTAAAACACCCCCAAAACCAAAGGGTAAACTGGGGGGAAAAATTTGCAGCATATATGACAGTTTATGAATGACAGATTATTTTCATTCATGTATCAAGAGCTCTTACAAACTAACAAGAAAGTCTTGAGAGAAAAATGGACAGTGGACACGAAAAAAATTCACTAAAGAACAAATATAAAATGGCCAATATAAAAAGATATGTGTGCTCACTAGTAACCAAGTAAATATAATTATAGATTAGAATGAGGAGGCACACCACCTTTTGTCTAGTAGCTTGGCACCAAATTGTTTTAACAATCCATAAGCTTAATTGTTTAATGATACATATGCTTGGGCAAGGGCATGGGAAAACTGACACTTGTGTTAGTGGGCATATAAATGGGTATATCTTTTTATGGAGGGCAATCTGGCAGTTTCTAGCATAAGCTTTAAAAATGAACATACCCTTGCAATCAGCAATTCGATCTCTAGGATTGTAACCTAAGGAACTACGGAATTGTGAAAGAATTATCTGTTTATCAAAATGTTATTTGGTAGAAATTTTGAAACATAAGATGGGCTAAAATTAGGAACTGCCTAAATAAACTGCAACAAATCAAAAAGCTGTTTACTAGCTAGCTCTTAAACATGGCTGGAAAAAGTTCAGGACCTTAGTGGGACTTTAATGAAACCCAAGGATCACGCTACAGTTACCTGGTCCATTACAGCACACCTCCTCTCTCTGTAGATGTCTTAACGCCTCTTGCTCTATCCTCTTTGCTGATGACTTGGAAAACAAGCAACCAGAAAACAAATTCCATCCGCTCCCACCACCTCTACCAACTCACCAGCATCACTACCTCTGCAATCTCTCCTGCTACTACAGACAAACTGTCCTCACTCCTATCTGGAAAACTCTAAGAGCACTGGGTCCCATCCTCTCTTACCTCCTCAAGGCACCTCTTCTACAGCAACTGCCCCCCTCCCTACTGTATCAACTTCCTCCTACTGCCTCATTCTCACCAGCTATGAACTGTTTGTATGTTATACATATATGTGTGTTTGTATGCTGTCATACACCTTACATGCTGTGACACATCACCTTAAAAACAAAACCCCAAACCACTGTCCCTTGACTAACACCCCCTGCCAGCTCACCTTTGAGTAAAATGCCTCTAACAGTTGCCATACTTGCTGTCTCCGCTCCTCCTATTTGCTTTTGAGACGCCTCCACTTAAGTTTTGTCCCTAATGGTCCACTGTAATTAAGATGCCCACCACTGCCCAGTCCATCCCATTCCTGGTATTCACCTTACTTAACCTACCAGCACGACGTGCCATCTTTGAGCACTCCCTTCCTCCCAGAAAGAGTTTTTCACTTGGCTTCCAGAAAAAACTGCTCTCTTGATACACCGCTGCTGCAGGAAGGCCTCCACTCCTGGCTGTTCCTTCCAGACGTCAGACCTGCCGCAGCACCCAGTCCTCAGACCTCGCGTCCTCACGCACCACACTCCTCCCAGGAATGTTCCTCAGCTTCATGGCTCTAAACCCAACCCCAGGCTGATCACTTCCAAACATACATCTCCAACCCAGACCTCTCTCCCAAGCTCCTGACGTTAACATCCAACTGCCTACTTGGTGCTCAGCATTTGGATGTCTGAAACCCAAACTCCTGATGTTCCCTGTCAGGCATTACTCCTGCATCGACTTCACCTTACAAATACTCCCCCAGGTATTCAGGTTTTAAAAAAATGAAGTCAGGGCTTCCCTGGTGGCGCAGTGGTTGAGAATTCGCCTGCCAATGCAGCGGACACGGGTTAGAGCTCTGGTCCGGGAAGATCCCACATGCCGCGGAGCAACTAAGCCCGTGTGCCACAACTACTGAGCCTGCGCTCTAGAGCCCGCGAGCCACAACTACTGAGCCCGTGTGCCACAACTACTGAAGTCTGCACGCCTAGAGCCCATGCTCTGCAACAAGAGAAGCCACCGCAATGAGAAGCCCGCGCACCACAACCAAGAGTAGCCCCTGCCAGACGCAACTAGAGAGAGCCGGCGCGCAGCAACGAAGACACAATGCAGCAATCAACCAATCAATAAAAATAAAACTATAAAACTTCTAAAAAATATATTGTTAAAAAAAAAATGAAGTCATGCTTGATTCCTTTTTTCCTCTCACACCACTCACTTCCAAACCATCAGCACATTCTGTCAACTGTACCTCCAAAATATTTTAAAAATTCCACCACTTCAAGGATTTGTGGAAGATGGAACAGGCAGTGGAAGCACAGTTTTGAGGTCAATCTAATTCCCCACATAAAAACAAAGAAATTAAATAGCAACTCCAAAAACCCAGAGATAACATCTACAACAAAACTAGGCAGGTGGGATACACAATAAAAGCTTAAGTGGAGGTTTCTTCAAACTATAACTTACTTGAAGTACAGCTATATTAAAATATTCCAGCTTGAAGAGGAGACATATAATTAGGGCAGGATTCAAAAGAATGAGGTCCAAAGAGGAAAAGTGAGTGGTCTAAAGACATAGAGGTAATTAACATTTCAAAATGCATAGTAATACACACTGGAATGGAAACTTCTTGATCACTAAATGTTATCAACTTGATCCTTCAGATTTTTCCCCTCATGGGATTACATCGTTAATTTGATAAAGTTTAAGGAAAGGAAAATTAGAACTGCAGTGACACTTCATCTTAAAATGTGACTCAAAACTCTCTCCTTTTCTCACTACCCCAGACAGTTTAGTTATCAATTGGTACAAACACCCAGTGGAATTACTAGCTAACCAATTCCTCAAATAGCCAAATTCTAATCTGTTCGGACACCTACCAGTTATTATTAGGCACAGTTGGTCTAGGAAAGTCTAAAAGATGGTAGCAACAAATTTTCAGATAGAAATAGAGGAACTACATAGAAAAACCAAAATCCCATGACAACATCTGCAACAAAACTGGGTGAAAACTCCAAAATACAAGCAGACAGGGACAGCCACCAACAGCCACAAGACCCGTGTGTCACAGGCGTCTGCGAGGGAGAAGAAAAGGGAAACAACGCGGGCACCACCCGGCAGCCTGCGGCAGACAGCAGGTGTGCCCCGGAAGTACGCGGCCAGTTCAAGAGGCTCAGCTGAGACCGGGAGGGGCTCTGCTGTCCCCAATGACGAGGAAAGACCGAAAGAGCCCCACGCTGGGACGACTCTGCTAGGAGCAGAATAATAGGCTTTCGTTCAGAAATCAAAAACACTTAATTTCTGTATTAAAAACTCAAAACCTAGTGCTAGGACTTGATGGGAGTATAATAAATATCTGTTCAATGAGTAAATCAACCATTTGTATCTGTGATTACAGGTGTACCTGAAGTCTTTCTGATACAACATAGTCAAAGCTTTCAACCATTTTTATTATGACCTACAGAAAAATATATTTATGTGACTCAGTATATATATGTACATATGATGGAAACAATTTTCTGAAGTGGTGTGTATTTGCCCTTACTACTGTTAAGCTCTTTGATTTTTCTAGTCTAGTCTTTTTTGGCAGGGGGGTGAGGACCTATGAGGAGACTGGTCCCAATCCAGAGTTTGAAAAACACTGCCAAATAGTGTACGAGTTACCATGTAGGGGTCTGGTTTCAAGTCCTAACTGCCGTGTCTGAGCTGTCACCTTGGGCAAATTACTTACCTTCTCTGTGCTTCCTCACTTATAAAATAATAACTGTATTTATGCTGCAAAGTTCTTTAGAAGACTGAATGAGTTTGTCAATGGGAAAGGCTTAGAATATTGTCTGGGACACAGTAAGTACTCAGTAAACATGTGCTACTATTATTCAAGTCAAAAATCTCATAATTTGGGTCCAACAAGTAAGAGGGAAACTTTTGAAGTGAGCTACAATCAGGTATAATAAAGTACCCTGAAAACAGACAAGAAAGGTGTATGTTGAATTACATGTTCATGAAAAATTCTCTTAATAATAACCAAAAATAGGCTTTTTTTTTTTTTTTTTTGGTGCCACAGCTTCAAGCACTGCTTACCTACGATGTCATTTCTCATTGCTTCTGTAATTGGTATTGGCTTAGCAGCATCTGGAGATATATATTTGGTAAAAGTATTTACTGCATCTTGTTCTATACCTGCAAGGGAAGAAGGGGACAACTTCAAAAATCAAAAAGCAACTTGGACCAGTAACGGACCATATTCATGAATAGCAGGGTTTGTTTGCT